>NC_041397.2:15861797-17061797 GCF_900747795.2 Erpetoichthys calabaricus
TAAATATTTATGTATATATATGTGTCTGTGTGTGTATATGTATGTATATATATATATATATATATATATATATATATATATATAGATATATGTGTGTGTGTATGTATATGTGTGTGTTTATGTATGTGTATATATATTTTGAAATGTGTATATATATATATATATATATATATATATATATATATATATATATATATGTGGATGTGTATATGTATATATATATGTAGATATGTGTATATATATGTATATGTATATATATATGTTTATGTGTGTGTGTATATTATATATATATATATATATATATATATATATATATATATATATATATATATATATATATATAAAAAGACAGCAACACTTATAACAATGACAACACAATTACATTGACAATCATGTTACGTTATTTTTAAAATGTTTCCTTTTTTTTTTCATAACCTCTTTAACACACTACTTCTCCGCTGCGAAGCGCGGGTATTTTGCTAGTAGCCTAATATAAGGCATGCAAAATTGAAAAGAGTAAACTCATGGGTCATTTATTCTCACTCCTTAAAAAAAAATAAAATGAACTGAACATGAACTAATTCAAAATTGAAATGGTGAACTATGAACGTGAATTTATTCATTTTAATCTGTGTGAACTGAACTTTGAGCGAGTTCTTGTGAGGTGTGAACTTGTACAACACTGGTTGTTAGACATCAGGCCAACCATGGCTGTCATCAGCAAATTTGACAATGATGATAGAGACACATTAATTTATACAGTCATACATGTAGAAGGGAGACAAGCAGAGGACTTAGAACACAGCCCTGTGGAGTCCCCTGTGTTGAGAATAGGGGAAGTTGAAGTGTGACCTCCCACCTGAATCCCCTTGGATCTGCCTGTTAGGAAGTTAACCTATCTGCACTGTAAAGTGTTCAGATGCAGGACCCTGAGCTTGGTGATGATCTTAGATGGGATTGCTGCATTATATGTTGAACTGTAGTCTGTTAATTGGTTTTGCACACAACTCCTTCTCCTGCTGTCCAGGAGGGTTAGTACTGTATGTTGGATCCAGATGATGGCATCATCCTTGGATCTACTGGAGTAATATGTGAACTGTAATGGATCTAGGTCTTTTGGCAGACAGGAGCATTTACAATACTTATGTACATGTGATTTCTGTTTTTTTATTTTTAATAAATTTGCAAAAACCTCAAGTAAACTTTTTTCACGTTGTCATTATGGGGTGTTGTGTGTAGAATTCTGAGGAAAAAAATGAATTTAATCCATTTTGGAATAAGGCTGTAACATAACAAAATGTGGAAAAAGTGATGCGCTGTGAATACTTTCCGGATGCACTGTAAATGGACTATGATGACGATTGTGCTTGTGCTTTTGTATAATTAGATAACCTTCATTTGAACCCTTAACTGGATCAGTGCACTTGTGTCTGGGGCTCTCAGGCTCCCCCTACGGGTCACAATATTTTAAATTACACTGAAGATAAACAAACTGTTTTGTTAGTGTTCAATTTACAAAAAGTAAATTGGACTGGAGGTGGTCCCACAGCTGCAACATCAGGGTGGCCTGATAGTCTCAACACACAAAGAACAAAGAATATAATATCATCCATCCATTTTCCAACCCGCTGAATCCGAACACAGGGTCACAGGGGTCTGCTGGAGCCAATCCCAGCCAACACAGGGCACAAGGCAGGAACCAATCCCGGGCAGGGTGCCAACCCACCGCAGGACACACACAAGCACACCCACAGCACACACTAGGGCCAATTTAGAATCGCCAATCCACCTAACCTGCTTGTCTTTGGGAGGAAACCGGAGCGCCCAGAGGAAACCCACGCAGACACGGGGAGAACATGCAAACTCCACGCAGGGAGGACCCGGGAAGCGAACCCGGGTCCCCAGGTCACCCAACTGTGAGGCAGCAGTGCTACCCACTGCGCCACCATGCCACCCAATATAATATCAACTAAATAGAAATATTATTAAAGAATAATAAAATGAAAAAAGTAAGACAAACATTTCAGTAGAAATAAATATAGAAAGAACAATCAATCAATCAATCAATAAATAAGACGAGCCAGAAATAACACCATGACTATAGAATAACAAAAACAAGTAAATGAATAAATTAAAATTAACAAAATGGCTGGAGACATCGATCTGGCAAAACCACGGCACTGTTGGTCTTAAAGAGCTAGGGCTCCAAGGTAGCACCCAAATTGTTTGCCCATGGTCCTCTGTGACTGTTTCTAGAACCTTTAAACCCCTAGCAGCCAGAAACAGTTGCCACATTCTGATATTTCCTTAGCCTCTCTGTGTAAGTGGGGTTAGGCATTTGTTGCAACTGCATGACAGCTTGTCCTCCAGCACTCTAATGGAACATTACATAAATGTTATCTAAGCTGCACCTCATTTTCTAACACATGGTGCCCCTGTCTTTAAACCCTTCCAGGACACTCTGTACAGATACAGGGCATACTGCACTGTGGTGACGACCTTACTAACATGCAATGATTATGTGCATCATCTCCACCAAGGCATCCCTACCACTCATGTGTCCGTTTCTCTACCGAATGGGCCAGCCATTGCACATGCTGTTATGAAGTTATAAGGTACTGCAGATTCCACAATGGCTTCACATTGCTTTTTTTTTTCCTTTTTCAGAAACGTACACCAGCTTATCTACTTTTATTTTTTTTCCCAGGGTTAATAATGAGATGGCTGGAAGACGAGGAGGTATCAATGCAAGCATTTTATCACACAGGACATTAATTCTTTTGCTTGTAATATGGAATCACACCATAAATGGGCAAGGACAAGGTAAGTTTCTAATCGTTTATTACCTTTTGCTGGAACGTCTGCTTGGCTGGTTTTGTTTCCGCCGTATACTGTTATGGCTCCGGTGCTTCAAAATCTTAGGTGACCCTCAGTACTGAGCTGCTGCTCAATTAGTGGTGCAGTGTTTTATGTGCATATCAAATATTGAGACTCCTTTGTTGGTAGAATTTATCTATTTGTAAGATATTTATAGCTGTATTTGCATAAGGTGATCTATACTTTGAAGAAAAAATTACCCCTCGATACGTTCTGGCAGCTCCTTTTGCAATGGTTGCTTTTCATATGTGGCTTTCAGTTGTTCAGTTGTTCAGGGCCTGGTTTTGTGTTGCTTTTCCTTTGTGGAATAAAGTTATATGAAGTAATGTGTTTTGCAATCAGTTGCCTGTCTATAAGCTTAAGAATGTGGATTTATGAGGGAGATACTTTTCGCTGTGTATAATTATGAGGGTAAGTCAATGATTATTCGCATTCTATTTCTACAATTTATTAGAACCAGTGACATGTGGTGAGGTTCATGGCTGGTAAGGCACTGACTCCTTCAGAGTCAGATTTACAAATATATGAACCCAAAAGAGTAGCTTATTCACTATTCAATTGGCACAATGACTACTGGTGATGATTCATATTTCATCAGCATTCTTTACACACACAGGTAAGGTGCATATTTGACTAAGAAAGAACGTTACATTTTTAATGGCGAGAGAGAGTGGAGAGAGCACATTTGCTCCTTACTCTCCATGTGTTCTAAATTTGCTGTTATAATTCCACAATTTATACTCATTCAATACAAATGAAAGTATAGAGTGGTGTACAAAAGAAACGGATTTCAATTTTGACCTTAATTGAAATATTCCGTTTTTAAAAGCTTTTAATTCTGATGCTTTAATCAATTTCAATACAGACTGTTCAACAAGCGGATAACAAGAAAAACAAAAGAATATTTTACTTAAGGTCAGAATTTAGTATTTAAATATTAGATTGTTTTTTACTTAGTCTGATCTCATTTTTAAAAAAATTTGAGAACCGTTTATGGTCTTACCTTTATTTGTAAATGTAGTCCATGCGCCTATCCTTCCCAATGAAAATCTCCGTCACTTTCTTGTAAAAGTCCTCCTTATTTTCCTTTAGTTGTAAAAATCTTAAACTTCCATTTTGGCAGTCAGTTGGAACAAAAAATAAAAATAAACTGACCACTGCAGTGCACGCTGACTTTCTGATATCGCTTACTTATCGGCGCCTCTGCGTAGAAGAACAGCAGCAATGAGCACCTGTTGGGCTCACATGCGCCCCCTTCAGTACTCTCTGCCTCACCTTGTGCCTTTTCACTGAGGTTTTATGTCTGATCAGCAACACTAAATATGTCACAAACATTCATTAAAGATATTAGCCTGACTGTGGAAAGTCAGAGTGTATGATAAAAGTGTCTGTAAACCTTATATTGGCAACATACAGAGAGACAGAAACAGGCACACGCCAACAGCATGCATCAACCCCATGTGTGAGGGAGAGCGCAGTCCAAGGTGAGGTGAACTGAGGCTCGTCGCTACCGCACCACGCATTTCTCCCTTGTATTTGAACAGGAAATGTGCCAATTCAGCAATTTTGACTATAAAAATGATCAAAATTATTGGAGTAATTCAGAAAACAAATTTATAGCACAGGCCAGTGGACAGCAGAACTACAGTAGTGAGCATACAGACACATCATTTTTCAGCATTGTCCCCTTGCTGGTCAGTGCACTTAGTGCAACATATAACAAGATTTTTTATGCCTTTACAAAAAAAAAGAAAATGTTTTTGATTAGCCTCTCAGCCATGCATGCACTGCTTCTGTCACTTTAGTCCGTTGAAAATCGGCGATCTCTTACGGCATCTTTAAGTGGTAATCTGAGGGAGGGAAGTCTAGTCTAACTAATTATTAGAAATTAGAATACTATTCTATAAGGTTCAGTTTTGTGTTATATAAATATTCAGTTTAAAGGATTCCAATAATTGTACAAAACAATTAATACATTAATATAAATGTATTGATAACTGTGTTGTGTTGTATGATGAATGAGGGAATTGTCAGTGACCAAGTTCTCATTCACTGATAAAATGAAGTAGTTTGTACTAAAAAGAATCAGTGAAGCGAGTTGAGACTCAAGAATCAGGGGGTTCTTGCGAATGCACTTTAAACATCTATCAACATCAGCAAAACGAAAGATGCTGATGACGTCAGGCTGGACACTCATGTGCCCATAGAGCTTCACTGAAGTGATGTGTTCATGCTCGCAAATTGAGTTTCATGATTCATTGAAAGAGTCGTTAAAAAAGAATGAATCATTTGCGAGTCGCCCAGCACTAGGAGAGCGGCCATTTCTACTCCTAGAAAACAACAAAAGACTGATCAACTATAATTATAATAATAAATAATAGTAATAAATATTATATTAAATTTTCTAACTACTCAAAGCACTTCAGTGAATGGTGGAGCCACATCAGCCACCACTAATGGGTGGCATTCACCTGGATGATGCGACGGCAGCCATTTTGCACCAGTATGCTCACCACAAATGAGCTGTTATGTGGTAAAGTGGTGAGAGAAATAGCCAATTAGAGACAGGGGAGGAATAGGGGGGCAGAATGATTAGACTATGGAGGGCAATTTAGCTTGGACATCAGGATACACCCGACTTTTTACGAAGGATGCCTAGGGATCTTTTATGACCACAGAGAGTGAGGACCTCAATTTTATATCTAATCCAAAGGACTGCGCTATTTTTATAGCACACTGTCCCCGCCATTACACTGGGGCATTGGGATCCACATTCAGACCACAGGGTAAGCGCCCCTTTCTGGTCTCACCAACACCTCTTCCAGCAGCACCACAAGCTTTTCCTAGATGGTCTCCGACCCAAGTACTGGCCAGATCTGGGCATGCTTAGCTTCAGGTGGATGACCTCTTCTGCTGGTCGAAATTTGATCATTGTAGCCACAGACACACCATTGTTTCCACATGTGTGTGGGGAGAGCTGTGCAGTCAACCCAAACAAAACAAATTATCACGAAAATGCAGAGAATTGCTGACTTACCCTCAGACATCTTCAAAGTTCTACCTGTTTAAATAGAAATCGTTGCATAAGCACTTGAATGTGGATGTCAGTCTGCTTTTGAGTATATAATACAGTATGTGATCATGTGTATAATTACTTTTATTATAATAAGTTGATTATGGGTTTGACATTAAATATGTGTTGCAATGGACGCAATTCTACTGAGATTTGTCATTTTTGCTGATTTTTCTGTTATTTTAATGTTGGAGTTTTTCTTCTTTGTGATCTGCTTATCAACTTTATTTAAATTTTTAACTCATTGTAGATGACATATTATATAAACTGTAACATCAATGTTAATTAATAGCAATTTAAAATAGGGGCTATCCATACCTGTATCTATTAGTCAGTTGCTGTTTTGCAAAAAGCGCTTAATAAAAGCTTCTTTTGTGTTATGGCAAGTTTAAAAGGGGGCTAAATATTGTTCATTAGGCATTAGACGAAATTACATAATCATGAATTTCACAATACAAATTACTGTCAATATGAAATGTAGTCTTGTATTATTTATTGTATGTACTGTTGTGCCAGTTAAGGGGGAGGCCCCCCTTTGGTGTCAGGAGTGACTGCCCTTTGAGATATCAAAACAGTGCGGACAGAGGGGGGAGTGCGGGGAACGTAAAGGACCAGAGGCAACGCTGCTTGTGTTACGTAAGTGGCACCCCTTGGTGTCTGTAGTGCGTATTCAGTATTATTAAACTTTCAAGGATTGAGGGGAGGGGTCCCTGTGTCTGGTGCAGCGGAGCACGTGCTCCTTAACTTTTATAAACAGCACCCGCCTATATTGCTTAATGGATTAATCAGCTCTAATCATATGACATTATCATACAACCGAAAGGAAACACAAAGGCAAACAAAAACATCTTTCCTGAAAAGATGGGGATTTTAAAAGCTGATTGAAAAACCACGACTGTGGTATAGCATGCAGAACTGACTAAACTTTGGTAGACACAGTAATGACCGTTTGTAATGATGTGACAACACATCGTATGTTACTACAGTGCAAATATTTCATTAAAAAAAATTGTTTTGTTTTAATGAAAAAGAAAATGCTCACAGAAGTGTACGTTAAAGCCTGAGTATTTCTGCACTGATCTGAATTTATTTTGCAACCTGGGATGTGAAATGGCATATCAGAGGTGCAGCAAAGAGGAAGAATGCGTTGCGATTCGTCAAAACTGACTGAAGCGCTTTCTCTGACTTTATCGTGGTGCTATCAGTGTCTTGTAGTGTGCTGTCATTTGTAGGCCTTTTCTTAGTTAAGTACTTCTGTTCTGTGATAAGAAAAGGAACAAGAATTTCGCACACAATTGTCATCTGTAAGTGAGTTCTGTGTGTGTTCCTTGCTGCATGTGGAGCCTTCATAAAGGCAAATATATGTGAATGGAATTTGCACCTTGGAATAATCCATAGAGAAGGGTGAGGTCTGGTATTGATTTCTGTGCAAGCCCTGATCATGAAACGTCACTGATTTTGTGGTCTGATTGACGTTTTTGCATTTCAAGGGGGACTGAATTGGATACGACGCTTGCTGCTTACACTCAGCCCATCTGTCCTGCTGGCGGGCCAGGCAGTAGAGCAGCAATTTTAACTGTGCGGTGCATCTGTTTTTAAAGTGCAGTGCAGATCTTATCGGGGGACAAAACTCATTGACTGTGTTTCATTGCTCCAATCCCCCAAAAATTGCAAAAATGATTGTTGATTGTGTGTCATTTCCTTTTGGAACTTGATACTTCATGGGATACCCCAACCTGCAGATCTTCAATCAAGTGTCTAAGCTTCATGGGAGACAAATTTACAAGGTTACTGAGATTTATAAAGGTAAATTTCTCAATTTAAATTTTATGCAGAGTTAAAAGCTTATTTATTTTTTTTAGTTCAATTTGATCAACCGAAGTACTGCATGTCGTGCAATTTGGTGTTCAAAAAAAAGAAATTTGAGTTCTTTATCTTCAAACGTTATATTACTTTTGTAGGGGAATGTGAATATAAATCAAACATTTTCTAGAGTCGCAGGGCATAGAAAAGGCTAGGAATCAATGCCTTAAAGCCTCTGTTTTAAAGAGCTACCTGTTAATGTTGAGTTTATTCTAATTAAGGTTGAGTTTATTCTGAAATACCTCTGGTATATGAGCAGAAACTCCCGTGTGTGGTCACTTATGTCATGGTGCTTGACAGAAATGTGCCAAGTATGGTGTATAAAATGTATGACATGTTTCCTTCAGGATGGAACTCTGCATTGAGATTCTGATGGCTTGAAAGTGCTGCGGTGATAGAAGCTGCATTGTTAAACCTCCACTTCACGTGACACAGTTTTGTCTTTTGATGCATTGAATATTTTAACAAAAAAAAGCTGCATATTTACTGTATATGAATGTCACGGCTTAAGTGTTTTATGATAATTATTGTCTGCGGTGGGCTGTCGCCCTGCCCAGGGTTTGTTTCCTGCCTTGCGCCCTGTGTTGGCTGGGACTGGTTCCGGCAGACCCCTGTGACCCTGTAGTTAGGATATAACGGGTTGTATAATGGACGGATGGATGATAATTATTGTTTTGAATTGTGGAAATTGAGCAGGTGCTTGTCAAACTTTGGTGCCATCACAGATGCCTGTTTGATGTTTAGAATTTGTTGGACCACACCAGAGTGCAAAAAATAAAAGATGGGCCAAGAATGGTGGCTTATTTCACTGTGGCGACTGGTTGCCAAAATGAGCCGATATCACAGTACTATTGTGGGACAATACAGGCTATGGAACCGTGATGAATGTTATGACAAACTTCTTGATTTGACATCCTCAGAGGTCATGCGATTCACCAACTGCGGTGGTTAAATTGGACTTACTCTTTAATTCAAAGTCATATCTTGTAGTTTGAGTGGTCTTAAGGAGTATTCTGGGCAAACATTTCCAGATGTGTGTGCTACACCAAAGATCCACACTTGAATTACTTCTAGAACTTCAAACCCATTTCTAATTAAGGATTAAAGTGTTACCACGGAGTGTAATTTAAAACTATCCTCTTTTTTCATCTGAAATTTGAAATTGGAAGCTCTCCTTTCCTACATAGTTGGTGTTGCTCATTGTTATAGTGGGTTGGAGTGAAAAAAAAGTTAGAAACCATCGGATTAGACCCTTGGATCCCATATAATACTTAATGGCACAGAATACAATTTCAGTGTAGTGGGCAGAAATGGAAGGCTGAGGAGAAAAAGGTAAGGCTAAAATAATTGGGGGCGTTTTTACACTCATCAGAGGACAAATTGTTACTTTGTTTCAGTTTCCAGCTAGTCTGGGTGTGTTTCACATTGCAAACGAAACATCTCATTGGCGGGTTGTGGACTCACGAAAGGTCACCAACAGTTATGTTTACACACTGCTCTATTTTCCGTAATTATTTGGTTCATTTACCAAGCACCTCTTATCAAAAAATCTGGAAGACTACTTGAAAATGATCTTCTACTACACATGGTATGAAAAGGACATGTTTTACATATATGAGTGCATAAAAGAAGGCAACTTCTGTTGCGGGCGCACAATGATGTGCTTCAATGATATGTTAAACAGTAGAGATATCAGGGGGAGTTTCATTTAACCATATGATGTGGAGTATTTACTCTCCAGTAGCCACCATATGAACGTAACCTGGCTTGTCACAAACAATGTGCCTACTGTCATAACTTCTGTAAATGTTTATTAGTATTGTTCATTTTGGGATGTTTAACAATTTTCTACATGTGCCTCCTTATCCACATCACTCTAGAAAGGTGATCAGATTGAGAAGATGGCCAACTAACACACATTGCGACGTTGGTCTCACAGGGCACTACTATTTGTTTCTCGACAACACTGTATGTGTTTTAAATTATCCAATCATAAGTGTATTTACACCTTTATATATATATATATATATATATATATATATATATATATATATATATATATATATATATATATATACTAGGGAGCTCTGCCCCCTGCTCGCCAACCCCCATGTGGGCGCTACGCTCTAGCCACTTCGCAGATCTGCCATTCGCGTATGGGGAAGCGGATGTACAATTTAAACAGATTGTTATTTTCCTGGGAATTGTTACATATGCATAATAGAACAAGCTATTTTATATTACAGTGATTAATTAACCATAGTAAAAAATAGTAAAATGTAATAAATTGAAAGAAAACTGCGTTTCATCTGTGTTAGAGGGATTCATTGTGTTATACGTTTTTGTTCTGTTTGATTTTGAAATCAACACACAAATACTTCTTAAACTTACACTGTAAAACTTTAGTGAAAACAATTTTTTGAATTAACTTTTTGTCAATATCACATTGAATTTTGATTCCGTGTTTGGATTTACATCGTGACAACGCAACGTATAACTGCCTGTGAGTGAATATTGTTTCTTTTTCTTTAATAAATAAACCGACTTTTTCGAATGTTTGTCCCTGTGATTTGTTAATTGTTATAGCAAAAGCTATTCTAATAGGAAACTGTAAATGTTTTAATACGAATGGAATATCAAGATCTTCTTTGGTGTCTAATGTTATCCGCGGAAGAAGTACTACATTACCTTTCTTATCACTTGTTAAAATTTTACATGTCAGAATTGATCGACCAATTTTCAATACTAATCTTGTCCTGTTGCATAGCCCATCACTCAGACATAAATTATGCAATAACATTACGATACGTCCTTCTTTCAACAGTAATTCGTCTGGTGGAAGACTGGATGGTGTTAATGGTTGTAGATATTCTACGGGATATTGTAAATTGATGTGTTCATCTTCTGTACCATCACCACCAACTGTTTCAGCATAGTCTACTGATACACATTTAACCAATTTGCTGTGTAATTGATCAATTTTCGCATTAATTTGTTTGACTTCATCGTTTCTCTGTGCTAGGATTGCCCGTGAGCTTGTTTCTTCTGTTGATAACCCTTCGGGATGAAATTCTTCAATAAGATTTGGACATAATAAGCCTTCTTTAATTGGGAACTTAACATGTGTGTGGTTGAATATGGTTGAGAGAAGGGCGGGACTTGAAAAAATCTCTTGGCCAAAGTCTCGTCTCGTGGGACTTGAAATCATCTTGAAAACGTCTCGTCTCAGGATTTCCTTTTGTAATAGGGATACATGTTTGTTTGCCAAGGAGAAAAAAGAAACCATCCAGTGTACAAAAAATGTTCCCCTCTGACACATCTATCAATCATTATGCATTTATAAAGTTCCGGTTCAGGGTTTTCTCCTATCACAGTAGTGACTGTGTTTCACATAGTAGGAGACCACCAGCACTAGTGATGAATGAATGTCAACAGACAATGCCATAAGAAAAGCACACACAATTAAGATTTTATAGTAGAGTACAACAGCACAGGATTAAAAGAAATATCAATATCAAAAACTCAACACAGAAAGCAGAAATGCAAATGGATATTCATAATCTTCTATTCAATGGGCAAATGGGTCAGCTAGGATTTTGTCAGAAGGTAAAGTTGTGGAACTGCCATGTGGTGTTTATGCAGTTATCCACAATGCATCTGCTTGGAGACCTCCAGTGCTGGAGTCCATTGTAAAGATGAAATGCTGAGAATGAGTCAGACGTAGAAGCAGAAAATAATTAAGTTTCCCTATCCTGTCTCCTTTCCTTGGCTTTAACATCACAAAGTATAGTTCGGATTAAAATAAGTTTAATCAGAATAATTGGATGGGTTTTACAATTTGCAATAACCTCTTCCTTAATCACATTTTATTTGAAAGCAAAGTTCCTGGTGCTGTCATAATGATAGATTAGGAGGAGAGAACTGGTGCCCAGTAGTGACAGAAATAGCTTATCGACTGCATCTGTAGCTTGCTTGTATTTAAGTAAAATGTGTTTATTGGTTATAAATGAAACATTGCTTATGTGTTAATTTTAATTAGCATTATGTTCAATTACTTCTTACAGCCTCATTTTTTTCCTTACATAAAATATGTTAAAACAGCCTGTAGCTAATTACAGCAATCACCTAATTCAACTGCTTGTATTGGATATGATTAGTCAAAATGCCTAAATCTGTAACAGGTGAAAGCACATTTATTCTTGGATGTATAGAGAAAGTGAACACACTGTGTTACGCGGATTTAACTGAGAAATTTCATATCACAGCGAGTATCAGTTATAGTTCCGTCGGTTAATTGGGTGTATCACAAGTGGTATGTAACTAAATGCTTTTCTGTTGTAAAAGAACAGACAGACCACGATAAAAAGTTGGGGCGCCACATAGGTGAACCCGTGTAATGGAAGTGCAGCAAATACAAATAGTCTTTCCTAATGTAAGTTCCCAATTGAACTGTCTTAAGGTAACGGATGAACCGGTCTTAAGTCCTTATGGCAGGAAGAGGCAGACACCGGAAGTAACATCAGAAATGTTACAGCTGTCAATCTTCTGGTCTGCAGAGAGAGGAAGAGAAAAGGCATTTGGACACAGCGCCAACCCCTGGAGCGGTAGGGAATTACAATCACCAGAGCACTTAAGCTATCAAACTTTGCGTATGTATGTGACACTGTATGCAATGTTGGTCTTTTTTTAATTTTATATTATTTATACCAGTAACAGCGCACTGCAGTGAATACACCTGACTTGATCATTCATAGTTTTCATCCTCTTCCTCTGTACATTTAGCATTTGTCTGCTCAGAGGTTGATGTGCTTGCTGTTTCCTGAGCAGCTCTTCTTTACTCCACCCTAGCGGCCCTCTTCTTCCGTCGGCATCTTTTCACGTTAAAACTGATTAAGTCGGTGTTTGTGTTGCAATTACTTAGTACGTCTTTTTCAATTTTTCACTTAAGCTGGCACTTAATTTTTCAATCTGCCTCAAGAATGATTTAAGATATGAAGAGGTAGGGGAAGTGACGGCGAAGGTGGTAGGGATGAGAACGGCGCCCATATGCGTGCGCTACACATCTGCACTGCTGGCCGCTGCTGAGAGTTGATTCTACAATAAAATAAAATAAAAATAAAAAGAGGAATAACCTTGGAATTCAATCATTACCCTGAAAGCGGAGAATAGATGTTACGCAGTATATGTGTACCAAATTTCAGGTCAACAGGACAAATGCTTTGTGAGCTACAGGTGATTTAAAATCCTGAACAGACAAACGAACAGCCACGGTAGCATGTGATATATAAAGACTAGCCATTCACCGCATCTTTGCCCGCTTATTAGTGAAACAGCACATCCCCTCCCAGCTATTTACTCCTGACGTCATCCTTCCCCCTCCCCTCTGCCCGCAGCCTCTGTCTCGGATTCACGCTAATAAATCGCTAACGCAAGCGAACTATGATACTTAGCGCAATGAGAAAGTCGCAAAATCAACAGAATATTCAAGCGGATTCTAAATCCGTTAAGCAGTTCTCTTGTGAAAAGCGGACAGACATACAAGCAGGTCTAAAAAACTATAAGAAATTTCACACTTGGACCACGAAATTTTTATATTACCGTTTCTTTAGCGAGCACCTATGGGCCAAGGGTAACCTACATGCCAAATTTCAAGTCCCAAGTCCTCTTGGTTCAGGAGATTTTGTGATGAGTGAGTCAGCGGTATTTGGCTTTTGTATATATAGATTATTGGCAGGCAGTGTGTAGTAGTAGTTAAGGCTTGACTTCAAACCCAGAGGTTGTGGGTTCAAATCCCACTACTGACACCATGTCACAATGAGCAAGTCTCTTTCCTTGCTAGTGCTCCAATTGGAAAAACAAAACAAATGTAGCTAATTGTACCTCAAATGTTATAACTCTTCTTGGATAAAGGTGTCAGCCAAATAAATAATAAGAAGAATAATAATAGCACAAGGCAGGAGCAAACCCTGGACAGGGCGCCAGTCCACAGCAGGGTGAACACACACCCTTTAGCATCACCAATTCACCTAAAAAACAGGAGCACACGGAGGAAGCCCATGAAGACATAGGAAGAACCTGCAACCTGCATGTAAAGAGCACCAAGGATGCAAACCCTGGTCTCCTTATTGTACCACTGAGTCCATGAGTAAAACATTCCTGCATTTGATCAGTTCCTGCTTCTCCTAGTGACTTGACCTGGTTGGTGGCCATTGCAAAACACAATTTTACAGGAAGGTGTAATGTTTTTAAATGAATTGAGTAATCAGAATGAATGATGTGGAATTCGAGCATATATTATTATCACTATTTATGATTTTCATTTGTTTACACTGTTCAGTCAAGTACAGTATTTCATTTTGTGTTTGTCACCCCTTGTGTGTATAGTCCCTCTTTATAGTCCAAAGATGTGAATGTACTGTATATGCAAAGCACTGCTTGAAGTGGATATACAGCAGTATATAAGCTCCTGTTCCCTATATGTTATGTTGATGTATTAATATGAAGAGGGAGGACTGAGGAGCATTTCCGCATTTCAAGTGCCAATACCTAATACCAACATTTCTCTCCTGAACTTTTTAGCACTGCGTTCGAACATTAGATAGATAATTAAAAAATCATTGATGCCTTCCCTTTTGTGCACAATTCATTGTGTTTTAGATTTAATTTCAAATGGCTAAAATTGCCAGTTTGCCATCTTAATCTTCTATTTTGTCAATAAAACTTTCATTTCCAAAGGAAATGCTAATAGTCTTTCTCTATCATATTCTTCCAGTTTTAGTAGATGAGAAACCATGGCTTATTCCTCATAGTTCCACTTATAATGCTGTGTTCTAAATTGATTGTAGAGTAGTGGTTAAGTGACTTGTACTGCCTGAAAATAAAACATTGCGACAATCAGCTTAATATACTGCAGCCCTGCAAGGTACAGATCAATGAACTACATTCTGCATATTAAGAAACCACCTTGATGTGCATTATTTCTAAGCTGGTGAAAGCAAAGCTTGGAAAATGCGTAAATGTGACAATGCCAAATCCATGTCAAATGTAAAACCTAAAGTTTAGGATGGCTTAGCCAAATTAAACTTCCAGCCCTTTTATTAATGATTCAGCAATTTTGCCCTACTATTTGCAGAACTCAGATTCTGTCATTTCCAAAAAAAATTGAAAAGTGATTATTACTCACTCATTGCTTCACCTCATTAAAGCAGTTATGTAATGCCATGAAAGAAAAACTATCATTTGATTGAAATGAAAATACATCTAAGTGCATCACAGAAGAAATTAACTGTATTTCAGAAATGTTACTTTACATCACATAATGGAAACAGTCTGTCATGTTTATAAAAATATGTAAAATACAACAGGCCATCTATCTATCTATCTATCTATCTATCTATCTATCTATCTATCTATCTATCTATCTATCTATCTATCTATCTATCTATCTATCTATCTATCTATCTATCTATCTATCTATCTATCTATCTATCTATCTATCTATCTATCTATCCTATGTGTAAGAGTGTGACACACTTCACGGGGATTTTGAGGTTGTGTACCCTTTCACAGTGCTGCTCGTGTTTTTCCTTCCTCCACTTTCTCCACATTAATTAACAAAAGACAATAAACTCTGCCAGTTACTTTGAATCTCTGCTCTGTTTTATTAGCTTGGTATCTAGTAAAGTATAACAATAAATGAAGCGAGGCTCCTGCACATTTTACTCCCAGTCTCAAACTGCCTCTCCAGCAAGCCAAAAAGCGCAGCTGCTCTTTAAACACTAAAAACAAAATTAATGCATCAAACAAACATCAAGCATGTCTCTAATAACTATGCAATTACTACAAAAACTAACGTGGGATTTTACACATAGTGCTCACTACAAACAATATAGATATTTATACTGTACTAGCTGTGTAAGCCTGTGCTGTAAAAAGCCCGGGGCCCTAGAAACTATTCAAATTGTCAGAAAAAAAAAATGAAATGTAGCGATGTCAGGTAATCGAAAGGAACTACTCTGGGCATCTCTCTCCTAGGAGGATTCGTGTTGTCGATGTGCTCACCTCGCTTGTGCATTAGCAGCGGAAGGAAAAGTTAAAGGGATAATGTTTTGCCGTTGTTAGTGGCCAAGCAACTTTGTGTTTCTTCTGAGTTTTTGTTTTGCTGACGTGCTCACCTCACTTGTATTATTAGTGGCTAAGCAAGTTTTTTGTTTCCTCACAGGCAGAGGCCTTACCCCGACTTGACCTCTCACTTCCGGGCCAGACACGTGTAGATACATATAAGATACATACACATGAACACAATACCTGGAAGAGTACAAAAATAAATTAACTGAGGCTCCTGCAGAGAAACTCTGTATTTTGCTTCACAAAACCATTTTGTTTCCTGTGAAATTGTTACAGTTCACTCAAGAAGATAGACCTTTAGTTCCTGTTTGGAAGCATTTTCATACAATAATTACATATGTGCCTACCTGACAAAAATAAAGATCTGTAGTTGAAAACATATATCACCATGGTCCTCATGTATAATGCTGTGCGTAGAATTCACACTAAAACATGTCATAAGGACAAAAGCAGAAATGTGCATACCCACAAAAAAATCCAGATGCATAAATTTGTGTGAACGCCAACTTCCACGTTCATCCACTCCATAAATCCCAGTAAGCGTGAAAAGTAACGCATGTGCACGCGCCTGTTGCCACACCCCGTTTCCTCCCAGAATTACGCCTTTTTGAATATGCAAATCAATATAAATTGCCCTAAAGCTCAGCGTTCTGTGAAAAGACAATGGCAAAAGCATGGGGGGAAATAGAAGAATTTCAGTGAATACCAAGTGGAGGCAAGGAAAAACGTACTATTTGTTGGTTTAAACAGTGGTATAAACAACAAAAGGAAGTTGATCGAGTGACATAGAGTGTCAGAGAAACTCGAAAGCTCAAGTTCACAAAGTCGCACAGTGCCAGAAATAAAAAAGAAGTTTTCAGATATCAAAGTCCCCATGAAAGTCTGAGTGTCATATGAAAGCTTATTAGGGTAGAGAGAAAAAAAAAATAGGGACACAGTGGGAAAAATGCACGAAATGTCAACTTTAATCTCGAAATTTCCACTTTAATCACATAGTTTATTTTGTCATTAAAGTAGAACATCATAAACTTCATCTTTAAATCGTTTAATTTACTAGTTTCTCAAATCCTATTGTAACTAAAGTAGCACGTTAAATGCTTTGTTTTGTATGTGTTCTTCTATGTGAGTGGATCACTAAGTGCTTCTTAAACGGGCTTTCTCTTCCTCCTACAGGACACAGAATCCATTACATTCGTGATATTACAGCTTTCTGAATAATTAAAATACTGAGATGTATACGTGATATCATTTTCATGATGATAGGAGTTAAAGCATGTTATTAAACATGGGAACATGGTGGCGCAGTGATAGTGATGAGCTGGCGCCTCGTTTAGAGATTGTTCCTGCCCCACGCAAGATGCTTTCTGCGCCGTGCGCCACCTTCAATGAAATAATTTATTGCAGCAGTAATGTCTCTTTCAAATGTACTAATCCCCAATTCCTGTCCTTCCTTTTCTTTCTCCAAATACCCAATCACCACACAATCAGCTCTGTAATAGACGTTAAGCCATCTGTAAGCTGAGAATGCCAATTCTTCAAAACTTTTAAGGAACATTGGAATATCTTCGTAATACGTGTTTAATTATTCTATCCATCTATCCTTCCAGTGTTGCGTCAGCACCAGGAAGAATACAGCGCGAAGCAGGAACAATCCGTGAATGGAGCGCAAGCTCCTCGCTAGCGCTGCGACGCCATGTCCTCTCATGTTTAATTATTAATGATATAGATTATTTAAATGAACTTAAAGTTTTATCTGTATAATGTAATAAACATATTTTGCTGCATTTCATCTTAAAAATGATATCATCATCATATGTAAATACGCGCTTTATAAATTGACTCAGGTTGTGCAATATTATAACTGTATCGCAAGTTTACAGTGAAGTAATTGTACTTATAAGTACAAACAGTTCTACAAGAAGCACTTGATGGACTGATTGAGTGCGTTTATAGGTCTTGGGATGAAACTATTTCTGAACCGCGAGGTCCGTGCAGGAAAGGCTCTGAAGCATTTTTCATATGAGAGCAGTTCAATAGACAGCATGGCTGAGGCAGCTTGTGCTTGATGCTGTACACCGATAATTCTCTTTCCAATCAGCTGCTGTAGATCTGTGATTCCACACTCAGATATAGTGATATAAATACTCTGAGTGGTACAGTGAGAGTAATATGGAAAAAGATGATCTTCTGTGGCAACCCCTAACGGGAGCAGCTGAAAGAAAAAAAAGAAGGTGCAGTGACAGTAACAACGCTAAAGCAGCTATTGTATTTAGAATAGTGTGGCCATTCCGTGGACCATTATATTGTTACTGGTTGATTATAATCAGATGCCTTAAACTAATAAACAATATGCGGTTAATTTCAGTGTATTCTAAAGCTGCATCAGGGATGTGGATCTAAAAAAGAAAAGGAAACCACACTTGAACAAAAGCACCGCTTTGAAGCTGGGTGCCGTCAGTTTGCAAAACCAAGCGGAGAACTTGCGTACTCCAGGGTTTGAGCTAGCATGAAAAATGTGTGTAGCTTTACGCCAAGTTTAGGTTGTATACATTGTGATTTGAACATGGAAATGGGAGTATGCGACATTTTTGTGCATACGCACCGTTTATACATGAAGCCGCAGAAGAGTGCATAGCCTCAACTAGGATGTGGCGGTGGCAAGGTAAGGATGGGAGGAATCTGGCAGCGATGACTTTCTGTGTACTGAATTGTGTTGTGGAGAAAACACAGGTATGTCCACTAAGGTACGGTTTAGTGTGTCTTTGTGTGGAAAATATGCAGAATGTTACATTTTTAAGAAGATGTATTGCACTCCTCCACAGAGGCACACACAGGATTGATTTTCAGATTATATTTTCATACAACTACAAAAAGGAACACCGGTAAAGATGGACTCCGGGTACAAAAAACAACCTTTCAGACCCGTCCAGGCTCATTTGGTGAGTTTCACATCTCACAATTGCTCAGTCGCCTGCAAAACTGTGTACAAACTGAATTTGCACGTCTCACTCATCACTACTTGTTACAGCATCATCATCGATGAAAACTTTGAGGAAAGAAAAGTCCAACCCCAGCAAGTGAAGGTTTTTTAACAAGTAGTTGGAACTGTGTGTAATTGACATGTAGGAGATTTAATTATAAAACCAATTACTTAGAGGGACTGTATATTTCTAATAATATGTGAAAAAATGACAGGGCAACAACGGCAATTTTGTGTTTTGCGTTCTTGGCAGCATGAACTGAAAACCAAATTACTTTGCTTGTCTTAATTAGTGGCTGTGTTTTCTCCCTGGCATGTTGTTAAACAGGAGAGGCAGATGGCTGAGTTTTTAAATTTTTGGCATGATTATATTTCTAAGTAAACGTAAGCCTTTTTCTACTGGTTGTGAGGGACTGTTGCTTGAAACACCTACCACTCCCAAGTTATATGATAAACGAGAATGTATTAAGATAATTAAATTCATTTTAATTGATAGAAAACTCAAAGCCCTTATTCCTGTTTTCTTTAGTATTGAGTTTGGCCTTTTATTGTTAGCAAGCATGGTGGAAAAGAACAACCCAAGTCTCAGTGTTTTTCCTGTAATAATTCTTATATTGCGAGATGGAACCCAAAAATTCCCAGAATTAATAAAAAATATTAATTACAAAACTTAAAGCAATTCCCTTTCAGTCACATTTGAACCTCACTCCTTCAGATGCCCTACACTTATCTCAGAACTGTACTCACTTGTTGTTACCCTTCAGCCTCAATTTTAAATCTGAGAAGTAAAAGAAGTCTCAGAGGGTGTGACCTGACGAATACGAGTAACAACCAGGTTGATTCTTGGTCAAAAACCTCTTTGACTGACAACACGGTGTGGGCAGATGTGAGTTAAATGAAGCATTGGGTCGCGTCACTTCTCCAGATGTTGATGCCTCAGCGGTTCAATGTAATGTCGCAGTCTGTCCAAGGGATTACAAATTCTTTATGAACAAGTCCGTCAATGTTGAGAAATGCGATTATCATTTTCTTTTGATGATATCTTGATAATATGCTTGGAGACTTAGAGAAAAAAAATCACCTAAGATACATATACGATTGTCGAATAAATGCTAGAAATATGCACTCGATCAACTCAACATGATGCCATTTGATGGTCTGATTAACCAGACTGTAAGAATACGATACCTAGTGACATATTCAATAACTACAGAAGCTGCACAGGTAGTTGAAGTACCTGCAAAGTATTGCTGCTTGACGCACCTTTGATTGTAAGAAAACTCCAGCTATAAGGTCATCAGCCAGGAGTCACCTGTCTTAGTTGTTTTACCAAATTATCCCCAGAAAGTCTCAAATTAATGGGGCAGTAGCACAAACATCTTACTACTCCCTGTAGCTGGCCCTAGGACTGTTACCTCCTCAGCCAGAGCCAGAAATTCTAGTTCTCCACCTCTTCTGCCAGCTCCTTCAGTGCCTTCTTTAGTTCTCTACAAGGCTCTACTGAGTGTGGTTGACCAGCTAGGCTGTGCTAGAGCTAACAACATGGCATTGGTCCTGATACTGCTAGATCTGTCTTCCTCCTTTGACACGGTCAACCACTACATCCTTTTTGCCACCCTCTCTGACCTTAGCATCACTCTGACTGCTCTCAGATGAGTTCTACATCTCAGGCAACTCCTACAGCATGTCCCTAGCGATGGGAGTTATCAAAGACACACCGGACATGCACAGGTGTACCCCAAGGATCAGTTCTTGGATCCTCTACTCTTCTCTCTGTACACTACCTCGCTGAACTCCATCATCCAATCGCATGGGTTCTCTTATCAGTGCTATGCTGATGATACACAGCTGTGCCTGTCGTTCCCCTGGAAGACATTACGGTATCACCTAGAACAAGGGTGACCAACCTCAGTCCTGAAAGGCAGCAGTGGCTGCAGGTTTTCATTCTAACCCTTTTCTTAATTAGTGACCTGTTTTGGCTGCTAATTAACTTCTTTTGAATTAATTTTAATTGACTTGGTTTTTAAGAAATGTTTCCCTGAATTTCTTCATCGTTCCTCTGAATTGCTTCATTTCTTTCCTTAAATGGCACCCAAACAGAAGTGAAATGCGACGTGAAGGAGCCAACAGAAGACCAACTAAGCAAGGCCTCAAACTCCAACCAATTTCACTACAACTAGCTGCTTAATGAGGTGCCAAGTCTTGTCGTTAATTAAACCTGTTCTTTAATTTCATGGCTTGTTGCTGCTCTCATTATGCAATAGCAGACATTTCTGAAATTGTTGATTTTCTCTTTTCTAAGAGCAGATCAGCATTCCTGAGACATTCACCTTTCTTTATTTTCAGATATTGTATGATGGTCACAGTTTGCTGGTCCTGTTTTGGCTTATTTTGTATCTCATTATTGTTTGGCTGCTAATTAAGGAAAAAGAAACACTTGAGGGGTCTGAGTCTTCAAGAGCAAGTCAAATAAAATGAATTCAAAAGAAGTTAATTTGCAGCAAAAACAGGTCAGTAATTAAGAAAAGGGTTAGAATGAAAACCTGAAGCCACTGCGGCCCTCCAGGACTGGAGCTGGGCACCCCTGACCTAGAATCTCTTCATGTTTTACTGATATCTCAACCTGGGTGAAGGATCACCACCAACAGCTCAACCTGGCAAAAACCGAGCTTCTTGTGATCCCTGCTAGCCAGTCTGTTCAACTTCCCATCTCTGTTCAGCTTGGCTCACTGTTGCTAACACCCACCTGGTCAGTTGACAACCTTGGGTTGGTGATTGATGAGCAGCTATCTTTTTCTGACCACATTTTTACTGTTTCTCATTCATGCAGGTTTGTGCTGTACAACATCCATGAGATCAGACCTCATCTGATAGAATATGCTGCACAACTTCTAGTCCAGGCTTTGGTCTTGTTGTGTCTGGACTACTGCAACTCGCTTCTGGCAGAAGTACCCACATGTGCTATCAAGCCCCTGCAGATAATCCAGATCTTGTGTTTAACCAGCTGAGGCAGGCACATGTTACTCCTCTCTTCATGTCACTACATTGGCTCCCTGTAGCAGCACACATTAAGTTCAGATCTCTGATGCAGTCAGTAGGTCAGCACCTGAGTATATGGAGACACTGGTGAAGTTCTATGCTCCTTCTTGCCCACTCAGGTCTGCCAGGGAAGAGTGTCTGGTGATGTCACCTCTATCTCTTTTTGTGTTTGGTTCTGATTT
The DNA here is from genome assembly GCF_900747795.2 of Erpetoichthys calabaricus. Classification (NCBI taxonomy): domain Eukaryota; kingdom Metazoa; phylum Chordata; class Cladistia; order Polypteriformes; family Polypteridae; genus Erpetoichthys; species Erpetoichthys calabaricus. Next base: position 15,883,939 of record NC_041397.2, read on the forward strand.
GGTCGAACGGGCTGACCACCTCTATCTGTACTGCTGATTTCCTCAGTGTATTTAAGAAGTGACCTATCTGTTCTGTGAATATCTGTCTAACTGAAAAGAAGAAGAAAACCAAAACTTTGTGCTGTGATACTTTATATTATTGGTTATTTAAATGCAATTGCTTTATTGATTGTAAATTACTGTATTAGTTGTCACATCTTTTCACTTGTGGCAATCAACTTCTGTTACCTGTTCTATTGCACTTGCTGAACAATTAGGCCCGTGCCTAATGTTACTCAATTATTTACCTCTTTTATAAGTTGCTTTGGATAAAATCATCTGCTAAACAAACAAGTGTAAATGTGATTGTAGATTGGCTCTGGATACACCCAAGCCCTTCAAGAAATGTTGAGTAGCTGGCCCCACGTAGCCTCAGCACCCTACCTCAACAGGGCTGATGACAGCCTTTCCATTCTGCCTTTAAATCTGATGTGAGTAGCCTCCATACCTGTTTCCCATGGCACAGTCAGTTCAACCAATATACAGTAACTACCTGTAGATCCTATAAACTATGGCACAATGTCTGGCCGAAGTAAAGTTCTGGTTATCTCAGTGGGGAACTAAAGCTTCCTGTCAAAGTCCAGTACTTTGAGAAGTGTAGCCAGTCTGTCCTTAATCTGCCTCTAACGTACTTCAAGGTCTGTATTCTCATGCTCTTCTCTGCTCTTCTCCAGGTTTTCCTAAGGAGTTGCCTCTCCTTCACCAACTAAAAGATTTCACTTTCATAGCCCTTGGAATGTTCTTCTTCTGGATCATCTTCCTAAAGCTCTGTTTACACTCCTCAAAGATGAGGTTCCCAATCTGGTTCAGTTTTGGTTAACCAAATATTTCAGGGGTATACAATTCTGGTCCTGGTGGGCTGCGGTGCCTGCAGGTTTTCATTCTAACCATTCTTAATTAGGGAGCTGCCATTTTTGCTGCTGATTAACTTGTTTTGCCTTAGTTTCAATTGACGTGACTCAGACCCCTTTCCTGAATGAGCAGCCAAACAATAATGCGACACAAAACCAGCTGCCACATGACCAGTTCACATGAAAATAAAGAAAGGTGAAGGTCCCGGTCATGTTGGTCATGTCTTGACGGTGGTCTTAGAAAAAACAGAAAATCAACAGTCTGCTGTGGCAAAATGAGAGCAGCAACAAGTCCTGATATTCAATAACAGCTTTAATTAACAGCAATAATTGACTTCTCATTAAGAAACTGGTTGGAGTGAAATTGGCTGGAGTTTGACGTACAATTTCTGTTTGGCTGCCATTTAAAGAAGAAACAAATCGATTCAGAGGACAGAATCCTTAAAAACCGGGCTATTAAAATGAAGGGAAAAGAAGTTAATTAGCAGTGAAAACTGGGCACTGATTAGGAAAAGGGTTAGAATGAAAACCTGCAGCCACTGCAGCCCACTAGGACCGGAGATGGACACCCCTGAGATATTCCAAGTAGCTGTACAGGTAGTTGGAGTACCTGCAAAGCACTGTTGCTTGATGCAACTCTAATGGTGCCATTGGGCCAGATAGAAGGTCATCAAGCAGAAGCCACCCCTCGCAGTTATTTCACCCCATTATTGTCAGAACATCTCCAGGTGGCAGGATAATAGGATGGCTGTCTCCTTACTACCCCCAGTAGCTGGCCCTGGAACTCTTTCCCTCCATATGCTGTCTTTCCTCCTTAGCCATAACCAGAAGCTCACTTTCCTCGGCTTTTCTGCCAGCTCCTTCAGTGCCTTCTTTAGCTTGGCCCCCGGACACCTATGCCTATCAAGAAATTCTGTGTAGATGACCTCATATAGCTTCCTCAACCTACCTCAACCAGGTTGATGCCAGTCCTCTGTCTTGCTTCTATGCATTCTTCCTTCATATCTGTATATTTCTCTCTCTTCCTCTGATTGGCTGAATCCATACCTGTTTCCCATGGCTCGGTCAGCTCAGTTTCATTGCTTTTGGTTCTGTAGACCACTGCACAATGTCTGGCCTTTGCTATCGACCAATTCTGGAAATCTTCTGGTCAAGTGTAAGTTAGTAGGTAGTGGAGAATCTCAAGGCAAAACTGAATTTGAAATTGAGAAGAACAATTATAAATACTAGCCAACCAGCGGCGTAGCATATGCCGTATAATTATGTATTGGGTGAACACTTCCTGAAAGACACTGTTGTCCAAATGGGGTCGGTTTTGAGGATACAACTGTAGGTGAATGAAAAGATGTAACTCTGGAGAGGGCAACATACAATACAGCGTTTTAAACGCTGCATACAGCGAGTCACATCAAAGCATAGACACTGCAAAGACCATAGGATACCCCTCGCAAACTGTTTTACACGTTGCATACAGCGATTCACATCCGCGTCAAACAAATTGTTTTACACGCTGCATACAGCGATTCACATCCGCGACAAACAAATTGTTTTACACGCTGCATACAGCGATTCACATCCGCGACAAATATGATTCTTCTTAGATGGTGCTGTCGCGTCCACCCTCGCTCTTGAAGCATACTCACTGCCTGGTCATGTGCCCGCTCGCAAGAGCAACTAACAGAGACCCGCCCACCAACTGTAAGACCATGGGATACCCCTTGCAAACTGTTCTACACGCCACATACAGCGATTCACATCCGCGACAAACAAACTGCTTTACACACTGCATACAGCGATCCACATCCGCGACAAACATGTTTCTTCTTATGGGGTGGGTTTGAGGATACGAGTGTAAGGGAACTCTGGAGAGAGCAACATATAATTGTCCATGACTGAAAACTGGAGGACTGCCGCCGCGCCCCCACCTCCCAGAGCGAGGGACGGGGCTGGACGGCGAACACGCGCAGATGGCGGAACACATCCGGCGACAAATATGATTCTTCTTAGATGGTGCTGTCGCGTCCACCCTTGCTCTTGAAGCATACACACTGCCTGGTAATGTGCCCGCTCGCAAGAGCAACTAACAGAGACCCGCCCACCAACTGTAAGACCATGGGATACCCCTCACAAACTGTTCTACACGCCGCATACAGCGATTCACATCCGCGACAAACAAACTGTTTTACATGCTGCATACAGCGATTCACATCCGTGACAAACATGCTTCTTCAGAGGTGCATGTGGAGTGTAGCAGAGACGAACGCGAATGACGGCCTTCTTTGTGAGTTGCTGTGTCCGAGTTGGTGGGCGTGGCTCTGCGAGTTGACGTCGTATCCAATAGTCTTAGAGTTGGTGGGTGTGGCTCCGTCCTGCGTGCTTCCATGGGTGTCTTGCTTGCGCTGGCGGCGGCTTAGTAAAATATATATAGATGTAAAAGTGTGTGTGGTATGGAGGAGGAATAAAAATAGGGAATGACCAACTGTTCTTAAGTTCTTTGTAATGCACGGGTGAGGACTCATGTGGAATGTTGCATGCAGTTTTAGTCTTCATCTCTATATATCTAAAATCTAATGTCTGTCTGTCTGTCTGTCTGTGTTGTGACGTAAGATTTTGCATATAACTTGATAAATATTTTGTATGTCTTTATTTGTAATTTAGGCAAAGCAATGTAATTTAGTGTTACATTAGTGAGTGTTTACCCACCCCCCCCCCCTTTAAGAATGTGTCTCTTTGAATTTTACGACAGAGTTGGGGGAGGATGTGCTTTAAACCAGTTTGGTGAGTGTTTCTCTGCTAAAGTCTTTCAACCCCCGCAAGGAAGCCAAGCTGCCATGTGGTTTTTGGGGGATGGCAGGCGTTAAGATTGTCTTTGCCCCATTGGTCTGAAGCATGGCTGTTTGAAATTGGCTTCTATCAGAAGATTTAAGTACCATGATGTCCTATTGGCTGTAGGGGTTGGACAGAGAATCTATAAATCTGCTTGTTCAATCGCACTCTCTCTCTCTTACTAACCAACATATGACGAAGAAGCATCTCTCTTACTAACCTCTGATGATGAAGACAACACAATGAAGAGCACAGCTTGGCAGCCATATTGAACAGGCTTGCGGCCTGTTCTGAAGAAAGCTGAGCACCAATGATGCCTTAACTAGAGACATTTTAAATAACTACAAGTCTGTGTGCCGCCTGAAACTACACATCACCATTTAATCAGGTTGTATGGTTGCCAATATTCAAATGTACTTTGCATATTGTTATTATTTATGAATATTACCAATAATACATTGTTTCATGTGTAACTTAACTCCTGCTTGTCTTTTTACTACACCTAATTGCCTGAGGTTATAGACACAGAAGGGAAGGTGGGGATAAGTTATATACTATAATACCTTATAAACAGTGGTAAGTCTGTGAGATTAGGCATTTTGACAAAGGCTACTTATTAATAATACAATAGGGGAAAGAAGAGCAACATATTACTCTACCAAGACAAAACAGTCTGTAAGTCTGTCTGCTTTTCACGAGAGAACTACTTAATGGATTTAGATTGGTTTTTTTTTTCTATAATTTGCTTGAATATTCCAGTTGATTTTGTGACTTCTCTCATTGTGCTATGTATTATAGTTCGCTTGTGGTACCGATTTATTTGTGCGAATCTGCAAGAGAGGCTGCGGGCCAAAGGGAGGGGGAGGCAGGACCTTAGGAGTGGAGAGCTGGGTGGGGCCATCCTCACTCCCTTGCCAGCATCCATTCGAGTCGCTCTACCTCTCGTCACATGTTCAAGCGTACCTTGCCTACACTTAGCTGGCAATACCTGCTTGTTCAGCAGTCATTATCATCTAGACATTGCTAAAGAGTAGCATTTGACGTTTTTGAGAGAGAGATCACAGCTACGTGTGTTTTAGAGGGTAGCTGCTCACTGGCAGAGATATCACAGCCACGTGCTCTTCTCCCCACGCAGGGGACGCTCTCCCGTCAGAGCTGAACATGATCAGATACAGTGGTAATGTTTGACTTTGGAGTGTACCTACCTTCCGCTTAGCCAGAGATCACAGCTACATTCTCGCCCCTGAGAGCAAAACCAAAACTATTGTATATCATGACGCCCTCAGAATACAAAAACTATCAATATAAATTCTTCTCAATACAAATTATTACATTTTTAAAATTGATTTTAAAAGTTTATCCTATTTCACTACTATGCAGGTAGAACCACTGGGGACAGCTAGTAATAAATAAAAGACATAGCAGCACTACAAAAGGTCCAGAAGAGACTCAGAGGTCTGACCTAAGAGGAGGGATCAGAGTTGAATCTTTCAGTTTAAGGAAATGAGATCATGAGGTGACAGGATTGAAGCGTTTAAAATTGTCAAAGGAATGAGTCCAATGGATTGAGACTGTCACTTTAAAATTAGTTCATCAAGAACACGGGGACACAGTCGGAAACTCGTTATGGGTAAATTTGCACAAACATTATTATCTTTTTCTTCACACAGAGAACCACAGACACATAGAATCAAAAACCAGAAAATGTGGAAGACAGGAGGACTTTAGAGTCCTTCAAATCTTGACTTGATGGTATTTTGGAGAAATGAAGTGAATAGGATTGGCAGGCTTTGTTGGGCTGTATGGTCTGTTCTTGTCAAAAAAATTCTAATTTTTTCTTCACCATACTCAATGTGTGCATTTAAAGTTACAAGGCATGAATAAATTAGCCTATTGTGGATGTGTGTGTGAGTTGGCCATACAATGTCATGGCATAGGGCTTTTTGGCGGGGTGGTGGCTCTGAGGCTAGGGATCTGCACTGGCAATCGGAAGGTTTGCCGGTTCGAATCCCGTAAATGCCAAAAGGAACTCTGCTCTGTTGGGCCCTTGAGCAAGGCCCTTAACCTGCAATTGCTGAGCACTTTGAGTAGTGAGAAAAGAACTATATAAATGCAAAGAATTATTATTTCTTCTTGTATTATGATTGTTGTCATCTAGTTAGGCCCAGGACCCCCTTGACCCTGAGCTTGACTTGAAAATGTTATGTTATAAATGTTTCTAATAATCCTGCTAAGGAGTTCACATGTTTTTATTTAAAAGGTTGCCATTCTGGGTAACACAGGGGGTAGCATTACTGCCTCACTGATCTAGCGTCTTGACTTGTAATCTCATTTCTCAGGCACCACCCATGTAGAGTCTGAACACATTCCTCATTGCTCCAGTTTTCTTCCTGTGTCCCCATAAACGTGAGGCTTAGGTTACTTGGAGGCTCTAAATTGGACTCAGTGTGGCTGTGAGTTCGGGTGAGTGGACCCTGAGTTGGACTGGCACCCTCTCCAGGGTTGTTTCTTTCCGTCTGCTCCCTGCAACCCTGAACTGGGGTGTGAGAATTGTATGTATGTTATGTTTATGACTCTAATGAAAAAAATCTCACATTGAAAACATATATGTGGGTGAAATTCAACATTACCTGAAGTTCTTTTACAATTTTTTGACCCCATCATAAACCTGTAATTGCAAATATATCTGTAAATATTAGTAAGGACTACAGAAAATCTGAGTTCCCCAAGTTTATGGTCACTGATTAACGTAACAAGCACCTCTTTGGCGTGTGGATTGTAATTAAAGCACCCATAGGACGCCCACTGGGGAAAAAGGCCCATGACCCTCAGCACAAGGCTGTGGGATAGCAGTTCTAGCTACTGTGCCCCCTTATTCAAGAAAAATAATAAGGCATATACAGTATAGTAATTATTATAAGAGCTGATCCTCTAAGAAGCAAAAATGTTATCAGTAACAAATAAGTGGGAAATATATTTCACTCATTATTGACCAATTTTATTGAAGGAAACTAAAATTTAAGTTTACAGGGTGTACAGCATTTAATTATACTGTAAATTCACTTTTCATAATTAACTCTGAAGCTAGTGTATATACCTTTACCATTAAAACTTTTTTAACATTTTAAATTTAGTGTGTAATCAAGTAATTTCCACATAATGAAGGCAAAATAGTATTTGATGAATTACATTATCCATATGAATATCTCTACATGAAACATCTGAGTAAATAAACAACATAAGTTCTCTTGGTTGGCACGGCATGAAGCGCCCACTGTTAAGTACATATATGCATGTGTGGGAGTAGAACCATTTCATGACAAGCTGTTGGGGTTTTCCTTTGGGTGATTTTGCACAAAAAATAACAAGCACTTGCATGAATATTTTAAGTTTGCTTTAATTAAGTAATAATAATGAAAGACTGTACTTAAGAATGTAAAAAAGAATAATTACTTAAACTTTCTACTATATAATAAAACACTAAGGGATGTGTGCGTGTACTGTCCCTCAGGGAAATCTGATTGGTCAGTTTAGCTGTGGTGTGATTGGTCAGTCTGACTTTGGTGAGATGATCGAAAGAGGAAGTGTGAGTGTAAGACACAAGACAAGGGATAAATAGATGTGAAAGGCACTATATAATAGATAGATAGATAGATAGATAGATAGATAGATAGATAGATAGATAGATAGATAGATAGATAGATAGATAGATAGATAGATAGATAGATAGATAGATAGATATTTTTATTTTTTAAAAAAAAAACAACTTTATTAAATTCAGTATGAATATAATAAAATCACATTTTGAACTTCTAAATACTCCCAGTCCATCCCTTTATTTCAAAAATACCCACCCAAACCCTCGCCCCTTCATTCATCCCTTCCATTCCCACAATTCCACTCATTTATTACAAAAACTATATAGATTTCTGCTCATACATATTCTATTAATAATCAAATTATAACTAGAATACAAAGTGCAGTTCATCATTGTCATAATTACACAATACATTATTTACACACCACTTTTCCTTAAACTGTGAAAGATTTCTAGTAGATTTATAAAAATTCAGATCTACTTCTATTCTACTTTTACAAGTCATTTTAAATAATACTGAGGGGTCTGTGTTGCCTGCTCCCTTAACTTTATTTTTCCGGGTTTTCCATATTCCCAGTTTCGCCTGTCCTAAAATAAAGTTAACCAGGTTAACATTTGTATTTGTTTTTTTTGAGCTCTTTACCCCAAACACAAACACCATCCTATTATAACAGACCCCCAGACCCTCAATCAGCTGCTTTATCATTTTAAAAAAAGCCCCCAATCTTTCACAAAACATAAAACAGTGAAATACAGTCTCCCTTAACCCACAGAAAGGGCAGGTATCTAAAACCCCTGGACAAATAACTGATAAAAAGGAGTTCACAGCAACTATACAATGCAATATCCTCCACTGTAAATCCCCTACCCTACTGGTCAATGGTGGTCTATATAGCGCTCTCCAGGCTGGCAGTGTTCCTTCAGGAATGGCAATCTTCGTCCTCCAGGGTGTGTCGGCCTTCACTGCTTTCAGTTGATCCTGATTCTTTATTTTTACGCAGATCCTGTAGAGCTGTTTTCCTTTGATGGTGTGCAAGGGCAAGTCTCTCAGATCTTTTATCGAAAGTAATCTGTTGGTGTTACTATTGTCCCAATCTCCTACTGGAGACACCACAAGTGTAGTGAAAGTCTGATCTTCGGGTGGTTTCAGCTTGTCTTTAAAGGTGGTCTGCAGGAGTGTCCTTACTTCACTTCCTAGAGATGCTTTAACTTGTGTTAGGAAATTCCCCACAAGCCGCACTGAGTGCACTTCTGTTTCTGCTGCTACCGTTTCTGGACTTTTCCAATTAAAATCATCCCAGTTGATTAAATGTTTTAATTGTGTAATGTTATTTCTACAGAGACTATGAATAAAGCTTGCAGACTGTCCTATTGTGGTGTAGATATTTGGATTAAATACAATAGGCTCTTCTAGAATCCAAAACAATGATAGGTCATCACAGTCTCTTTGAATTGATAAAAATTGCCAAGCTTTAAAAAGACTCTTGTAAAAGTCTGGTACTTGTAAGGTCTCAGGTTTCTCAAGATGACACCATATTAAGCTTTTGCCCAATCCCATTTGTCCCACATGGTTAAAAAAAAGCAGTGCTAGATTCATCCAGGGCTCGGGCGTTATGGAGTATAACAGTTTTTGCACTGTCTGAAGGCGGAAGGCAATAATTCTACTTTCAATGTCCATAATCCCCTGCCCACCTTCATCAAGTGGCAAGTATAATAAGCCCCTCCTCAACCAGTGAAGACCATCCCAAGAAAAATTAACAACAGTTTTTTGAATCTCTTGAATAATCTGTGGTGGAGGCTCCAGACAGATACACCGGTGCCACAGACTTGAAGTCACCAGATTGTTAATTACTAACATCCGACCTCTGTACGACATTTGGGATCGTATCCATTTCCATCTGGCCAACCGAGCTACCACTTTCTCCAAGAGTCCATCCCAGTTCTTCTGGACATAGTGATCATCTCCTAGATGTACTCCCAGGTAGAGAATCCCTCCTGTGCTCCATTGCATCTCTCCTTGTAAACTCGGTGTCTTATATCCAGCCCAGTCTCCAACTAACAAAGCACTGCTTTTACTCCAATTTACTTTAGCATTGGAAATCAGTTCATATTTCCTTTGACAGTCAGTAAGATTATCAAAGTCTTCTTGATTTGTGATAAAAACAACAATGTCGTCTGCGTAGGCCGTGACCTTTACAGGATTCCCAGTACAGTGAGGAATGGAGAGACTAGTCAGCACTTTTCTCAGGTTCACTAAGAATGGCTCTAAGGCGAGGGCGTACAGCATCCCTGATAACGAACAGCCTTGTCGGACTCCTCTTTGGACGCTGAAAGGCGCACATAAACCACCATTGACCTTAACTATACCAGAAATGTCACAATACAACAGCCGAATGTACTTTATAAATTGTTCCCCAAATCCAAAGGCCTTGAGATTGTTCCATAGATATGAGTGTCTGACTCTATCAAAGGCTTTTTCTTGGTCAATTGAAATAAATCCTGTTCTAAAATTGAACAGTTTTGCTGCAGCAATAATATCTCTAACTAAAAAAATGTTATTAAAAATGGACCTATCAGGGATGCAGTAGCTCTGGTCAGGATGCACCAGTTTCACTAACACTGTGCACATTCTATTAGCCAAGGCTTTAGACAGGATTTTATAATCTGCACAAAGTAAAGACACAGGCCTCCAGTTCTTAATATGGCAAAATCACCTTTTTTAGGCAGAAGTGTGATCACTGCCCTTCTACAGCTCTGAGGTAGCACACCTGATTTAACACTGTGTTCGAACACTTCTAACAAATCCTGGCCAATGACATCCCAAAATTCTTTATAAAATTCAATTGGAATGCCATCAATCCCAGGGACTTTTCCATTATGAAGTTCGTTCACTGCTGCCGAGATTTCTGCCATAGTGAGCTCTTTGTTCAGCTCGGTGGCATCTGTTTCAGAAAGCTGTGGTAAGTCCTCTAGAAAGGACTGTAAGTCTTCGTCACTACCACCTCCTTCAGCAGAAAACAGATTTTCATAAAACACTCGGACCTCAGTTCTTATCTCACCCAAGTCCTGTGTCTTTTCACCATTAGCTTTACTCACACAGTGTAGAATTTTACTTTGAGAATTCTTTTTTTCCAAACTAAAAAAATATTGTGTTGGTGCATCCATTTGAGTTAACTGCTGGAAGCGAGCCCTTACTAGAGCCCCCTGAGCTTTCGTATCTAGTAAATGTGAGAGCCCCCTCTTTGTTGCTTTGAGACTCTCCGTAAGTGTTTCATCTGAGCCATTCCCTAAGAGCTGTTCAATCTGCGATATTCTGCCTTCCAGCTCTGTCATTTCTGACTGTAACAACCGTGTAACATTTCTGGTATATTGCTGACACAAGGATCGAATGTGGTTCTTCCCCAGTTCCCACCACTGCTGTAAGCTGTTGAACTCCTTCTTTGAATCCCTCCAACCTCTCCAAAAATAACTAAAAATATCTTTAAATCTCTGATCCTGTAGTAGGAGTACATTAAAATGCCAGTAAGCACTGCGGGCCTGTAGGTGCTTGATAGAACTGTACAGACCACTAGGCTGTGATCTGAGAAACCAGTGGGGACAATGGAGCATTCCTTAAATAGACCCAAAAAGTGTTTAAGGGTGTAAAATCTATCGAGTCTTGCCATAGAAAGGATCTCACTAGTTATCTTGCCCCATGTGTACTGCCTGCTGCTGTCTCCATGCTTACTCCTCCACACATCCACCAGCCCCGTCTCCCCCACTATCCTCCCCAATTCCCGTGCAGATAGGGGGTGTGGCTCCAAGCTGTTATTTCTGTCCCTCTGAGGGTCAAGGGTACAATTAAAATCCCCACCCAAAATCACCACTTCCTCAGGGTCACACTGACTTAAAACATCTGCTAATACTTTAAAAAAATCAAGTTTTTCATTCCCATTATTTGGAGCATATACATTAAGAAAAGTGAACCAACAGCCATTTACTTTCGTTTTTACTTTCAGTAGCCTCCCTTTCACTACCTCATGCACATTATGATCCTCTGTTCGAAAACTGCTGCAAAACAAGACCGCCACCCCTGCACTGACATTTGTCCCATTACTAAAGAAGCAGTCCCCCTTCCAGTCCCTGCTCCACTCCCACTGGTTTGTCTCATCTATGTGGGTTTCCTGTAAAAAGGTGACTGTCAGATTTTTCTGATTTAGAAACTCAAAAAGCGTCAGTCTCTTACTTGGATTCCTCCCACCATTAATATTTAAACTTCCCAATTTCAAGTTCGCCATACTGATTAAATGTAAACAGCAACTTAGCACCAAACCAAGTGACCACCACAGATACAGCGGCGGAAAATTCCTAAAAATGTTATCCATTACAGTTTTCATTTTTTAGCCTGTTTCCTCAACCTATTCGTGATATTCTTTAATCTCACGAGCTCTTTGATGTTAAACGTCGTGGCCATGGTCTTGTCTTTTCTCAAACTACTCACTGATGATATAAAAAGATTCACATCAGGAAAAAAATCCGCCACATTCACCCTTCTCCTGCCCTCCGTCGCCTGTAAAAACTGTTTCACACTCTGGGCGCTGTAACCGCCCCTGCCATTTAAATCTTGGGAGTCCGAGATGATTGAACAGTCTGACATTTCTCCATCACCCTCCTCCCCTGCGCTCACCACGGCAGGACCGTCATCGACCGTCTCTGCGAGAACTGCAAAAGCCCCCTTAGCATTAAACAGAGGATCAGCAGGATCTCCGCCCTCTACGCCCGATCCCCGACTCGTGTTCATCCGCTTTTTAGTTGTACCACCGTCTTCTACTCCATGCCTTTTCCGCCCTGGGCGTCTAAACTCGCCGTCTTTCTCAATATCAATATTTCCATCCTCCTCTTCCACATCCACATCTCCCCATGATCTGCCCGGTATTGTTACGGAAATCTCCGTATTCAAACCACTTTCATTCTCATCTGGATTACCTTTTGGGATGTCTTCCTCATCCCCCTGAGGCATTGCCTCCCCCTCGTCTACAATCTCTCGGCTCCCAGCTACTACAGGACGGCTTTGAACTTCACCTTCCGACCTTTCCTGAACTTCATGTTCATTGCCTCGTTTTTCTTTTCCTTTTTCGGGACAATGTTTAATCAGATGGAGTTCACTCCCGCACCGTAAACATTTCATTTCATCAGAAGACACAAAGATCACATAATCAAATCCATCAACTTTAAACTTCATTGCAATATTGAGATTCTCGTTATTTCTGTTCAAAACCATGTAAACCTGCCTTCGAAAGGACAGAACATGTTTTAATGCTGGGGATTTACACCCCAATGGAATAAAACGAATTTTAGAAACAAGTCTGCCATGGCGCTCCAGCTCTTTTTCAATTGTTTCATTCTTTATAAACGGCGGCACATTTGAAATAATTACTTTGCGTGCTGGGGTGCCCAGCGGAGTTACCTGAACAAAAGATCCATCAACAACTACACCTCTTTCCACCACTATTGAGACCAGATCTACTGAACTTAAGAATAAAACAATCGAGCCGCTCATTCTTGAAGCCGATTTAATATTTTCACACCCGACCACCTGACCGACTGCTAAAACTGCCGTCTCCAACGGGACAAACTCCTCTAACAGAAGTTTTATTCCGTGGCGGCGGCTCAGGGTCTTTAAATTCGCAGCCATACCGGCTGCAGTGGCCAAAACGCCACTCAGTACAAACAACGCTCAAAACCTTTCAATAATAGTTCAAAAGCATGATAGAAATGAAAAAAAGAATGAAAAAAGAGATAAAGTTTAGGGAAAAAATAGATAGATAGATAGATAGATAGATAGATAGATAGATAGATAGATAGATAGATAGATAGATAGATAGATAGATATGAAAGGCACTCTATGATAGATAGATAGATAGATAGATAGATAGATAGATAGATAGATAGATAGATAGATAGATAGATAGATAGATAGATAGATAGATAGATATGAAAGGCACTCTATGATAGATATATAGATAGATAGATAGATAGATAGATAGATAGATAGATAGATAGATAGATAGATAGATAGATAGATAGATAGATAGATATGAAAGGCACTATATGATAGATAGATAGATAGATAGATAGATAGATAGATAGATAGATAGATAGATAGATAGATAGATAGATAGATAGATAGATAGATAGATATGAAAGGCACTATATGATAGATAGATAGATAGATAGATAGATAGATAGATAGATAGATAGATAGATAGATAGATAGATAGATAGATAGATAGATAGATAGATAGATAGAACTTTTTTGTCCAGGGGAAATTTGACTTTATACAGAAGCACCTTAAATAAATAAATGCATAAAGAGATACAGAAATAAATATCTAGTAAAGTTTGAAATTTTTCCATTTTGTGACTTATATTTTATAATTTGTAAAATGTTTGATTTTGACATTTTAGTGTATGACCTCCTGCTTGAATTCTCTGCTTTGTTTTTTAGATTTCTGACATAATAAATAAATTGCTTACCGTAATCTTTCTACTTCCTCAATAACTTGCCCAAATGTGCTTTGCTATTTTGTGCCACTGGTCAGCTGCTGAGTAACACCCCATGTGAACACTCACCTCTGCAAGCGCACTTGGCCAGCATGCGCCTGATATGGTGTAATTTTCGTAGTGAAATGCACAACACAACATCTGATGATGGATTCCTCCCCCAACCAGAATACTGCGAAGAATAAAGTTAAAAATAAGACAAGTAGAAAAACCATCAAACTCCAAAAACAGTAGAGATGATGACTTTTCAAGTAAGAATAACGAAGAGTTGTTTAAGGCTCATCTGTGTATTGATCAACGCAATACCCTACCGTCAAAGCAGGTGGTCACTCAGGCCTCAGTGTTCAAAAGGAGAAATTCTATTACTGCGTTTGAGGTTCTCAGGTCGCTATATGTTGTAGTCTTACAACATGACTACTGGTAAGGAAGCCCAATTTGGACTTCGTTATAATATCTCTATATTGGGGGATCACATTGGTACGGTTGGTACTGCTGAGGAGAGTTCTGTACATATGTCATACGGGACCCTGGAGGTTCTTATTGTGTGGTACCCAAAAGCAATAATGGACCACAGTTTAAAAGACCCCTATTTCTTGGTCTTGGGAGGTTACAGTCATGAGGTAGCTGACGGCAAAATCTCAGCTGGCAAGAGAAAGGAAAGAGAGACAGAGTGTTAGACATTGTGTGCTGGGAAGGAGAACAGAGAGAGCACAGTGGTGAGAGTAGTCAGGGACTGTTTACAAAAGATTTGCTGTTCAGCTGCATTAGTTTCCCATTTTTAACCCTGAATGTTCTGTATATGTTACTATTCACTGCACAGCCAATAATCTTTTAGTATAACCTGTCGATTTGTAAAGTCTTGAAGCAAGTGGCTCAAGCACTTTTGCCCTGCCATGAACTTTATTTCCGCCCCAGAGTTATTGCATCAGTGAATTCTGGAGAAACGCCCGACTCGTAGCATCTCTTGTTATCTCCAGTTAATCATCATAAGAGACTTCTTGAGCAAATTCACATCTGCAGCAGGATTCATCATATAATATTTATTCCATTCCAAGAACGTCTCAAAAACGTATTTAGTGTGCGTCCGTATAAGTTGGTTATTAAATAATGTCTGTATGTATGTATATATATTTATATATATAGATATATATATATATATATATATATATATATTTTGTAAATTATTAATTATTATATTTGTAAATAATATATATATATATATATATATATATATATATATATATATATATATATATATATATATATATATATAGGAATAAAAAGTACTTTATGATGCGTGATTCATTTTTCTTCCTTTGTGGATCTCCAGCTGCAAATATATATATATACTGTATATATATATAGTTAGGTCCATAAATATTTGGACAGAAACAACTTTTTTCTAATTTTGGTTCTGTACATTACCACAATGAATTTTAAATGAAACAACTCAGATGCAATTGAAGTGCAAAGTTTCAGCTTTAATTCAGTGGGGTGAACAAAACGATTGCATAAAAATGTGAGGCAACTGAAGCATTTTTTGAACACAATCCCTTCATTTCAGGGGCTCAAAAGTAATTGGACAAATTAAAGAACTGGAAATAAAATGTTCATTTCTAATACTTGGTTGAAACCCCTTTGCTGGCAATGACAGCCTGAAGTCTTGAACTCCTGGACATCACCAGATGCTGGGCTTCCTCCTTTTTAATGCTCTGCCAGGCCTTTACTGCAGCGGCTTTCAGTTGCTGTTGGTTTGTGGGCCTTTCTGTCTGAAGTTTAGTCTTCAACAAGTGAAATGCCTGCTCAATTGGGTTAAGATCAGGTGACTGACTTGGCCATTCAAGAATTTTCCACTTCTTTGCTTTAAGAAACTGCTGGGTTGCTTTGGCTGTATGTTTTGGGTCATTGTCCATCTGTATCATGAATCAATTTGACTGCATTTAGCTGGATTTGAGCAGACAGTATGTCTCTGAACACCTCAGAATTCATTCGGCTGCTCCTGTCCTGTGTCACATCATCAATAAACACTAGTGTCCCAGTGCCACTGGCAGCCATGCACGCCCAAGCCATCACACTGCCTCCACCGTGTTTTACAGATGATGTGGTATGCTTTGGATAACGAGCTGTTCCACGCCTTCTCCATACTTTTTTCTTGCCATCATTCTGGTAGAGGTTGATCTTGGTTTCATCTGTCCAAAGAATGTTTTTCCAGAACTGTGCTGGCTTTTCTAGATGTTCTTTAGCAAAGTCCAATCTAGCCTTTCTATTCTTGAGGCTTATGAGTGGCTTGCACCTTACAGTGCACCCTCTGTATTTACTTTCATGCAGTCTTCTCTTTATGGTAGACTTGGATATCGATACGCCGACCCCCTGGAGAGTGTTGTTCACTTGGTTGGCTGTTGTGAAGGGGTTTCTCTTTACCATGGAAATGATTGTGCGATCATCCACCACTGTTGTCTTTCGTGGACATCCAGGTCTTTTTGCATTGCTGAGTTCACCAGTGCTTGCTTTCTTTCTCACGATGTACCAAACTGTAGATTTTGCCATTCATAATATTGTAGCAATTTCTTGGATGGGTTTTTTCTGTTTTCGCAGCTTAAGGATGGCTTCTTTCACCTGCATGGAGAGCTCCTTTGACCGCATGTTGTCTCTTCACAGCAACATCTTCCACATGCAAGCACCACACCTCAAATCAACTCCAGGCCTTTTATCTGCCTAATTGATAAGGACATAACGATGGACTTGCCCACACCTGCCCATGAAATAGCCAAAGAGTCAATTGTCCAATTACTTTTGAGCCCCTGAAATGAAGGGTTTGTGTTCAAAAAATGCTTTAATTGCCTCACATTTTTATGCAATCGTTTTGTTCACCCCACTGAATTAAAGCTGAAAGTCTGCACTTCAACTGCATCTGAGTTGTGTCATTTAAAACTCATTGTGGTAATGTACAGAACCAAAATTAGAAAAAAGTTGTCTCTGTCCAAATATTTATGGACCTAACTGTGTGTATATATTTATATATATATATATAGTAATTATTAAGTAATTTTACATTTATTATATATTATTATATATTGTTCAGATAGTTGTGATTTTAATCGTATTGTTAGCTGTAACCAATGCTAAGTCTTACTGTAAATATAGCACTTCATGAACAGCACCTCTCGTAATTCACGTCAATTATTTCAAGCTTGTTTAATGACATTGCTATGTGCAGAACGTTTTAAGTACAAATTTCATTTTCTTAATTACTATCTGTTACAGTATAATAGTGTTCATTGCAGTTTGTTCTCTACATTGTTGTCATTATAGAGTATTTAATTAAGTCAAGTTCTTAGTTATTATTTGCATTTATTAAAGTAGTTTTAAATGAATATTTGGTAAAAGTTTAGTTTAGGTACTGCAAAAATGCATCTATTACTCACTTACACTTATGTAACAAGACCTTAACAAATGCCTCTTTGGGTCTTCATAACCCTTACAAAACATCAGTGAAGTGTTTATTCATATCTGCAGTGTGACCTGTGTGAGATATGGCCGGCCATTCATCCCGGCCAATACCCCCAGGCCGCTAGATGGAGCCCTCCCTGTAGCATGGAAGTGCCCTGAAGACCAGCAGGGAATTATGGACAATGGAGTTTTTATTCCCAACCCTGCTGGACACTGTGGGGCCCACCAGAGGATGCTGCAGGAAGGCTGAAGGACTCTTACGTGCCCTATAACCCAGAAGTGCGTCATGATCACATGACAAGAAGAAACGACGTGCTTCCGGGTTGAGGAAAAGGACTTTTACCCTGACCCGGAAGTCATAAGGACTTGTGGATTGTTGGACAGGAACACCTCCGGGTCAGGGGGTATAAAGGACTCTGGGAAACAACAGACGAGTGAGCTGAGCTGGGTGGAAGGGTGGCAACGCGTCTGGGAAAGGAAGATTGGTTTATTGTATTGATTATTGATTTATTTATTTTTTTTATATTTTTATTTTATTAATTTTCATTGTAATTATTCCATACAAACAGATCAATTTATAACCCAAGAAATTTGAAGACTAATCAAACCCCACCCCTGAGAAGGAGAGCTTAGCTAAAGGAAAATTGCTTTAGGCTTTTTAATAAGGCAACATTAAACAAAAGAAAGGGAGAAGTAAATATCTATGTAAATAAGAGATGGAGAAGGGAGTTAAATGCAATAATAGTTATTTCTCTTATTCCAAAATAATATTGATTAAATCCTGCCATGTTTTGAAAAAATGTTGTACAGATCCTCTAACTGAAAATTTGATTTTTTCCAATTTCAAATAATATAAAACATCGGTTTCCCACTGACTTATAAGAGGAGAATTAGGATTCTTCCAATTTAACAAAATAAGTCTGCGTGCCAAAAGTGTTGTGAATGCAATCACAGTTTGCTTGTCCTTCTCCAATTCAAGTCCATCTGGAAGAACACCGAACACAGCTGTTAATGGGTTAGGAGGGATTGTGACCCCAAGGCTGTCTGAAAGGCACTTAAAAATTTTTGTCCAAAATGATGTTAGTTTGGTGCAGGCCCAGAACATGTGACCCAGTGAGGCAGGAGCTTGGTTGCAGCGTTCGCAGGTTGGATCTTGCCCTGGAAATATTTTGGACAGTTTTAAGCGAGACAGATGAGCTCGATATATAATTTTTAGTTGAATAATTCTATGCTTTGCGCATATAGAACTCGAGTGAATTCTCTGCTTTGCTACCTTCCACTCCTTTTCTGATATATTGATTAAGAGATCTTCTTCCCAATGTCCTCTTGGATCTTTGAAAGGTAGGGACTCTAATAAGATTTTATATATTGCAGAAATAGTGTTTGTTTCCTCGAAATTGAGCAGTATTTTTTCCAGCATTGTGGAGGGTGCAAGGTGGGGGAAATCGGGCAATTTCTGTTTAACAAAATTTCTAATTTGAAGATAGTAAAAGAAATGTGTAGCTGGGAGGTTGAATTTTGAACGTAATTGTTGAAAAGATGTAAATATGTTGTCTATATAAAGATCTCTGAGCATTTTAATCCCAAAATTTTTCCAGGTATTAAAAACTGGATATACTTGCGAAGGTTGAAAGAGGTGGTTCTCTTGCAGAGGTGCCACTGATAAAAGATTTTCCGTCTTAAAATGCTTCCTAATTTGGTTCCATATTCTGAGTGAGTAAAGCACAATTGGGTTATTAGTATATTTGCGATAACTTTCATTTATTGGAGAGCAGAGCAGGGAATATAGAGAAGTACTACAGGATTTTACTTCTATTGCGGACCAAGCCTGTGTATGTTCATTTATTTGTGTCCAGGTTTTTATGGCTTGTATGTTTGCTGCCCAGTAATAAAACTGAAAATTAGGTAAAGCCATGCCACCTTCTACCTGAGGTCTTTGTAGGGTCGCTCTTCGGATACGTGGGTGTTTTGAGTTCCAAATGAATGAGGTTATTATTGAATCTAACTGTTTAAAAAACGATTTATTGATATATATTGAAATGTTTTGATATAAAAAGAGAAGTTTAGGAAGGATATTCATCTTAACAATGTTAATTCTTCCGGCTAGAGTGAGATGAAGGGTTAACCATCTATGCAAGTGTTGCTTAATTTTTTCCATACAGACGCCAAAATTTTGTTGATAAAGAGCTTTATGTTTACTTGTGATATTTACCCCTAGGTATTTAAACTGATCTGCTATGGTAAAAGGTAGGGTGTCTAATTTAATATTATATGCTTGTTTATTCACTGGAAAGAGTATACTTTTATTCAGATTAATTCTAAGACCAGATATCTTTTGAAATTCTGTTAGTGCTGTTAAAACAGCGGGGACAGTGTTTTCTGGGTCTGATATATATAAGACCATATCATCTGCATATAGAGAAATTTTCTGTTCCAGTTCTTCTCTGACAATCCCCTTTATCTGATAAGAATTTCGGCAGTGAACTGCCAGTGGTTCAATAGTGATTGCAAACAACAGTGGCGACAAGGGACATCCTTGTCTGGTACCACGTTCTAGTTTAAAGTAGTCTGAGCAAATGTTATTAATACAAACTGAAGCTTCTGGATTGGTATACAGTAGTTTGATCCAAGCACAAATATTCGGGCCAAACCCAAATTTCTCCAATGCAGTGAAAAGGTAATTCCATTCGATCATGTCAAATGCCTTTTCTGCGTCTAATGATAGTAATATCTCTGGTGTGTTTGATTTTGCTGGTGAATATATAACATTAAACAAGCGTCGGAGATTTGAAGATAGGTGTCGGCCTTTAATAAATCCAGTTTGATCTTGTGATATTACCGATGGCAGCACTTTCTCCATCCTTCTAGTTAGGATTTTTGAGAGTATCTTAACATCATTATTCAGGAGTGAAGTTGGTCTATATGATGCACATTGTAACAAGTCCTTATTTTGTTTAGGAAAGACGGTGATTAATGCTTGTCGAAATGTTTGAGGTAGTATTTGGTGGTCTTTAGCTTCTGTAAATGTTACCAATAAGAGTGGAGCTAGCTGAGTGGAGAATTTCTTATAAAACTCTACGGGGTAACCATCAGGGCCTGATGATTTCCCGCTTTGTAGTGACTTTATAGCGTCTAGTAATTCTGTTAGCGTTAGAGGTTTATCCAGTTCCTCAGCACTTAAAGCATCTATTTGTGGTATTTGTGAATTATCCAGAAATGCATTAGATTGTGTGTTGTCTTCTTTGGCCTCAGTGGAATATAAAGACTTATAGTAATCTCTAAATGTGTGCATTATTTTATTATGGTCGATGATTTCTTCTCCATTCTTGTTGGTGATTACTGGTATTGCATTGTGAACTTCTTGTTTATGAATTTGTTGAGCTAAAAGCTTATTAGCTTTTTCTCCGTGTTCATAGTAATGCTGTCTAGACTTATAAATAAGTTGTTCAGTTTCTTTAGTTGTTAAGATGTTAAGTTCTGTATGTAGGGCCTGCCTTTTCCTGTGAAGAACTTCATTTGGACGCCTGGCTTGTTCTTCATCTATTCTAGTAATTTCATTTCTTAGCTCTGACACTTTCTTGGTTTCTAATTTATTTCTGTGGGAAAGATATGAAATAATCTGTCCTCTTAAGAAGGCCTTTAGAGTTTCCCAGAGTGTTCCTACAGAAACCTCTGTGGACGTGTTTGTCTCTAGGAAGAAGCTGATTTGTTTGGATATAAATTCTGTGCAGTTCTCGTCTGCCAATAAAAGAGGGTTAAGACGCCATCTGCGAGGTGAGTGTGAGGGGCTTATTGATTTTAGCTCCAAGACTAGAGGGGCATGGTCAGAGATAACAATTGTGTCATATTTGCATGATTTAATTGTAGGCAGGAAATTATTATCTATAAAAAAAATAATCAATTCTTGAGTAGCTATAATGCACCGGTGAGTAGAACGAATATGTTCTTGAGTTTGGGTTAAGAAACCTCCAGGGGTCTGATAAGTTGTGATCATTCAAAAACTGTGTAATTGTCTTTGCAGTGTTAGATGTCATCCCCCCTGTCACAGGAGTCCTATCTAAGAGTGGATTTAAAACACAATTAAAGTCCCCAGCCATTATAATTTTATGAGTGTTCACATTGGGAATGGATGCAAATAGATTTTGCATGAATTCCTTATCATCAACATTGGGTGCATAAACATTTATCAAAATCATTTTACTGTTATATAAGTTGCCCATGACCATCACATATCTCCCTTCAGGGTCCGACACTACATCTGATGCTACAAATGGAACTGTTCTATGTATGAGAATTCCCACCCCTCTAGTTTTCTTTATAAAGATAGAATGGAACATTTGGCCAGTTCAGTCTTTTTGTAATCTGAACTGATCTTTGGTTAGTAAGTGGGTCTCCTGTAGAAATACTATTTTAGCGTTTAAGCCTGTTAGGTGAGAGTATACTTTCTTTCTCTTTAATTCGTGATTCAGGCCTTTAACATTCCAGCTCACAAAATTAACTGTCCCATCATGGAGACATTGATTCTGAGTTTTTAATGTCATTTATAGTTTTAATTGGTAATATGGCAGTTTTAATCTTAGTTTCAAGATTCCCCATGAGTTATTGCATTTTATCCTATTGTTGCATTGATATTTGATTATTGATTTATTTATGAGTATTGTGGAGAGAAGGGTGCTTGGTGCACATTATTATTACAAAATAAATAATAATTGGATTTTTATCTGGTGTCTGATGTCTGATCTGAGGGTTCAAGGGGACGACAGTGCCTTAATCATTCACACCTGCTAACAAAATGTCACTTTGGAGTGGTCTGAGGGGGCTTAACTGAGGCACATTCTCTTGATATTACATATTTAGAATAAGACCTGGGAATCCTTCATATTAACAAATCATGTTACCATCATGTCAATACTCCACACAGCACAGAGATGAATAACCGATCTACTGATGTGTTATAAATGTTATGAAAACCAAAAGAAGCCTATGGTAAGGTCTTGTTACATAAGAGTAAATGAGTAAGAGATTCATTTTTGCAGTACCCAAACTAAAGTGTGTAACCACAAGGGGGCGCCAGAGAGCCCCAAACCGCAGACACAGCATTTCCCAAAGGTTTGTACAATAAAATAAAGGATTTTTATTCTTCTTATCACCACCTTTCCAAATCTCCTCTTTGACAGGTGGCTCAAACACAATGAAAATTCACAATAAAGTACACAATTCTTCCTCCTTCTCCACCACTTTTTGTCCTCCACCTACCAGACCAGGAAATGCTTCCGGTGCCATTCTGTCTCCTCTAGGAAGCACGTCTGAGCCATAGACAAAGTAGAGTGGTCCTCCCCCAACAGCACCCTATATCGATCCCAAGGGACCCCTACAGGGCTGCACTTCTGGACTCCATTTCCCTAGGTGTCCCGAGTGGGTTCTCATATGAAGACCACTGCCACTTAGTACATAGAGGATGGAACTACTCCCAAGTTCTGGCTTCCATTGGTCCACCCTTTATTTTATACCGACTTTATTTTATGCCCAGCTGGCCAATCTGTATAACATTCCTCTCGGGCCTCCCGTCCAGGTAATAAACTGTGCTCCTCCCTGGCTGGGCTGCCCATTCTTATCCCACAAGTGTAACCAAATATTTTTCTTTTCTCTCTGTTTTGTTAAAGGAAACTACACACACACACACACACACACACATTTATATCATTTGTATAATCATCATCATTTAGCCTTGGTATAATAACTTCTTGAAGATATGAGTGGCTTGGAATTGTATTTTAACAAATAATTATAAAAATAATAATTTGGACATCTCCTCTTTCTGATTACGGGACAAACTGTGGCGATTGCACTTGCTATAAAGAACTTCATCTAAAAAATCAGTGAGGTCTCAAGTTGAGTCTAATTATTCCACATCTCTGTAACAAACTGTTAAGTATGTAGATAGGACCTCAGGGCATAGGCCTCTTTGTCATTCCCCCGTGTTCATTATTCCTTCTTTTGCTAATAAACCCTTTTTATTGTTACTTGGGATTTCTGCGAATTATGTCCCGGGTCTAAGAACTCGTCATAAGAGAAAGTGTTTTGGAATAACACTGCAATTTTCAAATAAGCCTTTTCTACTCAGTCTTCTCAGATTTTGATATTCTGACAGCAGACTGAGATAAATAGGTGCAAAATAAAGCCATCTTGTCACTCTAAGATATCACAGCCTAGAGAAAGCACAATACTGAAGAAGAAAAGTCTTTTTTTAATCATTTTTTTCAACCCAGGATTGAAATGAATAAGAGACCCGTGTCTTTGTAATCTGGAGATGGTGTTCGGTGGTTCTCCTTTAAATTTACATGCACCTGAGGAGACGGTGACTCTCAGCAGCAAGCAATATTAATATCAGCTGCATTCACGGAATCAAAAGGGTCTCCCAAACACCAGTGTTTTTTTTCTCCTGTGCAATATCTAATTTTAATAAAATAAATGAAGATTTATTATATACTAGCTGTGTAAGCCCGTGCTGTAAAAACCCTGGGCTTCTAGAAACCTTGGATTCTGTCACTTCAATCAATCAATCACATTGGTTGTACATTAGCGGCTAAGTGAGGTTCTCCTTTTTCGGTGGTTTCATTTTGCCAACCTGCTCACCTCCATTATCTATCAGCAGCTAAGCAAGTTTCTCTCTCCTCGGAGATTTCGTTTTGCCAATGTGCTCGCCTCACTTGTATTTTAGCGGTGGCGAATTCAATTTGGCGACAGAGTTACTTTTTTATTTGAGTTTCATGCTGTAGCCTTGAACTTCTGGGCCGGATAGACAGACACACACACACTCGTCCACATGTAGAGTTTTATATATAATATAATATAATATAATATAATATAATATAATATAATATAATATAATATAATATAATATAATATAATATAACCAGTAATGGTGCACTGCACGATAACATGCAGCGAATACACTTGACTTGATCATTCCTAGTTTCCATCCTCTTTCTCTGTACGTATGCGCCACACGGCCGCCCTGCTGGCTGCTGCCGAGAGTTGATTCTACAATAAAACAAAATAAAAATAAAAAGCGGAATAACCTTGGAGGTCTATCATCACCCTGAAAGCGGATAGCAGATGTCATGTAGTATATGTGTACCAAATTTCAGGTCAATAGTTCAAACGGTTTGTGAACTACAGGTGATTTAAAATCCTGGACAGACAAACAAACAGCCACGGTAGCATATAATATAATATAATATAATATAATATAATATAATATAATATAATATAATATAATATAACTAGTCATTTAGCCCGTTACAATAACGGGCGCTAGAACAGTAGTGCATAAACATTAGTAGGAACAGTCTATATTAAATGGCAAGGGACTTTGACCTCATTCTTTTTGTTGGTCGTATTTTTCTTTCTTTCAGCCTTTCTTTTGTTGATGTTTACTTGCTGAGCTGACCGTTCTTCGTGGGCTGCCGCCGTGTATTGTGTTTCTTTAATTTTCTGTGACAGTAATACTGTCTTGTACGGTTCTATTCAATAAGGGCGCGTAGATAATTTAGTTCAAATGGCTCTGGAATATGTGAAGAGCAACAGGTGCAGATCTTTATTTACGCGCGCCTTTATTCGCTACGCCCAATTAAGGTCGTCCTTTTGAGGCTCGCCTTTTTGTGCGCGCCCTTATTGAAGGATGCCTGTGCGCACCCTTATTGAAGGATACCGTCTTGTACGTCCGCTGGCTTGTACGTCCGTAATATACGTCCGTACGTCCGTAATATACCTTTAATTTTCTCTGGCGGTAATACAGGCGTGCGCGTCTGTAATAGGCCTTTAATCTCCTCTGACAGTAATACTGGCTTGTATGTGGCTGTAATATGCGTCACTGTATTGTGTACCTTTAATTTCCTCTCGCAGTAATACTGGTTTGTATTTCTGTAAAACGCCTCTAACTTTCTCTGACAGGAATATCGCGCATAGCACCGTGCCCCACGCATGCGCACTTCACCAGAAGACACCCACACACGGACACCTGGACGCACATAGGGATTTTATATATATAGATATAATATAGGGCGGGTGGCACGGTGGCATAGTGGGTAGCGCTGCTGCCTCGCAGTTAGGAGACCTGGGTTCGCTTCCCAGGTCCTCTCTGCGTGGAGTTTGCATGTTCTCCCCGTGTCTGCGTGGGTTTCCTCCGGGCGCTCCGGTTTCCTCCCACAGTCCAAAGACATGCAGGTTAGGTGGATTGGCAATTCTAAATTGGCCCTAATGTGTGCTTGGTGTGTGAGTGTGTTTGTGTGTGTCCTGCGGTGGGTTGGCGTCCCACCCGGGGTTTGTTCCCTGCCTTGCACCCTGTGTTGGCTGGGATTGGCTCCAGCAGACCCCGTGACCCTGTGTTTGGATTCAGTGGGTTGGAAA
Source organism: Erpetoichthys calabaricus (assembly GCF_900747795.2). NCBI lineage: Eukaryota > Metazoa > Chordata > Cladistia > Polypteriformes > Polypteridae > Erpetoichthys > Erpetoichthys calabaricus. The sequence goes on from NC_041397.2 coordinate 15,909,658, forward strand.
ATGGATGAATGGATAATATAATATAATAAATTAAGATTTAGAAATATCATTAGCATTTTGCCAGAAAATATTTATTTTTTAAATGAATTGCTACATTTTGTAATGTATGTTAATTGGAGGTGCTATATGTTAACTTTCTGCAGACACAGTAGATTCAAGAAAATATTCAGACCCCTGCACTTTTTACACATTTTACTTTGTTGCAGATTTTTTGCTAACATCTTTAGAATTAATTGTTTCCCCCTGTCAAACAACACTCAAATAACAAAGTGAAACCATTTTGCAATTTTTTTAAAAATTAAAACATTAACACAAGTGTTCAGACCTTTTGACGTGACATTCGAATTTTGTTTCAGGCACAACTCATTCCTTTGATTATCACTGAGATGTTTCCACCAGTTGTTTGAAGTCTACCTCAAATGTCAGGACATGATTAGAAATGGCATACACCTTCTCTCTAGAAGGTCCAACAGCTGACAATGTGTATCAGAAGAATAACCAAGTCATGAGGTGAAGGAACTGCCTGCAGAACTTAGAGTCAAGATTATGTTGAGGCACAGATTTGGGGAAGATTCCTACAGCATTTGCCTTCAAAATTCATAAAAGGAAGAAATTTGGAACAACCACAACCCTTCCTAGAGCTGACCATCTGGCCAAACAGAGTAGTCACGGGAAAAGGACCTTGGTAAGACAGGTGAGCTCCAAAAAACGTGTGTGGAGATGGGAGAAACTGCCAGAAGGACAAGCATCACTGCAACTATCTACTGATCTACTGTAGGTTTTATGAAGAGTGGCCAGACAGAAACCTCTCCTCAGTAAAATAGACAGACAGATGCAGGACACAAGTTCAGCACAGAGGTTTTATTTATTTTTTTTCTTTTTTCCCCATGGGAAACACCTTCCCCTATTTCCCACCTGCACAGAATTAAACTCTTTCCTTCTTCCTCTTCTTCTTCTTCTTCTTTCTTTCTTTTCCCCTCTCTTGTCTCCACTGCTCCCCCAGCAAGCTTAGCCCACCTCCTCCTGACTCTGGCTCTCAGAGTAGTGGCGGCTGGCTCCTTTTATAGTGCTCCAGGTGCTTGAGGACCTTCTTTCTGCAGTACTTCTGGGTGTGGTGGACGTTCAGCAACCAAGGGCTCCTCAGTACTCCAGGTACCCCCTGGCGATGACAATGGGTTCCAGCAGGGTTGAGCTTCCATGCTCCAAACCCGTGGCACTGTTGCAAGCCAGAGAGATTGCTCTTTAGTGTTCCGGGGGGAGGTAATGTCCTGGATCAGCTTTCTCCCCTGGTCCTTCAGGTATAGAGGTGTCCCAGCCAGGGCCACAGGAGCTAAATTCCACAGCAATGCACAAATAAAATCATGACAATAGCAAAAAGAACAACAATCATGAAATATATATCAGAAATTGAATCTTCCTATGTGCAAACCGAAATTATAGACAAAATTACATGTACTGTTATGACTCAAAGTCACAAAAGCACTTCAAAAAGTTGCCCTCTAGGGGAAGAAATATCCCCTAAATAATCCCGACTAGATACAAAAAAGGGCCTTGAAAAAATCTGTATTGAATAAAAGGTTTACTTTAACAAGATGCTCGACAATGCACAAAGCTCCCAAGAACACAAAGAAATTGCCTGAGAAAGCAAGACAAGCCACTGCAATCAAAGCCCAAATACAGAATCCAAAGGTGAAGTTTAAAAAACTTCAAAAAAATCCAGAAAATCCCAGCACAAAAGCAGAGAAGCACAGTTAAACACAAGAAACACTCCGCTCCCTAGCACATTTGAAATGGACCACCAGGAAAAAGAGAAGGCTCTCCAATAAATAGTGTGAAGGGGCAGTTCCAGGCGGTGATTGGCAGATGGCCACGCCCCTGTGGGAACCACCCACAAAACACATGGGATGTAATCAAATAAACACAAAGAATAATACACAGAATAAATAGAAGAAACAATACAAATAAATGATATAAAATTAGACAAAACAGGCAACTTTGAACCCCAGCTAGGGGAGAAATGCTGGCTGAAACATGACATGTACAACGCTATACTAATATACGAATGATATTAATAAAAACATGTTCTTTCCACGGGCGACATGGTGGTGCAGTGGGTAGCACTGCTGCCTCACAGTTAGTCCAAAGACATGCAGGTTAGGTGTATTGGCGATCCTAAATTGTCCCTAGTGTGTGCTTGGTGTGTGTGTGTGTGTGCCCTGTAATGGACTGGCACCCTGACTGGGGTTTGTTTCCTGCTTTGCGCCCTGTGTTGGCTGAGATTGGCTCCAGCAGACCCCCGTGACCCTGTAGTTAGGATATAGCGGGTTGGATAATGGATGGACGGATGTTCTTTCCACACTTTATCTCATATAAATAAAAATTCAAAACCTAAAAATGCATAGTCCCAAAATCAGGAAGGGGGCAAATACTTTCTCACAGCACTATTTTTGAATTAACTTTTATTTGCAATTTTATGCCAAAAAAAAAATCTGAAATGTTCAATAGTAATACAATGTTTTTAAAAGGCTAATTTCAATTTACCGATAAACGCCGCGCTTGTTGATACAATACAAATATTACAAAGACATATTTATTTGTTTCAGATCATTTATTTACCCAGGCTGAAATGTCATGCACAGCAACAGTTTTTCATTAAGACTTATTCTCTTGAATTAATAAATCACAGAAAAATATTCTACATAATGCAGCCATTTGTGCTGGTAAACGCACCTACTGCTCCCTTGAAGACACTCGGCTCCTTTGCCAATGTAATTGGACCCAGCAAAAGGGTGCACTGGGCATGTGGTGCAGTTTGAACTTTGACCCGTGCCATTATCAAGGGAACACGCCAGCTGTGCACTTCTTCACGGAGGTGAAGAGGAGTTAATTCACCAGTGTTCATAACAAGTGGGCTTCTGTTTGTGGTTAATTAAAGCTCATGTGGCACGCTGCTGATTTGTCTGTGGTGGTCCTTCGAGACCGCCGGTACGCACACTTCTGTGCCTAATTCTTTTCATACTTTTTCTCATTGATGATTGTTTGTCTACAGGCTGTAATTTGAGGATGAGTTGTCAATTAATGAATCCCAAGAAACCCATTTTGTTTGTCATCCAACTCCACTTTTAGGACAGCTCTAGCTTCTTCAGTTATTTGTTATTTTCCTTAAGATTTTACACCTGTAAGACCTTTTTGTGAGAAAAGAGGACACTAAAAAATAAATAAGCAGAAAGCTTGACCCCTAAGCATCTTTTAAGGTTTTATTTATTTATGTAGGTATGTAATTTTTTTGGGACGGCAGAGTGGCGCAGTGGGTAGCGCTGCTGCCTCGCAGTTAGGGGACCCGGGTTCGCTTCCCGGGTCCTCCCTGAGTGGAGTTTGCATGTTTTCCCCGTGTCTGCGTGGGTTTCCTCCCACAGTCCAAAGACATGCAGGTTAGGTGGATTGGCGATTCTAAATTGTCCTGTGTGTGTGCGCACCCTACGGTGGGCTAGCACCCTGCCCAGGGTTTGTTTCCTGCCTTGTGCCCTGTGTTGGCTGGGATTGTCTCCAGCAGACCCCCGTGACCCTGTAGTTAGGATATAGCAGGTTGGATAATGGATGGATGTCATTTTTTTGGTCTGTTGTTATTTACAACACGGGTTGGCTGGAATTGCAGCATAGGTGGACGGTTCCTCACCTGGCCGTGAGGTGTTTATAATGGAGTTGTGAAGGATGGATGGCTATCCTGACTGGGTAGGTTAGAGGTTCTGTTTCCCAGTCAGGAGGCCATTATAAAATCAGGACCACCTGTGACCCCAGTGCACGGGGTGGCATTATACCTCTGGTATGGCTCCTCCCAGTTGGACACCTGCAGGGCTGTATGGGAGTTGTAGTGTTAAAAGACTCCTAAAAGCCTTTTCATGACTACATTTTAGTTCTACCCTTAATAAACTAGATATTGTGTAGAATTATCATACTGGTCAATGCCTTTGCAATCTTTATTAATCTTTACTTTTATCTCTGTTTTCTTTTGTGTTTCTTCTGGGGTGGCATTTTGCACCACCACCTGATCAAAGTCCTGTGCAGTCATTTGTGATGTTGGAATGAAAGCTGCCACAAAACCCAGTGTGTTGAATCCTGTAAGACAAAGCCTTTAAAAAGAAAAAGAAATAATAAAGAACAACTACACAACCATTAATGTTAGGCAGAATCCAGAGGCGGCATTAGGTGGTCTTTTGGACCAGAACCCCTATAAGACTGTGTTTCTCCTCCAGTTGTTTTTTTTTTTTCTTGTTTCTTTTTCCCTGTCCACTCTGTCCAATGGACCTTATCACCGGACTGTCATTTATAGACTTCTATATTGAAACACTCTGTTTTTCTTAACTATACTGTAGAGCCTTGGCCAAAGGTTTTGTGAATGACACAAGTGTTGGTTTTCACAAAGTTTGCTGCTTCAGTGTTTTTTGATGTTTTTGCCAGATGTTTCTATGGTATATTGAAGCAGAAATACAAAGAAAGTCATAAGTTTCAAAGGCTTTTATTGACAATTTCAATAAGTTTATGCACAGAGTCAATATTTGCAGTGTTGGCCCTTCTTTCTTTTCCAAGATCTCTGCAATTCACCCTGGCAAGCTGTCCATCAACTTCTAAGCCAAATCCTGACTGATGGCAGCCCATTCTCGTATAATCAATGCTTAGAGTTTGTCAGAATTGGTGGGTTTGTGTTTCTCCACCCACCACTTGAGGATTGACCACACGTTCTCAATGAGATGAAGGTCTGGGGAGTTTCCTAGCCATGGATCCAAAATTTTGATGTTTTGTTCCCCGAGCCACGCAGTTCTCACTTCCGGTCACCAAACTGTTCTTGGATGGTTGGGAGAAGTTGCTCTTAGAGGATGTTTGGGTCCCATTCTTTATTCATGGCTGTGTTCTTAGGCAAAATTGTGAGAGAGCCCACTCTCCTGGATGTGAAGCAACCTCACATGACATGAATGGTCTCAGGATGCTTTACTGTTGGCGTGACACAGGATTTATGGTAGCGCCGCTCACCTTTTCCTTTTTCCGGATGCCCCAAACAATTGGAAAGGGGATTCATCAGAGAGAATAACTTTAGCCCAGCAGTCCTCAGCAGTCCAATTCCAGAATATTAGTGTCGCCCCTGATGTTTTTCTTGGCTTCTTTGCTGCCCTTCTTGACACCCACCAGGCCATCCTCCAAAAGTTTTCCCTTCACTCACACCTGCCTGCTGCCATTCTTGAGTAAGCTGTGCACTGGTGGTGCCCGCAGCTGAATCAACTTTAGGAGACGCTCCTGCCGCTTACTGGACTTTCTTGGGCGCCCTGAAGCTTTCTTCACAACAGCAGTGGAAATGGTTTTTTTTGGGATGAAGTTCATTTTCATGGCAAAGAGGGACTTTGCAATTAATTGCAATTAATCTGGACGCTCGTCATAACATTCTAGAGTAGATGCAAATTGCCATCATAAAAACTGAGGCAGCAAACTTTGTGATAATTAATATTTGTGAAATTCTCAAAACTTTTGGCCACGACTGTACATCTATCATATGTAAGTGTGCATTATTTATTTGTTCTATACTATGTATGCATTATTATTCTTATCTAATTTGAATTTGTTTTTGCTTTTCTTGTAACTATTTCTCTGACATCTTGTAAAGCATCTTGAGATGCATCCTTTGTTCGAAAACATGCTATAAAAAAATAGCGCTGCCTCGTATTTCGAACAATTCTATCTTGGAATGTTCCAGTGTTCAAACTCTAAATTCAAGAAAAATATGATCCAGAGCTTGAATGATTCTTCTAAGTTTGAACTATGCGCGCTGTGAAAAAACTGAAGCAACAGGTGGCGCTTCCACAGTGAGCTTAAATGTCATTAGTTGTGAGCCCAAGTTGTCTTTCTCTCTCTTGCTCTTGCGCTGTGAAATGCTTCTACGTTCGAACTTCATGCTCAGCGCAAAAAATGCAGCAACAGATGGTGCTTCTGCAGCGAGCGTAAACACCATTTGTTGTGCGCCCAAGTATTCTCTATCGCTTTCGCTATGAAAGCGTATCTCGTGTTACGCTCATGTGTTTCCAAAGCTTTTTTTGTTTTATTTTTGGTGTGTTTTGTTTTATTTATATATATATAAATAAATATAAATATATGGGCCGGCACCCTGCCCGGGGTTTGTTTTCTGCCTTGCGCCCTGTGTTGGCTGGGATTGGCTCCAGCAGACCCCCGTGACCCTGTAGTTAGGATATAGCGATATATATAGGATGGATATATAGTGGTGGACGGCTGGGCATGGGATCGGTCGAGAGGGGAGCGGCAACGTTACGACCAGGGCCGCTGTGGTCACGTCTGGCGGTGTTGTCCTAAAAGGATGTCTGAGCGGCAGGAACGTCGGGACAACACCCCCAGACCTTGTGTTTTTGTTTCCACAGGGCGGAGCCGTAGTACTGAGGATGCTGTCTCCCTGTCATGGAGAAGACCAGCCCTTGTGGGATGTGCCACTGAACCCCATGGGACCCGACCGGGACGCCCCTTCGATGTGTATTAAGCGGGAGCAGCCCTGGATGCTGGATGGCCGCCCCCCTGGGTTGGAGCAGTGCCTCAGTCTCTCACAGGGCTTCATGGGAGATGGAGTTCTCCACAGCCCTGTTGGGGTCTGGGGTGCAAGCCAGAGGGCACGGCATGGGTCCCTGAGCCCATCTGGTCTAATCTTCAGCCCCACCTGGGAGTGCAACCGGAAACTGGTGATCAAGCACCTGGAGCACTTCTGGATGGGCCATAAAAGGAGCCAGCAACCACCACTCAGTGGCCAGAGTTGGGTGAAAGGAGGACAAAGCTTGTGGAGGAGTGTTGGTGGAAGAGAGGAAGAGAAAAGGAGTGTAGTAGTGTGGGTTTTGTAATTGGGACTGTGTTGTGACTGGGGGGTTCACGGGGAAGACATGCACTCCAGCTGAAGAAAATAAAAAACTTTTGTACTTTTATAAGTGCCTCCCGTGTCCAATCTGTGTCAGGTCAGGCGCTATATAGCATCTTCTTACTATATATATATATATATATATATACAGTATATATATATATATATATATATATATATATATATATATATATATATATATATATATATATATATCCATCCATCCATTATCCAACCCGCTATATCCTAACTACAGGGTCACGGGGGTCTGCTGGAGCCAATCCCAGCCAACACAGGGTGCAAGGCAGGAAACAAACCCCAGGCAGGGCACCAGACCACTGCAGGGCACACACCCACTCACCAAGCACACACTAGGGGCAATTTAGGATCACCAATGCACCTTACCTGCATGTCTTTGGACTGTGGGAGGAAAACGGAGCACATGGAGGAAACCCACGCAGACACGGGGAGAACATGCAAACTCCACCCAGGGAGGATCCGGGAAGCGAACCCAGGAGCGCTACCTACTGTGCCACCTTGCTGCCTTATATATATATATATATATATATATATATATATATATATATATATATATATATATATTTGCAGCTGGAGATCCACAAAGGGAGAAAAAATGAATCACGTATCATAAAATAGCTTTTATTCCTGAGCTTTCAACCCCTTGGCTATCAAACGAGAACGCCATCAACAGACACTTGAACATAAATCCAGCATATGCAAACTTAAGAAGAACATTTTCATAATAATTAAACTGTACACCCAATACCCCCCCCCCCCAATCGCACTGACTTAGCCACCTTCCCCCCACCCCCTCCACGTAATGTTTTGCTATATATTGCCTTTGATTCTTGTAAGTCTAAGCATTATCCTCTGATGAAGACCCCTGGCAGGGGTTGAAAGCTCAGGAATAAAAACTACTTTATGATACGTGATTCATTTTTTCTCCCTTTGTGGATCTCCATCTGCAAATATGCAAACCGTATCACAGACCTTCTCTTCCATATATATATATATATATATAATTTATATTAAAGCCCTATGAATTCACCATGGCATCCAAGAAGAGTGCGGAGGCAACAAAGTCTAAGAGGACGGTTGTAGTGTCGCTAATTGAGGTGATAAAGGAACTTATCGCAAAGCGTGTTTGTGGAAGGTGACTCCCCTTCCAGACAATAACCTTTCTCTTCCTCTCTACCAGCCACCAACAGGACATCAGCACTCCTCACTAAGATACAGTAAATGCAATTTTCATTTTATTATACAGTATTTACATATTTTATTTATTGTTTTCATGTTTTAATTTTTTATTTAGGGCATTTAATTGTGTTATTTTTACCTTAGGTTATGTGTATTTGCTGTTTAAGGTTATCGAAATGGATATTGTTTTGGGCCTGAGAATGGATTAATTCACTTTCTGTTTGTTTCTAATGGGGAAAACTGATTTGGACTTTGAACAAATTAAGTTCAAAGTACGATTCACCAGGGTAAATGGTGGTGGTGTTGTTGACTCACCTCACAAAGGTTTGTTTTGTACAAGGCTGCTGCAGACTAAATATTTTTGTTTTCCTTACAATCATGAAACCTGCAATTCTATCGAGCTGCACATCTGCATGTGAATGCACAGCCAGTCAACTCCCCCATTAAACACTGGGGTGCTCATGGATACATTCATATATGCCCACACAGAGCCTGAGCCGCACCATCTTTATTTATTTATTCATTCAAAAATTCACAGTACCATGGACCTCTCTGTGTGTGTGTCTTTATTGGGGTTGTGTTTTTGTCGACCGTTCTGAGGGGACCTGCAGGTAAGAATTGCATTGTACTGAGCACCCTATGCACTACAGTATGGACAGATGACAATAAACTTGAACTTGTTACTACAATATAAAATTAATTACTAAAGAATAATTATACACTATATAAGGAATGATAATAGTTTTTGTTTCTACAAAAATATACTGCTTTTTGAAAACGACAAGTGATCAGAAGCAGATCAAAAAGCACAGAGCATTATGAAAAAAATACATAATTCCTAACACCAAAAGTGATTAAGAAATATTATTATATAAACTGATTTTTAATAATCTACCATCTGTTCTGCAAATATTATAACCCTGTTAGTTCATTCACATTTTTGTAGGAAAGCAGCTGTTTGCCAAGTTCTTCTCTGCATGCTGTACTCAGATTTTATATCTGTTTCTGAGATATCATGTGGCTAAAACTCACCCACATAATTTATTATATTTATATCTTACTTTCCTGCCAATTTCTTAGCAACACTTCCTAAACAAATTAATATTCTTCTTTTGATGACAAACAAAAATATTAGATATTTTTATGTAACATACTTTCAAATAATATAAAATGAAAAATAAATGCAATGCAGTGGTTGGTGTTGATCCTGCACAGATGAAGAGTCTGGGGTTCAATTGATATTCTGGGATTTCTCTGTGTTTGTTGGGGTCTTCTTCTTTCGGCTGCTCCCGTTAGGTGTTGCCACAGTGGATCATCTTCTTCCACATCTTCCTGTCCTCTGCATCTTGTTCTGTTACACCCATCACCTGCATGTCCTCTCTCACCACATCCATAAACCTCCTCTTAGGCCTTCCTCTTTTCCTCTTCCCTGGCAGCTCCATCCTTAGCATCCTTCTCCCAAAATACCCAGCATCTCTCCTCTGCACATGTCCAAACCAACACAATGTCGCCTCTCTCACTTTGTCTTTAAACCGTCAAATTTGAGCTGACCCTCTAATGTACTCATTTCTAATCCTGTCCATCCTCATCAAACCCAATGCAAATCTTAGTATCTTTAACTCTGCCACCTCTATCTCTGTCTCCTGCTTTCTGGTCAGTGCCACCGTCTCCAGCCCATATAACATAGCTGGTCTCACTACCATCCTGTAGACCTTCCCTTTCACTCTTGCTGATACCCGTCTGTCACAAATCACTCCTGACACTCTTCTCCACCCATTCCACCCTGCCAGCACTCTCTTTTTCACCTCTCTTCCACAATCCCCATTACTCTGTACTGTTGATCCCAAGTATTTAAATTCATCCAACTTTGCCAACTCTACTCCCTTCATCCTCACCATTCCACTGACCTCCCATGTTAGATTAATTAGTGACACTAAATTGGACCTGAATCATTGTGTGCATTAGTGGACTCTCTGATGTCCATTAGAACAATCTGGATGAGAACAGGCCATTCAGCTCAACAAAGCTCACCAGTCCTGTCCATTTAATTTATCTAGAAAAACATCAAGTTGAGTCCTAGGTATGATCCTTGCTTCAGAGTTTTCAAATAGCTATAAAGTGATGATAAAATAATTTGAACAGAATGCCTGTAAAGATTTTGCCATGCAAATGAATAGCTGGGTAGAGGATTTTCAGTTTGTAGCAACTGCAAATGTAGAATATTAGAAGAATTTTGACAAGAACAGGCCATTCAACCCAACAAAGCTCACCTGTCCTATCCACTTAATTCTTCCAAAATAACATCATGTTGAGTTTTGAAGGTTGCTAAAGTCCTACAGTCTACCACACTACTCGGCCACTTATCCCAAGTGTCTGTGGTTCTCTTTCTGTGTGAAATTTGCCCTTAACAAGTGTCCAACCATGTCCCTGTGTTCTTGATGAACTCATTTTACAATACCAGTCTGGATCCACTGGACTAATTCCCTTCATAATTGTAAACACTTCAGTCAGGTCTCCTCTTAATCTTCTTTTGCTTAAACTGTAAAGGCTCAGCTCTTTTAATCTTCTCTCAAAATTCGTCCTCTATAGCCCCGAATCAGCCCAGTTGCTCTTCTCTGGACTTTTTCTAGTGCTACTATGTCCTTTTTGTAGCCTGGAGACCCAAACTGCACACAGGACTCCAGATGAGGCCTCATCAGTGTGTTATAAATGTTGAGCAGAACCTCCTGTGACTTGTACTCCACACATCAAGGCACTATATAACCTGATATTCTGTTAGCCTTCTTAATGGCTTCTGAACACTGGGTGGCAGTTGATAGTGATAAGTCCACTACGACTCCTAATATCTATTTTATAATAATAACATCTAATCGATCATTGATGAAGTTATGACTCATCTAGTTTCTATAATTTCTGTAATTAATTTTTATTTACATCCCATCACTTACAGATGAAAAGGCCAATGTTCTGCCTATGATGAAACTATCCTTATTTTCCACTAATTGCAACCTAGAGGGAAACAAGCCTTTTACCCCTTCATTTGAACAGTGGTAAAGTTTTACCATATTATATCATCATGGAGGAAAACAAAAGCGAAAGTTAAAAGGACACACAGATTTCAAGGGAAATCAAACCGCTTTCTCGGCTATAATAAGAGTGCAGCAGGACTGTGTTGTCAGAGTGCAGTATAAGTATTTCTGACATTCCCATTCCATCAAGAGCTGACTTTGCATTTCCTGTGTCAGAAACAGAGTGGGTTGTTAAACAAGGCCCAGGCCCCAGGGACTATTTGCCCTTCATGCTGCAACTGCCTCCGGTTTCCCGAGAAACTAATTATTTGCTTTTTTTTTCTGTCTGCTGTTCTCATAAATCAGTAATTGTCTTGTCGTTGGATGCTATAATTTTTTTTGTAAAATTTATTTCAAGTAAAATCCAGTCTTGATTGCAAATAAACATAAAAGTCCTTCAAAATAAAATCATATTAGGCTAAAAGGCTGCTATTTTTTGTTCAAGGCTGCTGTTGTTTGGTTGGCGTCATAATGTCTCTGTTACTTGGGAATAATTAATTTGTTTTGGAGGAGCACTTTCTTAAGCATTTAAAAAAAATAAAATCAGTAGTATCTGCATTTTTGGTCAGTTTTTGAATACGAAGCAGTTAGCTTCACTGGCTTTGGGTTCAAATCCTATCCTGATAATATCAGTTTCCCTTATTTTCAACCAATCAGCTGTAGCCTTGGCTTTCAACATCATAAATAAGACACTTCATACTCAATTATGCAAATTATTTGACAAATAAAAAAGAAAAAAATCTGGTTACCTTAGACAGGTGTTTCTTATCTTGACTCTCTTAGTGACTTTGAGATACAGCCCACAATAAGCATCAAATTGAAATGGGGTGAGGGGTTCCCCGTGGAGAATCACAGCCAACAATCATAGTGGAGCAGTGTTGGTTATTTAATCTGCCTGTGGCAACCCATCAGGAGACACTTTGCAACCTGTGACCCTTTCCCTTTGAAAACAACGGTGATTCACGGCTCTGCATGACCCAAAAGCCGGCAACCTAAAAATTGAAGCAACTATGCCTTAGTCATTTATATGACAGATTTTGTTATGTGCATGGACAGAAGATTTTGTATGAATGAGAAAGGAAGGGCCTTTTTCTGTAGCTCTGCGATTCAGGGGTTCCGTTGAATAGCCATTTGAATTGTATGTTTATGTCACACTAACTGTGTCCTAGAAACTATTGAAATCATCAGAAAAAATTTGAAATGCAGAGTTGGCAGTTTTCATTTTGCATACATGCTTGCCCCCTTGTCTATCAGCGGCTAAGGAAGTATCTCTCCCATTTGTCTTTCCTCTGCGATTTCACTTTGGTGATGGAGTCGCTTTCTTTCAGCTTCATGCTGTAGCCTCGCACTTCTTTCTTCTTCTGACTCGTTAGCTTGGGGCAGCCTTGCCGGCTCTTTGAGCTTCATGCTGTAGCCTTGTACTTCCGGGCTGACACACTTCCACGCGTAGACATTTATATATAAGGTGATTCACACTATGAACTCTCAGTACCACTGTGGTAAGTCACACTGTGGCGATGATGTTTACCTACTGTATGTTTGTGTGTGACTATTTAACCCTTTAACTGCCAACTCCCTAAATATTCCCCATGCCAGGAGAAATCTGAACAATTTTCGTTTTTTTACTTTACATTTATTCAAGCAGTATTTACCTGCTGAAATACCTGCTGAAATGTTTCAAATAAATGGTCAATCAAAGGACGTAGCTTGAACAAGCGGTCACGGTTTGGATCTTTCTTATCTGGCTCATATAACGGCAGCAGTCCAGTTGAGATGCTGGGGATACACCCACTCATCGCCATCATCCGATGCGTCGTCATTCACAGTATCATGCAGCGCACGTTGCTGATCATCATTGTCGCTAAAATCTTCTTCAGAACTGCTACAATCATGATCAGAATTATTGTCCAAAATCGCCTGCAAAACCTCACTTGAAGTCAGTTTACGTTTCGCCATATTCACAGCTTTCACTTTCGAATCACATCACGTGAGCGGCCAATACAACCGCAGAGTTGTCGAAATACAACGTAGTAATAATACCCACGCCAAACTGTCAGTTATAGTACGCGCCAGGCATTCACATAACCACAGGCAAATGTGCCGGATAATTAAGGCAGTAAGGCGTCAGCAATAAAGCTACGATGCCGGATATATCCGGCAGAGGGCGGTTAAGGGGTTAAAAATGTTTGTTTTGTTTAATTAGCTGTGTGAATTACTGTGCCTTAGGAGTTGTGAGTTGATGCCGTTGAGAGACATCCAGTAGTGAGAAACGCCAAGGTGCCTAGGTCTGTTGGCAATAAGTGACGGTCCATGGCAGTGAGTAGGACTCCATCGCTCAAACCATTTGGAACGTGAGGAGGAATCCTGGCACGAGATATCGAACTTCGACAAAGAGGAAAAAGAAGAGCAGCCATTTTGGTATGAGAAAAGGGCCAGAGAAAGCGATGAGAGAGAGAATAATCAGAGATTGGAGTGACTGTGGCTGGGCACACATGTGTGAGGATGGGACGCAGATTTATTGTCTTCCTTTTGGTTTATGGCACATAGAAAAGACTACGTAAGACATGTTTGGTAACTGGAGGGAGCAGGGTGAGACGTTAATCAGGATTGAAGGAGGAGGCCATTTATTTATTTGTATTAATGTTTCTTTTGTTAATTATGTATATTCTTTGCATTTAATTGACTGCGTCCCATGTGTTTTGTGGGTGGTTCCTCAAGGGGCGGGGCCACCTGCCAATCACTGCCAGGAGCTGTATACCAGAGGGCCTTCATAGTTCCTGGCAGTTCATTTCAAACATGCTAGGGAGTGGAGTGTTCCTTGTGTCTGTCTTTGCCTTTGGTTATTGCTTGTCGTGAGTTCAGGATTTTTGAACCTGTGCTCTGTTTTTGACTTCGCCGTTGGATTCTGTATTGGGACCTTGTTTGCAGTGGATTGCTCTAACTTCTCAAGAAATTCTTTTTGTGCACTTCAGAGCTTCATGGATATTGAGCCTTTGCTTAAAATGAATCCTTTATTTTAATAAAGATTTTTCAAGGCCGTTTTTCGTATCAAGTCGGGGTTTTGACGGTATTTCCCTCCCTAGAGGGCAACCTTTGAAGAGCTTATGGAACTCCTGAGTCACGACACAGAGTTTTTAAGTAGAGAAAGTTGGATGTCAGTGGTCATCTTTACTTGTAGTCTGTCGTTAGTGGGGGGTGTACTTTTGAACAGCTTAACTAAGAACAGGAAGGAGTGCACTTAGATAGATAGATAGATAGATAGATAGATAGATAGATAGATAGATAGATAGATAGATAGATAGATAGATAGATAGATAGATAGATAGATAGATAGATAGATACTTTATTAATCCCAATGGGAAATTCACAATTATTCACTTTTTTTAAATTCACTTATTCTTGTTCATCTCCTAGGGAAAGGAGACGTAGGGATAGTTGTGGTGAACTCAGCATTTATCTTTATTTTGGAAAGTCCTTTGTTCCCAAGAACAGCCTGATAGAAGGTGAGTGTTTGTCTGAATTTGAAATGTTTTTATTTTATTCAATTTATTCATACACTTTTTTTAATGGACTTTGTTTTCACTTCAGCTTTTGATAAGAATCAATATTTTGATATCAGCTTGTCAATTTTTGTGTCATCACTCTCCCAGTTCATCATCAGTATGACTACTCGATGTTGAACTGCTGCAAAGTACATGGAAGGTATGGGGCATCACAACTACATGACAGCGTCCTTACCTATAATACAGTCATATGTGACTACATGACATGCCCACTACAAGACACGCCTCCTTGACTGTCCACATTATTCACGATTCAGAAAACCCTCCCAGAACCCTAATCCTAACCGTAGTGTAAGGATGTTTCATGTGTGAAATAAATAGCCTTAACACACAGAAAAAGGTTTGGGGCAGCCTCCCGTATACCTGAGCTAATGTTGACTGACTGGAAACAGAAAGTGGTCTGGGTTTTAAGGTATCTGACAGGAAATGATGTCTTCAAAGTCAGAAGAGGAAGTGGCATAGTCGGACCCAGAAGTGATGTTTTTAGGGCCGGAAACCAGATCTGACGTAGCCAGAACCGGAAGTGGGATCTTCATGGTCGGAATCAGGCAGAATTTCCCATGTTTGATCTGCAGGGATATAACAGAGAAAGGATTAGTGCACCACGCCACCCCCTGGCCTGGCCTGGAATTACATTCATTTGGTCCTTTTTGCTGCCTCCCAAGCATACATGTGTGACACATGAGATTAATGCACAAAGCATTTCTTGAAAATGGGTGTGTTGAGAAAGATGCAAATAATGGGGTAGATCACACAACCTCACTGGTGTATGATAAAAAGGACGCTAAACTTCTTAGGATCTGTGCAATTTGGTTAGCTTCTCAATGGAACAGAGCTCTGGGGGTCTGCTGCTAGACGCTTATTGCTTTTTTGGTTTGTGTGTGTTACTTTTCTGTGCACTTCCTGATTTGTGATGTCATAGTCTGCAATGAATACCATTGGTTGAAGGTTAATGAATGTCCTGGAAGAATAATTCTGATGTGAGTCCAGGAACAATAGAAACCCGATGATATCAAATCAAGCCAATAAGCTTAGCGTGCATAAAAGGTAAATTAATGAGAGAAATTATTAAGGAAAAGATGGGACAGCACATGTTTAGAACAGGAGTGTTAGCAAATAGTCAACATGGGGTCTAAGGGGGGAGGTCATGCCTCAATTGTATGCTTGAAGTATACAATCAGAGAGGTGCAAATGATTTGGTTTTTCTTGATTCCCGGAAGGCTTTTGATAAGGTACCATGGGTTTGTGAGCAAACTAATAAAAAAGTGGCATTTCAGGGCTCAGTGTAGAGGAGGGTACAAAATTGAGTCAAACACAGGAACCAAAGGGTAAAGGCGAGGGGAAATTTTTCAGAATTAGGTGGTGTTTAAAGCAATGTCCCTTACTAATCAGTGCTGTGGCCACTGCTCTGTTTCATGTACATAAATGATCTGCACAAGAATAGAATAAATACATTGGTTAAATTTGTAGATTATGCCAAACTCGATGAAAGGGCAGATAATGTAGAATTAGGTGAGTTGTTACAGTCATGACAGATGAAATTTAATGCAAGTAAATGTAAAGTATTACATATAGGAAGTAGAAATGTTACACAAGGGGGTTCTGAAACTTGGAAGTACCTCTCGTGAGAAGGATCTAGGTGTCGTAGTGGCCTTGACACTATCTACTGTACCTCAAGACAGTGGGCAGAAGTGATCAAGACGGCTAATCAGATGTTAGGTTACTGTTGTGATGTGATATTTTGCATACAAGTTGATAAATATTTTGTATGTCTTTATTTGTAACTTAGGCAAAACTAAGTCCATCCATCCATCCATCCATCCATTTTCCAACCTGCTGAATCCAAACACAGGGTCACGGGGGTCTGCTGGAGCCAATCCCAGCCAACACAGGGCACAAGGCAGGAACCAATCCCGGGCAGGGTGCCAACCCACCGCAGGACACGCACAAACACACCCACACACACACCAAGCACACACTAGTCAGGAAAGTGAATTTTACAACCGAATTGGGGGAAGTGCTTGAAACAAATGTTTCTCTGCTAAAGTCTCTCTTTCAAACCCCCACAGGAAAGCCAGGCTGCCTAACTGCCAAGTTTTACCTTAACATATGGTTTTGGGGGCAGGTGTGAAGATGTTCTATAACCCCATTGGTCTGAAGTATGGCTGTTTGGAACTGGCTTGTATAAGAAGCCTTTAAGTACCATTATGCCCTATTGGCTGTAAGGGTTGAACAGAAAATCTATAAATTTGCTCACTCCCTCACTCTCTCTCTCTTACCAAACTGATGCATGAACTGAAAAGGACAACACAATGAAGAGCACAGCTTGACAGCCATATTGAGACAGGCATGCAGCCTGTTCTGCAGAAAGCTGACCACCAATGAGGACTTAACTAGAGACATTTTAGTTAACCCCTTAACCGCCCTCTGCCGGATATATCCGGCACCGTTGTTTTATTGCTAACGCCATACTGCCGGAATTATTGGGCACATTTGCCTGTGGTTATATGAATGCCTGGCAAGTAGTATAACTGACGGTTTGGCGTGGGTATTATTACTACGTTGTATTTCGACAAGTCTGTGGTTGTTTTGGCCGGTCATGTGACGTGATTCGCATGTAACAGCTGTGAATATGGCGAAACGTAAACTCACTTCAAGTGAGGCTTTGCAGGCGATTTTGGACTGTTCTGATCATGATTGTAGCAGTTCTGAAGAAGATTTTAGCGACAATGATGAGCAGCAACGTGCGCTGCATGATACTGTGAATGAAGATGCATCGGATGACGGCGATGAGTGGGTGTATCCCCAGCATCTCAACTGGACTGCTGCCCGAGGTGAACTACCTTTTCTGCATCCGTTTGAGGCAACGTGTGGCTTTACTGTTGATGTAAACAGTTACACTGCTGAGCAGTTTTATGAGCTGTTTGTGTCACCTGATTTGATCAAACATTTTGTTCATCAGACAAATCTGTATGCAGCACAGTTTATTGAGAAAAATCCCAATTTACCTCCACATTCCCGTGTTCGTGCTTGGTTTGACACTGATGAAAACGAAATGAAAAAATTCATTGGGATTTTGATGTTGATGGGAATAATCAGAAAACCAGATATTGAGATGTACTGGTCTACAGATCCTATGTATGCAACACCTATTTTTGCAGCTGTCATGACACGTAACCGATTCTCTTTGCTGCTGAAATTCTTTCATTTGAATGACAACAGAAATGAGCCAGATAAGAAAGATCCAAACCCCGACCGCTTGTTCAAGCTAAATCCTTTGATTGATCATTTATTTGAAGCATTTCAGTTGCCCTACATGACAGGACCGTCAGTTGCAGTTGATGAAAGTTTATTGTTGTGGAAGGGCCGCTTACAGTTTCGACAGTATCTACCATTGAAAAGGGCACGGTTTGGTATCAAGATGTTTTGCTTAGCTGAGAATTCAGGTTACATTTATAGATTTCGTGTATACACTGGCAAAGAGGATCCTATGAGTAGTACAGTAATCCCTCGCTATATCGCGCTTCGCCCTTCGCGGCTTCACTCCATCGCGGTATTTCAGCAGTGTTGCCAGATGAATGTAAGGACTTTGGACTTTCAGAAAAACGCTGTCGTGTCTGTTTAAAGAAGGGTCAGCGTAGAGACGTCAAGACCTTCTGCTCAAAGTGTCCCAGTAATCCAGGACTTTGTGCAGTTCCCTGCTTTGGCCTGTGGCACAGCAAACTCAAATACTGGGAATGAAACTATGATTGACTGAACTACTTTTGACTTTTGAATTACTTTTGACTGTTCCGTTTTTGTAGTTGACAATAAATCCAGAAGCCTGAGAAAAGGTACATTTTGTGTTTTATTATGTGTTTGCCCATTTCTAGAACTTGCACAACATTTAGTGGTCAATACTGCTTGAATAAATGTAAAAAATGTAAAAAAAATGTAAAAAAGTAAAAAAACGAAAATTGTTCAGATTTCACCTGGCGTGGGGAATATTTAGGGAGTTGGCGGTTAAAGGGTTAACTAACAAGTCTGTGTGCCACCTGAAACTACACACAGTAGCATAGCGTGGGTGTCAGCCGCCCAGGGCGGAGGAAAATTCCGCCGCCCCCTTATTTAGGTATGGTTCAAATTTTTACAAGATATTATTATTATTTATTGTGAAATTTTGCCGCCCCCTAAAAGTGCCGCCAGGAGCGGGCCGCCCCTGCCGCCCCCCCACTACGCTACGCCACTGACTACACATCAGCATTTAATCAGGTTGTATGGTTGCCAATATTCAAATGTACTTTGCATATTGTTATTATTTCTGAATATTATCAATAATACATTGTTTAAATTGTAACTTAACTCCTGCTTGTCTTTTACTACACCTAATTGCCTGAGGTTATAGATGTAGAAGGGAAGGTGGGGAGAAGTTATATACTATAATACTTTATAAACAGTGGTAAGTCTGGGAGATTTGAGGCATTCTGACAAAGGCTACTTTATTAATAATACAAAATTAGAAAGTACAGTAAAATATTACTCTACCAAGACAAAACAGTTACATTTCACAAGTCGAGGGAGATTATGCTTAAGCTGTATAATGCATTAGTGAGGCCTCATCTGGAGAGCTGCGTTCAGTTTTGGTCTGCAGCCCACTTAAAATACTTGGCATTGCTGGAGAAAGTCCAGAGTGGCTAGTACAGAAGCCATCAAGAAGGCTACTAGGATGTTAGTTATATATCACCAGGTGTGAGCACAAGTCAAGGGAGGTAATGCTTAAGCTTTATAACACACCAGTGAGGCCTCGTCTGGAGTACTGTGCACAGGCTTGGTCTCCATATTACAAAAAGGACATAACATCACTAGAGAAAGGTCAGAGAAGAGTGGCTTGTACAGAAGAGATCAAGTAGGCTAATCAGATGTTAGATTATAAATCATGATGTGTGGAGTACAAGCCAAGAGAAGTAGATTATGTTTATTCCATTTAATGCACTAGTGAGACTTCCTCTGGAATATAATGTATAATTTTTGGTTTCCCCATTACAAAAAAGACATACTGTAGCAGCGCTGGAGAAAGTCCAGAGAAGAGCGACAAGGTTGATTCTGGTATTGAGAGGTATGAACTATGAAGAGTGGTTGTAGTAGTTGAACCTTTTCTTTTTAAGCAAACGAAGATGAAAAGGGGGCATGGCTGAAGTGTTTAAAATCATGAAGGGAATTAGTCCAGTGGATCCCAGTTGTTACTTTAAAATAAATTCTTCAACAAGAACAGATATGGTTGGAAACTTGCTAAGGGCAAATGTCCCACAAATGTTAGAACATTTTTCTCCATTTATTTAATTTCAAGTTCTGTGAAAACATTGCAGTTCAATTTCTGGTGAGTTTATGTATTGTTTTTTTAGCTTAATGAAATAACTAGAGCACCGATCATTTTCAAAGGAACTTATTATCTTTTATTATTACAAGTACTGAAAAAATCTGTCTGATTAAGTGATACTTTTTTCTGTGACAAGTGTATAGTCGTCTGAAGAAGATTTGGTAGCAACATACAATAACTTTGATAAAGGCAGCTAGACAAGATATTTCAGAATGAAAAGAATATGCAGATTCAGTCAAATGCAGAAAGTGAGCCACATCTGGGTACCAACATTCACTGGCATCACTTGTGCCCATACCCATAAGTGACTGGTGATATTTTTCTTTGTTATTTTACATAATAGACCTCCTATTCTCATCAATTTTTTTCTAACGTTCTAATGACAGAAATGAATATACAACCTTATTTAAAAAAAGTTGGGACGCTGTATAAAATGTAAATATAAACAGAATGTAATGATCTGCAGATATCATAAACCCATATTTTATTCACAATAGAATAATATCAAATGTTTAAACTGAGAAAATGTACCATTTTCGGAACAGAATAAGGTAATTTTGAACTTAATGGCAGCAACACGTTTCATAAAGTTGAGACAGGGCCATGTTTAGCACTGTGTAGCATCCTCTCTTCTTTTAACAAGAGTCCATAAACGTCTGGGAACTGAGGAGATCCTTTGGCTGGACTTTTGGGAGAGGAATGTTGTCCCATTCTTGTCTGATACAGGATTCTAGCTGCTCAACAGTCCTGGGTCTTCTTTGTCGTATTTTTCGTTTCATTATGCTCACAATTTTTTCACTTGGTGAAAGGTCTGACTACAGGCGGGCCAGTTCAGCACCCATAGTGTTGGAACAGATGCAGTATGTGGCTTAGAATTGTCTTCTTGAAATATCCAAGGCCTTCCCTGAAAAAGATGTTGTCTGGATGGGAGCAGAAGTTGCCCTAAATCCTGCATATACCCCTCAGCACTGATGGTGCCGTTCCAATTCTATAGGCATTACGGCACCCCATACCATCAGAGATGAAGGCTTTTGAACTGAGCATTGATAACAAGCTGGATGGTCCCTCTTCTCTTTAATCCAGAGGATGTGTTGTCCATGTTTTCTAAAAAGAATTTCAAATTTTGATTTGTCTCGCAACAGAACAGTTTTGCACTTTGCCTCGGTCCATTTTAACAGAGCTTTGGCCCTGTTTGTGGATCATGTTCACATACTGTATCTCTTCTTCTTTACATGTGAATGCAAACTTGTGAATTTCCACTTGGGATTAATAAAGTATCTATCTATCTATCTATCTATCTATCTATCTATCTATCTATCTATCTATCTATCTATCTATCTATCTATCTATCTATCTATCTATCTATCTATCTATCTATCTATCTATCTATCTATGACAGAGCTTTTAGCTGCATTTGTGGATGGCACAATGAACTGTACTCACAGAAAGTGATTTCCATGACAGAATCAGGCCTGTTTTTAATGCAGTGCCACCTGAGGACCAAAAGATCATGGGCATCCAATATTCATTTTCAACCTTGTCCCTTGCACACAGAGATTTCTCCAGATTCTTTGAATCTTCTGATGATATTATGTACTGTACATGATGAGATATTCAAAGTCTTTGCAATTTTACGTTGAGGAACGTTATTCTGAAATTGTTCCACAATTTATAGATGCAGTATTTTTGCAGATTGGTGAAGCTCTGCCCATCTCTTCTTCTGAGACTCTGCTGCTCTGAGATGCTTTTTTATACGAAATCATGTCGCCATTTCACCTAATTAGTTGCAAAATGTTCCTCCAGCTGTTTCTTTTTAGTTCAACTTACTTTTCCAGCCTCTTTTAACTTTTTTAAGACGTGTTGCTGCCATCAAATGCAAAAGGAGCTAATATTTTTCGTGAAATAGTAAAATGTACTCACTTTCAACATCCATCCATCCATTTTTCAACCCGCTGAATCCGAACACAGGGTCACGGGGGTCTGCTGGAGCCAATCCCAGCCAACACAGGGCACAAGGCAGGAACCAATCCCAGGCGGGGTGCCAACCCACCGCAGGACACACACAAACACACCCACACACCAAGCACACACTAGGGCCAATTTAGAATCGCCAATCCACCTAACCTGCATGTCTTTGGACTGTGGGAGGAAACCGGAGCGCCCGGAGGAAACCCACACAGACACGGGGAGAACATGCAAACTCCACGCAGGGAGGACCCAGGAAGCGAACCCAGGTCCCCAGATCACCCAACTGCGAGGCAGCAGCGCTACCCACTGCGCCACCGTGCCGCCCCACTTTCAACATTTTATATGTTTTCTCTGTTCAATTGTGAGTAAAATATGGGTTTATAAGATTTGCAGATTATTGCATTCTGTTTTTATTTACATTTTAAACAGCGTCCCAACTTTTTTGCAATTGGGGGTATAGATTCTATTATACTATTGTGTGTTCCTATGTATATACCACCCAGTTACTTATTTTTAACCAAAATTAACCTCTTATTATTTAAATGTATTGTTATTTCGAAGTTCAGAAATGCATAAAGAGTTCTTACCTTTGGGCAAAACACATAAATCCCTGGAATAATTAGCCTGGGAATGTTTATGTTTCATTGTGCGAAAGAAGCTCGTGTCCCCTAATACATCTTATAAATGACTCTTTTATGGTGAAATGCTTCAGGAATTTTCATTAACTCATTACTCCATTTATTTTCTAAATTTTGTAATGTCCAGTGGAACAATTAACAATAATAATAATAATGAAAAAATAAAATAAAGGGCACTGTGACATGCAACACAGGGCATCTTGAGGCTAAAAGAGGGTGGAGCTCTGAAAACACAGACAGACGAATCAGCAGATTTCTAGTTGGGCTGCATATGCAAATGACCTGCAAATAAAAAGAGGATTGCAGAAGGGGCGGGGATTTTTCTTTTGGTGGAAAACTGTGTTGAGGGAGAGAGAGAGAGAAGAAGAAGAAGCTTCCTATTGAGATGTTGATAGGAAAGCCAGGTGTCAGGCAGGATGGTGTGTCCTGGGGCAATGAAGATGGCGTCCTTCAAGGCCCTTACATTCGGGGTGTACTGTAAGTAGTACATTTTCTCATTTGTTCATTTTTCTGGTGTTAATAAATAAAGGCAACAAACTTTGTTCACTTGGCAAAGACTTCCTACCTCTGGATGTTTGGATTACAGGGCCACGACAATATACAAAATACTTCAACATGACACATGTTCATAGGTCTCAGTGCAAGGTTTTGGAAAGATAATTTGCTTCACATCCTTTATTATCTCAAAATCCAAACTATTATCAACAAACAAAATAATTTAATATTGCTATTAATTTATTTTAGCTGAAAAAAGAGATGAACACAGAGTTAGCCACAAAAGAAAAGAACTATTGATCGGACACATGCGGCCTCGGTTCAGATCGATACAGAGAGTTTGTTATGCTTGTTTCTACACTGACTTCATTGCTGCAGTTTTAGGTGACATTTAAAACAGTGAACTTAAAGAAGGGCACATCAGGAGAAAAGGGGAAACAATAGTCCGGGAAAGCACAGGAAGTTCCCAAATCTGATTACAATTAATGAGAAAAATCCTTTTAGCATGCAAAGCAGTAGCGGCAGCATTTCAAATGTACTCAAATTACTGAGCAAAAAATAATTTGCCAGTTTTCAACCCAAATGACATTTTAATGGTTTCTTCTTTCTGTATGAAGGCTCCTGATCATCCGTATAAGCTGTAATGCTTATCTTATAGAATGAATGTATTTGACCTCTCTGTACAGCAGGTGAACGGTAATGGCTGCTCGCAGTTAGTTAAACTGTGCAAGAAACAAGGCAAAGGAAGGGAGCGGCTATCATAGGAATGAGATTTATGACTTTCTGACTCCATTCTCAAACTATAATCATCAAATCCTAGTAAAGGTTATGATGCATTCATTTTTCATTTGCATTGTTTCTTACTGTTCTTTTTACCTGCATGGCATGGAAGTTATGATTATAATGCAGAAATCCAAAACGTAGACGTGTTTCAGAACAATCTGAAACAAACTTAATCCAGTTCAGAGGGGCCAGGAACCTACCCCAGCAGTACTGGATGCAAAACAGGAATCAGCCTTCAGACAGAGCGTCCCACCATTACTAAGCATCGATCAAACAAGGAACTGTGACTGTGTTTTACTAGGTGATAAAAACCTGTTAAAGGTATTTTATTTAATAAAACTATCTTTTTTGAACCCGTGACTGATTGGTTTAGTTATGTCTGGGTGTTTGGAGTGCTGGTGCGCCTCCTACACGTACAATTTCTAATGTGCAAGTAACATTATCTATAATAAAGGTACTTATTATGTACAGTATAAAGGTACTCATATGTACAGTTTTCATACAAAAAGCAGCAGGTTTGATTGTTTGCAATGATTGTGATGTGACATTTTTTATTATTTTCAAGTGACATTTAAAACAGTGAATAGGAGCAGGAAAAAAAGGGGAAACAATAGTCTGGGAAAGCATAGGAATTTCCCAAACCTGATTGCAATAAGTGATGCCCAGAAATAATGTAATCAATACATAGTATTTACTTCAAAGGCAGCAACCTTGTCAATAATAATGTATCAGCCCTCTGAAAGATGAATGATGTTAATGCATATCAAGCTCAGAGGAACTATCATGTATAGGAAAGGGCAGAGCAGGCTCTTCTTCCTTAACAGACTGAGTTCCTTTAATGACAGTAGTGACATCCATCCTTCACATCTTCTACAACTGTGTGATGGCCAGTGTGGTGTGCTGGGCTGGTAACATCACTTCAAGAGAGGACCACCAAATCAACAGGCGAGTTAAAATGGCAAGCTCCGTTATGGGACACACTCTGGACCCTCTGGAGGTCGTAAAAAAGGAGAGAGTGAAAACAAAACTCAGTGCCATTATGAATAACTCTGCACATCCTCTCTCTGACACAACACCACTCAAGACTTTCAGCCAACAAATCATTTAACAGAAGTGTGTCCCTTATACCAACAGCAATATACCTGTATAGCACATCACTGGGACTGGCACTGCCAAGTGAGAAGTTTTCTTTCTTTTTAATGTTCTTCTGTGTTCAGACCAAAGTGTGTTTGTGTATATATTTTTATTTATCCATCTATTTATGAATGTATTTATTTAAAGAGCTTCTCTAAAATGTCAAATGTTTCCCTGAAGACAAATACAGTTGTCTATGACAAATGAAATCATTTATTTTAACCTGGAATTGTGTTGGGCATTATTGTGTCCGGGCGGCACGGTGGCGCAGTGGGTAGCGCTGCTGCCTCGCAGTTGGGGGACCTGGGTTCGCTTCCCGGGTCCTCCCTGTGTGGAGTTTGCATGTTCTCCCCGTGTCTACGTGGGTTTCGTCCGGGCGCTCCGGTTTCCTCCCACAGTCCAAAGACATGCAGGTTAGATGGATTGGCGATTCTCAATTGGCCCTAGTGTGTGCTTGGTGTGTGTGTGGGTGTGTTTGTGCATGTCCTGCGGTGGGTTGGCACCCTGCCGGGGATTGGTTGCTGCCTTGTGCCCTGTGTTGGCTGGGATTGGCTCCAGCA
This sequence comes from Erpetoichthys calabaricus, assembly GCF_900747795.2. Taxonomy (NCBI): domain Eukaryota; kingdom Metazoa; phylum Chordata; class Cladistia; order Polypteriformes; family Polypteridae; genus Erpetoichthys; species Erpetoichthys calabaricus. The sequence continues at coordinate 15,935,342 of NC_041397.2, forward strand.
GACCCCCGTGACCCTGTGTTCAGATTTAGCGGGTTGGAAAATGGATGGATGGATTATTGTGTCCACAGGGCAGTCTTAACAGGATTTTAGGCCCCTGGGCAAAGCAGTGCACTGGGCCCCCCTACCTACACAATCACTCACAGGAATAAAAATGTAAATGGTCGATAAAATGAAATATATATTTCATGTTTTGGTACTTCCAATAAAATCAGTGTTTAAATATTAAAAAACATGCAGTACGGCAAAGATTAATCAACACAAACGTTTGAACAATAAATATAACATGAGCCTTGAAAAACACAAAAATTTCAACTTATAAATGATACTCAATTGGTAAACCATACAGACGGAGATGGCAAAGTATGAAATTACTATGAATTATTTATTATGAATCAAGAGTTCAACACAAATATTTGCAAAAATTTCTTTGCAGAGAATTGAGTTGAGGTGTTGTTAACATATCCACTTTTACGTGATGTAGTGCGTGAGATCCGTACACATACAGGCACGTGAGGTTGCAGAGGTGGCCATGATACTAAATAAGAGGTGAATTCCAATGTACACTTGTAACACAATAACAAATATTTACAGTTTAGTATAGTAGAGCATCTATTTATTCACAGCAAGTCACAACATACATAGATTAGCATGGGGCCCCTATGCTTGAGGGGCCCCTGGGCAACTGCCCATTGTGCCCATGCATTAAGACGGCCCTGTGTGTCTATGGTTTGGAGATCGGTGGCCCCCCTTGTTGTTAAAGTATCTATCTATCTATCTATCTATCTATCTATCTATCTATCTATCTATCTATCTATCTATCTGTCTGTCTGTCTGTCTGTCTGTCTGTCTGTCTGTCTGTCTGTCTGTCTGTCTGTCTGTCTGTCTGTCTGTCTGTCCGTCCGTCCGTCCGTCCGACCGACCGACCGACCGACCGACCGACATTTGAGTGTGTGTGTCTTTGATATCCATAAGGGAACAGAAGATTTTTCAAAAAAAAAAAAAAAAAAAAAAAATAAATAATTTTGTACTAACTTACTATTTTCTTCTAGCAGGGTTTTGTATACAACTTGGTCAGCGGTAACTTGTTTAATGACAGTAGATTTAATCCTAGCCTTAAAGACTGAAGAACAGTCGTAGACTACTAAGCACTGTTGTAAGTCGCTCTGGATAAGAGCGTCTGCTAAATGATGTAAATGTAAATGTAAGGGTCTGTCTGGCAGTCGTTGAGGCAGGGAAGGGGAAGTGGACAACATGACTCATGGAAAAAAACGAGTTCTTCAGTCTGTTCATTCAGGTTCTGACTGCCCCATACCACTTTCCTGTTTGTAATGGGTCAAATAGATGATGGCCTGGGTGTGTTGTGTCCCTAAGCAATGCCTCTAGCGTTATTTCTCAGTCTGCTAGTACAGACCCTGTGCAGGTTTGGATTGATTAAAGTGTTTAAAATTATAAAGGGAATTAAAGTAGTACAGTATATCCAGGGTGGTACATTTTTCAACAAAAATACAGAAACACAGTTGAAACTTATAAAGGGCAGACTTTTTTTACAAAGGTCTGACATATTGAATAATGTTGCACTCCATTTGAACTAAAAAAATCAGGATTTCCAGGCTCCTAGTTGGAATTTTCAATTGGAGCACCCTCTTAAATCTTAAATCCGAGTTTGTCCAACTTTAGATTATGGCATCAATCCAAAATGGCAGCGTACACTGCAAACTTTAGTGAAAGCTGTAGTATTATACTGTTTATTGGTACTTCTGTAGTACTATGGTGTTGTACCGTGTTAGCCGTTATGAATGTAGAGAAAAGCCAAGCAAAATGACACCTTTTATTGGCTAACTAAAAAGATTACAATATGCAAGCTTTCGAGGCAACTCAGGCCCCTTCTTCAGGCAGGATGTAATACAGAGACTGGAGTACCCTATGTTTATATACACACTCTAGGACAAGAAACAACATTGGTAAATCTTTAAATGAGAAATTTTAAATAGATTCATTCAGGCTAGGATTAATTTAACAAGAGAGAAAAGAACAATGTATTGTCAAGATCTCTGGATAAGATAACTGTCCAACAAAGTCTTTTGAAATACTTCTGTCTATTTGTGTCTCATTAAATCAGTCGTACACACAGCACTGTCATCCCTCCATCTGTGGAAATGTCGCTACGGTGTTTGGATATGCAAAATATCGTGTAATGTGTCATTATCAACCTCTGTTTATTCAGATGGAGCAAGCACAAGGATTTTCCAAGGATGCATCCATATTGATTTTCCGAATGTTTTACTGGAACACCGTCAACTCGGGTGTGATGTCATTCCTCACTCCGTCATCTGATTTCCTAAGTAAATAGAACACAGCATAAGTGACCTAGTAGTGTAGTGAGTAGGAAAATTAAAATCTTAATTGAATGATTGTTAAAGAATCAATGAGAATAGGATTGTAGTAGTAGGGTGTATAGGATTGGCAAGCTTATTGGGCTGAATGGCCTGTTCTCATCACAATTGTTCTAGTTTTCTAATATTTTAAGCAAACAGTAGAGCAATGTGGTAAATTCAAGTGCTGCTACCCTTATTGGCAGTGTGTTGTGAGCGCCAAGGAGGATAGACAGGCATCCCGGGTGGGTGACAGCATGACTTTGGGATAAAATGGAAGGTACCAGGGGATGGACAAGCAGAAGCTGGAGGTCTGGAGCAGTTCCATATCCCATATATTAGGTGGCAGTGGTCCACTGGTGGCATACCAGCTTGGACACTCGCAGTGGCTTCATGGGAACTGCAGTCCGGAAGTGCAGCCTTGTTGGCATCCCCGGGTACTGTAAGGGGGTGATGTCAGGGTAAGGCTACCCTGGTTTTCCAAACAACCTGGAAGTACTCCTTCTTAGAGAGTCCTTTCTTCTTAGAGAGTCCAGTATAGGCTGGGGGGGTTTGGGGCTGTTAAAAGGCAGGGCCCGTTAAAGCCCATTGTGCCACTTGTTGTGTGATTTTGGGCTATACAAAAATAAATTGTATTGGATTGTACTCCCCACAAGTCATGATGGGTCACCAGGAGCTCCTCCAGGTCCAGTATAAGATGATCCCACTGCTTGCCTTAAGGGAGTCAGAGTGAGGAGGCAGCAGGTAATACTCAACTGGAGTCAAAAGGAGAGAAGAAAACTTTATTGACTGTATGCTTATGGTCTTTCTTTATTTGCTACTTGTTGGATTAAAGAATCCATTATCTGAACCTGTAACTGTGTTGGGAATAATGGGTCTGGGGTTTGGGGCTCCATGGTGCCCCCTTCTGGTTACAGTGTGTATGATTCTTCTATATTCTAGATATTCATTCACGTTGGTCACGTTTCTGTTGAATTGATAAAATGTATTTTTCTGGGAATTAAAATGAGTAAAGTTCATTTGAGGGTTAGGAGGGACTAGACCCTAGTTTGGTAGCATCAGGTGCAAAGGCAAGAATTAACGCTGGTGGGGACACCAGTCCATCATATAAAGTAAAATACATCCATTCATCCATTCACAAATCTATATAATGGAGGGTTTCAAAGCCTGTCAGTATCTGGTGCAAGGCAGACCCCAATCCTCGATGGCATGGTGGTCCACTGCAGAAGGTAAAACAAATATTCTCGTACGTTCAAAGAACGCAGGTGCTCCTTTTACTTACCAAATCCCTTAAATTGACTGCCAAGATAGTACAAAATATTAAAGCCTCATAACTAATAAGACATTTCTGCATTCCTTATTACTCCGTACTAAACTATTTCAACAACTCAATTTAATCTCAAGGTATGCATGGACTAAATTTGAATGAATTTAATTTCACAAATGTCATCTGCAGGACAGAACAACGTGAAGGATTTTGCATTTCTTAATATTCATTATAAGCCCATCTGTCTGCAGGCTCTGCTGTCAGCAGCACAGTCAACACTGCTGGCACGGGCACCTCAGGCATTTCCTAATCAAAAATTATAGTGAGCATTTGGCTGTGTTTGAACATAAAGTAAAGACTTCAGACACTACATTTTAATCTTAAAGTAAATTGTTGTTATTTGGTAGGGATTTACTTCCATTCTAATCTGCTAGAACACTATAACATGAAAATTTCAGGACAGCATGGAATAAATAATTGTACAAGAAATATTTGGAGGACCAAGAGTGTACACACAGGCACTTTTTAGACATTTTAGAGTTCCAGTTCCAATATATTATCATGTGTAGACAATACTATGAAATTCTTACTGGGATGTCTCCTAAAAGACTAGTGACAGGATTAAAATACAAACAACAGAGAAGGAATGTGACACCATGCATTAAATACAAAATCAGATGGTATCTTCAAGAAAAACTTGAGCATTTGTCAGTATTCATTCATTCATTTGTCACTACAAAGCCAGTACATGGGGGCAACAGTCAGCAGGGAAACCCATAAGTCCCTTTTCCCCAGCCACACTTGCCAACTTTTACCATGGGAGCCCAAGGCGTGCCAGTCCATCTGGAAGATATTAGCCCTAGAACTTCTCTTGGGTCTCCTAGCTGTTTGTGCCCATAAAGCCTCCACAGGGAGGCATTCAGAAGGTATCCATAATCAGATGCCTGAACCACCTTACTTGGCTCCTCTTGTTGAGGAGGGTCAGCGCCCCTGGATGTCTACGCTTCTCATCCAATCTCTAAGAGAGTGCCCTGCCACCCTCTTTTTGGCCACAATCTCATCCTTTCAGCCATTGCACAAAGTTCATGATGATAGGTGAGGATAGCGACGTAGATCAACTGGTAAATCGAGAGCTTCACCTTATGACTCAGCTCCTTCTTTACCACTACAGATCGGTATAGCGACCACATAACTACGCTCGCTGCCCCCATCTGTCTGTGGATCTGTTGACCATCCCTTTTCCCCTCATTTGTGAACACGACTCCCAAGGTACTTAAGATCTTCCACTTGAGGCACTAATTCATCTCCCACTCCAAGAGGACAGTCCACCTTTTTTCTACTGAGGACAGCAGCTTTAGTTTTGGAGATTCTGATCCTCATCCCTACCGCTTCACTTTCAGTCGCAAACCGTCCCAATGCATGCAGGAGTTCACAACTGAATTAACCCAACCGGATCACGTGAACTGCAAAAATTAGTGCTGTAATTCTAAGGCCACCAAACTGGACACCCTCCCCTCCCCTCCCTGACTGCACCTCCCTGACTTCAGGAACATAAGTAAAAAGCTGCTTAAATTTGCAGATAACACCACGCAGGTGGCTGGGCAGATAATCTCGTATCCATTGAATCATCACAGGTGGACTTGGATAGCATACTGGATTGGGCAGATTTGTGGCAGATGAAATTTAATGTCAGTAAATGTAAAGTATTACATGTGGGAAGTAAAAATGTTAGATTTGAATACACAATGGGAGGTCTAAAAATCGAGAGTCCACTTTATGAGAAGTATTTAGGAGTCGTAGTGAACTTGACACTATCAACTGTCAGACAGTGTTCAGAAGCCATTAAGAAGGCTAACAGAATGTCAGGTTATATAGCGTCTTGATGTGTGGAGTACAAGTCACAGGAGGTTCTGCTCAAGCTTTATAACACACTGGTGAGGCTTCATCTGGAGTACTGGGTGCAGTTTTGGTCTCCAGGCTACAAAAAAGGACATAGCAGCACTGGAAAATGTCCAGAGAACAACAACAACATTTATTTATAATAGCACATTTTCATACAAGCAATGTAGGTCAAAGTACTTTACATGATGAAGAAAGAGAAAAAAGACAAAATAAATAATTAAAATTAGGGAACACTAATTAACATAGAAAAAAAGTAAGGCCCGACTGCTAGGGAGGACAGAAAAAAACAAACAAACAAAAAAAAACCCAGACGGCTGGAGAAAAAAATTAAAATCTGCAGGGGTTCCGAGGCCACGAGACCGCCCAGACCCCTGTAGGCATTCCACCTAACATAAATGACCTCCATCAGTCCTCATTGTATTCAGGGTTCTCATGGAAGAACTTGATGATGATGGTCATGTGGACTTTATTCCATCAATGTAGGGACATCACAGTGCTTTGATTAGGTGGTGGTGGTGCAGGTCGCCACCACAGAAAACTGGAAAAAGAACAGAAGAGAAAGTAGGGGTTAGTACGGATTTTGGAGCCACCACGAATGATAATGATAATTAATTGAATATACAGAGCATTAGGATTAAACTAAGATGAAGCTATGAATGCGGTGGGCTGGTGCCCTGCCCAGGGTTTGTTTCCTGCCTTGCGCCCTGTGTTGGCTGGGATTGACTCCGGCAGACCCCCGTGACCCTGTAGTTAGGATATAGCGGGTTGGATAATGGATGGATGGATGGATGAAGCTATGAGAAAGCCATGTTAAAGTAATGAGTTTTCAGTAGTTTTTTAAAGTGCTCCACTGTATTAGCCTGGCAAATTCCTACTGGCAGGCTATTCCAGATTTTAGGTGCATAACAGCAGAAGGCCGCCTCACCACTTCTTTTAAATTTAGCTCTTGGAATTCTAAGCAGACACTCATTTGAAGATCTAAGGTTACGATTTGGAGTGTAAGGTGGGAGACATTCCGAAATATAAGATGGAGCGAGATTATTTAAGGCTTTGTAAACCATAAGCAGTATTTTAAAGTCAATTCTAAATGACACAGGTAACCAGTGTAGTGACATCAGCACTGGTGTGATGTGCTCGGATTTTCTTTTCCGAGTTAAGGTTCTAGCAGCTGCATTCTGCACTCGTTGCAATTGAATGATGTCTTTTTTGGGTGGTCCTGAGAGGAGTGCGTTACAGTAATCTAGTTGACTGAAAACAAAATTTTGAATTAATTTCTCAGCATCTTGCAAAGTTATAAGAGGTCTAACTTTTGCTATATTTCTTAAGTGAAAAAATGCTGTCCTAGTAATTTGATTAATGTGTGATTTAAAATTCAGATTAGAGTCTATAGTTACCCTTAGAGTGATTAGGCTGATTCCAGGGCTTTAAGAATGAGTTATGAAGAAAGATTAAAAGAGCTGAACCTTTACAGTTAAAGTAAAAGAAGATTAAGAGGAGACCTGAGTGAAGTGTTTAAAATGATGAAGGGAATTAGTCCAGTGGATTGAGGCGGTGGTTTTAAAATGTCTTCATCAAGAACACAGGGACACAGTAGGAAACTTGTTAAGGGTAAATTTGGCACAAACATTAGGAAGTTTTTCTTTACACACATGGAATAAGTGACAAAGTAGTGTGGTGAACAGGTATACTTTAGGGACCTTCAAAACTCAACTAGATGTTATTTTGGAAGAATTAAGTAGACGCTACTGGCGAGCTTTGTTGAGCTGAATGGCCTGTTCTCGTCCAGATTGTTTGAATGTTTTGAGACGGGTTTGCCTCGTTTCTAATTGTGCCTCCTTTATGATAATATTTGAAGCCAAGTCTTGTGTGTGTTATCAGTCTGAATCATTGGTGTTAAAAGTAATATACACTAACGTGCACAGGAACGTTCGGCTACTCCATGCTACGCTAATGAAAATGAATCGTCTTAGAGGAAGTGCTTTATCTTATAATGCTGGCCTGCTGATGCAAAACAAATGAGCTGAAGCCTCAGTATGGCTGACAGTGTCCAGTGCCTGTTGTACAGTATATTAAAACACACACTTGGACCATTTTAAATAGCAATGACTTATCATGGCAAAATGCCTTAAAGAGGCATGCATCTTCAGAACAAATGTAGTGGCATACACCCAGCAGGGCATTATGCTCACAGATTGATTTTTCTATTACTTAAAATAAATGGATATTGAAGTTTGAAAATAGAAAGAGAGCTGGCACAGTTTGTACTGGTTAAATATTTTAGCTTTTACATGATTGCCAGAGGTCCTTTTAATATTAATAGCACTTTATATTAATTTAATGAGTTTTCATCACAATCCAAATTGGACATTGCTGGGGGAAAAATGCTTAATGACAGCAGAATATTGATGTTTTGTACATAGAAAATCTGATTCCGTGAAGCAGAAAGTGGATTAGCCATAAACTGCAAAAAAATATATGCAGAGCTTTTATCCTGTTTATGGCAAATGGGGAGAAGGCCTCTGGAACAACCTTGAAAGTGATATCCAGTATGTGATGATATGAGATACACGAGTCCACCATTTTCCAGAAACTGGACTGTATGAGGTGTGCCAGCTTACCGGGAATCTCCTGGCAGAGATGGAGAAGTTACAGTGGGTTCAGAAATGATTCAGACCCCTTGACTTTCTGTGCACTTTCTTTGTTGTTGTAGATTGTGTTGGAAACCAGGGTATCAGGGAACCCCAAACCCCAACACGAATACACCAGTACAGTCCCGGGTTCAAATAATTGAATAGGTTTATCTACCAAAAGTCCTCCAAAAATGGCACAAGCACAAATACAGGTTGTTCCTTGTCTCTCTTTCAATACTCTCTCCTCTCAATTCCTCTCACCACCTCCATTTGGGTGTTGATATCCTTCCTCCCAACTCCAACTCGTCTGGATTGCGGTCCCTTTTATTAAGGACCTGAGAGTACTTCCTGGCCGATGGAAGCACTTACGGGTCACACAGAAGTCCCATAAATTGATAGATAGATAGATAGATAGATAGATAGATAGATAGATAGATAGATAGATAGATAGATAGATAGATAGATAGATAGATAGATAGATAGATAGATAGATAGATAGATAGATAGATAGATCATTTCTTTGTCTCCTGGGGGATATATGGGTGGCAGGAGATACTTGCCTTGCCTCATTTGTTCTGGTCTTACCTCAGGCTTGACTTATCAGGCTTTAATGATAATAATTCTTTATATTCATATATCACTTTTCTCACTACTCAAATGCTTTGCTCTGGAGTCATTACAGGTTTGTGTCTTTGATTTCTTTTTATGTTTATTTTTGTTTAGTTCTCTTTTTCTTAGTCTGCTGCGCTCCACGTTGATTGGCTGCCAAAATATGGTAACATTGTGCAGCTTCATTAGTGTGAAATTCAATTTGGAAGTTTAATAAAAAGTCATGGGGGAATCCTGCCATTGTGCTGCCCCTGTGATTCCTAGCTGTGTAACTAGACACTGTCAGGGTCGATGAGATTTGCCATATGAAGTCGTCAGATTTGACGTGCTCTCCAGATAACAAGCTGTGTCGAGTCCTGTAGTGTGTTAATTGCTGGCTGAAAACTGACCGACTGAAGGTGAGAAGGTGTGCATGTTTTTTTTTTCTTCATTTAACCTTTTCAGGGAATAATGCATCTAAATACAAAATGTCTTGTATCGCCAGTCCAAAAGCCCGTGCTATAAAAGTGAATGTAAGCCTTTTGGGAATGATAACTTCACAGCCCTGAAGGCAATCTGAAAAAATACTGACAAAGACAAAGTGTTTATGCCTGCTGATACACACACCATGCATTTTATGAGCTATGTAAAATGTGCCATTGTAGCAATGACCAAGATGTCATATTTTAAAGGTTAAATTTATTTATTATTATTATTACACAGTTTTATTCTACTTGCCCTCTCTGCTTGTCTGAATCTCCGGTTCATCAGTTTTGATCTGGGATTTGTATGTTAATTAGGTCAAATTTAAATGTCTCATTTACTCATATAAGCCACCACATGAAGAAACAGCACAGGATCCTGGTTGGCAACCCCCCAGGCAGACACGTGGTCCAGTCCCACCCTCCAGAAATGACCCTTTATCTTCCGCAGCCAGGTGTTACGTGGGTGTCCACTTGGCCTGGTCCTGCCACTCGGGTCCTCGACAATGAGGGTGCTGTCAGCTAGTCAGCCTCGGGTAATCACACCACATGGCCATAGTAGCGTAACTGACGCTCCCTCACAATGCAGGTAATGTGCCTCATTAGGGACTCACGTCCAGTTGTATAAAAATTAAACTTGGCGTAACGCTATGCACATTTTCACAGCAGCCGCAGCCCATGCACTGTTCCAGCAGATGACGTAATATCTTTTTGTAGTATTTGTTTTGTTGCCTCCATATAACAGGATAGAAAGTCAATTCTTGATCTGCATGATCTACGCCCCCCATCGTGCTATTGTAGTCATCCACAGCACAAAGCTTCATAACCTGCTTTTTGCCTTTTGCCTGTCCAGTGACTGTAGATGCATTATGTACGGTGCTAAGAAGGCAAACATATTTCTTGTTCTTCCATTTCTGTGCAAGCTCTTTACCCTTCTGCAAAGCTACTAGCGCACCTCACTGTAATTTAGCTGTGTTGTTCCACAATGGTGTAAATCCTGCTGCGGAGTGTTCATGTCCATTTTACCTTGGCTTCAACTGGACTAGCGGCAAAGAGCTGTGTTGTGTGTGTGTGTGTGTGTGTGTTTGAACTACCCACAAGCCATTGCGAAAGTATGCTATTGTGTCAGTTTCCATCTTTTGTGGTTACCGTGTAATTTTTTTGATTTACCCTCATATCCTTGTGTCCATCTCAACATTTTCATTTCTGCCACATCTGTGACAGGTGTCTGGTCACACTTACAGGTAATCTAACCTAGACACTGTTAAAATGTCCGACTACACCACCCAATTTTATTAAGAGATTGGGAACTCTTGAGATTTACAGAAAATAGCACACAGGTTTCTTTAAATTGGGCGGTGAGTAAACACACAAGGAAAGACACAACAATAATTTTAGGAAAAGCAACAATAACTTCTATTACACAAGACAATATAAAGTATATTAAAAAGATATATGAACCTAAAACAATCTAACAATGTCAGGAATGAAATTCCTTTTTCTAAAAAGAAAAGCACACAGTCCATACTCTAAAAGTCTGTTAAAAACAAGAATTGGAGGATACAGCCTTTAGTGGTGCAGAGTCCAGTTTGCGCACTGCGTTACTCTTACAATTAACAATTAACGATTAACAATTAATCGTTCAACTGTCCACGGATGCACTCTGTTCACCGAATGACTCGTTTCCTAACAGAATTTTTGTCAAATCGTGGAATCTTCATCAGCGTCTCTTCTTTTTTTCCATTCTGGGGTCCTTGTGTTGCTGCGATCTAGACTCGCCTAATTTCTTGTCCGCCAGCTTTGGTTGGTCCTTTCATGCGGCTTCCCTCTCTTGCTGGACCCACAACCGATGTCTTCTTGTGGAGCTGTCTCTACCTTCCTGGAAGTAAGTCTTGCTGTCCTTGTCCCTCACGTCGTACCAGCCACATACCCTAGTCTGCCTGCGAGCCCCTGTGCTCTGTGCGAGGGTCTTGGCAGCGTTCTCAGTGGACCGTCCCTCACCCCTTGCCTTCTCCTGCCCAGAAGTTTAAATGTCTTTCAGTCCCTGCCTAGGTCAACAGGACAATGGATTAAACAATAGCACATCCAAGTTTCCTGGGTTTAACAAATAGTGTAAACACAGATTAACAAAATGTATTGTTACCAACTATCAATGAGTACACATATGCTGATCAGAAACCAATATTCTCAGACATGTTCATTTCCAAGTCAGGTAAATACAAACATTTTCCAAGGAAGTAGCATTTCTTTTATCATAATTTTGTATATTGTTTCTATGTTTAAGCAGTTAAAACTTCAAAGTGGTGATTCTTTTGCAAGACAACAAACACCTACGTATATCTTGTAGACAGCCATGACAAGAATCAGTAACAGGATTACCCAGGAAATTTGCCTTTTAACTTCTCACCCCAGTCCCAACAATGGTGCCTATTGGCTCTTCATCTACTGTGTTTTAAATGTAATATTTACATGTTCCTTTGCCTGAGAAAGAAAAGAATCCACCCAGTTTACAAAAAATGTCCCCCTCTGACACATCTAATTCCTTCTCCTGTGCACCCTGTGCTGCCCGTGTCTCAGCTCCATACATCCTTGCTGGTCTTTCCACTGTCTTAAAAAGCTTACCATTAACCCTCATCTTATTTCTCCCATCACACAGTACTCCTGACACCTTCTTCGAATTGTTCCACGCATTGTTCTTCCTTCCATTGGTGATCTCTGCATCTGATTTTCCATCTTGGGCTACCACTGATCCTAGACATTTAAACTTCTCCACTCTTTTCAATAGTTCTGCCTGTTGACTAACTTCTGATTCCTGATCATCATCATTAAGCCTTAGATATTCTGTCTTCTTTCTGTTTATCTTCAACCCTCTATTTTCCATTCTTCCTCTCCACTTCCTGATTTCTGGTGCTACACAACACAATGTCTTCAGCAAAAGGAATGCACCATAGGGGGATTGGTCTTTTATTCCATGACTCCGCATAATCATAACCAGATCAAAGACATAAGGACTTAAAGGAGGGTGTAGACCTCCTCTAACTGGGATCTTGTCTGTTACCCCAACACTGCTTTTAACGTGAGTCCTCATTCCCTCATATACACCCTGGACAATCCTCACACACTTCTGTGGTCCTCTATTCTCGCTCCTGCACCTCCAGACCTCTTGACGTGACACTCCATCATAAGCCTTCTCCAAATCAATGAACACTATATGCAAACCTTTATGCTTTTCTCGAATAGTCTCCATGAGCTGTGTCAATGCAAGGACTGCATCAGTTGTTTCTCTTCCTGGCATAAAACCCAAATCCTCACTCCCTCACACGTATCCTGGATAATCCTCACATGGCTCTCTGGTACTACTGTCTCTCTAAAATTCTATGTCTGGTTTGTCATTCTGGGTTATTGAGTGTTTCCTGATGAGGGAAAAAATGAATTTGAATGATTTGAGCATAAGGCTGCAACATAACAGAATATGAAAAAATGGAAGGGGTCAGAATACTTTCAGTAGGCGCTTTACACATACATTCACAAAACATCAAGCATTATGAGTCTGATCTCTCTTGGAGATGCCTATCACTGCATTTTCTGCTCTCACTTATCAATATATCAATATCAAATTTATTTATATAGCACATTTAAAAACAGCAATAGCTGACAAAAGTACTCTACAACCAAAAATAATACAGTTCAAAAGACAATGAGCAATATTAGTTAGGTCTTCCCACGCTCCTTTGCACACCGGGCAGAAAGTGCTTTCAAATGGACTCGGTCAGCTGCAGTGAGTTCAGCTTCATCCAGTGTTAGGTCGGCAATTTTCAGGTCCCATAAAAAAAGAAGACTTCCAAGTGGTACGTGGCCTGCCTGGTTTTAGTATCCTCTTTGGTGGAGTCCAAAACATGGCAAGCTTTGGAATGTGTTGAGTGGTGAAACAAAGTATGTGTCTGGCTAAGCACATCATGCGTTCTGTAACGACATCTTCCAGTAACCTCAGGCCACTCCACTTTAGCACCTCATCATGTGTAACATTCTCTCTGTAGGAGATGCCAAGTATTCGTAGGAGACACTACTGGTGAAAGACCTTGAGCTTGTAAGCAATCTGTTTTGTGTTCCTCCAGGTTTTGCTGGCATATATGGTGGTGTACTGTTAAATTTTGAATTCTGTACTAACAGATGAGGATGATCAGACGTGGTGTAAATGCCAGAACACACCAGTCTCTTTTTTTTTTTTATTGTAATGATTCTATACAAATAGATCAATTTTTATAAAAAAATAGGATTGAAAACAAATCAACCCCCACCTCTGAGAAAGAGAGCATGGCCAACGGACTAAAACTTAAAATTAGTAAAAATAAATAAATAGATGAGTTTAATAGGTGGACACAGATAAATAGAGAAGAAAAAGAAATGGGGAGAGAATCTACTTCTTCAGTGCTTTAAGAGCTTATTCTAAAATATTATTGATTAGATCCTGCCAGATTTTGAAAAAATTTCTGCACAGATCCTCTAAGTGAGAATTTGATTTTTTCCAATTTCATTATAGTATAAAACTTCAGTTACCCACTGACTTAAAAGAGGAGAGTTAGGATTCTTCCAGTTTAGCAAAATAATTCTGCGTGCCAATAGTGTAGTGAAGGCGATCACAGTTTGTTTGTCCTTCTCCACTTTAAGCCCATCTGGAAGAACACCAAACACAGCTGTTAGTGGAATAGGAGGGATTGTGACACCAAGGCTGTCTGAAAGGCAGTTAAAAATGTTTGTCCAGAATGATGTTATTTTGGTGCAGGCCCAAAACATGTAACCCAGTGAGGCTGGAGCCTGATTGCAGCGTTCCAGAGGTTGGAGTTTGCCCTGGAAACATTTTGGACACTTTCAAGCGAGACAGATGTGCTTGATATATAATTTTGAGTTGAATAATTGTATGCTTTGCACATATGGAGCTCAAATTAATTCTCTGCATTGCTACCTTCCATTCCTTTTCTGATATGTTGAGTGAGAGATCCTTTTCACGTTGTCCTGTTGGATCTTTGAAAGGGAGGGACTGTAAAATATTTTTATATATTGCAGAAATGCTGTCTGAGTCCTCGAGACTGAGCAATATTTCTTCCAGCATAGAGGAAGGTGGGAGATGGGGAAAATCTGGCAGGTTCTGCTTGACAAAGTTTCTAATATGAAGATAGTGAAAGAAATGTGTTGCTAGAAAATTAAATTTGGAATGTAATTGTTCATAGGATGCAAAGATGTTGTCTATATAAAGATCTCTAAGTGATTTAATCCCAAATGTTTTCCAGATATTAAAAACTGCATATGTTTGCAAGGGTTGAAAAAGGTGGTCCTCGTGTAGAGGTGCCACAGATAAAAGATTCTCTGTCTTAAAATGCTTTCTACATTGGTTCCATATTCTGAGTGAGTGAAGCACAATTGGGTTTTTAGTATATTGGCGATAACTTGCATTTATTGGGGCATAAAGCAGGGAATGCAGAGAAGTACTGCAGGATTGTATTTCTATTGAGGACCAAGCCTGTGTATGTTCATCTATTTGTGTCCAGGTTTTTATAGCTTGTATGTTTGCTGCCCAGTAGTAAAACTGAAAGTTAGGTAGAGCCATGCCACCTTCTGTCTTAGGTCTTTGTAGAGTCGCTCTTTGAATACGTGGATGTTTTAGGTTCCAAATAAATGAGGTTATGATTCAATCTAATTGCTTAAAGAATGATTTATTGATGTATATTGGAATGTTTTGAAATAAAAAGTGAAGCTTAGGAAGGATATTCATCTTAACAATGTTAATTCTTCCAGCTAGAGTGAGATATAGGGTTGACCATCTATGCAAGTCTTGCTTAATTTTTTCCATAAAGACGGCAACATTTTGTTGATATAGAGCTTTATGTTTACTTGTGATATTTACCCCATGGTATTTAAACTGATCTGCAATGAGGAAGTAAGGACAGCTATAAAGAGGATGAAAATGGAAAGGCCGTTGGTCCAGATGACATACCTGTGGAAGCATGGAGGTGTTTAGGAGAGATGGCAGTGGAGTTTATAACCAGATTGTTTAATGGAATCTTGGAAAGTGAGAGGATGCCTGAGGAGTGGAGAAGAAATGTACTGGTGCCGATATTTAAGAATAAGGGGGATAAAATTGATGAGCCACAGCATAAAGTCATGGGAAAGAGTAGTGGAAGCTAGGTTAAGAAGTGAGGTGATGATTAGTGAGCAGCAGTATGGTTTCATGCCAAGAAAAAGCACCACAGATGCAATGTTTGCACTGAGGATGTTGATAGAGAAGTTTAGAGAAGGCCAGAAGGAGTTGCATTGCGTCTTTGTGGACCTGGAGAAAGCATATGACAGGGTGCCTCATTAGGAGCTGAGGTATTGTATGAGGAAGTTGGGAGTGGCAGAGAAGTACGTAAGAGTTGTACAGGAAATGTATGAGGGAAGTGTGACAGTGGTGAGGTCTGCGGTAGGAGAGACGGATGCATTCAACTTGGAGGTGGGATTACATCAGGGATTGGCTCTGAGCCCCCTTCTAATTTGCAATGGTGATGGACAGGTTGACAGATTAGATTAGACAGGAGTCCCCATGGACTATGATGCTTGTTGATGACATTGTGATCTGTAGCGATAGTAGGGAGCAGGTTGAGGAGACCCTGGAGAGGTGGAGATATGCTCTAGAGAGGAGAGGAATGAAGGTCAGTAGGAACAAGACAGAATACATGTGTGTAAATGAGAGGAAGGTCAGTGGAATGGTGAGGATGCAGGGAGTAGAAGGTGGCGAAGGTAAAGGTGTTTAAATACTTGGGATCAACAGTACAGAGTAATGGGGATTGTGGAAGAGAAGTGAAGAAGAGAGTGCAGGCAGAGTGGAATGGGTGGAGAAGAGTTTCAGGAGTAATTTGTGACAGACGGGTATCAGCAAGAGTGAAAGGGAAGGTCTACAGGACGATAGTGAGACCAGCTATGTTATATGGGTTGGAGACGGTGGAACTAACCAGAAAGCAGGAGACAGAGCTGTAGATGGCAGAGTTAAAGATGCTAAGATTTGCATTGGGTGTGACGAGGATGGATAGGATTAGAAATGAGGACATTAGAAGGTCAGCTCAAGTTGGACGGTTGGGAGACAAAGTCAGAGAGGCGAGATTGCGTTGGTTTGGACATGTGCAGAGGAGAGATGCTGGGTATATTGGGAGAAGGAAGCTAAGGATAGAGCTGCCAGGGAAGAGGAAAAGAAGAAGGCCTAAGCGAAGGTTAATGGATGTGGTGAGAGAAAACATGTAAGTGATGGGTGTAACAGAGCAAGATGCAGAGGACAGAAGGATATGGAAGAAGAAGATCTGCTGTGGCAACCCCTAACGGGAGCAGCCAAAAGAAGAAGAAGAAGATTTAAACTGATCTGCAAAAAATAAAAGGGAAGGTGTCCAATCTAATATTGTATGCTTGAGAATTCACTGGAAAGAGCACACTTTTATTCAAATTATTTCTGAGACCAGAGATCTTTTGAAATTCTGTAAGTGCTGTTAAGACTGCAGGCAGAGTATTTTCTGGGTCTGATATATACAAAACCATATCATCTGCATATAGAGAAATTTTCTGTTCCAGTCCTTCTCGGATAATCCCCTTTATCTGATAAGCATTTCGACAATGAACTGCCAGTGGTTCAATGGCGATTGCAAATAGCAGTGGTGACAAGAGGCATCCTTGTCTGGTACCACGTTCTAGTTTAAAGTAGTCTGAGCAAATGTTGTTAATACAAACTGAAGCTTCTGGATTGGTATACAGTAGTTTGATCCATGCACAAATATTCGGGCCAAACCCAAATTTCTCTAATGTAGTGAAAAGGTAGTTCCATTCAATCATATCAAATGCTTTTTCTGCATCCAACAATAATAATATCTCCGGGGTGTTTGACTTTGCAGGTGAATATATTACATTAAACAGGCATTAGGGATTGGAAGCTAAGTGTCTGCCTTTAACAAATCCAGTTTGAGCTTGTGATATTACTGAAGGCAGCACTTAATAATAATAATAATAATTCATTACATTTATATAGCGCTTGTCTCAGTACTCAAAGCGCTATCCACACAGGGAGGAACCGGGAAGCGAACCCGCAATCTTCCACAGTCTCCTTACTGCAAAGCAGCAGCACTACTACTGCACCACCTGTGAGGACATCTAACACTGCTAAGACAATGAAATAGTTTTTAACTGACCACAACTTATCAGACCCCTGGAGGTTTCTAAACCGAAGCTCAACAACATATTCCTTCTACTCACCAGTGCATCATTGCTACTCAAGAATTGATTATTTCTTTATAGATAATAATTTCTTGCCTGCGATTAAATCTTGCAAGTACAACGCTATTGTTATTTCTGACCATGCCCCTCTGATTTTGGAGCTGAAATTATTATGCCCCACATACTCATCTCGCAGATGGTGTCTTAACACACTTCTATTAGCAGACAAGAACTGTACAGAATTTATATCAAAACAAATCAGTTTCTTCCTAGAGAAAATACATCCTCAGAGGTCTCTGCAGGAATATTCTGGGAAACTCTAAAGGCCTTCTTAAGAGGACAGATTATTTTCATATCTTTCCCACAGAAATAAATTAGAAACCAAGAAGGTATCAGAGCTAACTAGCGAAATTACTAGAATAGATCAAGAACATGCCAGGTGTCCAAGTGAAGCTCTTCATAGGAAAAGACAGGCTCTGCATTCAGAGCTCAACCTCTTAACAACCAAAGAAACTGAACACCTCATTTTTAAATCAAGACATCATTACTATGAACACGGAGAGAAAGCTAATAAGCTCTTAGCTCAACAAATCCACAAGCAAGAAGTTCGCAATACAATCCCAGCAATCACCAACAAGAACAGAGATAAAATCATTGACCATAAAAATATAATGCACACATTTAGAGACTACTATAAATCCTTATATTCTACTGAGTTTAAAGAAGACAACACACAATCTAATGCATTTCTGGATACATTGCAGATACCACAAATAGATACACTTAGTGCAGAGGAATTGGATAAACCTCTGGTGCTATCAGAATTACTAGATGCTATAAAGTCACTTCATAGCGGGAAAGCAGCAGGCCTTGATGGCTACCCTGTCGAATTTTATAAGAAATTCTCCACTCATGTAGCTCCCCTCTTATTAGCAACATTTACAGAAGCTAGAGACAATCAAATTCTACTTCAAAGTTTTCGTCAAGCATTAATCACCATATTTCCTAAACAAAACAAGGACTTATTACAATGTGCATCATACAGACCAATTTCACTTCTGAATAATGATGTTAAGATACTCTCCAACGTCCTAGCTAGAAGGATGGAGAAAGTGTTGTCCCCCTGTGACAGGAGACCTATCTAAGAGTGGATTTAAAACACAAAGTCCCCAGCCATTATAATTTTATGAGTGTTCACATTGGGAATAGATGCAAATACATTTTGCAAGAATTCCCTATCATTGACATTTGGTGCATAAACATTTATCAAAATCACTTTACAGTTAAATAAGTTGCCCATGACAATCACATATCTCCCTTCAGGATCAGATACTAATATCTGATACTACAAATGAGACTGTTCTATTTTGCAGCCGGAACTGATCCTTGCTTAATAAGTGGGTCTCCTGTAAAAATTCTATTTTAGCGTTTAGACCTGTTAGGTGAGAGAATACTTTCTTTCTCTTTAATTCGTGATTCAGGCCTTTAACATTGCAGCTCACAAAGTTAACTGTCCCATCATGGAGACATTTATTCTGAATTTTTGATGTCATTTTGTAGTCTTAACTGAAAGTGAGACAACTTTAACCTTAATTTCCAATTTTCCCACGAGTTATTGCCATGCAGCCTATTGTTACGTTGGAAGTTATAATTATAAGGATTAAAAGGATATGTTAGATGTAGCTTGCTCTCTTTCTCCCCCCCCCCTTATCCCCCCACCCCTCCGTTTTCCCTCCCCACGTGAGGCTGGACCCCACTTCACAAAGTCCCAGTCCTCTGACATACCTAGAGCTCATCCAAAACAAAACAAGCCCCCCAGCAGCGGCGTTTGAGGATTAAAAAGTAGAGATATCTATTGCCGATAAAGTCTAAATACTATAAGCATAAAATATAATCTTCAACAGTCTTGAAATATTAAAACAGTAAGCCCAGGGAATGGTGTTAAAAAAGTGGCCATGAATAAGCATAGTAAACCCTAATGCAATAATAACAATAACAATAAACCAAGGGTATGATGTTAAACAGTCTCCATTAGAAAAGTTAAAAACCAAAAAGAAAAAAAAAAGAACTACTTTCATTTCTTCCACACATACGCGTGTAATTGTAATTAAAACATAAACAAAAAGTGACAGAGAAGAATAAAGAATGTATAATTACAGTATATTACCCATATCATTGCAAGCAAATCAGACAGCAGGTAATATCTTCTTGCCATGCCATGACAGGATGCGACTCACTATCGTATTTCAAAAAAGCGACGGGATCAGCTTTCTTAACTCCTTTTCTGCTTCCTCCTTGGAGTAGAAGATGTGATATTTGTCTTGAATATCCACTTTCAGTTTGGCAGGATACAAGAGGCTGTACATAATATCGGCTTTCCATAACCACTGTTTAATGTTGTAAAAAGCAGCATGTTTAGCAGCTTTTGAGGGTGAAAAATCAGGGAAAATACGAATGTGGTTATTTTCAAATATAATCTCTTGTTTCTGTCTGAGAAGTGCCATTACATTAAGCTTAAATTGTAATCTCTCGAAGTGGACAATTAAAGTCCTAGGTTTAGGGGTATTTGATCCAGGTATGTAATAAGCTGCTGCTATCTCGGTATCTGATTTAAAGTCCTCTCCAATTATTTTTGAGAATAGCTCAGCTACGAGTTTCACTGAGTTTGGACTTTCACGATTCTCAGGTAGGCCTTCGATTCTAATATTCCTTCTGCATCCATCTTCCAGAGCCGCAAGTCTGTCTCTGAGTTTTTTGCATTCGGAATTCACAGCTGTAGCTATTCCATCGGCGTTAGATGCCAATTGTTCTGCTGTATCAATTCGAGCCGGAATGTCTGCTTAACGTCTTCCCGCTGATCGGCAAGTTCTCTCAGTTTAGACACATTTTTCTGAATGTGTTCCTCAATTTTTCTCAGCATATATTTAAAGGCTGCATCAAAATGATTATATATACGTTCTTCCAAGTCTTTATATTCCTGCCGCATCTCTTGCAGCTTCTCATTTGTCTTCTCGTTTGTCTTGAGCAAGCCATTTATTTCTTTTTTCATATTTTTTTGCATGTCTTTCTTGAGCTCACTTATGGCCGTGGCCAATGTTGTGATCATGTCCTTCAGTTTGTACAAATTGTTTCAGCTTTCCTGGTCCGCGGGTGAAGTGGCAACCCCCATTGCAGCCAATGCTTCCGGCTCGCGAGGAGTAGATGAATGCGTGGACTGCAAGGCCATCTCTAGTTTCAAGTGATCTTCTGGAATCGGTGAGCTATCATGACCTGCATCACTTGCACCATCGCTCCCATTTTCACTCTCGACTGGAGATGATGCAGTGGAACGGGGTCCTGGGAAGTCTGTGCTTTCGCCTGCCTGTTCCAGGTCAGTCTCTGAAAGGCTGTACCTTGCACTAGCGCCTGACGCCTGTCTAGACTTGGGTGTAGTTTTAGATTTCTTTTCCGTTTCTTTCTGACCCCCTTTCTTGTTACTCGTGTTTATATACTGTAGTAGAAACTCCTTTGGTTAGGTAAATACAGGATACCTCAGGATAATAAGAAATAAGAGAGAAAATAAAGCTGCTGCCACGGAGCACCGCTTGAGACATCCATCTCCCGTAACAGACGAGACCAACTTCCGACACACCAGTTTCTTTACCGATCCCACATTTCATGTCCCTTTTCACATCATGGTCATTTGATATGACACTGCTGAGGTATGTGAATTTGTATCAATAAGTCAATACCAATAAGAAATAGGACAATAAAACAGACAAACAGACCTCTCATAATTATAATGAATTAAAAGCCAGGGAATAAAAATGTGTTTATAGAAGTGATTTAAAAATGGGCAAAGTAGGGGTGAGCCTAACATGAAGTGGTAACCCATTCGAGAGTCTGAGGGCTACTTCAGCAACAGCACAATCTCCTATGCACTTTAGTCTTGATTTAGAGACCACCAGAAGCAACTGATCAGTAGACATGAGTGACATTGTCGGAATATATAATTGAAAAAGATCAGAGAGGTAAAGGCTCGTTTATACTTCACGCTCAGAACGCGTACGCACATGCATCATGCCTGCCATGCATTTCCAGTGTTCATTTCACGTGTCTTCTGAGCTCATTCTCAGAAATTAACGTGATGCATGTGCGAGTTGCAGTACCAGCAAAAAGTCAGGGGGTACAGTGTGATAAAAGTTGGAATGTGACATCAGAGTCTTTGTTTACTATCTACATGTGACAGAAAGCTGCTTTGAGGATCCTCCAGGATCGATGTACCTGCTTCCATGTTTGATGAATGGTTCGATGTGGTGAAACAAAATGCCGATATACAAATGCATTTGTGGTGCTTTTAAATTCAAGAGTTCCCCATCGTAATGACACGATACATTTTAAAAGTCTCACATACCATCTTCTGTGCCGTCTTTTTTTTTTTTTGTATAACCGATCAACATTTTTGGCGTTAATTCGTTTGACTCCCTCATTTCTCGGTGCTAGGATTGTGCATGTACTCATTTTTTATGTTGATAACCCTTCATGATGAAATTCTTCAATAAGATTGGGACATAATACGTCTTCTTTCAATGGGAACCTAAAGTGAGGAAAGCGTTAAAATATATAAGAGCTGAGAGCGCAGAAACTGTGTCTGACAAAAGCATTCACATGAATGAGAGTTGAGTTCTTGTTTGAAAATGTTTGAGAGGAGGACATGACATGAAAAATGTCACGGTAAAAGTTTCATTTCATAGAACTTGAAAAAATCTCTCTTCCAAAAAGTCTTGTCGCGTCAAAGGATTTTTTATATAATAGAGAGACATTCTGCTCAGCATTGTACACTTTAACCAATTAGAATAAAGGAGATAAAGTCCACTCCCCCAAAATTGCTAATGAGTGCTCACAGTTTCTTGTGTATATGCAGTTTAACATGTTTAGCATTCAACTCTTTCTTATTTTGCACAATACAATTTACAAAGACGTTACATTTTAACCTTACTTTTTCTTACCAGGCTATTACATGGCAATAATGTGCGCTATTACTCACAGTTAAGGCAAGAGTACTAAAATGTTTCTTCCATAATAGGGAAACAAGGTAAGGCATACTCTGTCATCCTGGGTCCATGTACCATCACCAATCAACCTTACCTACAGGAGATGTGAAGAAAAACTGAAATAACCCGAAAGAAGTACAAGCAGATAAGGGATACCATGAAAATGCCTAATGAAAAGCATCCAGGCCATCTTTTGTGAACAGATACTGAGATTTTAATTTCATTTGGTTTTTTTCATATGTCCAAAGAGTAATAGAATTCTTACATATACTTGCCCATTAATTAATTGTATGTAACATGGAGATTTGGGAAGGAAGACGGGAGTAGTTCAATCAATCAGCTTTTATTCAGTCATAGATGAGTACATAGGATTCATGCTTTGCAAAGCAGAAGAACAAATTTTACTTTTTGGTCGGCTGTTTTATATTCACTCCCAAATCCCCCCTTACTTATGAAACAGTATCTAAAACAACAACAACATTTATTTATATAGCACATTTTCATACAAAACGTAGCTCAAAGTGCTTTACATAATGAAGAAAAGAAAAATAAAAGACAAAATAAGAAATTAAAATAAGACAACATTAGTTAACATAGAAAAGGAGTAAGAAAAAAATAAAATCTCTAGGGGTTCCAGGCCACAAGACCGCCCAGTCCCCTCTGGCATTCTACCTAACATAAATGAAATAGTCCTTTTTGTAGTTAGGATTCTCATGGAGTCACTTGATGCTGATGGTCATACAGACTTCTGACTTTTAATCCATCCATCATTGTTGGAACATCATGGTGCTTTGAGTAGATGCGCCACCACCAAAAGGACACCGGAAAAGGAAACAGAAGAGAGAGTAGGGGTTAGTACAGATTTTAGAGCCACCATGAATAGTTATTATAATGAATTGGATATACAGAGTATCAGGATTTAAATTACAGTGAAGTTATGAGAATGCCATGTTATAGTAATGTGTTTTCAGCAGTTTTTTAAAGTGCTCCACTGTATCAGCCTGGTGAATTCCTACTGGCAGGCTATTCCAGATTTTAGGTGCATAACAGCAGAAGGCCGCCTCGCCACTTCTTTTAAGTTTTGCTCTTGGAATTCTAAGGAGACATTCAGTTGAGAATCTGAGGTTACGATTTGGAATATAAGGTGTCAGACATTCCGATATATAAAATGGAGCGAGAGTATTTAAGGCTTTATAAACAATAAGCAGAATTTTAAAGTCAATTCTGAATGACACAGGTAACCAGTGTAGTGACATCAAAACTGGAGAAATGTGCTCAGATTTTCTTTTCCTGGTAAGGATTCTAGCAGCTGCATTCTGCACTAGTTGCAAACGATTTATGTCTTTTTTGGGTATTCCTGAGAGGAGTGTGTTACAGTAATCTAGTCGACTGAAAGCAAACGCGGGAATTAATTTCTCTGCATCTTTCAATGATATAAGAGGTCTAACTTTTGCTATGTTTCTTAAGTGAAAAAATGCTGTCCTAGTGATCTGATGAATATGCGATTTAAAATTCAGATTACAGTCAACAGTTTACCCCTAAGCTTTTTACCTCCGTTTTGACTTTTAATCCTAATACATCGAGTTTATTTCTAATAGCCTCATTCTATCCATTATTGCCAATCACTAATATTTCAGTTTTCTCTTTATTTAATTTGAGAAAGTTACTATTCATCCATTCTGAGATACAAGTTAGACATTGTGTTAGTGAATCAAGAGATTCGGGGTCATCAGGTGCAATTGATAAATACAGCTGTGTGTATGTGTACAGATGAAAAATGATGTAATGTGTACAGATGAAATCTAAGCATTTCATCTTATATTGCGGCAAATCGGCCAACCGTTTCTTTTTTGTATACATGTTAGACGGGCCCCAAAGAAGGAAAGGTCATCTTTCCTGTTTCTAACAGATAACGTTCCTAAAAAAGGAAGTTGTCCTCAGTCAGTTTACTGAAAACTGTCTTTTTACAGACGCCTGTATGAATAACCTGCCCTTACAGCAAACTGGCTTTAAACCCTTAGTAGCCTGCAAGCAGTTGTGACACTAGAGGGCACTGTCGCTCCTCAAACCCCGCAGACAAACGTCCGGGACACCAAGTAAAAGTACTAGAAATATTTTTAATTTCTTTGCTTTTCAATATTGTGCCACAGTGGACACCACAATCACCCCAATAAACAATAAATCAATAATCACAAATCACAATAAAGATCCTCCTCTCCTCCCAGCAGCTCCGTCACACTACCTTGCAACTCCGGCTCCCCTTGCTGGGTCTCCCATAGTCCTTTATATAGTCCTTGACCCGGAAGTGCTCCTGTCCTTCTGTCCATGTGATTTAATAGCACTTCCGGGTCAGATGAAGACTTGCATTTTTTTTCAGCCCGGAAGTACTTCTGTTCTTCCGTCCCCGTGACTTGGGAGTACTTCCGGGCTATAGGGAAAATAAAAATCCCCGCATCTCCCTGCAGCGTCACACGATGGCACCCACAGCATCCAGCAGGGCTGTCAAGCTGAACTCCATCTCCCATGGTGCCCTGCGGGAATCCGGGACACTTCCATGCATCAGGGAAGACACCATCTAGCGCCTTGCATGAGTTGGCCAGGATGAGCTGCCAGCCATCCATCACACAGTTAAATTTTATTTCACAAGATATGAAGAAAAACACAAGAAGATGAGAATATACAAAATGAATCCAATGTTCATGGTAACATAGTGAATTTGAAAATACAACAAATGAAGAAAGAATGAAAGGTAAGTATCTGACATTATTTACAAATCCTCCAGGGTTTTCTTGATGTTAGAAGTTCATATTATTAGAGATTTGTTACTGCCAGAAACCTGTAGCAACCAACAGCCTCCATACTGTTGAGCGATACTGGCTGGTGTGAGACACTCGCAGCCTGCCAGTTCCATAACTGATGACCAGCATGACACTCTCAGCAATCAGATGAAATGCATCAACTTCAGAGATACAATTTTAAAATCTGAAGGAATAAAAGGCCTCAGTGATGACAAGATGAGTGCAGCTCTTAAAAATATGAAGCAGTGCACTAATTATGCTATCGTTGATCGAGACTCGACTATCATTTAGTGCCAGGATGTTGCCATGTATGATAGAACGGGATCAATAGAAGCTTGTCATGTTAGACTGCAAAGCACATGCCCTTTTGTAATTGTTGACGCAGTATTCCAGCCAAACTGTTTATGTTATGAAAGCAGTTACTTTAAAAATGTGTTTCTCTTCTAATAAATGATCCTTTACACTTTTATTAATGATTCTGAGGGGTTTTCACTATGTAGAATTTTGTGGTGTGTTCAGTTACCTTTTGGAAGTTCACGTTTATTTCTTCTTTTACCACAATGCTATTTTGTTTTCTTCTACTGGGCTGTCATGGTCATAATACAGTCACCAATTGTTCAGGAGATGTAGTTTCTGTGAGTTTGAAAAGTTGCATCAGAGATGTAATGGTATTTATCTACGCCATCCTAGATATCAGATAAACCCTTCTTCATTTAATAAGGTGCCACATGAGAGGTTGGGCATCAAACTAAAAGAAGTGGGAGTTCAGGGTGATGTTTTTAGATGGGTGCAGAATTGGCTCAGACACAGGAAGCAGAGGGTGATGGTGCGAGGAACCTCATCAGAACTGGCTGATGTTAAGAGTGGTGTTCCACAAGGGGCAGTGCTGGGGCCGCTGCTATTTTTAATAAATATAAATGATTTAGATAGGAATATAAGTAACAAGCTGGTTAAGTTTGCAGATGATACCAAGATAGGTGGATTAGCAGATAATCTGGAATCCTTTATATCATCACAGTAGGACTTGGATAGCATACAGGCTTGGGCAGATTTGTGGCAGATGAAATTTAATGTCAGTAAATGTGAAGCATTACACATAGGGTGCAAAAATGTTAGGTTTCAATACACAATGGGTGGTCGGAAAATTGAGAGTACATCTTATGAGAAGGATTTAGGAGTCATAGTGGACTCTAAGCTATCGACTTCCTGACAGCGTTCAGAAGCCATTAAGAAGGCAAACAGAAAATACAGGTTATATAGCGCCTTGATGTGTGGAGTACAAGTCACAGGAGGTTCTGATCAACCTTTATATCACACTGGTGAGGCCTCATCTGGAGTCCTGTGTGCAGTTTTGGTTTCCAGGTTACAAAAAGGACATAGCAACACTAGAGAAGGTCCAGAGAGGAGAGACTAGGCTGATTCAGGGCTATAGGGAATGAGTTATGAGGAAAGATTGAAAGAGCTGAGCCTTTACAGTTTAAGTAAAAGAAGATTAAGAGGTGACATGATTGAAGTGTTTAAAATTATGAAGGGAATTAATACAGTGGATCGAAACTGTTATTTTAAAATGAGTTCAATAAGAACATGTGGACACAGTTGGAAACTTGTGAAGGGTAAATTTTGCAGAAACATTAGGAAGTTTTTCTTTACATAAAGAATGATAGACACTTGGAATAATCGACCAAGTAGTGTGGTAGACAGTAAGACTTTAGGGACTTTCAAAACTCGACTTGATGTTTTTTGGAAGAAATAAGTGGATAGGACTGGCAAGCTTTGTTGGGCTGAATGGCCTGTTCTCATCTAGATTGTTCTAATGTCCTTTGCACTTCAAGTCTTCTATAAAGCATTCTTGGCATTTGGACCTCTCTTTTGTATTTTGAATTTCATCTCACAATTTTGTTTGGTTGCTATATGGTGCTGGGTCCTCGCCTCCTCTCTTTGTACACCACCTCACTAGGTCCCATCATCCATTCCTATTGATTCTCATATCAGTGCTCTGCTGATGAAATCCAACTGCACCTGTGGTTCCTTGCAGATACAGTCCCCACTAGAATCTTCTCTCAATGATATCTCAAATTCAATGACGGAACATCATCTCCAGCTTAACCTGGAAAAGACGGACCTGCTTGTTATCCCAGCCGACCCATCTGTTCAACAGCCTATCTCTAAAAAGCTTGGCTCAGTATCACTCACACCTGCCAGGTACACCACCTTGGGGTGGTGATTAATGAACTGCTATTTTCTAAAGCCATGTTGTCTCTTGGTCTTGTAGATTCGTTTTGTACAAAATTTGCATGGTCAGGTCTTATCTGACATGGTGTACAGCACAACCTCTGGTTTAGACAATGGCTCTGTCAAGCCTTTACTGCTGTAACTACTTACTGGCACGAGTACCAACATGTGCTGCCAAGCCACTGCAGATGATATAAAATGTAGCGTCACATATTGTATTCAACCAGTCGAGCTGGTCGTATGTCACTCCTCGACTGGTTCCACGGAGCAGCACGTTGTCTACATCTTGGCCTGGATGGATACTAAGGTTATCCAGTTCATTTTCCCAGGTTAAGAGTTGAGAGATATGGAAGTAGTGGTGACCTTCTGGCCTGCAGTTCCATATCTCTGGTCCAAGCACCTGTTGTTATGACGTTAACAAGTCTGGTTACCTATTGGACACCATTGTCTCATAGACCTGTATATAATATCCCTAATCCTACTTAGCCCTTCAGTGAATCCCCCTAAGGTGACACCCTCAGACCTGAACCTATCAGACCAGAAAGATATACAAAGCATTCATTGTATTTATTAAAGCACAAGAATAAAATGCAAAATTAAAAAGATTAAATGCAAAATATAAATAATAGAAAAAATATGCTCTTACAATATTTAGCAGCGATGACACAGATTCAGTCTTTAGATAGATAGATAGATAGATAGATAGATAGATAGATAGATAGATAGATAGATAGATAGATAGATAGATAGATAGATAGATAGATAGATAGATAGATACTTTATTAATCCCAAGGGGACTTTACTCTCTGTCTTCAAGAAAGTTCTGGCTTATTACAAATCTTTTTCTGTTTATATAGGGAAATAGTTTGTGCCCTAGTGCCCAAATCCTCCTGTTAATTATTGTCCCACCCTGGACATTCTCATCTGCGGTCCCTTCAGTTTGTTACTTCAAACTATAATGGCTCAAAAAATCAGCTTCCAGATCCGCATTTGCCAGAGGCCTACAGATAAAAATGACAAATTTCTAAAGTTCAGTTCTCTGTGCCTTAGCTCACAAGGTGGTGTGGTCTTTAACTCTCAGTGAGACCCTCATGTTCACAGAATGAAACCATTTTTAAATTTTTGAAACTGATAGTTATATCCTCATAAGCCAACTTTAAGATTTTATTGTCTGAATCTCTGGCTCAATCTGGTTTTTAGGCTGAGTGGGCCAGGGTGGGCTTGTTTCACAACATTTAAGTTTGTTATTTTTCAAATCAAAGATTTTTCTTCACAATCATGGCATATGTGCATTTGCTATGTGAAACTGTGATTTGAAGTTAAGCTAGTCGCTCATTTTCCAAAACACTTTGTCCTGAACGGGGTCACGGAAGTTGCTGGAACAAAAACTGGACAGGACGCCAGTGCATCGCAGGGCTCTCAAGTTAAACATTTTCTATAAGTTGTAACAAATACATTGCCTGTTCTGGCGTTTTTATAATGGACGCCACATTGCATTTACAAAAGCCTAAAAATGTATTGAATATGTTCATTTTTTAAGACAATAAAGTTGTTGATCATTGATCTTCATCTTGAGATTATGCACACATTATAAAATAGTTTGGACATGCCATTTTAAAATCAAAAAAAAAATCCTCCTTCTTGTCCATGAAGGTCTGCTAATAAACGACATCTGGTGATAACACCTCTGCGTGCCATTAAAACTCAATCCAGAATCTTTACATCATGCAGACCCTCACTGGTGGAACGAGTTGCCCACCTCCATCCAAACCGCCAACTCTCTCACTGTATTAAGAAAATGATTGAAAACTCTGTTGTTTTGCAAATTTATTCATAACTGATAATAGTTTTTGATTCTTAGTTGCTAAAAAGAAAGCGATTAAGTCTCGTCTTGCTCTAAGTGGTTTAGAGCTCTTCACTCATGATGATCAATTTTGCGACCTTGTTGTGTAACACTTGCTTCAAGATGGTCTCAGGGCTGATGCTACTCATTTATGTCTGACCCCTTTTGTAAGCCACTATTGATAAAATTAAATGAATAAATGTGATGAAAATGTAATTCCCCTGTCTCCTCATGACTAAGTTTTCCTCCTGGTCCTATTTATTACCATTTTAGCCCCCTTACATGCCCCTCATGTGGCGTAACACTCAGAGGCAGTCACTAGCAAAACAGTTCTCGATTTTCACAAACTGCGCCTGCGGGACAGTTCCAGCCTAAAACTCAAAATTCATCTACTTCACCAAATCCAAGTCTACTTGGTCAAATTCACCTTCCAAGGTGAGTAAAAGAGAGAAACAACTAAAGGACTTCTTCTGGTTGTACAGGAATAGTTGACATTCGCAGCAGAGGTAAACACTCAGGGCCACTTGATTAGATCAAGAGGTGTAGGTGAGCATGGGACACATGCTATATAAATAAAATATATAATAGAAATAATAGTATTTTTATTATTACTACTTGTCATTTGACTAAGAATGATTGGATTTTAGGGCGTTTGACTGTGGTATAACTTGTTGATGCCAGACATGGTGACTCCAGCATCTTAAAAACAGTTACTCTTTAGAGGTTTTCACATACTATAGTCTCTACAGAAAAGTGGTTAATAAATAATAATAAAAAAAAAACATTTAGAGTTCAATGATTTTATTTTCAAAATCACCTTGATAATAAGAGAGAGAAAAGAGGAGAAGGGCCAGCCTCATTCAAGTTAATGGAAAGGCTATAAATCCTCAGGTAATACAACAGTGGCTTGAACAAGGGCATCTCCAAACATGCAGTCTGTTTGATACTGGAGCAGATCACTCCAGCAGCAGGAGACCATGCCTGGGATCGACTCCTGTCAGCTAAGAACAGGAAGATAAGACTGCAATGAGCACGTGATTAGCAAAACTGGGCTACTTAAGATTGGAAAAATGTCACCAGGCCGGACAAATCACAAGTTTTGCTGCAACATGCAAATGGTGAAGTCAAAATTTGGTAAAAGACCAAGAATCCGTGCATCTCTCCTCTCTCACAGCAAAGATAAAGTCTGCTGTTGGTAATGTAATGGTGAAGGGAGCAGCCGAGTGTCACTTGAGCAGCACAATGTAAGGAACTGTTGTTGCTAGCCATCTGAATTCCTTTAGTTTACCCTTTTTCAAATGAGTAATGTATCATAGTACAAAGTATTTATCTATCTATTATACAGTGACTTACACATCTATCTATCTATTATATAGTGTCTTTCACATCTATCTATCTATCTATCTTTTATATAGTGCCTTTCACATCTATCTATCTTTTATATAGTGCCTTTCACATCTATCTATCTATCTATCTATCTATCTATCTATCTATCTATCTATCTATCTATCTATCTATCTATCTATCTATCTATTATACTGTATAGTGTCTTTCACATCTATCTATCTAGCTATCTATTATATAGTGCCTTTCATATCTATCTATCTATCTATCTATCTGTCTATCTTTTATATAGTGCCTTTCACATCTATCTATCTATCTATCTATCTATCTATCTATCTATCTATCTATCTATCTATCTATCTATCTATCTATCTATCTATCTATCTATCTTTTATATAGTGCCTTTCACATCTATCTATCTATCTATCTATCTATCTATCTATCTATCTATCTATCTATCTATCTATCTATCTATCTATCTATCTATCTATCTATCTATTATACTGTATAGTGTCTTTCACATCTATCTATCTAGCTATCTATTATATAGTGCCTTTCATATCTATCTATCTATCTGTCTATCTTTTATATAGTGCCTTTCACATCTATCTATCTATCTATCTATCTATCTATCTATCTATCTATCTATCTATCTATCTATCTATCTATCTATCTATCTATCTATCATATAGTGTTTTTCACATCTATCTATCTATTTATCTATATGTAAATAATATACACAGTGTACATGCCTATGTGAAATTATTAAAAAGGTCGAGAAACGTTACACTTTACGGGCAGTACATTAGCTGACTATAATGAGAAAATTATGAAAATATGTCATTGAGACAAAGTCCAAAATATGACTGCTTTCAGAGACCTGCCATTGCTGTGTACCAAACATTATGGTGCCCTGAAATGGGAGGGGGGGGGGGGGGGGGGGGGTCACGTAAAAAAAAATGTCATTTCTACTTGCGAAAACCCGTAACTGAAAGTTTACAATGTAAACTCTATTGTTTGATTTGTAATTTTATGCTGTGGAGCAGAGGTGGAGATAAATCACGGAGGAATGTGTCTTTGTCCCAAACATTATGGAGGGCACTGTACGTTGTAGCAAGAAACATAAAACTGCTCAAAAAAATTAAAGGAACACTTTTGAATCCGAGTATAGCATCAAGTCAGTGAAATCTCTGTCCTATTGATCTGCCAGTTGAGTAGCAGCGGGGCTTGTTAATCAGTTTCAGCTGCTGTGGTGCACTAGAGGGTCAACAATGAGACGACCCCCAAAACAGGAATGAATGGTTTAACAGGTGGAGGCCACTGACATTTGTCCCTCCTCATCTGTTATTTTTCACTAGTTTTGCATTTGGTTACGGTCAGTGTCACTACTGGTAGCATGAGGCGATATCTAGACCCTACAGGGGTGGAAAAGGTAGTCCGACTTCTCCAGGATGGCACATCAACACATGCCATTGCAGGAAGGTTTGCTGTGTCTCCCGGCACAGTCTCAAGAGCATGGAGGAGATTCCAGGAGACAGGCAGTTACTCTAGGAGAGTGGACAGGGCTGTAGAAGGTCCTTAACCCATCAGCAGGACTGGTATCTGCCCGGCATCGTGCTTTTCACAGATGAGAGCAGGTTCACCCTGAGCGCATGTGACAGACGTAAAAGGGTCTGAAGAAGTCATGGAGAACGTTATGCTGCCTGTAACATTGTTCAGCATGACTGGTTTGGTGCTGGGTCAGTGATGGTAAATCTGGGGAGGCATATCCATGGAGGGACGCACAGACCTCTACAGGCTAGACAATGGCACCTTGACTGCCATTAAGTATCGGGATGAAATCCTTAGACCCATTGTCAGACCCTATGCTGGTGCAGTGGGTCCTGGATTCCTCCTGGTGCACGACAATGCACGTCCTCATGTAGCAAGAGGATGAAAGAATTTATACCACTGACCGGCCCCCACGCTCACTCGCCTGACCTAAATCTAATAGAACACCTCTGGGTGGGACATTAGGTTTCAGTTCATCCGACGCCTCAGCCTGACCAGGAGCTCAGTGAAGCCCTGGTCCAGATCTGGGAGATCCCCCAGGACACCATCTGTCGTCTCATTAGGACGTTATCAGACATGTATACAAGCACGTGGTGGCCATACAAACTACTGAGTACAATTTGGAGTTGCTGCAATGAAATTTTGTCAAAATGGACGAGCCTGCCTGTCTGCCGCATCATTTGTTCACTTTCATTTTCAGGGTGTCTTTGAATTCAGCCCTCTGTAGGTTGATTATTTTCATTTCCATCAAATGATATGCCATCCTTTCGTTCCTAACACATTACCATATCAGTCCATAGCAGTAAAGATAGCCAGCAGGATTTTTTTTCCCATTGAGATCTGATGTGTTTTCAAAGTGTTCTTTTACTTTTTTTGAGCTGTTTATTTATATACATTGATTGCAATGTATTTTTGGCTTCTATTTTTAGGTCTGCATTTATTTTTGAAAATGTAAATAAAAACATTCTGCACATATCGTAAACTTAGCTACATATCTAGAAGGTTGCCAGTTCAAATCCCATTACTGCTAGAACGGATCCTACTCTGTTGGGCCCTTAACCTGAAAATTGCTCCAGGGGTGCTGTGCAATGGCTGACCCTGCACTCTGACCACCAAAGGTCATGAGAAAAGACAACTTCCCTTCGGGGATTAACAAATTATATCAAATCAAAACAAAATCAGCATGAATGAAAATACTTTGGACTCTAAGTTAAACTAGACCTGATACCTTGCAAAATGCGCATTGTCAATGCTGAACCACAAGGTGGTGCTCTTTGCTCAGAATTCATGGCAGTGTGAACGTCACTCTGCAGTTGAGACTAACATGACATTAACTGCATTTATGAACAGCAGAACACTGTGGGGATTATGGGGTATACAGTATGTACATATGGCACACACAATGAGAACAAAAGAAATTCTGAAAACATTACAAGAGCAAGTTATTATGGAAAGCTGTTATTCACTATAGATGCAAGAATGCAGCCATTATTTTTAAATACATGTTTCTTTGGAACATTCGAAGGTTATGAAATTCACATATTTATGTTATACAAGGCAAATAAATGTAAAGAGCACAAAATGGATGTAGCTGTATTTAATACCAGTATTTGCCGGATGATGCAGAAAAGTTGTACACATTTAAGTAAATAACAGATGGCTGGCAGTGTTTTTTCTTCTTAAAATATACATTAACAAATTAATATGCATTCATTTAAAAACAAAAAAATCAGAAAATCATCAGTGATTTGTTTTTAATATAGAGTCCTAACTGAAGCAACTAAATTAGCATCATCTTTTTTCATCCATCCTTCTATTTTCTGCACCCATTACAGGGTCAGAATGGCAGAAAGCGGCTCTGGATGAATACCAGTCCGTTTCACTCGCAAAAAGTGAAAAGTCTTTGGAATGCCTTACAGCTACCATAAACCTTTTTCACATTAACACAAAAACAAATGATATCATTAAAATGAAAAGAAACACTTTTCTTGCAGCAACACCTGCCCAGGTTGCAGACTTTCAGATGTTTTACTGTAAAGTAAATGATAAACTCAAGTTCGTATGACTGTGAGTAGCAAAGGTGCGTCTACATGCTTTAACATTTAGTGTATTTAAAAATAGGCTGAAGAATACGGAGTTGTTTATAAGTAGCACGAGTTTCTACCATTTAGGTGGCTCTGGGATGCTTTAAAACCATCTGGACGAGAAGAGTTTTGTCGGTCCCCCCTGTCTCTCCATGGGGATTGTGTCCAGACACTTCAGCTTTCACGTCAAGACGTGTGTGTGTGTGTGTGTGTGTGTGTCTTAGTTAATTCGCAGGAAAGTGCATGAGCCCCCATAGGAGGCAAGTCAGGACCAACACTAGGTTAGTTAGGTATCAAAGGGGGACGGTAGTTGTTGTCACTTGGGATTATCCTTAAACATTAAAATGATCTCGACGAGAACAGGCCATTCAGCCCAACATAACTAGCCAGTCCTATAAACTAAATTCTTCTAAAATAACATCAAGTTGAGTTTTGAAATGCTGGGCAAAGGCAAAGCATTGGTGGGGGAATTTCAATTTGAAGCACCTGGAAATGTAGAACATTAGAAGAAATTAGACAAGAAGAAAGCTCGCCAGTCCTATTCACGTAATTCTTCCAAAATAACATCAAGTTGAGTTTTTGAAGGTCCCTAAAGTCCTCCTGTTTACCCCACTACTTGGTCACTTATTCCAAGTGTCTGTGTGAAGAAAAACTTCATAATGTTTGTGTGAAATTTACCCTTAACAAGTTTATAACCATGTCCCTGTGTTCTTCATGAGCGCATTTAGATAATAAGCTCATTTGAAAACAATCGGCGCTCCAGTGATTCAATTTAGCTAAAAAATAGTTCATAAACTCACCTGAAATTTAATTGCAACATTTTCATAGCACTTGAAATGAAATTAATGGAGAAAAACTTATTAACATCTGTGCAAAAGTTGCCCTTAAAATGTTTCCAGCTGTTTCCCCTTGCTTTTCTGGAATCAATAGGAATGGATGATGGGGCCAAGTAAGAAGAAGAGGAGAGGACCCCGCACCAAATAGCAACCAAACAAAATTGAGAGGTGAAATTCAAAATACAAAGGAGAGGTTCAAAAGCCAAGAATGTTGAAGTGCAATGGACATTAGAACATTACAACAATCTAGATGAGAACAGGCCATTCAGCCCAACAAAGCTCGCCAATCCTATCCACTTATTTCTTCCAAAGAAACATCAAGTTGAGTTTTGAATGTCCCTAAAGTTCTACTGTCCATCACACTACTTGGTAGCTTATTCCAAGTCTCTATCGTTCTTTGTGTAAAGAAAATCTTCCTAATGTTTGTGCAAAATCTACCCTGAGCAAGTTTCCAACTGTGTCCCTGTGTTCCTGCTGAACTCATTTCAAAATAATAGTCTCAATCCAATGCACTAATTCCCTTCATTATTTTAAACACTTCAGTCATGTCTCCTCTTAATCTTCTTTTTCTCAAACTATAAAGGCTCAGTTCTTTTAATCTTTCCTCATCACTCATCTTCTTCTGCAGCCCTGGACTCAGCCTAGTCGCTCCCCTCTGGACTTTCTCTAGTGCTGCTATGTCCTTTTATGTAGCCTGGAGACCAAAACTGCACACAGGACTCCAGATGAGGCCTCACCAGTGTGTTACAAAGACTTCAGCAGAACCTCCTGTGACTTGTACTCCACACATCCAGGTGCTTTATAATCTAACATTCTGTTATCCTTCTTAATGGCCACTCAACACTGTCTGATAGTAGTCATTAGTATGACTACTAATTCCTTCTCATACGGGGTACTTTTGTTTGTTAGACCTCCATGAATTCAGACCTCACCTTTTCATTTCATATGTGTAATACTATACATTTACTGACATTAAATTTCATCTGCCACATAGCTGTCCAAGTCCCTCTGTGATGATTCAATGGATACAAGATGGTCTGCCCAACCACCAGCTTGGTATCATCTTCAAACTTTACCAGCTTGTTACTTATATTCCTATCCAAATCATTTATATCTATTAAAAACAGCAGCAGCCCCAGCACTGACCCCTGCTGGACACCACTCTTAATGTCAGCCAATTTTGATAAGGTTTCTCGTACTATCACCCTCGACTTCCATCCACACACAACACCCTGAACTCCCACTTCTTCTCTCACTTTATCACATGTTTTTTGAAAGTGATGATAAATAATAATCATGTGCTCCACTCTGGTCGTAACCTATTGTTACTTCCTCACAGTATTACAGCATGTCTGGAAAACATGACCACCCTCTTCTGAATCCATGCAGACTGTTCAGTAAAATTCTTGTTCTTGCCAGGTGTTGCTCAATCATTTCCTTAACAGTTCATTCCATTAAATTACCTGTGATGCACATTAAGCTTACTGACCTATAGTTGCTATGTACGGTATATAGTGTGGTGGACTGCTGGGATCCACCAACCATGGATGGACTGGGGGAGAGAGTATTTTCAGGACAGTTTCTCCCCCGGGCCAACAAAGGGCAGCCTCCTTGGTTTCCAGTTGGACCACGGGTCTTGAGCAGAGCATGGAAACTCAACCCTACTAGGGCCCGTGGTCACCGCCAGGGGGCACGTGGACTTTTACAGGACCCTACTTGGCAGCACTACACCCGGAAGTGCTGCTGGAAGAAGCTCATTGGGCACTTGAAGTCCTTCCGTGTGCCCTATAAAAGGAGCCAGTCACCACCACTCAATGGCCAGACATGGGAGGAAGAGGACAAAGCCTGAAGAGGAGTGGAGGTGGAGGGACTTGCGGCAGAGAAGGGACCATGTTGGGCTGTGAGCGTTGTGTTGTGTGTTGGTCTACTGTGCACAACACTGTAAATAAACCATGTGGTGGGTGCAAAACCCGTCTCCTGCCTGTTTGTGTCCAGGTTGGCTTTCACAATAGCAAAAAATAATAATAATTAAAAAAAACACACAGTTCTTATTGAAGCACCGTAGTTACCTGGTGGTGTTTTGATCAAATGGTGTATAGTTAAGTGCTAGCATTTGCCAAGCTCCATTTTACAACAGTACCATGCACTTCCCTGCCCACTAATAACTGCATGTGTTGCTATGTCAATCAGTTCTTAGCCTTCATAGAGATTAGATCTTAAGACTTTTAAGTTTACCAAGTTTAGGATCTAAAAATCCTGCCATGACCTACACAAAAATCTTGAAAAGTAAATGTTATAATAGCCAGGGTGGTAGTAGAGAAGCTTAATAATGGGCACCAAGAACACACACTTTGTGCATACACACCATAACATTTAAATTGACCTTTATTCACTTAGGATATTTTTTTAATCAAAGCGACTTACAAATAAGGTCAAATAAATTGAGTGAGCATCAGTCAGGGGAACTGTTTGGGAAGAAGTGTGACTGGACCATTGTACAAAATGGACCGTCACAAGTGAAGAGCTCAGAGCAAAATACAAGTGAGTTACAAATGCTAGCATGAGAGTCTTGAAAAGCACTGAAGGAGTCAGCAGCTTGAATGGAGGTGAGAGGCCTATTCTCCAGGTGGGAGCTGGGACATTTGATACCACACACAGATGGCATCACCAGACACTGTTCACAAGCAGTCCTGAGTGGACGAGAAGGAGCAGAGTATCTCACTAGTGCCTGCATATACGTACATGGGTGCTGGCCCATTGACTATTCTGTAGGCCAGTATGTAGGGTTTAAACTTAAAGGATGTGGCTGCAGGGATCCAGTGGAGAGACCTGAAAAGAGGAGCGGTGTGCATCTGTTTTTGCTGCTGTGATAAACTCCTTGCCCCACCGGGAGGCCTGGAGAAGCAGGGGACCGGCATAGTGGCAATTCCTACCCCGGGACACAAGAGGGAAGCCCTCCCGGGATTGCATGGAAACCACAGAGCTGGGAAGCTCACCCTTGTGAGGACCTGTGGCCACCGCCATTGGGGGAACCTAGATGGTTCAGAAGCCATGGTATGTAGCACTTCCACCACACCAGGAAATGCTGCCGTACCAGGAAGCATGTACACCCGGAGTGATTCCGGGTGCCCATGCAACACTTCTGCCACACTGGGAAGTGCTGCTCCAGGAAGCACCTGGAGCACATCTGGGTGCATTACAAAATGGACCACCTCACTCCATTCAGGGAGCCGGAGTCGGGAGGCAGAGGACGGAGCTTGCAAGTGGAGGAGTGAGGGCGGCAGACAAGAAGGAAAGAAAAGACTGTGAGCAATAGTGCTGGTGGGTTGTGCTCTGTGTGTGAGGTGCAAAGGACTGTGTAGTGAAGGAACAAAATAAAAGTGTGTGTTTGGACTTCTGTGTGTCCTGGTGTCTATCTGTAGTCGGGCTGATCTTCCACACTGGTTAAACACCAGTGGTGTGTTTTGAATTTTCTGCAGTGGCTTGGTATTCCTGCCAGCGTGACAAGATCAAACCTTGGATCAAGAGTTGGGCTGCATAACCCCTTAAGCAAGAGTTAAAATGAATGAAAACACACAACCTGAACAATTTAAACATCAAGCCTTATATGGGGTAGTTTGCCTGGAGCAGTGAGTGTGGTAGGTAGTAGGAGACGGGAGAGTAGGCGAGGAATTGCAGGAGGAAAGTTTTAGAAGAAGAGAGAACCTGACGAATCCTCAGAAGGGCAAAAATCCTCACAGCAAGCTTCACGTCAGGAGAACCATAAAGCCCAAGAGAAAAGAGCTTGAAGGACCTGAAGGAACCTCATTTAAATTTTTTTTTTTCATTCAAATAACTTGAAATGCTCCACATACTCTCTTTCATGCAGTACCTTGAATGCTAGTCACATAAGATTTACAAAAAATATATATAATAGTTGTATCATGATAAAACTTGACCAACTGCAAACTTAGGCGTGCTCATATTATTCATATCAAACATTACTACATAGCTAATATAATGATACACTAACTGAAATGGTCTCAGTTCCATATCTTGTATCTTCTACAAATCTATACACACTATTTCATCTTACACTTAAATCTCAAACAATCTATTAAACAGCACTCTATAAGTAGGTGCTTGAGGATACTATTTGGTATTTGCATATATATCTCATTATCCTATTCATCAGTCTATTTGCATACATCCCATCAGCCCTCAAAGTGATTTCTCTCTGGGAAACATTCATCCCTATGAGCTATTCTATATAAACTGCACCTTATCTCATGTTCCTATATTAACACATCACACAAATGAAATAGCATAAGTCTTATTACCATATAATGTAAAAAGTATTATTTTAACCTTAGTAGAGGAATCATCCTAAATTCATGAGATGTTGTGATAGTACAGTCATCCCCATTTAGTACTTCTTCTTCTTTCGGCTGCTCCTGTTAGGTGTTGCCACAGCGGATCATCTTTTTCCATATCTTCCTGTCCTCCACATCTTGCTCTGTCACACTCATCACCTGCATGTCTTCTCTCACCACATCCATAAACCTTCTCTTAGGCCTTCCTCTTTTCCTCTTGTGTGGCAGCTCTATCCTTAGCATCCTTCTCCCAATATACTCAGTATCTCTCCTTTGCACATGTCCAAACCAACGCAATCTCGCCTCTCTCACTTTGTCTCCCAACCATCCAACTTGAGCTGACTCTCTAATGTCCTCATGTTTAATGCTATCCATCCTCGTCACACCCAACGCAAATCTTAGCATCTTTAACTCTGCCACCTCCAGCTCTGTCTCCTGCTTTCTGGTCAGTGCTACCAATTCCAACCCATATAACATAGCTGGTCTCACTACCGTCCTGTTGAATCTCTCTTTCACTCTTGCTGGTACCCGTCAGTCACAAATTACTCCTGACACTCTTCTCCACCCATTCCACCCTACCTGCACTCTCTTTATCACCTTTCTTCCACAATCCCCATTACTATGTACTGTTGATCCCAAGTATTTAAACTTCTTTTGTTTTGAGTCTAAATTGGATATCAAACTGGCCCCCCAATTCTTTACCTTGTTCCATAATTTCTTACAGTTACTGAATACTTAGGGGGTAGCTTTCCCTTCATCTTCAACATATTATAAAGGTATTGATAATGTTTGGGACAAAGACAGATTGGTCCTTGATTTAGCTCTGTGTTCCGCAGTTTAAATTACAAATCAAACAATTCAGACATTGTGATTAAAGTGCACATTGCAGACTTTCATTTAAGGGGATTTGCATACAATTTGGTCACACAACAATTTTTCTGCATGGTTGCCCCATTTCAGGGCGCCATAATGTTTGAGACAATTGGCATCCCAGGTGTTTGTGATTCCTCAGGTGGGTTTCATTGCTTCATAAGATACCTCAGCTTGTTTCTACCCTTTGGTGTCTGGAGTTGCTATTATTCAACACCATTTCAAAAGGAAATTTTAACTTGCCCACCAAGAGACAGTGAATTTAAAGGTAGGAATTGAGAGAATTTGAAGTTGGTTAATTAGTTACCAGTTTTACCTTTGGCATTACCGGTAATTAATCTAATAATTTGCTATGGCTCCTACTTTATTTACCTTACCTTTCTCTGTTGTAGGAGGGGGTCATTGGTGTTTAGACATATCAAGATAACTGAGACAGACTCGTACTGAACAGAATAATAGAATTTATTAATAAACACAAGAAGTTTGATAAATGAGTGTATATATATATATATATATATATATATATATATATATATATATATATATATATATACTGTATATATTGTGGCACGCGGCTGGGGGTGGTGCCCAGCCAGGACGCCCAGGAGGACAGGAGGAGGGCTCATGCCTCCTCCAGACCACGAGAGGGCGACCGCCCTGGTTCCTTTAGGGGCCACGGGTGCAGGGCTTGGAAGCCCAACCCTGTAGGGGCCCGTGGTCTCCACCAGGGGGTGCCCCTATGCCTGAAGGACCCGGAACCCCAACACTTCCGCCACACCAGGAAGTGCTGGGGGAAAGAAGATGGGGAACACCTGGAGGGCTTCTGGGAATACAGCAGGCACTTCCGCCACACAGGGGAGTGTCTTAGGAGTGTCGGGAAGCACCTGGAGCCCATCCGGGCACTTATAAAAGGGGCCGCCTCCCTGCAAAGAAGGACTGGAGTCGGGTGAGGAGTGGACAAGGTTTCGAGGCAGGAGAGAGGAGGCGGCCTGAAGAGCAGGCAGAGAGAGAAAGAGGCCTGGACTTTGGGGGAGTTTGGTGCGAGAAGCACTGGGTTGTGCACTTTAGTGGACTTATTATTATGAATAATAAACATGTGGTGGACTTGAATATGGTGTCCGTCTGTCTCTGTCCGGGCAGCTTATCACAATATATATATATATATATATTCACGGCATTCGAAGTCTGTGTCACAATCTGATTGTATGGGTGGTTACCTACCAGGTAACACTTGTGGTTGGCCAGCAATCTGCTAACATCCGCCACGGTGCCCTCAGTTTTGTGAGGAGCAGATCATAGAATGGTTGAAATAGTTTACTGTCAAATAAATGCAAAGAGTACGCGACACGTGTTTCGCCCTCATTCTGGGCTAATCAGGATATATATATATATATATATGGCGGCACGGTGGCACAGTGGGTAGCGCTGCTGCCTCGTAGTTGGGAGACCTGGGGACCTGGGTTCGCTTCCCGGGTCCTCCCTGCATGGAGTTTGCATGTTCTCCCCGTGTCTGCGTGGGTTTCCTCCGGGCGCTCCGGTTTCCTCCCACAGTCCAAAGACATGCAGGTTAGGTGGATTGGCGATTCTAAATTGACCCTAGTGTGTGCTTGGTGTGTTTGTGTGTGTCCTCCGGTGGGTTGGCACCCTGCCCGGGATTGGTTCCTGCCTTGTGCCCTGTGTTGGCTGGGATTGGCTCCAGCAGACCCCCGTGACCCTGTGTTCGGATTCAGTGGTGTTGGAAAATGGATGGATGGATATATATATATATATATATATATATATATATATATATATATATATATATATATTTATAGACATATAAGACTAGACACAGACAGACAAACATATAAAATATAGGCAGACTGTATACTGCTATTTAGAGTTCTAGTTTATCTTAGAACATATAAATAGTTTTATACCTTTATGGTCTTTATGGATGATGTCTGAAGGTGTCTGGAGTCGTTTCTTTGTTGTTGCTCCGGATTCAAGTGGCCAATTCTTCATGCATTGGAGTGCACTCATTCTCTTTGCTGCATGATCCTTGTTATAGGCAGAGCTGACCAGAGATGATGACCTGACCAGACACTACATGTAACTACTAAGACAACCTGGAATCAACACACATATATTAAATATGTTGCTGATCCAGCCTGTCATTGATTTGGACCCCGAAGGACCTGTAACAGTTCAAAACCTTATTGGTTTTGACGCAAATAAACATCACTTTTATATGAAAGCTTAGATCAGTGTCTTTTTTCAAATTACTACTAGTGCAGCTAAGAAGGTAGATTAATCGTCCTTTGTCTAACAGTGGTCCCTCTTAGGGGCATGAGAGGACCCGCATGTGAACCACTTGGTTCCCCCCACTTGGTGGTAAAATTATTTGAAGTAAAGAAGGGGAAGTAAAGCCAGCCCCAGTTAACAAGAAGACCTCCATTAGAGGTCCCTAGGCTTGAATACTGATAAGGTCAGTTTGGTGAGCATGCACTGGTATAGCACATTGCTGCACCCACCACGTGACAAAACACTTCATGGTCCCAGTTGGCAACTCCCTAGGCAGACATGTGGTCCAGTCCCGCCCTCTGCAAATGACAGGTGTTACATGGGCGTCCCCTTGGCCTGGTCCAGCCACTCAGGTCCTCAACAGTGAAGATCCTTTGAGCCAGGTCAACCTCTGGGAATCGCACCATGTAGAGGTAGTGCCGTAACTGACGCTCCCTCACAATGCAGGTAATGTGCCTCATCTGGGACTCTATAAGCAACCACTTATTCAGCCCAAAGTCAAATCAGTGATACCCAAGGATTTTCCAGAGAGACATAGTACCAACAGAGTCCAGTCTTCATCTGAGATCACTAGATAGCATCCATGTCTCGCAAGCATATAGCAAGACAGGAAGCACCAGAACTCTACAGACTTGGTCCTTCATCCTTTTGCATAGATATTGGGAGCGCCACACACCCCTTTCCAGTGACCTCATG
This sequence comes from Erpetoichthys calabaricus, assembly GCF_900747795.2. NCBI lineage: Eukaryota > Metazoa > Chordata > Cladistia > Polypteriformes > Polypteridae > Erpetoichthys > Erpetoichthys calabaricus. Next base: position 15,978,734 of record NC_041397.2, read on the forward strand.
ACGCCCCCATGCTCTCCCAATCCATCTACTGACTTCATAGGTAGAGTCACCAGAGACATGAATCTCACTGCTGAGGTAAGCAAACCTCTTGACGTGGTTGACACTCTCTCCACAGACAGACACACTGCTGATGGCTGTGCCAATGAGGTCATTAATAAAACTGGGAGTAAAATAATTACAGTGAGACAAGTAAGAGGTTATAAATAATAGTTGTATAACAGTGTGACGAGAGGTCTGTGGTAAAGTGTGATTTTTAAATAAATAATTACGAATCCCAGGGTGTTCAGGTTCCAAATGGGTACAGGTACATGTGTGAGCATGCATGGACTACTCTGAGGTTGATTGCGGTGCTTAGCTGATTGCGTATTCATGTGCAAATGTGAGTGTGTCAGTCAAGTCCTTCATTCACACCTCACAGCAGGGTGAGGACAGCACCTGCACCCAACTGGTGGTGCAGAAGGAAAAAAAAGATCAAATAGAGACAAGAAAAAGATGAAAACTCATTGAGTTGGTCTCATCCGTTGCGGGAGATGGACATCTGAAGCAGAGCTCCATTAGCAGCAGTGTTATTTTTTCTATTATTTCTTATTATCCCAAGGTATCCTGTATTTACCCAACCCAAGGGTTTTATTTTAGTATATGCAAGCATATATAAAAATGACCGGTAAGAAATGGAATAGAAACCTAAAGCTACATCCGAGCCTAGACAGGCAAGTCCAAGTTCAAGTTCAAGGTACGGCCTTTCAGAGACTGACCTGGAACAGACAGGCGAAAGCCCAGACTTCTCAAGACCACGGTCCACTACATCATCTCCAGTTGAGATTGAAAATGGAAGTGAATGTGCAAGTGATGCTGGTCACGATAGCTCGCCGATTCCAGAAGATCACTTGAAACTGGAAAAGGCTTTGCAGTCCACACTTTCATCTACTCCTTGCGAGCCGGCAACATCAGCTGTTATAGAACTCACCGCTTCATCTACGGTGCACGAAAGCAAAAATGATCTGTCCGAACTGAAGGTAATGATCGCTGAGCTCAACCAAGAGATAAAAATGATATAAAGAAAGAAATAAATGGTATCCTCAAGACAAGCGAGAAGACAAGCGAGAAGCTGTGGTGGGAGCTGCAACATCTGCGGCAAGATAATAAAGACTCGGAGACAGACTTGCTGCTCTGGAAGATGGACGCAGAAGGAATAATATTAGAATTGAAGGTCTACCTGAGGATCGTGAAAGTCCAAACCCAGTGAAATTCATAGCTGAACTATTCTTCAAAATAATTGAAAAGGACTTTAAATCAGACACCGAGATAGTGGCAGCTTACCGCAAACGGAGATCTAAACCTAGGACTTTTGTTGTGCGCTTCAAGAAGTTACAATCTAAATTAAATATAATGTCAGTTCTCAGACAGAAACAAGAAATTATATTTGAAAATAACCTCATTCATATTTTCCCTGATTTCTCTCCCTCAACCGCTGCTAAATGTGCCTCTTTTTATAATATTAAACAGTGCTTACGAAAAGCCGATATCAGATACAGCCTCTTGTATCCTGCCAAACTGAAAGTGGATATTCAAGGCAAACATTACATCTTTACCTCTATGGAGGAAGCAGATAAAGAGTTAAGAAAGCTGATCCCGACACTTTCCTGAAATACGATCATTGCATCGTAAAGAAGATATCACCAGCTATCTGATCCGCTTGCAATGACACTGGTACTGTAATTATACATAATTTTCCCGTTCGGTCAATATCTGTTTATTTTTTAATTACAATTACACACATTTATGTATGTATGTGTGGAAGAAATTAAATTAGTAACTTTTTTTTTCTCTTTTATTATTCTAAAGGAGACTGTTAAACATCATACCCTTGGTTTATTGTTGTTGTTATTATTGTAATAGGGTTTACTATGCTTATCCAGGGCCACTTTTAACACTATTCCCTGGGTTTACTATCTTAACATTTTAAGACAGTTGAAGATTGTTGTTTTTTTGTTATGCTTATAGTATTTAGACTGTATTGGCAATAGATATCTCAATTCTAATCCTCATACACCACTGCTGGGGGGCTTTTTTTGTTTTAGATGTGCTCTGACTCTAGGTATGTCAGAGGATTGGGACTTTGTGAAGTGGGGTCCAGCCTTAAGTGGGGAGGCAAAATGGAAGGGGGGATGGGGGGGGAGAAAGAGAGCAAGCTATCTCTGATCTATCCTTTTAATCCTTATAATTATAATTACCAATGTAACAATAGACTGCATGGCTATAACCCCTGGGAAAATTGGAAATTAAGGTGAAAGCAGTCTCATTTTCGGTTAAGACTACAAAATGACATCAAAAATTCAGAATCAATGTCTCCAAGATGGGACAGTTAACTTTGTGAGCTGGAATGTTAAAGGCCTGAATCACAAATTAAAAAGAAAGAAAGTATTCTCTCACCTAACAGGTCTAAACGCTAAAATAGTATTTTCACAGGAGACTCACTTATTAAGCAAGAATCAGTTCCGGCCACAAAATGACTGGACTGGCCAAATGTTCCATTCCAGCTTTACAAAAAAAAACTAGAAGTATGGGAATTCTTATACATAGAACAGTCTCATTTATAGTATCAGATATTGTATCTGATCCTGAAGGGAGATATGTGATTCTCATGGGTAATTTATTTAATTGTAAAGTGATTTTGATAAATGTTTATGCACCCAATTTGGATGATAAGGACTTCATCCAAAATGTATTTGCATACATTTCCAATGTGAACACTCATAAAATTATAATGACTGGGGATTTTAATTGTGTTTTAAATCCAGACCTAGATACAGTAGGTCTCCTGTCACAGGAGCGATGACATCTAACACTGCAAAGACAATTACACAGTTTCAACTTATCAGACCTCTGGAGATTTCTAACGCCAAACTCAAGAACATATTTCTTCTACTCACCAGTGCACCATTGCTACTCAAGAATTGATTATTTCTTAGTAGATAACAATTTCTTGCCTACGATTAAATCCTGCAAGTACAACACTACTGTTATTTCCGACCATGCCCCTCTGATCTTGCAGCTAAAATCACTAAGCCCCACATACTCATCTTGCAGATGGCGTCTTAACACACTTCTATTAGCAGACGAGAACTGTACAGAACTTATATCAAAACAAATCAGTTTTTTTTTCTAGAGACAAATACATCCTCAGAGGTCTCTGCAGGAATACTCTGGGAAACCCTGAAGGCCTTCTTAAGAGGACAGATTATTCTCATATATTTCCCACAGAAATAAATTGAAAACCAAGAAGGTATCAAAGCTAACCAGCCAAATTACTAGAATAGATCAAGAACATTCCAGGGGTCCAAGTGAGGCACTTCATAGGAAAAGGCAGGCTCTGCATTCAGAACTCAACCTCTTGACAACTAAAGAAACTGAGCAACTTATTTATAAATCAAGACATCATTACTATGAACACGGAGAGAAAGCTAATAAGCTTTTAGCTCAACAAATCCACAAGCAAGAAGTTTGCAGTACAATCCCAGTAATCATCAACACAAACGGAAACAAAATCATTGACCATAAAAATATAATGCACACATTTAGAGACTACTATAAATCCTTATATTCTACTGAGTTTAAAGAAGAGAAGACACAATCTGATGCATTTCTGGATTCATTACAGATACTACAAATAGATACTCTTAGTGCAGAGGAATTGGATAAACCGTTGGCACAATGAAAATTATTAGATGTTATAAAGTCACTTCAGAGTGGGAAAGCAGCAGGTCCTGATGGCTACCCTGCCGAATTTTATAAGACGTTCTCCACTCAGCTAGCTTCCCTCCTATTAGCAACATTCACAGAAGCTAGAGATAATAAAATTCTACCTCAAACTTTTCGCCAAGCATTAATCACCGTCTTTCCTAAATAAAATAAAGACGTATTACAATGTACATCATACAGACCAATTTCACTTCTGAATAATGATGTTAAGGTACTCTCCAAAGTCCCAGCTAGAAGGATGAAGAAAGTGCTGCCTTCGGTAAAATCACAAGATAAAACTGGATTTATTAAAGGCCGTCACTTAGCATCCAATCTTTGATGCCTGTTTACTGTAATATATTCACCCGCAAAGTCAAACATCCCAGAGATTTTATTATCCTTGGATGCAGAAAAAGCATTTGATATGATTGAATGGAACTACCTTTTCACTATATTGGAGAAATTTGGGTTTGGCCCAAACATTTGTGTATATATCAAACTACTGTATACCAATCCAGAAGCTTCAGTTTGTATTAACAACATTAACTCAGACTACTTTAAACTAGAACGTGGTACCAGACAAAGATGCCCCTTGTCACCACTACTTTTTGCAAATGCCATTGAGCCACTGGTAGTTCACTGTCAAAATGCTTATGAGATAAAGGGGATTATCAGAGAAGAACTTGATGATATGGTACTGTATATAAAAGACCCACGAAATACTGTTCCTGCAGTCCTAACAGCACTTACAGAATTTCAAAAGATTTCTGGTCTCAGAATTAATTTGACTAAAAGTGTGCTTTTTCCAGTGAATTCTCAAGCACATAATATTAGATTGGACACCTTTCCTTTTATCATTGCAGATCAGTTTAAATATCTAGGGGTAAACATCACAAGTAAACATAAAGATCTTTATCAACAAAATTTCGCTGTCTGTATGGAAAGAATTAAGCAAGACTTACAAAGATAGTCAATCCTTCATCTCACTTTAGCTGAAAGAATTAACATTATTAAGATGAATATCCTCCCTAAGCTTTCTCTTTTTATTTCAAAACATCCCAATATACATCAATAATTATTTTTTTAAGAAATTAGATTCAACCATAACCACATTTATTTGGAATTCAAAACATCCACCTATCCAAAGAGCGACCCTACAAAGGCCAAAGGCAGAAGGTGGCATGGCTCTACCTAACTTTCAGTTTTATTACTGGGCAGCAAACATACAAACTATAAAAACCTGGACACAAATAGATGAACATACACAGGCTTGGTCTGCAATAGAAATAAAATCCTGCAGTACTTCTTTATATTCCTTGTTTTGCGCCCTAATAAATGCAAGATATTGCCAATATATTAACAACCCAATTGTGCTTCACTCACTCAGAATTTGGAAGCAATGTAGGAAGTATTTTAAGATAGAGAATCTTTTATCGGTGGCACCTCTGCACGAGAACCACCCTTTTCAACCCTTGCAACCATATGCAGTTTTTAATGTCTGGAAAACATTTGGGATTAAATCACTTAGAGATCTATACATAGACAACGTCTTTGCATTCTACAAACAATCACATTCTACATTTAACTTTCCAGCAACACATTTCTTTCGCTACCTTCAAATTAGAGACTTTGTTAAACAGAACCTGCCCAATTTTCCACACCTCCCACCTCCCTCTATGCTGGAAAAAATATTGCTCAGTTTCAAGGACTCAGACAGCATTTCAGCAATATATAAAACCATTTTACAGTCCCTCCCTTTCAAAGATCAATGAAGACAGTGGGAAAAGGATCTCTCACTCAATATCTCAGAAAAGGAGTGGAAGGTAGTAATGCAGAGAATTCACTCGAGCTCCATATGTGCAAAGTATACAATTATTCAACTCAAAATTATATATCGAGCACATCTCTCTCGTTTAAAATTGTCCAAAATGTTTCCAGGGCAAAATCCAACCTGCAAATGTTGCTTTCGAGCTCTAGCCTCACTGGGTCACATGTTTTGGGCCTGCACCAAATTAACATCATTCTGGACCAAAATCTTTAAATGCCTTTCAGACAGCCTTGGTGTCACAATCCCTCCTAACCCATTAATAGCTGTGTTTGGTGTACTCACAGATGGACTTAAAGTGAAGAAGGACAAACAAGCTGTAATGGCCTTTACTACACTATTGACACATACTGTAGACTTATCTTGCTAAACTGGAAGAATCCTAACTCTCTCCTTTTAAGTCAGTGTGTAACTGATGTTATATATTATTTGAAATTGGAATTTCTTATTCTCACTTAGAGGATCTGTGCAGAAATTTTCCGAAACCTGGCAGGATCTAATCAATAACATTTTAGAATAAGCTTTTAAAGCACCGAGGAAGCAGATTCTTTCCCCGTTTCTTTTTCTTCTCCATTTATCTATATTCACTTATTAACTTATCTATTTACTTATTTTTATTAGGTTTTAGTTTAATTCTGCTGCCCATGCTCTCTTTCACAGGGCTGGGGGTTGATTTGTTTTCAATCCTATTCTTGTAAAATCAATCTATATGTATGGAATGTTGTGTAATTTCAATAAAATCAATAAAATTAAAAAAACAAGAAAAGAAAATTATGAAAACTGAGCACAATAAAGGAACAAAAGAAGGAACAAAACTTAACGAGAGAGAGGCAGGTTCGAAGAGGAGCCCATACGAGGGAATGGAAGCAGTGAGTTGGGAAGATGGCCCATATAGAAGCACACCAATGATGCTTGAGAGACAGGGGATGCTCTTCTTGATTGATTTTGAGGAGCAGGAGTGACCAACCACTCCAGTGGGGATCGAAGGAGTGGCAGTGGGAATCGGAGGAGCGAGGCTCGATGCACCTGTTGGTGGACCTCTCCTCTGGCTGCTGAGATCCTGTTTGGGACACGTCTGTTTTTAGGAAAGAGGCACTGGAGCTCATGGATTTTAAAAGGATAGATATTGTCTGGGATTTTAACATCGTTTTAATGGGATATATTTATTTGGATTTTAATTTCCACTTGTTTTTATTGATTATTTATTTATTGAAGATCTGGAGTGCTGCACTTTTGAACACTTTGTTGTTTCTTTGTTGTAAATAAAAGCACCCAACACCTTGCTGACTAATTGTTTGCCCGGCTCATCTTCGGGTATGTCATCGGCAGTTCCTGGTTCAAGAAGTTCCCGGCTATAACCGTGGAGGGTGAAGCAGCCCAGACAATCGCAAGCAGGTTTTAAAATGTCTTGATATCTTCATTGAGATAAGAACCTAAGAGGTCAGTTGGGATTTTTTATGTTTGGTGATCTCTTAACATGAAAAAGACACCCCTGTTCTGGGCTGCATGGCAGTTTTGGTTCAAAATCTATTAAACCAACAGCACACAAATGGTAAGACTTCAGCCCTGAATAATGTTATCCTATGACATGTGCTTCTTTTTCATTTCATTTCTTTTTATCAGTGAAACTAACTTTGCCACTCTTGTTTTTTAGCTGCTTTGAAACCGTCCATATGCTGAGATTATACATCAGCATAATAATACGTTCATGTGTAGAAACATAAAAACCAACCAGGAATGAATTCAGACTAAAATGAACACAAATTTGCAAGCCTTCATTAAAAACAAACAAACAAGCTATTGCTCTTTAAAAGATTCCCATTAAATTATTGGGTAAATCCCACAGCACAGCATACAGAGCTAAAGATAGACTGTTTTATGTATTGGCTTTTATATTCTCTTACCTGTCATTATGCTGTATGTAACAGAAAGTCATAATTAGCTCTCTTTTCATCAGGCAGCTGCAAGCATGTTGAAGAAGAGCTACAAAAATGGGGCTGAGCAGGTGGTAGGAATCTCTGCCCATACATCTGCCCTTTAAGAATAAACGCATAATCTTCTTATCATAAAAAGAAAAATACATTTCCAAGGTAGAGTGTTCTGCAAGATTTGAAGCTGCTTAGTAATTTTTGGAAAGTGTAAGTGTGTGGTAATCCTTAGATAGGGTGCAAATAGTTTAATCTTGGAAGCATTTGTTTTCCTTCAGTTATGGTATTAATTACAGTTTTGAATGTTTCAAAAATATTTTTGAAAGAAATGACACATACAGCATAGCATTTTAATTTGAGACATCCTGACACATCCTCCAGATCCTCTGGTTTTCCTCCCACACCTCCAAAGACGTACCAGTTAGGTGAATTAGCAATTCAAACTGATGTTGACAGGAGCGTCATTGGAATGCTTTGGTGCTCTGCCCACTGCTACTTGATATGCCACTCCCAGTGCAGCGCTACCTCAGGATTGGCTCTGGCTGGATAAACCTCTATTGAATTTGTTCTTGTCGTCAAATTAATGAGAAAAAAATAATTAAAAAATTAATGATATTCGAAATAACATAGTATATCTCCCCAACACTAAGGATCCTCCTAAACCCCAGTATACCGTTATAAACAAATTGAACTCTTTCACTAGGATAGATTTACCTGATTTACATAAAATAATTTCTCAAATGAAACCCTCCACCTTGATCCAATATCAACAAATTTTTTCAAAGAAGTATCGGGCGTGCTAATTGATAATGTTCTTGACATAATAAATTCGTCATTAGATACAGGGGTCTTCCCAGACTATCTTAAGACTGCTGTAGTTAAACCCCTACTTAAGAAAAATAATCTCGACCCCTCTGCTCTTGAAAATTTTAGACCCATCTCCAACCTGTCTTTCTTAAGTAAAATTCTAGAGAAGGCGGTCATTATGCAGTTAAATGAGCACCTTAAAAAACATGCTATTCTTGATAAATTTCAGTCAGATTTTAGAACAAATCACAGCACAGAAACTGCACTCGTTAAAGTAGTAAATGACTTGTGGGTAAATGCAGACAGAGGCCATTTATCTGTTCTCATCCTCTTAGATCTGAGACACCATTGATCATAATATTCTTAAAAATCGCCTTAGTCAGTGGGTGGGCCTCTCTGGCAGTGTCTTAAATTGGTTTGAATCCTACCTGGCAGGGAGAAAATTCTTTGTTAGTTGTGGTAATTACAACTCAAAGACACATGATATCCTATATGGTGTTCCACAAGGCTCTATCCTGGGTCCACTGCTCTTCTCAATCTACATGCTTTGATTAGGTCAGATTATCTCAGTGCACAACGTGAGCTACCACAGCTATGCTGATGACAGACAACTGTATTTATCAATTGCACCTGATGACCCCAAATCTCTTGATTCAGTAACACAATGTCTGACTTGTATTTCAGAATGGATGAATAGTAACTTTCTCAAGTTAAATAAAGAAAAAAACTGAAATCTTAGTGATTGGCAATAATGGATATAATGAGGCTATTAGAAATAAACTGGAAGCATTAGCACTAACCCCTACTCTCTCTTCTGTTTCCTTTTCCGGTGTCCTTTGGGTGGTGGCTTGTGCCACCACCATCTACTCTAAGTACCATGATGTTCCAACAATGATGGATGGATTAAAAGCCAGAAGTCTGTATGACCATACAGCATCAAGTGACTCCGTGAGAACCCTAACTACAAAGAGGACTATTTCATTTATGTTAGGTAGAATGCCCAGAGGGGACTGGGCGGTCTCGTGGCCTGGAACCCCTACAGATTTTATTTTTTTCTCCAGCTTTCTGTAGTTTTTTTTTGTTTTTTCTGTCCACCCTGGCCATCGGACCTTACTCCTTTTCTATGTTAACTAATGTTGCCTTATTTTAATTTCTTATTTTGTCTTTTATTTTTCTTTTCTTCATTATGTAAAGCACTTTGAGCTACTTTTTGTATGAAAATGTGCTATATAAATAAATGTTGTTGTTGTTGTTGTCCATCATTTAGCAGCAGTGCCGGTGCAGGGTTATTTTGTATCCTAGGCCAAGCTTATTAGTGCACCAACTGGCTGTTCAGTAGCTAACCCATGCGGCTGGGTTTACCCCATTACGATCTGTGCCCTTGGCCAAAAACTAATTCGCCTGAATGTTGGCACCGGCACTGTTTAGTGTGCATCCGGATGAGGCTGCCCTTGGAGCCAGTATGCTAATGTAGGTGCCGATGGGTTTTGGACATCCTACATGATTTGCTTCTGGCTGGTTCAACCTTGTGCTATCACCTTAGTCTGTATTAGGTTGAGTCGATGTTGTTTACGCTCCTTTGAGCTCTATTAGGGTTAGAGGTAGCGTTAGGGTTAGATTAAAAAGGTTAGAGCATGGACATTCTAAAACAACAGAGAGCGTGAGTGGAAATCTCAACATAATCATAGTGCGACTGTTTGCATAGTCCTCCTGCTCAGCTTCCTACACTGTCCATTGATAGACATCAGTTTGGGTCAGTGTGCTACATAAAAATAAACCGAATTAAAAAACAAATTTCAAATATTGGGGGAAAAAATGTGCCTATGAGTATACATTCATGTGTAAGGTACTCGATAGCTGTCCCTTTATTCAGGATATAGCTTCAAATTCTGTCTTGTTATTTAAGTAGAATGAGTTGAATTGGTATATTATATTATTACCAAAGTGGGGGATTTCTTAATTACATTCTTGGCGGAACTCTTAAATCTATCTATCTATCTATCTATCTATCTATCTATCTATCTATCTATCTATCTATCTATCTATCTATCTATCTATCTATCTATCTATCTATCTATCTATCTATCTATCTATCTATCTATCTATCTATCTATCTACAGTACTCAGCATAAATAAGCACAACCCTTTAGAAAATTAAGATTTAATTTCTCAGTGAACACCAGAACAATTGCCAGAATTTTGACAAATGTTTTATTAAACATTTGTTTTATCAACATCATAAAAGCTTAGTCACCAATATCATTAGGGTAAGAAAATAAATTCATTTTATTCAAATGAGGAGTTCCAAAAACTAATACACCCTACTTGGCCTGTACACTGCACACTGGTACTGTGAGTGCTGTGCAGAGTGGAGGCAGAACTTCTGCATTTTTCCCAGTTGATTCTGGGGATCTTTGGGGTGTGTTCTTGCTCCTACTCTGTACAATGCTTGTATGGACTGGGTGTTGGGCAAGGTCGTGGGGTCCAGCGGCTGTGGGGCATCTGCTGGTGAAGAAAGATTCACGGATCTTGACTTTGCTGACGATGCTGTGATCTTTGCGGAGTCAATGGAGGGTCTGATCGGGGCACTTGAGAGCGAGGATTCTGAGGATCTGGGCTTGTGAGTGTCCTGATAAAAACCAAGATCCAGGCCTTTAATGACCTCTTGGTCACAGCCATCAGTAGTGTGTTTGTCTACAGAGAGAGTGTCAACCTCATTGAGAGGTTTACTTACCTGAGCAGTGACATTCATGTCTCTGGTGACTCTTCCTATGAAGTCAGTAGACGGATTGGGAGAGCATGGGGGTCATGAGGTCGCTGGAAAGGGGTGTGTGGCGCTCCCAATATCTCTGCAAGTCTTTAGAGTCCTGGTGCTTCCTATCTTGCTATATGATTGTGAGACATGGACGCTATCCAGTGACCTGAGATGAAGACTGGACTCCTTTGGTACTGTGTCTCTTCGGAAAATTCTTGGGTATCGTTGGTTTGACATTGTGTTGCACATGGAGTCCCAAATGAGGCACATTACCTGCGTTGTGAGGGAACCATCAGTGACGGCACTACTATCATGTGGCACGTTTCCCCGAGGGTGATCCAGCTCATAAGATCCTCATTGTTGGGGACCTGAGTGGCTGGACCAGGCCAAGGGGTTGCCCATGTAACACCTGGCTGCGGCAGATAGAGGGTCATTTCTGAAGGGTGGGACTATACCGCATGTCTCTGCCTGGAGGGTTGCCAACCAGGATACCGAGATGTTTCGTCATGTAGTGGGTGCGGCAATGCACTGTACCAATGCATGCTCCCCAACTTGACCTGACTTGACCACAACAAATTCCAGCAAATCTTAACATTTTGTACATGTTTTTAAAAATGGTACCACCTCTCCTAGACAAATAATGAACAAGCTGGCCAAGTCTGTCTTTCTCCATTTTTTGGGAAATTAACTCTTTCACGGCTTGGATGCTGGATGGAGAACGATGCTCAACCTGTCTTTTCAGACATTTAAAGCAATTTTGATGAGAACAGGCCAAATGGCCCAACAAAGCTTGCCAGTCATATCTACTTAATTCTACCAATCTACCTATCTTGGTATCATCTGCAAACTTAACCAGCTTCTTTTTTATATTCTTATCCAAATCATTTATATATATTAAAAATAGCAGCAGTCCTAGAGATGACCCCTTCTGAACTCCACTCTCAACATCAGCCATTTCTGGTAGGGTTCCTCACACCATTACACTCTGCTTCTGAGTTTGAGACAATTTTGCCCCCTTCTTGCACAAAATCCTGAACTCCCACTTGTTTAAGTGTAATGCCCGACCTCTCATGTGGCACCTTATGAAATACTTTCTGAACATCCAGATAAATAATTGTAAGCTCCACTTTGATCGCATCCTTTTGTTGCTTCCTCATAGACTTCCCGAATGTTAGTAAAACATCCTGTCCTTGCCATGTGTTGCTCAATCTTATCCTTAATAATTCCTTCCATTCATTAATTTACCTGTGGTGCATGTTAAGCTTACTGATCTATAGTTGCTTGGATAACGATAATGTGCAGTGAATCCACTTGACATGATCATTCATAGTTTTCCTCCTCTTTCTCTGTACGTTTAGCATTCTTTTGCTCAGAGGTTGATGTGCTTGCTGCTTCCTGAGCAGCTCTTCTTTTCTTCACCCTAGCGGCCCGCTTCTTCTCTTCTTTCTTCTGCATCTTTTCACGTTAAAACTGATTAAGTCAGTGTTTATGTTGCAGTTACTTAATATGTTTTCTTTAATTTTTCAGTTAAGCTGGCACTTAGGTCTTCAATCTGCATCAAGAATTATTAAAGATGTGAAGAGGTAGAGGAAGTGATGGCAAAGGTGGTAGAGATGAGAACAGCGCATGCACGGCTGCCCTGCTGGCCGCTGCCAAGAGTTGATTCTGCAATAAAATAAAAAGAGGAATAACCTTGGAGGTAAATCATCACCCCGAAAGCAGATATTAGATGTCACATAGTATATGTGTACCAAATTTCAGGTCAATAGGTCAAACAGTTTGCTATCTACAGGTGATTTAAATCCTAGACAGACAAACAGACAGCCATGGTAGCATATTATATATAAAGATTTGCCGTTGCCCAGTGAACAGTGATTTCCTAATACTATACATCAAGGGTTTGTATACATACTCAGAAACCTCCTTAAGAACAGAACGGTAAATGTTACTTGGTCCTGGTGATTTGTTTGATTTCAGCCTATTTAATCTCAGCAGCTCTTCTCTCTCTACATTTTCCAAATCCCTCAGTACCTCCTTTTTAGTCCTGTTTACCTCTGGGACGTCATCCACTTCCTCACATGTGAAGACCTCAGAAAAATGCAAGTTTAGATTGTTGGCTGTTTCATTATCTACAGAATATTTTTTAATTCCCCTTTACTATTCCTGATGCACTTCACCTCCTCCTTGACTGTTCTTTTACTACAAGGATATAGAAAGGATCTCTTTAGATATCCTTTCACCTTATCTGCTACATTTCTCTCTAATGTCCTTCTTAATGTTTGCCTTCATGTTCTCATACACCCTACGATTCACATTAGAGCTATTAGTCTTTTACGCCTTATTTGTCTGTTTTTTCCTTTGCAGCTTCTTTTTCAACTTTTTATTAACCCACTGCAGAGTTTTTTTAAGTTTCCTACTAATTCCAAATTTTGGTATGTACCTGTCCTGCATTATATATAAAACATTTTTAAACCTGTTCCACCGCTGCTTGACTGTCTCAATACTTAAAAGCTCATCCCAGTCTATCCTCTGTGGACACTAGGGGGCGGTGTTGCCCCGTGAAACCCAACAGACAGATGCTCCGGACACAAGTTTAAAAGCACCCAGAAGTATTTTAATCTTCTTCTTAAATATAGTGTCACCAAAGCACCACATCCACCAAATACACCACAAATAAACACAATAAATTTCCTCCTCTCCTCTCATCAGCTCTGTCACACTTCCTCCCAACTCCGGCTCACCTGCTGGGTCACCACCAGTCCTTTATATAGTCCTTGACCCGGAAGTGCTTCTGTCCCTCCGTCCATGTGATTAACCAGCACTTCTGGGTCAGATGGAGACTTGTATTTTCTTCAGCCCGGAAGTACTTCTGTCCTCCCATTTCCATGACTTGGGAGTACTTCCAGGCTATATTGGAAATGCAGCATCCCCTGGCGGCACCCACGGTACCCAACAGGGCTGTGAAGCTGAACTCCATCTCCCATAGTGCCTTGCGGGAATCTGGGGCATCGCTAAGCTGAAGGGGAGTTGCTATCTAGCATCCTGGGGGTTTCGGCCGGGTTGAGCTGCCAGCTGTCCATCACAGTTCCCCACCTTCAGCTGAGCACAGTGGGGCGAAGCGTCCAATCCCGCAAGGGTTGTCCTTCTCCAGGAGATGCTGTTTGCTCTGGCTGGACCGTGGCTTTGTCCTGTAAAGCAATCACAGGAGAACCATGGGGAGACACTGTACATATGATGACGTTTAACTTCCTCCCCGGTTCTCCATGGACAATTTCTCCACACATGGCCCGGCTGGCGGCATTCATAGCACAGCCGCCTTCCCCCTGATAGTCTCACCCTGCGAGACTGAAAACAAGTTGGAAACGCTTGCTCCGCCCCTCTAACAGCTGAGGACGAACCATCACACCTTCTTTGCCACATCTGCTCAAAATGACCCTAACCAAAGTTAAACTTAACAGTTTTAGTCTTTTTGCCCGTAATCTTCCAAAACACTGAGAATTGTATTATATTAAGGTCACTTGACCTGAGTAGTTTCATCACCTCTATACCCTTCATTCTATATCTGATTATTACAAATTATTAAATCCAGACAGACTTGACTTACTGTGTCAAAAAACTGTAAGTGATTACTTCTAAAAACTCCTGCTCTTGTGCTCCACCAATTGCAAGGTTATCCCAGTTAATATTTGGGTAGTTAAAGTCCCCCATGACTATAATACACCTTTGTAAATTGTTCTTATTGGTGTTCTTATTGGGTTGAGGTCAGTTGACTTGCTTGGCCACCAAATCCCTTTCACCCTGTTCTTCCTCAGAAATGCAGCAGTGGTCCTGGATGTTTATTATTGAGTCATTATCATGTGGAAAGAGTGCCTGACGACCCTGGGCATGGAGTGATGGTAGCATCATCTCCTTCAGTGTTCCACAGTACATCTGTGAATTAATAATACCATCAATGAAGTGCAAGACTCCAACACCTGCAGAACTCCTACAACCCCTTAGAAGAACACTGCCACCATCATGCTTTACTGTGGGTACCATGCATTTTTCATTGTACCCCTCGCCCTTGTGACGCCATCAGTTCCAAAAAGATTTACTTTATCTCAGTCCTCCAAAGAATAGAGTCGCAATAATCTTCACCTCTGTCAACATGTATCCTAGCAAATGCATGGTCTTTAGCAGTGGCTTCCTTCATGGTCAAACCCTTTGCATGCTATTCCTCTGCCGTGTACGTCTTATTGTGGTCTGGGAATCAGTCACCCCAGTTTAGCTTTCTACTGCTCTAACTGTGATGAACTTGCATGGCGAATTTCCTCAACTCTTCTTATCACAAAATGCTCAAAATGTCGAGGTATTTGCTTCTGTGGATGACCTGGACATCTCAGAAAACTTGCTACAAGTCCATCGTTTTTGAATTTCTGAATCACTTCTGTTACTTTATTAATTAACAATGCCTTTTTGTGTAAATATTTTTTTTTTCTCAAGTCTTGTAACTTTTCTCTTCCATGATGTGCCTTTATTATCAGCTTTGAATGGGAGGGGTTTTTAATTATTAAATACCCCCACCCTTCATTATCAATTAACTAGTGGTCACCTATGTGATGACTGATTAGACTGATCTGTTGTTGAGTTCCTGTTCATTAGCATTTTATTAAGTGTTATTCCTAAGTTTTTAAGCAATTTTATTTAACTCGACTCCTCTGTCTGTTTGTTTGTCTGGGTCAAATCTTGCAACTGATTTTAAACCCACTTTTATCGATGCAAATTTCTTCAGATTTTGTATACGTGTTCAGTATCAATCACAATACAATAATCCGTCAAAACCAATGCAATTACATGAGAAATTTCGCCATAATTAATGGTTATCTGATTCCAATTAACTCAAACACACAACAATGACAGAGAGAGAATAGTGTGAGATATAGAAGCATACAAGGGAGAGACGCATCAGATTGCCCCCAATTTCCTCTTCCAGTGAGTGGAGTCGGTGAATATGCGTAGCGACTTTACTTGTTTACTCTTGCGAAGGAGTAGCCTTGATGATCACGATGAGGAAGTATTTCCATAAGCTTGCCGTGCTGTCGTCGATATTTTTTTTATTGCAGCAACCGAGCGCTAATCCCATAAGAGCCTTAACAGAAAAATAGAGACCAAAATATAATTCTTTTTAGTATTCAAATAATTCTGTAAAAACATATATTATGTAATACTTTTAAAGAAGCTTCCCGTTCATGAAAAATGATTAAAGAAAATAACTTGCAAAATACTAAAAAATTAAAAAGTAAAAAATAAAATATATAAAAAATGTTTTTAAGTAAAACGATTTTATTTACTTTAGTTATAAATGCATTAAAAAGTAAAAAAAAATTCTTTAACCACAATTTTCGTGGTTATATGTGACTAAATACAATCATGGAGCGTACATAAATTAATTCATTCAGTCAATTAATAGAATACAGTAATCCCTAGCTACTTCGCGGTTCACTTTTTGCGGATTCACGACTTCGCGGATTTTATATGTAAGCATATCTAAATATATAACGCGGATTTTTCGCTGCTTCGCGGGTTTCTGCGGACAATGCGTCTTTTTACTTCTGGTACTTGCTATCTCAGTTGGTTTGCCCAGTTGATTTCATACAAGAGATGCTATTGGCGGATGGCTGAGAAGCTACCCAATCAGAGCACGCAGTTAAGTTCCTGTGTGCTGCTGATTGGCTTAGCAACGGAGTGCTGCATTAACCAGGAAGTCTCATCTCACTCATTCAGCATTAACGTGCTACTGATTCAGGGGCCGTGTCCAAGTGCCAACAGAAGATGCAAATGATTGCAGAAAAGGTAAACGTTTTGGATATGTTGAAGGAAGGGAACAGCTACACCATTACAGCATCAATGAGTCCACGATTCTTTTTATTTAAAAAGGAGGAAAAGCATATAAGATCTACAGCCGCAGAGTCCTTTAACCAGGGCGCAAAACGAGTTGCAAGTGGACGTGATAAGGCAGTAGTCTGGATGGAATCTGCTTTAGGAATCTTTGCAACAAGGTCGATGACGTCATGACCGCCTACAAGCTGCTACATGTACTTCGCTATACAGTAAGTGTAAACTTATCTACCGATTTCATATTGCTTAGCAGTTGTCCCTGTTATTAATAGAGTAAAGGGTGGGTTGTAAACAACACAGGGAGGGTTTAAAAACGTCCAAATACACGTTAAATAATTAAATAAATATGGTGTCCCTACTTCGCGGAAATTCAGTTATCGCGGTCGGCCTTGGAACCTATTTCCCGCGATAAGTGAGGGATTACTGTAGCTACTTTCATCATAAAATATACATAAAAACAACAACATTGTAATTCCCCACCATGCTAAACAAGTTTCAAAAATTGCTTGAATCAATTAATTTATGTGCAACCGAATTTATTTATAACCACAATTTAAAGAATTTTTTTTTGCTTTTTAGTGCATTTATAACTAAAGCAAATAAAATCGTCTTACTTGAAAATTTTTTTATATATTTTATTTGTACCATGGTCTTAAATCACTTCGTCAAAAAAGTTCTAATTTTGTTTTTTGCCCTATCAAATCTCATTTGCAACCAATAACCTAGATTTTCTGGACTGTTTTATGGTTTTAAAGGAGACAGATGGTTTTTTGAAAAATCTATTGGGGTGTGCTTATTTATCAATTGTGGTCAATGGAAGGAACTGCAGGTCCACCAGTTCTCCCCGTTTAATTAAAGGAACAGCTCAAGCAAATTGTGCGCTTGATAGATAGATAGATAGATAGATAGATAGATAGATAGATAGATAGATAGATAGATAGATAGATAGATAGATAGATAGATAGATAGATAGATAGATAGATAGATAGATAGATAGATAGATAGATAGATACTTTATTAATCACATTCTCCAGCAGCAGCATACTGATACAATAAACAATATTAAATTAAAGATTCATAATAATGCAGGTTAAAAACAGACAATAACTATGTATAATGTTAAATGTTAACATTTACCCCCCCGGGTGGAATTGAAGAATCGCATAGTTTGGGAGAGGAACGATCTCCTCAGTCTGTCAGTGGAGCAGGACGGTGACAGCAGTCTGTTGCTGAAGCTGCTCCTCTGTCTGGAGATGATACTGTTTAGTGGATGCAGTGGATTCTCCATGATTGACAGGAGTCTGCTGAATGCCCGTCACTCTGCCACTGATGTTAAACTGTCCAGCTCCATGCCAACAATAGAGCCTTCCTTCCTCACCAGTTTGTCCAGGCGTGAGGCATGTTCTCACTATGTGATCCCTTTAGGATATCCCAGTCTGTAGTTCCAAAGCATTCTCTAAGAGCCTTCTCTGCCTCAGGGGATGGTGCTAAACAAACAGAAAATCAGGGTCCTAACTGGAGGAACCTTTCTCAGCTGATAAAGCCTCTCAAGGAGTTGGGAAGGAACTCCATGCTGCGATGCATTCTCGTAACGGGAACCGAGGGATAGATAGCGGTGGGAGTGGATGGGATGCAGTCAGTTTGTAATGAGTGGTCCGTGGCACAGGGTGACTTTTTAAATAAATAATTGCGTCCCCGGGAATGGTGCAGGATTCCGGTCAGGTGTGGGTGTGCATGAGGGCATTTCGATTCGCAGTTAATTGAGGTGCAGGCTGATCACACCACACACATATGCATAGGATGGCGGATCAGTCAGGTGCCTCAATTAGGCTGCGGAGGAAACTGCTCTTCGAACCTGCACCCAGTTAGGCAGCATAGTTAAAATGAGTCTGCACAGGACAGAAGGGAGACTAAAGGAAAGGAGAGCTTCAAGAGAGTGGAGATTAAATGACAGAAGAGAAGGGCAGGAAAGAGCGAGAGGCAGTGCAGTAAGAATGAAGCAGGAAAATGGGAATGGAGCCCTGGGAGAGGAGCGTGTTGTCAGTGCGTGAGAGGGCTGAGGGTTGCTCCTGTTGAGCACGGGAGCAGGAGCAACACAATTACTCTTGAGGTTTCCCCTGAAAGGCCGATGAGGGCAGTGGGTGTCAGGGGAGTGGATGCTCGTTGGCGCCTTGTGGATCGCCATGGGATGAGTGGTGGGCAGACGAGCAGGACTGAAGGTTGTTTGTGCCTGTTGAAAGACGCCTCTCTGTTCTGTGAGATCCAAATAGAATAATGCAGAGAGATGTCTGTTTTAAAGGAGAGCACCAGGGGCTGTGATTTTAATGTGAAGATTCTTGCCATATTTTAACTTCGTTTTTCATGGATTTATTTTTTTGAAGTTTAACCTCCACATTCAGATTTATTTTATGAATTACTAGGGGCTTCCCCCCGTGTGCTTCGCTCACCAACCCCCCCGGCCTGCGCTGTGCGCCGGCCGCTTCACATCTCTGCCGCTCACGTTGTGAAGAGGGGGGCTGAATGCACCCCAAGGAGACGCAGTCGTTCCTCCGAAACCCCCTCTTAAATGGTGATACAATGGGAAGCAAATACAGTTTATTTTTTTACCTCCTCTTTGCTCGATCAGCTGCTGGATTGCTGCTGCTGTCATGCCACGTGATCTGCATCTCACGCGCTGCTTCGAACATTTAAAAGCCTGTACAGCAACTGTCTTTGTCATCTACTCTTTGTGTTTTATTTCCTGCCCCAGGCATGGTTAAATCTCTTGGCACAAAGTCTTGTCGCGCAAGACGAGAATTCTTGATCATTTTTTAGTTTATAATTTAAAAACAGAATAAGAATCTGAAAATCTAACAACATCACATTAAAGTTCGATAAATTCTGAAAAGAATGATACCAAACATATATATGTAGGTTTTAAAATAAGCCCGATTTAAAGCGTGACAAAAAAAATCACATAAAATTGTTGCACAAAATCGTTGCACTTTTAGGTTTAGGATTTTATATATAGAGAGTAGATTTATTTATAATAAATGGAGCAGTGCAGTTTAATTTGGACACAGTTCTGTTTTTGGATTGTTTTAAATAAAAGCATTTTGTCACTTTTGCATCTACCCCTTGTCTGGATGTATGTGTCCTCATCTGCCCGGCTCATCTCAGTAACGTTATCGACGGTGGCAGTTCAAGAGGCTCCTAGAAAGAACCAGCAGCATGGAGCGAACCTGCACCGTCACTGGGCATCTTCTCAGCACTGTGGAGGGCAAAAAGAGGATAAGGTTAGCACTAGCACCCCCTCTCAACCCGGGGCAGAAGTACAGCACATACCTCAGAAGAGGCCGGTTTATCTTAGCTAGAGTAATCATGTCATACTCAGAAGTTACGTACTGTATATTCACACTGTTATCGTTGAGCTCTTTTATAAACTTTGACATATGTATGTTTTTCTCAGCATTATTCTGGGCAGTTTACTCCATTACTATATTATAATATAATAATAATAGGCGGAGCGTTGGCTCTGAGGCTAGGGATCTGCACTGGCAATTGGATGGTTGCCGGTTCGAATCCCATAAATGCCAAAAGAGGCTCTGCTCTGTTGGGCCCTTGAGCAAGGCCCTTAACCTGCAATTGCTGAACACTTTGAGTAGTGAGAAAAGCGCTATATAAATGCAAAGAATTACTATTATTAATATTATGGGTTATTGAGCGTAGATTGATGATCAAAAATTGTAGATTTATCCATTTAAAATAAAATCTACAACACAGTGAAGTGTGCAGTAACCAAAGGGGTCTGCATACTTTCTGAATCCACTGTGCCACTTTCCAGCCCAAGTTCCTGTTCCAGGTCCCATGTAGATTCATATTATGTGTTTGATTTTGTTATGATGCAATACTATGTCATTATGAAATTATTTATTTGAAGTTTTGTCATTGTAATGGGTGCTATAGCTTTGTGATCTCATTGCCACAATACACTGATGGAGCTTCCTCAAGAGTCGTGTCTAGTGGCGTCTTCAGCTCGAATATTTATAAACCAGCAGCAGTATTTGCCCTTTACTTATCAATTTTCTAAGTGTTACAAATTTCATTCTGACTGTGATTTTGCTTTGTGCTGTGACTTTAACAAAAGATGAGCACTGATTTCTCTGGTTTTTGACTTTAATACATTCTACATTTTGTTTTTTTCATGCCCTTCTAGTCAGCTTCTTATTCATCATTGTGGCACACACTGCACCTTGTATGTCTGACCAGCATTACTCAGAGCATTCACTTTTTGTAACCCACATGCACACTTCTATGCCAGGGGCAAAAGCTGGCAGCTCACTTGGCATAGTAGAGGTGACGCTCACTTTAACGGCACCGAAACTTCATTTTTTGGGACATTTTCATTGTTCTGTTTGAGTATTGTAAAAGTTAATCCAAACTTTTAAAGCCTGGAATTAAACAGAATGTCACAGACCAGTGCTGCTACGCTAGTTAGTCAGTTAGTTAAGAGCACAGAATGCAGAAGCACATCACTTTGAAAGCAAAGCAGGCTAAAATGAAATCCTTCTTTTGTAGTTGAATTTTGCATCAATTTCTCACAAGCCCTGCAATAAGCACTGAATGACAGAATGTATCATAATATATTGTGAAAGTTTACTTTCAGGGACTCTTCCCAGTTTGCATTTTGAGGCTTTTGGGCAGTCTGAAGGCTTAATGAGGAATCCTGAACATTTTGAATAAATTTTGAATACTATTTAGAGAAAGTGTAGAAAGCTACCATATAATTATGACCCTGTAATAAGGAGAACAAAGGCAAAAAAGGACATTTAGTGAAAGTAAGCAATTGGGAACCTCTTTGCTCTTCAGCCAGGGATGATCTACAGCTCTGCATAATAAGTTCAGAGCGCCATAAATCTGATCTGGACTGCAGTTCTCTGATGAGAATATGATGTATTGGAAAAAGTTGTCCCCAAATGTCACCCTGAAATCTGACTTCCCACCGGGACCATTTAAAATGACTCAGGTGGCCTAATGACTCCAGCATTGGACTGGGAACTGAAAGGTTGCCAGTTCAAAGCCCATCTTGGAATTATTTATTTAAGCTTAACTGAGTCATTTAACTGCACAGTGTTTTAGCTTTTAAAATATGTATGATAATAATTATAATATACTGCCATACTTGTAAAGTGCTTCAGGATAGAGTTTGCTATATAAAGGTGTGCTAAAAAATAAACTTTGCTTGTTTCTACTGCATCTTAGTACTGAAAGTCATAAGCACGTTACAGCTGCCAGTCATTCAATAAGGCACTAAAGAAAGTAGACTTGGAATTTAAATCTATCTATCTATCTATCTATCTATCTATCTATCTATCTATCTATCTATCTATCTATCTATCTATCTATCTATCTATCTATCTATCTATCTATCTATCTATCTATCTATCTTATCTATCTATCTATCTATCTATCTATCTATCTAACATATAAAAAATAATTCATTTTATTTATATAGTGCCTTTCATATCTATCTATCTATCTATCTATCTATCTATCTATCTATCTATCTATCTATCTATCTATCTATCTATCTATCTATCTATCTATCTATCTATCTATCTAACATATAAAAAAAATTCATTTTATTTATATAGTGCCTTTCATATCTATCTATCTATCTATCTATCTATCTATCTATCTATCTATCTATCTATCTATCTATCTATCTATCTATCTATCTATCTATCTATCTATCTATCTATCTATCTATCTATCTATCTATTATCCAACCCACTATATCCTAACTACAGGGTCACGAGGGTCTGCTGGAACCAATCCAAGACAACACAGGGCACAAGGCAGGAAACAAACCCTGGGCAGTGCGCCAGCCTACTGCAGGGCACACACACACCAAGCACACACACCAAGCATGCACTAGGGACAATTTAGAATCGCCAATGCACCTAACCTGCATGTCTTTGGACTTCAGGAGGAAACCGGAGCACCCGGAGGAAACCCACGCAGACATGGGGAGAACCTGGAAGCGAACCCAGGTCTCCTAACTGCGAGGTAGCAGCGCAACCCACTGCACCACCGTGCTGCCCATCTATCTATCTATCTATCTATCTATCTATCTATCTATCTATCTATCTATCTATCTATCTATCTATCTATCTATCTATCTATATAGTGCCTTTCAATCACAGCATTTAGAAATGACAACACTTTTTCTACTTGGTCCTCCCATTTCAGGGCACCATAATATTTGTGACACAGCTATGGCAGGTCTATTAAAGCAATCAAACAATTATTTTAGTATTTTGTCACATATCCCTTGCATGCCATGACTGCTTGAAATCTGCAATTCATGGATCTTCTCTGGTGATGCTCAGCCACCACCAATGTAACAGATGGGGTGGTCTGTTTTGGATCCTGGGCAGTTCCTTTTCCGTCCCCACACTTTGTTTTTGCTATAACTCTGATTCAGGTTCATCTTTATCTTGTTTGTCCACAAGACCTTTTACCAGAGTTCTGCAGGCTCTAAATAACAAGCTGGCTAAGTTTGCAGATGATACAAAGCTAAGTGGATTGGAAAATAATCTTGAATCCATTGAATCATTTTCTGAGACTTGGACAGCATACAGGCTTGGGCAGATTTGTGACAAATGAAATTTAAATTCAAATGTAAAGCATCTGTAAATGTAAAGCATTACATGTAGAAAGGAAAAATGTGAGGTTTAAATACATAATGGAGGGTCTGAAAATCTAAAGTACACCTTATGAGACGGATGTGAAAGTTATAGACTCAACACTATCAACTTCCAGAGAGTGTTCTGAAGCCATTAAGAAGGCTAACAGAATGTGTGGAGTACAAGTCATAGGAGGTTATGCTCATATAACACACTGGTGAGGCCTCATCTGGAGTCCTGTGTGCAGTTTTGGTCTCCAGGCTATAAAAAGGACATAGCAGCACTAGAGAAAGTCCAGAGAAGAGCAACAAGGTTGATTCTAGGAGATGAGTTATGAGGAAAGATGAAAAGAGCTGAGCCTTTACAGTTTAAGAAAAAGAAGATTAAGAGGAGTTGAAGTGGATTCATCACCATTAACTGTTAGACAGTGTTCAGAAGCCATTAAGAAGGCTAACAGAATGTTAGGTTATATAGCGCCTTGATGTGTGGAGTACAAGTCACAGGAGGTTCTGCTCAAGCTTTATAAGACACTAGTGTACATCTGGAGTACTGTGTGTAGTTTTGGTCTGCAGACTACAAAAAGGTCATAGCAGTGCTGGAGAAATTCCAGAGAAGAACGACTAGGCTGATTTCAGGGCTACAGGGGATGAGTGATGAGGAAAAATAAAAAGAGCTGAGCCTTTACAGGAGATTAAGAGGTGACATGATTGAAGTGTTTCAAATTATGAAGGGAATTAGTCCAGTGGATCGAGACGGTGACTTTAAAATGAGTTCATCAAGAACAGGGGGACACAGTTGGAAACTTGTTAAAGGTAAATTTCACACAAACATTAGTACTAGGGTGTTGTACCGTGTTAGCCATTATGAATGTAGAGAAAAGCCAAGCAAAATGACACCTTTTATTGGCTAACTAAAAAGATTACAATATGCAAGCTTTCGAGGCAACTCAGGCCCCTTCTTCAGACAAGATGTAATCATCTTGTAATCATCTTGCCTGAAGAAGGGGCCTGAGTTGCCTCGAAAGCTTACATATTGTAATCTTTTTAGTTAGCCAATAAAAGGTGTCATTTTGCTTGGCTTTTCTCTACACAAACATTAGGAAGTTTTTCTTTACATAGAGAACCACAGACACATGAAACAAGTGACCAAGTAGAGTGGTAAACAGTAGGGAAGTTCAAAACTGGAAGTGATGATATTATAGAAGAATTAGGTGGATAGGACTGGCAAGCTTTGTTGGGCTGAATGGCCTGCTCTCGCTCAGATTGTTCTAATGTTCTTAGAAATGAGGAAGGTGGTACATTTCTCACCCGATTGACAGGAGTTTGAGATCTGTTCAGTGAGGCGTAGAGGGGCAAATTTGTTGCTCTTCCTATTCACTGGTCAACTAGCATTTTGCTTCTGGGATTCATTCACCTTTACTTTAACAAATTTCACTTGCTGACTCCAGATATGAAAACCGTTTTCGTCCAGCACGTCCCATTTTTTAGTTATGATGTTCCAGGTCTTGGACAACTATTGTGACTGGACAGTAAAGGCGATGCATTTCAGCATTTAAGAAAGAAGTTTGGTCTCGAGAAAAGTGAAGCCAAAATTAAGGAATGTGTTCTTGTTGGCCCTGAAATCCATGAACTGATGCTTGATGATGAGTTCAAAAGGAAACTGAAGCCCGCTGAATCAGCCCCCTCATTCGTACAGATTGTCCAGAATTTTCTTGACAAGCACAGAGCAGAGAATTATACTGAGCTTGTGGAGAACCTGCTGAAAGTGTATCAGCTTATGGGAGCCAGAATGTCACTGAAGATGCATTTTTTACATTCTCATCTCGACTTTTTTCCATCAAATCTAAGGGATGTCAGCGATGAGCATGGGGAAAGATTTCATCAAGATATAAAGGCGATGGAAAACTGATATCGGGGAAAATTCACTGTGAGTATGATGGGTGACTACTGTTGGTTCTTGCAAAGAGAGACGGATGTGCAGTACAAGCGCAAAAGCGAGTGCCTCCAACATTTTTGGGCACGCTGACCTCACTTTTATATTGAGGTAAATTGACATAAATATACTTTAACGTGTCTCTGGTATCGTCTCCTGGTTTGTTTTCAGGATAAACACATCAAAACAATTTTGGTGGGACATAGTCCAAACACCAGATATCGTGTTGATGTATTAGATTGATATTCAAAAGTGTCAAAACGTCAATGATGAATATTTCAAAAACCTGACGTGCTAACTTAATTTCGATTTCATATATGAAATCAGTGTAAAAAAACTTAATAAAGAGATGCTCTGAAGTTCCCAGAAGCAAACAAATAATATTTTTTTGTAGACCAGTGATTTACTTATATTTTGTGTCTGTCCTTGATGTATTTCTCCTAGGAGTAGTTTCGTCCAAAACAAATGCTATAATTGTACCTTTTTGCCTCCTGTTTATTGCTCTGGCTGTGGAAGTCTGCCACAAACCATTCCACCATATATTGTATACCTATGTTTTTAAAGCATTCAAACACAGCTAAATGTATTATACGCATGGGCAGCACTTTACGTCTGAAAGAATTTCATAGACTAGGTCACATCTAAAAATGGAAGCAAACGTTAAGAGGCCGCATGCTTCAGAGAGCCTCACAATGATAGCCTTTTCCCACTACTCAGCGTGTTTGTTTGTTTTGTGTTTTTTTGAGATAAGGGTCATGTATGACTTGAAATCGCTCGGCATGCTGTGAGATGCACATCACATCAGTGCAAAAAAAACAAGAATATTACATGAGCTGTGGCAGAGAAGACAGAAGCAGTAAAGAACTTAACAAAACAAAAGGAACAGAAGATCAGCTTAAGGTTTTTATTCAGCCAGTCTGAATGACACGCTTGGCTAAACCCCACACAGGGGACTTTGTAACATTTCTTTTTTCTGATTGAAAAAGCTGAGCCAATATCCAGCAGCACACTACTAAAGTAAATCGAAATTAAGAATAATTAAGACAAAGTATATATCTGATTCAGTACATTATTACAGATGACGATCAATCTGTGGCTGACGTGAAGCAGCACCCTCCTCATTAAAAACAAAATGCATCCTTCTGCAGCTGCCAGACCCCTGGGGCTTCCGAGCACATACGTACTTTCTGAAGTCACCTTCTGTGTGGGGTCCTCAGACTTCATACAGAATTTCTAATGATGATTTTTTTGTTCTTTCTTCCTTCGTGTTTTCTCTCTTTCTATTGTTCTGTTCAATAACATTCCTTCCCGGATTTCCCTTCTGACTTTTGTTTTCTAAGTGTTACTGACCTCAACTCCGTTTTACATCTTTAGTTTTGTTGTTCCTGTGTCGTTTTTCAATATTTCTGTCATACACATGTCTGCATTCATGTTCTCTAACCGGGTCTTTGACCTGGTGGTGAGACATCTTACCACCTGCATTACTTCTTTAAGGCCTGTGATAATTTTAGTGCACAGAGGATGCAACTCTGAATCAAAAAAATCAAATTCAATAATTGTTGCTGTTGTGCAGTAAATCGGGCAGTGCCAAATCTCTTCAGTCGTTTTGGAAAGAATTTTTACTTCCCATCCAATCTAATGGAGCTTGGAAGGATCTGCCAGGAAAAATGAGATAAACTGCCCAAATCCAGCTGTGCAAAGCTTGTAGAAATTTACCCAAGAAGACTTGAAGCTGGAAATGCTGCCAAAGGGGCTGAATTAAGGGTTTGAGAGGGATAAGTTTTTGATTTTTAATAAATTTGTGAAAACGTGTTCACTTTGTCATTATGATGTTGTTGACTTTAGACTGATGGTCAAAAATTAGCAAATTTATCCATATAAAATTAAATTTACAACACAATGCATTTTTAGAAAGAGAAGCGGTCTGGATAGTATTTGAATCCACTGTGAAGAACCCTCCCAGCAACTGAGAAAACTTAAAAATAATACATTTTTTTATTCAATGAAAACTCAATTCAGCAACTCAGAAAAGTTAAAAATAATACATTTTTTTATTCAATGAAAACTCAATTAGCAGAAAATAAATATGGAATACTATTTGTGCCAACATACAATAAATAAAGTGGCAATTACGAAATAAATAATCTCATGGAAAAGTACAGCGAGATACACTCACTGGCCACTTTATTAAGTACACTTTACTAGTACCGGGTTGGACCCTCTTTAGCCTTCAGAATTGCCGTAATTCTTCATGGGTGTAGATTTGAGAAGTTGCTGGAAACATTCCTCAGAGATTGTGGTCCATATTGAAATGATATCATCACGCAGTTGCTGCAGATTTGTCAGCTGCACATCCATGATGAGAATCTCCCGTTCCACCACATCCCAAAGGTGCTCTGTTGGATTGAGATCTGGTGACTGTGGAGGCCATTTGAGTCCAGTGAACGCATCGTCATGTTCAAGAAACAAGTTTGAGATGATCTGAGTTTTGTGACATGGTGCGTTATCCTGCTGGAAGGAGCCATCAGAAAATGGCGATTATAAATGGATGGACAAGGTCAGCAACAAAACTCAGGTAAGCAGTGGCATTTAAATGATGCTCAGTTGGTACTAAGGGGCCAAAGTGTGTCAAGAAAATATCTCCCATGCCATTACACCACTACCACCAGCCTGAACCGTTGATAACAAGGCAGAATGGATCCATGCTTTCATGTTGTTGATGCCAGATTCTGACTCTACCATCCGAATGTTGCAGCAGAAATTGAGACTCACCAGGTCAGGCAACATTTTTCCAATCTTCTATTTTCTGATTCTGATGAGCCCATGTGAATTGTGCCCTCAGCTGCCTGTTCTTAGCTGATAGGAGTGGCACTAGTTGTGGTCTCCTGTTGTTGTAGCCCATCGCCTTCAAGGTTGAACATGTTATGTGTTCAGAGCTGCTCTTCTGCATACCTCAGTTGTAGCGAGTCATTATTTGAGTTCCTGTATCCTTTCTAGCAGCTCAGACCAGTCTGGCCATTCTCCTCTGACCTCTGGCATCAACAAGGCACCCTGCCACCCATTGGATATTTTCCCTTTTTTGGACCATTCTCTGTAAACCCTAGAGATGTTTCTGAAATACTCAGACCAGCCTGTCTGGCACCAACTACCATACCACATTCAAAGTCACTTCAGTCAGCTTTCATCTCCATTCTGATGCTCAGTTTGAACTTCTGGAGGTCATCTTGACAATGTCTACAGGCTGAAAAGTGTTGAGGTACTGCCTTGTGATTGGCTGATTAGATATTTGTGTTAACAACAAGCAGTTGAACAGGTGTACCTAATAAAATGGCCATTGAGTGTATATAAAGGAGATGATAGAGTGTGGGAAAAAATGCATAATTAAATAAAACTTCTCTAATTATTATGAAAAATCATTAAATTATTATGAAATACAAAGTCCGTTTTTTATTATCGTTACAGTTTTTATTTCACAATGGCCTTATTTATAAAGTCTGTTTGTATTTCACGATACAACTTTTCTGAACGGCACATTTCCGAATGGCTGCCCAAATCTACGGTGTTGCCCTGGTGGCAATGGCCTCCTTCACCAGGATAATGCTTCCTACCACACTGAAAAAATTGTTCAGGAAAGGTTTGAGAAACATGAAAAAGAGTTGGAGGTGTTGATGTGACCTCCAGATTCCCCAGATCTCGATCCGATTGAACATCTTTGGGATGCTCTGGAAAAACAAGTCCAATCCATGGAGGCCCCCCTCGCAACACACAGGACTTTAAGGATCTGCTGCCAACATCTTGGTGTCAGATACCACAGGACATCGTCAGAGGTCTTGATGAGTCCATGTCTTGATTGGTCAGAGCTGTTTTGGTGACACGTGGGAGACCTACACTTTATTAGACATGCGCTTTTAATGTTGTGACTAATTGGTGTAAATAGCGGCTTGTCAATAATTACACCCTACTCGTGTGCTGCTGACTGATTCCAGGAATTTTTGGGCCTCCCTCATACATAAAATATGATTTTTAATATCATATTACAATATTATGTGGCTTAAATTGCATTCATATACTCAAGTGATGTAAAGATTTGTGTGCTATTGTTAGTTGTTATTGGATGTGGAAAGTCTGTGGCTAATTATAGTTCACATTTCTTCAATATAAAATTTTTCAAAGAAGTACCTGATGGAGATTTAAAATCTGTGCAGAATTCTCACACTAAAACTGTTGGCTCATTCAAACATGATACATAGCAGATCACTGGGGCCCTTTGCCAATAAATTATAGCCTCAGAGAAATATTGAATCATTATAATCTTTAAACATTCAGCCGTTAGGTTGTTTGTAGCTTAACACACAGTGTACTGGACCATTCATTACCAGGCCACTGCAGTATAGGCCTGTGCATTTATAATGGATAATGAACTTGATCATAACTTGTAAAGATGTAAAGACAGATATATTAGAAAGCCATGTCAAAAATGTAAAGAACCTGCTAATTACTTTATTTTGACCAGCAACATGACTAAAAGTCTGCATTTGAACGAAAGTCTTAGAAGCACGGCACCACACAGAGTGAAGATTTATAGACTCGCTAATACAACATATTTCTTTGCACTGTCCACGCTTGTCACACACAACACATTTGGCATTTGGTTGACAGTTTATGTTCAGTGGGTGTCAGAATGTCCATGTAGTGTTTTCCTGACAGGTGTGACATGTTGGACACCGTGTGATGAAGAAACGCCCTCGGAGCAGCCATCCACATCAGTGCTAGAGCCTACAGGTTCCACATCATCCAATTGATGGCCACTAGTTTGATCACTCTCATCATCATCATCATCAAAATATTCATCTTGCAATAAATCTGGTTGTTTCAAAACAGCAGCAGCTTTATACCTTTTTTGTGACAACATAACTATGAACTGTCTATTTATAGCAGTACTAGCTAACATAGCTGAAATACCTGGCATTGCCCGGGAGGAAAATAAAGTGCTTGACAAAAATATAATTAAAACAAACACAACTTTAAATATAAAAATAAATGGACAAACAATGAAGACTCACTAATGTGTTTGTCTTGCGGTCTTGTATATATGTTATCATCCAGTTGACGCTTGGAACTGACCAACTCTTGATACACATGTCCATCACCTTTGTAAAATTGCATTCCTTCATCTCCGAAACATAGCCAAACTCCGTCCCTACCTCTCCCTCTGTGATGCTGAAAAGCTGGTTCATGCTTTTGTCTCATCCAGGCTGGACTATTGTAATGCACTCCTCATCGGAATACCCAACAAGAGCCTTCAAAAGCTCCAACAAATTCAAAATTGTGCTGCAAGAATCCTGATGAGGGTGTGGAAATAGGAACATATCTCACCAATCCTTCGGTCACTTCATTGGCTCCCCATTCACCTCCGTATCGAATACAAACTCTGTTCGTTTACTCACCAGCGTATCCATGGAAATGCTCCACAATATCTTAAAGAACTCCTTATATTACAATCCACTACAAGAAACATGCATTTTACAAATACCCACCGCCTTTGCCCCACTTTGACCAAACTTCATACAATGGGAGACCGAGCCTTTGCAGCCGCTGCTCCACGGCTCTGGAATGCCCTACTAGAGAGCCTAAGAACACAGCAGATTGTGGACTGTTTTTAAAAACAGCTAAATACTTTTCTATTTAGGAAAGCATATTAACAAGAATGCTATAATTATTGTTGTTTTATATGTGTTTTTATCTTGCCTTGCCTTTGTTTAATCTTTTTATGTTGCACTTTGAGGTTTACTGCTAATGTAAAGTGCCCCTATAAATAAAATGCATTATTATTATAACTCTATTTAATTTCAAAAGCAACAGTGATGCTCAGACATAAAGAATGATGCCAGTCACCTCCAGTTCGCCCTCTGGTGGTCATCCCGAGTATCAACTGGATGTTAATATGCATACAAGTCAAGTCAAGTGAACTTTATTTATAAAGCACTTTACATACAACAGCCGCTGACCAAAGTGCTGAACATAGGCTAAAATAAATTTTAAACAAAAACAAAATAATAAATAAGTAAAATAAAATACAATAAATGAAACTAATTTAAACATAGTAAACACAACTAAACAGAGTTAAAACAGAGTAAAATCAACTGCTCACACAGGATCAAACGCCAAACGAAAGAGGTAAGTCTTAAGAGCAGACTTAAAAATGGGCAGTGAGGAGGCCTGTCTAATGTGGATCGGCAGTGAATTCCAGAGCCTTGGAGCCACAACGGAAAAAGCCCTATCCCCCCTGAGCTTTCGCTGAGTCCTAGGCACATCCAGAAGCAGCTGACCAACTGATCTGAGTGAGCGGGAAGGAGATTGCATATGCAGCAGCTCAGCGAGGTAGGACGGAGCAAGCCCATTTAAGGACTTAAAAACAAATAAAAATCTTAAAATGAACTCTAAACTGAACAGGCAGCCAGTGCAGTGAGGATAACACAGGTGTAATGTGCTCATTTTTTCGCGTGCCAGTTAAAAGGCGTGCAGCAGCATTTTGCACCAGCTGGAGCCGAGACAGGGTGGACTGGCTAACACCAACATACAACGAATTACAATAGTCCAACCAGGTTGTAATGAAGGCGTGGAATACTGTTGTAAATTGATCTTTGGAAAGAATGTTTTTTATCTTCGCCAAACGTCTCAGCTGAAAAAAACAAGATTTCACCACCGTGCTGATCTGACCGTCCAGTCTAAAATCCTCATCTATCCTAAAACCCAAATTTGTAATAACAGGTGTACCATATTGTGCAAGGGGACCCAAATCCACAGGAGCAGAAGTAGAAATAGACCCACTGGTGCCCCCAGGACCAAAAACTATAACCTCTGTCTTATTTTCATTAAAATTTAAGAAGTTTACTGCCATCCAAGCTTTCACCTCTTCTAGGCACATAGCCAAAGTTTGTATGGAGTAAGCATCCTTGCGTTTGAGGGGTACATAAACCTGAGTATCGTCTGCATAACAATGGAAAGCAATTTTATGCTTTCTAAGAATAGAGCCAAGAGGCAGGAGATACAAAGAAAATAGCAGAGGACCAAGTATGGAGCCTTGCGGAACCCCACATGATAGTGAAGCAGAGGAGGATCTAAATTCATCTAGCCTCACTGAAAAAGTTCTTTGAGTCAAGTATGATTTAAACCACGCCAAGGCAGTACCACGAATGCCCACACAATGCTCCAGACGAGATAATAAAATACTATGATCTATAGTATCAAAAGCAGCTGTTAAATCGAGCAGAACTAAAATCACATAATCCCCTGAGTCTGTTGCCAAAAGGATGTCATTAAAAACCTTCAGTAATGCGGTTTCAGTACTGTGAAGTGGCTTAAAACCAGATTGAAACACTTCAAGCACATCACTTTCATCTAAAAAGGCTTTCAATTGAATATACACACTTCTCTCCAAAATTTTGGACAGAAATGGAAGCTTGGAAATCGGTCTAAAATTGGATAGCACAGTGGGATCTAGGCTTGGTTTTTTGATCAATGGTTGCACTATGGCATGTTTAAACAAATTAGGAACTACGCCTGAGGAAAGGCTGCTATTGATAATAGCAAGAACAGATGGCCCTAAAACAGAAATAATCTCTTTAAAAAGAGATTTACAAGACCACAAGATCACCACCCACCCTTCCCAGAAGATGGTGGGTTAGGGCTGATTTCACCCTACAGTATTTTTAGATGACCAATGAGAAACGTGTGTACCAAGTTTCATGAAAATCGCTACAGCCGTCTGGAAGTGATACTGGAACATACATTCATACACACACATATACATTACCTTTTATATATACTGTATGTAGATTTTCTGCAAGCTGTTGCCACTAAAGAAAAAAAAATCTATATATATCTACTAGATGGAAGCACTGTAGAAGGTAACTGACAAGCAGCAACAACAAAGCTCACCGGCAAATTGGCAGCGTCTATGGTGGCTGTATACTGAGATACGACTTCTACATAAGAATATAAGAAATTTGACAAATGAGTGGAGACCATTCAGTCCATCAAGCCCATTTGTTTAGCTAATAGCTAAGCTGTCCAAATATCTCATCCAAATTCTTCTTGCAGATTGGCTTCAACTCCACGTCTTGTTAGTTTGTTCAAGAGCGCCACAACTCTTTGTGTAAAGAACTGTTTCCTTCCCGTTAATTTCCAGTGATATACTCGAGTATGTGATTCACCCTTAAGCTGAGAGAATGTTGCTTGATCTACTTTATCAATGCCTTTGAGGATTTTAAATACCTGGATGAGGTCCACACTCAGTCTCCTCTGCTCGAGACGAGCAGATTTAATTGCCTGAGTCTGTCATAGTGGGACATGTCCTTAAGTCCCATGATGCCCTTGGTTGTTCTCCTCTGCACAGCTTCAAGTGCTTCTATGTCTTTCTTATAGCGCTGCTAGTGCTTCACATGATCTGAGCTTAGCACCCCTTGACTTAAATTCAACTGTTTTTATGATATAACCTAACGTTTTATTTGCTTTTTTAATCCCAGATACTCAGACTCCTCACTCAGTTTCTCGATGAGAGCCTCTATTGACTCTGCAAAGATCACAGCATCATCGGCAAAGTCAAGATCAGTGAATCTGTCTTCACCAACAGATGCCACACAGCCGCTGGACCCCACAACCCTGCCCAACACCCAGTCCATGCAAGCATTGAATAGAGTAGGAGCAAAAACACACCCCTGACAGACCCCCAGAATCAACTGGGGAAAAACGCAGACGTTCTGTGGATGCATGGAAAAAGTTTGGACAGCAGCCTTTTTTTTCCAATTTGGCTTCAATGTCAGATACTTTTGCCCCTGGCAAGCACTTCACTTTAACTGCTGGATTATCATAAATTTGACTTCAAACATTCTGCTGTATTTGAATCGCCAATTATGAGCACTTTGTTGTTCTCTCTCTTGACGGACTAGCTACCGAGTACTGAGTATCAGTTATCCCAAACACTATGGAGTGCGCTGTAGCTATCCCATTTGGTGCTTTATGCAAGAATCAAAGAATTATATGTTTTCAGATTATTTTTCCGCAGCGTATTTGTCCCGGACTAAGCTGTTTTTATTTTGTGAACACAGTGTGCTGTATTTAGAGAAAAAGACGTTACGTGTTTTCCTCACTCGCAGGCAAAGCCACATTAGAAGATGGCTCATTGTATTACAGTATCGTTTGAAGGTCCACCCTTCTAATCACACCTCCTTAAAGACGGTTCATTATGTTCTCCTACTTACTCAGACACCTTATTGGAAGTGTTCCATTATGAAGGTTGGACCACAGGCACACTAAGTAGAAATGACCTTATCTCATGTAAGCAATGAACGTTAATTAGAAAGAACAAAGTGCATATCATTGGTAAGTCAGAGCTTACAGAACAGCAAGCAGGAAGGCCAACCTGAAAAGAAAATCCTTTAAAAAAGCTAGCAGGGTATGCTCAGAACTAATTTATTACTGTGTCAGATTGGAAAGTTTAAACTGTAATTAAATGGATTGGGACTACTAATACATGGCCATTTTACAACTCTGAAGGCTTTAACTGCTGAGTTGTCCTACCTGCTTGTGTAAATTACAGCCATCTCTTGGCCTTTTATGCACGCTTGTACATGTGGGATATATTAATCATCCAGGCAGATTATTGAATGCATTTTCCGACTTTAGAGGAGCCAATAAATTTAACCTGTCAAGACACTCTTGCACCTGTTTGCCACAGACTTGGAATTTATAACACAATGATCATGTTTTAAGAGAATGCAAGGAAAAATGGATTGAGTTGTGATTTTACCTAGTTTTATATTCAGTAGCATTTTCAGAAATATTCCACTTGGGAACAAACTTATCTCCATAGAGATCAAACACAATGTTCAGAAGACATTCGGTTGTCACCATTCCCTTACAAGAGATTGCCTGGAGCGTTGTAAACAATATTGTCTCAGTAGTCTAATATGGAGTATTGAATTATAGTGTTTGTACTTTAGCGGCGTCTTTGCATTACAACAGCAGGGGTATGCCTCCCATTGAAGTTTCACGCTTATCGGCATTCTAACCTTTCATTTTATTACTCTTATCCCCTTTCTCCTTGAGATGTGGAGCTCATGGCACCATCACTTGTTCTGGCATTACATGAGATCTGGAACTTGGCCTTGAGGTGCATTTAGAAAGAATTCAGGCCACTTTACTTCATTCACACTTTACTGTGTCATAGAATTAATTGTAAATTGATATAGTTGATGTTATTGCCCATCAGTCTAACTCAAGGACATGGAACAGTGGACCAGCTCTTGCCCTCGTGACCATCCTGGAGGGGCATGGGAGTACGCCCAGGTGGACTATCTGTCAGGCCAGACTGCAGTTTGTGAGACCCAAGGACTGTATGAGCAACACTGGAGCACCACAAGGAACAGGCCTGTCTCCTTTACTCTTCATTCTGTACACCTCTGACTATGAATATAACAGCAGGTCATGTCACTTACAGAAATTCTGGGGTGTACTGATAAAGCGGATGAGACAGAAGAGAGGAGTTGGGTGGAGAACTTTGTTTCATGGTTCAAAGAGAATTGTCTGCATCTTAACATCAGCAAAATCCAAGGAACTGCTTATCGTCTTTCACTGCCTGAAAAAGCCTGTGTCTGGTCACAATTTAAGGAGTGGATGTACAGGTGGTCAACTCCTACAAGTACTTGGGGGTCCACAACAATGGCAGATTGGACTGGTCTCGGGACACAGAGGAACTGTAAAAGAAAGGACAGAGCAGACTCTTCTTCCTTAACAGACTGCATTCCTTTAATGTGGCAAATGAATCTTTCACATTTTCTACAACTCTGTGATGGCCTATGACATTTTTTATAGTGTGGTTTGCTCGGCTGGTAGCAACAATTCAGAAGAAGCCAACTGAAACAACAAGCTAATTACGAGAATGCAGGCTCAGTTATGGGATGCGCTCTGGACCCCCTGGAGGTTACAGCAAAGGAGAGAATGAAAACAAAACTGAGTGACATTAAGAAAAATGCTCCACAACCTCTCTGTGACAAAACAATGAGTAAACAGCTTGTGTGATCGCTGGGATCACAGAGCTCCGTCCTTAAATTTGACCTGATCCAAATGAGATGCCATCATTCAGGAGTGTCAGGCATTTATACAGTAGCTGTCCAGGTGGAAGGGGTGGGATTAGTTGCCTTCGGGTGGCATCTTCCCACTGTTCAGGAAAAGAGACAACATTGATGGCAGTAGCTCCCCCCTCTTACTCCGGTGGGGTATTGTATAAGAGTTGTCCCTTAGATGTGCATGAGTGAGACTATCTATCTATCTATCTATCTATCTATCTATCTATCTATCTATCTATCTATCTATCTATCTATCTATCTATCTATCTATCTATCTATCTATCTATCTATCTATCTATCTATATATCTTTCTATCTATCTATCTTTCTATCTATCTATCTATCTATCTATCTATCTATCTATCTATCTATCTATCTATCTATCTATCTATCTATCTATCTATCTATCTATCTATTATATATTGCCTTTCATATCTATCTATCTATCTATCTATCTATCTATCTATCTATCTATCTATCTATCTATCTATCTATCTATCTATCTATCTATCTATCTATCTATCTATCTATCTATTATATATTGCCTTTCATATCTATCTATCTATCTATCTATCTATCTATCTATCTATCTATCTATCTATCTATCTATCTATCTATCTATCTATCTATCTATCTATCTATCTATCTATCTATCTATCTATCTATCTATCTAGGAGAGGCTCAGATTGGAGCCACCCATCCCAGAATAAGGGGAGCCAACTGAGGTGATTCAGGCATCTATTATGAATGCCTCCCAGTCACCTCCCTCTGGACATTTTATGGGCTCAACTAGCTGGGAGGAGACCCCGGGGAAGACCCAGAGCTCGCTTTGAGCTTCATGTCTTCTTGGTAAGTCTCTACAAGTGATGCATACCTAGTGTCACAAAAAGCACGATGAGACATGACAAGGTTTGGAGCAGCCACCTGTATATTATATCCTGGCTGCAAAGAGGTAAATTGGTCAGAGTTTGTTACTCATGCAAGTCCAAAACAGAACTGAATTGCTGCCTTAAAATGGCGGCTTTTAAATACAAGTGGAGGAAGTTATGTCATCAGGGCTGGAATTGAAAGTGACATCATCAGCAGTGCCGGGACCGGAAGTGACATCATTGGTGGTGCCGGAACTGTGCAGGATTTCCCGAGAATGGTCTGTAAGGGATTGAGAGAGACAATTAGTGCACCTCGCCGCCCCCGCTCAGGCATGGAATTACTATTATTCAGGCCCTTTAGTTGTCTCCTAATCGCATGTGTGTGACCCTTGATTTGGGCAGTTTATCCCATTCTTCCTGACAATTCCTTTCCAACTCTACAGTATTACATAAGATGGGACGTATGTGTAAAATGCCATTACTAGGTCTCTCTTCACATGTTGTATGGGGTTTAAGTTTGTGTTTTGGATGAGCCACTCAAGGACATTCAGGGACTTGTCCCCTGAAAAAAAAAAACAATTGTAAACTTGTGGCATATACTGTATGATAGATAGATAGATAGATAGATAGATAGATAGATAGATAGATAGATAGATAGATAGATAGATAGATAGATAGATAGATAGATAGATACAGTGGTGTGAAAAACTATTTGCCCCCTTCCTGATTTCTTATTCTTTTGCATGTTTGTCAAACAAAATGTTTCTGATCATCAAACACATTTAACCATTAGTCAAATATAACACAAGTAAACACAAAATGCAGTTTTTAAATTATGGTTTTTATTATTTAGGGAGAAAAAAAATCCAAACCTACATGGCCCTGTGTGAAAAAGTAATTGCCCCCTTGTTAAAAAATAACCTAACTGTGGTGTATCACACCTGAGTTCAATTTCCGTAGCCACCCCCAGGCCTGATTACTGCCACACCTGTTTCAATCAAGAAATCACTTAAATAGGAGCTGCCTGACACAGAGAAGTAGACCAAAAGCACCTCAAAAGCTAGACATCATGCCAAGATCCAAAGAAATTCAGGAACAAATGAGAACAGAAGTAATTGAGATCTATCAGTCTGGTAAAGGTTATAAAGCCATTTCTAAAGCTTTGGGACTCCAGCGAACCACAGTGAGAGCCATTATCCACAAATGGCAAAAACATGGAACAGTGGTGAACCTTCCCAGGAGTGGCCGGCCGACCAAAATTACCCCAAGAGCGCAGAGACGACTCATCCGAGAGGTCACAAAAGACCCCAGGACAACGTCTAAAGAACTGCAGGCCTCACTTGCCTCAATTAAGGTCAGTGTTCACGACTCCACCATAAGAAAGAGACTGGGCAAAAACGGCCTGCATGGCAGATTTCCAAGACGCAAACCACTGTTAAGCAAAAAGAACATTAGGGCTCGTCTCAATTTTGCTAAGAAACATCTCAATGATTGCCAAGACTTTTGGGAAAAATACCTTGTGGACTGATGAGACAAAAGTTGAACTTTTTGGAAGGCAAATGTCCCGTTACATCTGGCGTAAAAGGAACACAGCATTTCAGAAAAAGAACATCATACCAACAGTAAAATATGGTGGTGGTAGTGTGATGGTCTGGGGTTGTTTTGCTGCTTCAGGACCTGGAAGGCTTGCTGTGATAGATGGAACCATGAATTCTACTGTCTACCAAAAAATCCTGAAGGAGAATGTCCGGCCATCTGTTCGTCAACTCAAGCTGAAGCGATCTTGGGTGCTGCAACAGGACAATGACCCAAAACACACCAGCAAATCCACCTCTGAATGGCTGAAGAAAAACAAAATGAAGACTTTGGAGTGGCCTAGTCAAAGTCCTGACCTGAATCCAATTGAGATGCTATGGCATGACCTTAAAAAGGTGGTTCATGCTAGAAAACCCTCAAATAAAGCTGAATTACAACAATTTTGCAAAGATGAGTGGGCCAAAATTCCTCCAGAGCGCTGTAAAAGACTCATTGCAAGTTATCGCAAACGCTTGATTGCAGTTATTGCTGCTAAGGGTGGCCCAACCAGTTATTAGGTTCAGGGGGCAATTACTTTTTCACACAGGGCCATGTAGGTTTGGATTTTTTTTTCTCCCTAAATAATAAAAACCACCATTTACAAACTGCATTTTGTGTTTACTTGTGTTATATTTGACTAATGGTTAAATGTGTTTGATGATCAGAAACACTTTGTGTGACAAACATGCAAAAGAATAAGAAATCAGGAAGGGGGCAAATAGTTTTTCACACCACTGTAGATAGAACTTTAGACCTTTCCTGTATCATCATTCCACTCTGCCATAAAGCCCTGATTGGTGGGGTGTTGTAGTGATGGTTGTCCTTCCAAACGTTTTCTCATCTCCACACAGGTTCTCGGCAGCTCAGCTAGAGTGCTATTGGGTTGCTAGTCATTTGTCTTACCAAGGTCCTTCTCCCGTGATTTCTTAGTTCGCCATCTCTAAGAAGACTCATGGTTGTCTCATACTTTTTCCATGTAACAATTATGGAGGCTACTGTGCTCTTTGGAACTTGCTGGGATTGTTTGTAGCCTTCCTCAGATCTGTGCCTTGACATAATCATGTCTGTAAGCTCTGCAGGTAATTCCTCCGACCTCAGTGGTTTGGTGTTTGCTCAATGGTGAGAGCTTCTCCAGACGGGTTTGTGCCTTTCCTAGTCAGGTGTATTCAGGTGGACTTCTCCAAACATCTAAACCTTCTTAAATTGAATCGAATTTACTTCAGCCAGATAAAGTGCCATAGGAAAGGTTCTGAATGCTTGTGGCAATAACTGATTAGAGGTTTTTTTTTTTTTTTTTTTTTTAATAAATACAGTACTTTAAAAATTGTAAAACCTTTTTTCCAGTTTCTCCTTTTGGGGTACTGAGTGTTGCTTGAATTTAAATGATGTTAGCATAATGCTGCAACATAACAAAATGTGAAAAAAGTGAAGCAGTCTGAATATTTTGAATCCATGATATACTGTATATGTATTGTATATACAATAACAAATTAAAACTCCAGTGGAATTCAAATTTCTAAATGGAGCTTCGGAAGAAAATTAAAAAGGATGGCCACTGTATGTTATTAATTGTGATTTTTTATTTTTGTTCTGTGTCATTTCATACAAAATAATTTCTTTAAATAGCAGGACACATTTGCTCTTCACACAATTAAGTAATAGCCTTCATTTCCAGGTTTGACCAGGAGAGGGAGCCTGCACTCTTCGAATTACACCACCTACTAACTCAATGGCGGCAGCTTTTATTAACAATTTGCAGGTCTACAGTAAAGTGCAGACATTTTAGGGCTGTGAAGTGTGCCAAGACTAGGCTAAAGTCAAATGAAAGAAGATATACATATATACTCTAAATATATAAAACAATATAACATATAAGAGTTAATTCCACTATGGATTCAATAACTCTAAGAAATTTCTTTATTTTGTGAATTGTCTCTGTTCAGATTTTTTTAAGAAATCCAGCACATACAAGAAGAAGATTACAAAGGCTGAGTGTAATAACACTGCTATAAATTATCAAGTCAAAGGGAACATTTTGAATAATAAAAGTGTGTGTATGTAGGATTTTTACTACTATTTTTGTCGACTGAAGAGAAAAGCCGAGCAAAATGACACCTTTTATTGGCTAACTAAAAAGATTACAATATGCAAGCTTTCGAAGCAACTCAGGCCCCTTCTTCAGGCAAGATGTAATACAGAGACTGGCTATTTTTCGACTGACAATTTATTATATAGGGAGAGTGGCCAGGTGGTGCAGGCAATGGACTGTAAAGCACAAGGCTGCTAGTTCAGTGTCGACCTCTGGCTCAATTAATTTGTATTCACTTTGTTGTATCCACTTACTCACTAATGCAGATTTCTTGATCTTCCAAACAAAACAAATCAAATCAAATTTAATTTATGTAGCACATTTTACAATGTTCCTCCAGGCGCTCCGGTTTCCTCCCACAGTCCAAAGACATGCAGGTTAGGTAGATTGGCGATTCTAAATTGGCCCTAGTGTGTGCTTGGTGTGTGGGTGTGTTTGTGTGTGTCCTGCGGTGGGTTGGCACCCTGCCCGGGTTTGGTTCCTGCCTTGTGCCCTGTGGTGGCTGGGATTGGCTCCAGCAGACCCCCGTGACCCTGTGTTCGGATTCAGCGCGTTGGAAAATGGATGGATGGATTTTATAATGAGTACCTTCACAAAACAACTTTACAGATTTCCAGGCTATGGAAACGGTCTAAGATATCAGTGACAGGGAGGGCAATAAACACTTAAAATTCAAGTTGGGACGCTGTGTAAAACATAAATAAAAATGGAATGTAATGATTTGCAAATTTCATAAACCCGTATTTTATTCACAATAGAACAATATCAAATGTTTAAACTGAGAAAATGTACTATTTTCAGAACAGAATAATGTAATTTGGAATTTGTTGGTAACAACATATCTCATAAAAGTTGGGACAGGGCCATGTTTACCACTGTGTAACATCCCCTAGATAGATAGATAGATAGATAGATAGATAGATAGATAGATAGATAGATAGATAGATAGATAGATAGATAGATAGATAGATAGATAGATAGATAGATAGATAGATAGATAGATAGATAGATAGATAGATCTATCTGTAGCATCCCCTCTTCTATTAACAACAGTCCATAAATGTCTGGGAACTGAGGAGACCCATTGCTGGACTGTTGGTATATAGAGGTATGTTGTTCCATTATAGGACTCTAGTTGCTCAACAGTTGTCTTAGTCATATTTTTCGTTTCACAATGCTTACACCCTGTGACCCTGTAGTTAGGATATAACGGGTTGGATAATGGATGGATGGACAATGCTTACAATTTTTTCAGTTGGTGAAAGGTCTGACTACAGGCAGGCCAGTTCAGCACCCGAACTCTTCTACTGCGAAGCCATGCTGTTCAAACAGATGCAGTATGGGGTTTAGCATTGACTTGCTGAAATATGCAAGGCCTTCTGCGAAAAAGACGTCATCTGGATGGAAGCAAAAGTTGCTCTAAAACCTGCATATACCCTTCAGCATTGATGGTGCCTTTCCAGATGTGCAAGCTGCCAATTCCATAGGCACTAATGTAACCGCTATACCATCAATAGATGCAAGCTTTTGAACTGAGAGCTGATACCAAACAAGATGGTCCCTCTCCTCTTTAGTTCGGATGATGCGTCATCCACATTTTCCAAAAAGAATTTCAAATTTCGATTCGTTTCACCACAGAACAGAACAGTTTTCTACTTTGCCTCAGAGCTTTGGACCTGTATGTGGATCACATTCACATAATGTATGTCTTCTTCTTTGCATGATAGAGCTTTAACCTGCATTTGTGGAAGGCAAAATGAACTGTGTTTACAGCCAGTGATTTCTGGAAGTGTTTCTGAGCCCATGCAGTGATTTCCATGACAGAATCAGGCCTGTTGTTAATGTAGTGCTGCATGACGACCCAAAGATCAAAGGCCTCCAATATTGATTTTTGGCCATGTCCCTTGCGCACAAAGTTTTCTCCAGATTCTATTTATGTTTTGATTATGTTACGTACTGCAGATGATGAGATATTCAAAGTTTTCACAATTTTGCGTTGAGGAACATTATTCTGAAAATTGTTCCACAATTTGTAGACAAAGATTTTTGCAGATTGGTGAACCTCTACCCATCTTTACTTCTGGGAGACTCTTTGCCGCTCTAAGATGCTCTTTTTATACCTAATCATGTC
Source organism: Erpetoichthys calabaricus (assembly GCF_900747795.2). Classification (NCBI taxonomy): domain Eukaryota; kingdom Metazoa; phylum Chordata; class Cladistia; order Polypteriformes; family Polypteridae; genus Erpetoichthys; species Erpetoichthys calabaricus. The sequence continues at coordinate 16,022,059 of NC_041397.2, forward strand.
GCCAATTCACCTAATTAGTTGCAAAATGTTCCTCCAGCTGTTTCTTTTTAGTTCCACTTACTTTTCCAACCTTTTGTAGCCCCCATCCCAACTTTTTTGAGAAGAGTTGCTGCCATCAAATTCAAAATGAGCTAATATTCTTCATGAAATAGGAAAATGTCTCGTTTTCAACATTTGATATGTTTTCTACGTTCTATTGTGTGGGTTAATGAGATTTGCAAACAATTGCATTCTGCTTTGATTTACATTTTACACAGCGTCCCAACTTTCTTGGAACTGGGGTTGTAGACCAGTACCAGATAAATAATGAACAATATAAAAGTTGTCTATGTTGTTTACACAAATTAAAAATAATGACAATCTGTTTTAGTGTCTGAGTGGCCTGGTGGCACAGTGGTAGTGCTGGTCCCTCTCAGAAATTAGACCAGGGTTCACATGCCAGTTAGAGTTTGCCCCCATGTCTGTGTGGGTTTCCTCCCACTTTCCAAAGACATGCAGATTAGATGAATTGGTGATGATAAATTGGCCCGTGTGTGTGTTTGCCCTGTGATGGGTTGGCACCCTTTCCAAAATTTGTTCCTGCCTTGTGCCATATTCTAGCTGGGATTGGCTCCAGCCCCACCTTCCACCCTTTGTGTCGATAAAGCAGGTTAGAAAATGATATGACTTTCTAGAATACGGTCTACATCTTTTAATACACGTACAGTATAACTCAATTATGGTTATGTAACAAGAGCATAGGAAACGATAAAGCTTGCAGAGCTCCACTGACAGCAATAGGGCCACCTATGGCGCATCCACTAGTTATTTACTACTGCTTGTGTATAATCAGACCTCAATGAAGTCTTTCATTGGTGCATTGTTTTGTTATAACAACTACACTCTAAAATAGGGAAGGCATTGTGACGCTGCTGCCTCTCAGTAATCAGACCAAGGTTCTAATTCTGTCTGAGGGGGTTTCCACTGGGTGCTCCTGTTTCCTCCCACAGTCCAAAGAAATGCCACTTAGTTAAATTGCTGATGCTAAATTGGTCCCAGTGTGTGTTTTTAGTGTGTGTGTGTTCGCCCTGTGATGAAGTGGCTCCCTGCCTTGTGCCCTACGCTAGCTGGGACAGGCTCCAGCACCTGCGAACCTGGTCTGGATTAAGTTGGTTAGAACATGACGTGACATTTGCTTGTATTTCTATTTGAATGTGAACAACAATGGGGTCAGATGACGACCACAACAACATTTATTGCAAACAACTCTTCCAGCAGCAACCCCAACTCTTCCTGGCTGGCCTTCCATCTAAGTACTGGCCGGGCCCAAACATGCTTAGTGGCATGTGTGATGTGAATTGTAAGTAAAGAACTACCCATTTATTTACAATATATTAACTGTATTTTAATATCTCTTTTATTTCTCCCTCCTTGACATTCATAAAATCCTTCAGTGATTCAATGAATCAAATACTTTTTATATATATATATATATATATATATATATATATATATACATTTATGAACTTGAGGGCCTCACATTCCCAAGCTAATTCCTGGAGCACCAGAGTGTGCTGGGATTTCTTTGATGCTATTTTGAGTTATTACCTGGTGCCTTCTAAACCTGGTTGGATTGAATTTCTGACTGCAAGATGCATGGATGTTTCTTGTATTTCATTTATTGCTGCTGCTCCTGAAGTGATTACCAGGTGCCATTCCTTCCAGCTGTGGTGGCAGGCACATCTAAAATCATTATCCATGGATTCTGGCATCCTTTGAATGCTAATTAGGATAATGGCATTTGTGAAGAAACAACTAACTAATACCTCTAAGTTGCCAAGATCAGTGCAACACGTCTGTACAAGCTGACATCTTATTAAGGCATTAACATAAAAACTGCCGTTAGCTACTTTTGGCCGTGTTCTTGACTGGGACTTAATTAGCCATTAATCAGTATCTCTTAATTGTTCAGAATCAGTCGAACTAAGATGCATGTTTCTTACATTAAAGAAGGGTTGTTGATTTTGGTGTAATGCTTTGGCTACTACTGCTTTCTCACCATTCCAGGGACCTGAGTTCATTTCCTGGCTCATGTCAAACTGGTCCTTTTATGGCCATTTACATTAGTGTGCCCTGCAACTGATTGGTGCCCCAATCTAGATTGGGATCCATCATCTCAGATGTTCTTCTCCCTAGTGTTTGTTACAGGCTCTACTGTTGGACACGTTGTTCTCCACTTCTTCTGATCAAGGGTGTCTTCTGAACAGTACATTAGCCCAATAAAGCTCACCAGTCCTATCCACCTAATTATTCCAAAATTACATCAAGTCAAATTTTCTTAACATCCCTAAAGTCTTGCTGTCTACTACACTACTTGGTCACTTATTCCATGTTGTCTGTGGTTCTCTGTGTAAAGAAAAACTTCCTAATATTTGTGCTAAATTTGCCCTTAACAAGTTTCCAACTGTGACCCCATGTTCTTGATGAACTCATTTTAAAGTAAGTCTCGATCCACTGGACTAATTCCATTCATAATTTTAAACACTTCATTCAGGTCTCCTCTTAATCTTCTTTTTCTTAAACTGTAAAGGCTCAACTCTTTCAATCTTTCCTCATCACTCATCTTCTGTACTCCTGGAATCAGCCTAATTGCTCTTCTCTGACCTTTTCTAGTGCGGTTATGTCCTTTTTGTAGCCTGGAGACCAAAAATGGCACACAGGACTCCAGATGAGGCCTCACCAGTGCGTTATGAAGCCTAGCAGAACCTCCTTGGACTTATATATAACCTGACATTCTGTTATACTTCTTAATGGCTTCTGAACATGGCCTGGCAGTGTCAAGTCCACTATGTCTCCTAAATCCTTCACATAAGACATATCTTTGATTTTTTGACCTCCTATTGTGTATTCAAAAGAAGACATGCTTCATATCTCCTTCTCATTGGTCAATCTACTATTTTTTTGGTCTGACATGCAGCCTTTTACCTTTGGGGTGAAGCTTCAGAACTGTTTTGGCCATCATGTGGCCGACGCTACTCCCATAATTTTCCTCATGCCTTCTTTCTTCCTTCATGACATGCTCAAGCCAAGACAACAAAGCACCCACATTTCCATAGCACCAGCATCTGTTCGTGTTTCTCGACTCTTGACCAGGATATTATAATATAACTTCACACTGTAATAAACAGCACCCATGAGCAGGCGTCTCTAATGGGAGAGATTACAGTCCACTGCCCGGACAGAGGGGGCGAAGGAAAGGAAAAAGTAGGACGGAAGGAAGGATATTCCCTGCAAGACATCATCTTATGCTGGCATCCCTGCTGTGACAGGTTTAGGTTGCTTACCTGGCTGAGAGGCCAATATAATGATAGAATCAGAGGAGTTAACCTTCTTGGATTATCTGCTCCCCCAATACACTTGATGGCAGCCACTCTGGGCTAGGATTCTTACATGGACATCCACAGGGCATGCTGGGACTTGTAGTCTGATGGGGCAGCCTTGTTGGGTTCTATGAAGGCCACCAGGGTTCACAATCCCTACTTTCAGGAACTTCTGCTGGACACGGAAATGCTTCTAATGGGCTACACTCTAGCACCAGAAATACTCCCAGGTCCAAAATAAAACAAGCTGCTTGACTTCAGCCAGGGGATTTAGAGTCAGATTTGGAGGATGGAGAAAGCCACTCTGGAGGAGTGAAAGAAGAAGAAAGAAAGAGGAAGATAGAAAAGAATTGTATTGTGGTTGTGCCACTATCACAAGGCAAATGTCTAAGGCATTATACTTATAATTAACTTGGAACTTGTGTCTGGAGTTTGGGGTGCTACAACGCCCCCTACTGGCCACAATGCATTGCTTACTTTTTCATATGGAGCTCAGAATAGAACTGTACTAGCAGACGCCCCTTCAACGTATTAGTCATTTAAAACACTGTTACTAACAGAATATTATCAACATGTATTTTACAACATTACAAATGCAAAACAATATAAACACATATTATGTAACATTTCAAGCCAAATGCAAATCATTAGCAACCTGTTTTTTCCTTCTTTTTTAACATTTCAAGCCAAATGTTGATGATTATCAGCTTGTATTTTGTAACACTGCAAACCAAATTCAACAAAATATCCTTTTAACACCATGTAAACTAAATATAATACAAAGGAGGTCCAATGTTATTGCACTCATTTTTATAGAATCCAATGAACTGCAATAATGCCTTTACTCCCTCTTCCACAGAACACCAGAAGAGAAGCCCAGCTACTTACGTTCCCAGACCACACCCTCTTGTAGACGTTACATCCTCATGAACCACCTCTTCCTACCTACCATCTATAAAAGTCTGTATTAAAACCGAATCCTTCATCTTGAAGTCAGTCATAATCGTGACTCAATCCTTCATGTCTACTCAGTTCATGCTTTTTTCTGATAATATAAGGTGTGGATCCCCCAAAACCTTTCTATATACTAACCATCCCCTGCAGTTTCGCCCGCGTATTAGTGAAACAGGACAGTGAGGAGGGTCCTGCCCAGCTCTCTAGTCCTGACGTCACACTTCCCCTCACCTCAGCCCGGAGCCTCTGTCTCGGATTAGTGTGAATATGTCACTCCTGCAAGCAAACTATGAATCTTAACGTGATGAGTCGCAAAATCAACCGGAATGTTCAAGCAAATTATAGAAAAAAAAAACGATCTAAATCCGTTAAGTAGTTTTCTCGTGAAAAGCGGACAGACATACAAACAGGTCTAAAAAACTATAAGAAATTTTTAAAACCGCTTCTTAGCAAGCACCTATGGGCCAAGGGTAACCTACATTCCAAATTTTAAGTCCCAAGTCCTCATGGTTTGGGAGATTTTGTGATGAGTAAGTCAGTGGTATTTGGCTTTTATATATATACTAGTCATTTAGCCCGTTACAATAACGGGCGCTAGAACAGTAGTGCATAAACATTAGTAGGAACAGTCTATATCAAATGGCAAGGGACTTTGACCTCATTGCTTTTCTTGGTCGTATTTTTCTTTCTTTCAGCCTTTCTTTTGTTGATGTTTACTTGCTGAGCTGACCGTTCTTCGTGGGCTGCCGCTGTGTATACACACAGTCTTTAATTTTCTGTGACAGTAATACTGTCTTGTACGGCTCTATTCAATAAGGGCGCGCACAAAATGGCGAGCTTCAAAAGGGTGACCTCAATTGAGCGCGGCGAATAAAGGCGTTCGTAGATAATTTAGTTCAAATGGCTCTGGAATATGTGAAGAGCAACAAAGGTGCAGATCTTTATTTACGCGCGCCTTTATTCGCTGCGCCCAATTGAGGTCACCCTTTTGAGGCTTGCCTTTTTGTGCGCGCCCTTATTGAAGGATGCCTGTGCACGCCCTTATTGAAGGATACCGTCTTGTACGTCCGCTGGCTTGTACGTCCCTAATATACCTTTAATTTTCTCTGGCGGTAATACAGACATGCGTGTCGGTAATATGCCTTTAATCTCCTCTGACAGTAATACTGGCTTGTATGTGGCTGTAATATGCATCACTGTATTGTTTATCTTTAATTTCCTCTTGCAGTAATACTGGTTTGTGTTTCCGTAAAACGCCTCTAACTTTCTCTGACAGTAAAATTGAGCATCGCACCGTGCCCAGCGCATGCGCACTTCGTCAGCACCCACACATGGACACCTGGACGCACATAGGGATTTTATATATATAGATAGATACACATACATATATACAGTATATATATATATATATATATTTTACACACACACACACGTAATCATGGGACATATCCGGTCCTCCAGAACGTTTAAATGAATGACTTGTAAATGCAATACCGATGCCTTTTTCGCGCTCATCAGGATTTTGCCAGAAATTGGCACCAAGAAAAAGCTGCATGCAACATTTTTTTTGATGCCATCTGAACATGCATCCAACCAAACGCAAGTGGTGAAAGCCCGAATGGATGGTTTGATTCATTGCAATGAGCAGAAAAACACTCAGCATTCAATCTGCGCTCACCTGATACTACAGATGGCAGAAAAACGCTCAGTTCAGACATCTGTGTTGACAGGGCCTAATACAACCACACTGAACTCCTTATCTGTTAAATTTTATTATTAACAGGCTGAAATGTTAAAACAGAAAACATATAATATGAATGCTCAAGCTCTGTTGATGCAGTTCCTCCTGTCACACTGATGACGTAGAATAACACAGTAAACAGAGTAGGGAAATATAACAGGAGAACATACAACATAATGAATATTACTGCACAACAATTCTTTTGAAAAGTCTTGCTTCCTGAAAAGTTATGCTGATTGTGACAGGTACCTACTGGGTATGCACAAATATAGTTTTGGTTTTACTGCATCATGTAGAAACTCTGAGAAATAGACATTTATATGTTTACTGACAATAACGTATTTAGTCACATTTATGTTTCACATAAGCTATTAAATTCAACAGAATTAAAAGTGTTTTGCTCCTGATTTTCTTTTGTGTTCAATGTCTGTTGCATCACGTTGCAGTGTCCAACAGTAGTCAGCAAGCATTGGCAGATTCCAGTTGCCCTGGTATCGTCTCTCCATCGTAGCAATGTCCTGGTGAAATCTTTCACTGTGTTCATCACTGACAGCACCGAGATTTCCGAAGAAGTCCAAGTGTGAGTGGAGGACATGAATCTTGAGTGACATGTTGCACTTCATTGTCTTGTATGCTTTGAGAAGTTTGTCTACCAGCTGAATGGAGTTTGGGGCTCTGTAATTGCCCAGAAAATTGTCAGCAAAATCTTTGAAGCCTTTCCAGGCAATTTTTTCCGGCCCAAATAACAGATCTTCAAACCGCTTGTCACTCATAACATGTCTGATCTGGGGGCCAACAAAAATTACCTCTTTGATCTTGGCGTCAGTTATTCTTGGGAACATCTGTCTTAAATAAGAAAAACCTTTGCCTTCCCTGTTCAGTGCTTTCACGGAATTCTTCATGAGTCCCAGTTTTATGTGACGAGGAGGCAAAAATATCTTTGCTGGGTCGACAAGCGATTCATGCGCCACATTTTTCTGTCCTGGAACTAACTTTTTACGGAGTGGCCAGTTCTGTTGAGAATAGTGCGACTGTTTGGCACAGCTATCCCATTCACAGATGAAACAACAGTACATTGTATAGCCGAGCTGCAGTCCTAGTAACAGAGCAACGACTTTAAGATCTCCGCAGATATTCCAGTTGTACCTACTATGCTGGATGTGCTTCAGCAACAGTTCCATATTCTCATACGTTTCTTGCATGTGTGCTGCATAGCCGACAGGTACTGAAGGATAAACGTTGCCAATGTGTAGCAGAACAGCTTTCAGGCTTAACATTGACGAATCAATGAAGAGATGCCACTCTTCCGGGTTGTGATCACAACCCAAGGCCGAGAACAATCCTTCAATGTCACAACAGAAACAGACACTGCCGACTTGTGCAAAAAATTTGGTTATATCATGATGTTGGCCTCGAAACACAGAAATGTTCGTACCTGGTGACAGCAAACACCATTCCTGCAGTCTCGAACCCAGTAGCTCAGCTTTTGACAGACCCAAATCTCTGACCAAATTGTTCACTACAGTCTGTGTTATCAGATGTAGATCGCCTGATGAACACAGTTCAAAATCCGGGTCAATGTCACTGTCAGTACCCTGCATTGCAGTTTCTTCATCTGGTTCATCTAAGGTCCAATCCTCTGGTGTTTTCGGAATTGGAAGACTGTCTTCATGTGGCATGGGTCTCATTGCTGAAGGCAGATTAGGATATTCAATTGACTTCTTGTTTTTGGCAGAGAAACCAGACCCATTAGTCAAACAGAAGTAACAGTCCGTCACATGGTCTTTCTGTTCTCGCCATATCATCGGGACAGCAAACGGCATCGTCTTTCGAGTGCCTCTGAGCCAGGCTCTCAGACTGACAGCACATGTCGCATAGCAAATGTGAGGCTCCCATTCCTTGTCTTGATCACCAATTTTGCAGCCGAAATACAGATGATAAGCTTTCTTCACAAGAGCAGTCATCCAACATCTCTGAGGCACAAGTGTATATTTGCCACAGATATAGCAGAATGTTTCACGGCTGTTACGACATTGACGAGACATATCGCCTGACACCAAAACGTCTACAGCATCAAACTTACTTACTGTTATATTGCTACAGATACTCTACTTTACTATACTGATACTCTACATACACACTGACTATCTAGATTAACCAAATGAGCAGGATTGGTGTATGCAAGCCACCTTTATAGCATGCCGAGACAGAGTCAAGCTCGTTCAGACCTGCCCAGGATGTCAACTTCCACAGAACAGCTTCCAATCTGGCCTGATTCCATGACTGGTCATGCCCAGGCTGCACAAACCGTTGTTGATAAGTCACTTATGGGAGCGAAAATGTTTGGATACAAATATAAGAAAAAATTATGACAAAACTGAAACAGTACGTGATGGGTAAATTTTGATATGATATTCATGATCAGCACCCAAAAATTATAAGAAACACCCAACAGTGTTCAAGAAGCAAAAACTTTGTTGTGCAGTGATTAGGATTTGCTGAAGCTCCAAATAACTAAAAATAGTATTTTAGACACCGGTTACACTTCTGTGTTCTCAAGACAATAAAAGCTTTCAGTTTATTTCTGGATGAAATGTGCTTTCAACATCGGAGCAGTGGCAGGGTGGATCTACTAGGAAAGTATAGAAGGTTAAGCTTCAGGGTCTGTAATCCCAGAGGGGACAAAGAAGCGGCTTTAATCCACATTCCTTAAATTGCTCTACTGTATCAGAAGGATTTTTAAAAAAGTAATAGTATCAAAAATGTACTGTAATTCAATAAAAAAATGAACATTAAAATAAAAATAAAAAAACTAGCAAAAAGACACTGTGCTAATCTGTTATGGAACAACCCCAATGAAGAAGATAGCAGTGGTCACCAAAACCTTGTTGATGGTTGCGAAGGGACCCCCCATAACAGTTCAAGCCTCAGGGTCCCAAAAATGTAGGTCCGTCATTGAGCAGTCCTGTCTAACGCATAACACCAGTAATCAATCCGGGGGCCATTGGTTTGGGAAAACGATGGGCAGTGAATGTCTGACCTGCGTATTTAACATTTTCATAACTAACATAACTTTGGTAGTTTTGGGATTTCCTTTTTGGTTTCTTCAGTAAATCACTTTGTGGTTTTTAGGAAGGCATTCTTGTTTTGGAATTTTTGTAATATTTTAAATATTGTTACTTTGGAAATGTTTGAGCTCTTGGTTGATTTTGAATTTTAGGAAGCTGATTGGATTGATCATTATGGTTTTGGGTAAAGTTTTACAGTTGGAGGCCCTTCTTGACACTAACCCTCTCTATTTATCTGGGCTTGGGACCGGTTATTAAGACAGTGGTAAGACCACCAATGATGTATAGAGTCAAGACATGGGCAGTAATGGGAGCGCAGGAGAAGAAGTTGGATGTGGCAGAAATGAGAATGTTGAGACGGATGTGTGGAGTTACAAGAAATGACAGAATGAGAATTAGAGGACAAGAAAAATGGTAGAGAAAGCTAAAAAAGTACAGGAAAGTAGGCTGAAGTGGGATGGACCTATGATGAAGAGAGACAATGAATATGTGGGCAAAACAGTGATGGACATGGAAGTACAGGGAAAGAGAAAACGAAGGAGGCCAAAGTGGCAGTGGATGGAAAAAGTAAAAGAAGATCTGAAGGAAAAGGTTCTGACTATGGAGGAGGTGAAGAATTGTATGTAAAAGGTCAATCAGGTTGGTCAGGCATATCATTACTGACTCAGAAGTGTGAAAAGAAGAAGAAGAAAGCTGTTTCTTTCTAGGTTTACTTTATTTTTATTTATTAAATCAAATTACATAAAATAGTCTTGTTTATTTAGGGTAGGGGTTTTGAGTGGTTCCCCTCCCCTTTTTTTTAGGATTTGGCATATTTAGACCAAGATCAAAGTTCCACCCCCAGTATTTCACAAGTACCAATAGATTACCACAACACATGTACTTGATGTGCAGAAGAGGGCGGACATAATATAATCAGCCTCTGCAATTTGCTCCATGCTCAGCAGATGTTGCCACACTTTGTGTTCTTTCTGCCACGTTGCCTTCTCTATCACTTTGCCTGTGCAATTTGTTGTGAGAAAGATGCAAATCCTGATAACTTGGGTGAAACTGCTGCTAGCCACATATTTTGTTTCACCTATCACATATCATATTATAACCTTTTAATTAAGACCAAGATCAAGGTTCTAGCAATAGTGGTTTGCGAGTAATCCCATGACAGAATACACAAGCCTTAGCATTTTATATATATATATATATATATATATATATATAGATTAATGATGGACTATCAAAACCTATACAGTGGATCATAATCATTTTAACACTCTGCTATTATTAAATAAGGAATTATAGATTCTCAATAACTCTAGATTATAATCTTGGAATTGAAGCTTTTCAATAATTTTTAATCATTTATTATTTATAAAATGTCTTTGAAGGATAAGAATGTTTGTTTATGATTATACACAAAAAGTCTTGTCTAGAAACTGTACACTTGCTTGAGGAACTTAAAAGCATATTATTTTCAAACATCAATGGAGCCCAGATGTGGATGGATTTTATTGCCAAATCCAAATGCAATACGGCATATGGTTTATTGTAAATGTTATAATTATGCATTTCTCTGTCAGACAAATTAACATAAATAAATAGTGAATGTAATAAAGTATCAATTAAGACACCTGCATAGTGACAACAGAGGTAAGGCTTGAATTTTTAAACAGTTTCTTTGCTTTACATACTGTAAGTATAGATACACACTGTTTGTGTAAATATATATATATATATATATATATATACTGTATATATATATATATATATATATATATATATATATATATATATATATATATATACTGTATATATATTTAGTTACGCATGTGTGTTTGAGGGGCTACTCCTAACAGGCTTTTTTCTTCTTCTTTAGCTCAGAGAAGACACCCCCAGAAGACAATTGACCATGCCCAGTCCCCAGACCCATATAGATTTTGTAACCACAAGGGTTGCCACAGAGCCCTGAACAACAGGCACAACTCTGCCAGACCACAGTTTAGGGATGAATATGGTTAATAAAGCCCCCTTTTCCTCTTCCTTCTCCTTTCAATCCTCCACATGATCTTTGTCCCTCTGCCATCTGATTCTCATCCTTAGATGAGGGAGAGCTGCTCCTTTCATGTGGGATCCGGGAGCACTTTCAGTGTTACGGTATTGCATGGCAGAAGCACTTCATATAAAAGCTCTCCATAAGAGTCATGTCCATTCTTCTCAACACTCTCAAGAACCCCAACAGGATTGCCCTACCAGCCTACAATATCCAGGCAACCCTATTAATGTCAACATTTGGTTCCTGCCTGGGGAGCTGTTCATGCTGGTGGTCAAAAGGTCCACTAGTCCCTTTGTCTATTCATCCCGACTGGGATAGAAGCTGAGGACCATTTCAGCCGTGTTGAATCTCCAATCTTGAGCACCGCCCATTACGGCCTCTTGGCCAGACTCTTTCCCCACTGGGATGCCAGTCTTTCCAATCCCCATCACTTACTCTCTCTCTCTCAATTTATATATATATATATATATATATATATATATATATATATATATATATATATATATATATATATATATAAAATTTTGGTCGAGACGTGATCATCTCGGAGAGACACTTTAACATCACGTGAGACTAGACATTACAACCTTGGGAAGCAAGACCTCGCAGTTGTTGGAATGCTTTAGGCAGACACACTTTATGTGCTCCCAGCTCTTAAAAATGTTATACATTCTAGATAGCACGTGAAAGACTAAGTGAAGAAAAAAGAGCAGTGTGTTGAAAAGAGACACGAAAGCTTTGGAGAGAAAAGAAGGATCTATGTGCAAATTCAGAAAAAGCTCGGATGTCCCATGAGACAAAGCAGTGAGACAGAAGGACAGCTGCTGTACAGGCTTTTAAATGATCGACGCGCAGTGCGACAAGCAGAACACACAGCTCGCCAGCAACCGGCAGCAAGACAGCACCTGATCGGTCCACATCTCCTTAGCATGCGTTCAGCCTACCCCCCAAGCCCTTCTTCACAATGTGAGCGGCAGAGACACAAAGTGGGTGGCGTGTGCCGCGCCCCGGAGTGGGAGTTAGGGGGTTGGCTCGCGAAGCGAGTAGGGGGCATAGCCCCCAGTGTATATATATATATATATATATATATATTGTGAGCTGCGGAGCTGATCGCACCCCCAGAGAATACAGACGCCCCTGGGAAAACCCCTGAAAAAACATTGACAGACTACCTTCACATTCCTCCTTTCCCTTCTGGCTAGCTCTGTCGTGTAATATGCCTCTCGCGCGGTGCTCTGCCTTCTTAAAAAGCCTGTACGGGCTTCTTTCAGTTTGTTAAATTGACTGCTTGCTTCTCCTGGCGGAACTGTCATCTCTGACTTGTCATGGAGCACGTTTAAACTTTTGAAAAGAGACAAATGTTTGTTTGCAGTGCTTTGAATAAATATATATATATATATATATATATATATATATATATATATATATATATATATATATATATATATATATAGTAAAGAAAGCACAACAAACAGGATAAAGATTTATTAGAAAACTACCAAAATACCCGCACTTCACAGCAGCAAAGTACTTTAAATTTTTATTAAGAAGGAAACTAAACCTTTTTAAACTGAGGGAAGATATACCAATAATTATTTGTTAAGGATCTCTTTGTATACCACGTTGTCAGTTCGGCCCACCGGTTGTAATATGACCAAGCTGTGCACTGAGCTTACTCTTGAGCATGCAACGTATATTTGGCCATGTGAAAAGCAATCTTGCCTCAAATCAATGCCAACCTTTTGTAGGGTCTGTCCCTGAGACTTATTAATTGTCATTGCGAAGCAGAGCCTTGCTAGAAATTGGAGGCGTTTGAATTGAAATGGGAACGTCCATGGATCCAATGTGTACTGTTTTGTCAGATTCATAATGTATGTTTGGGTCGTACGCAAATCCACAATCTGCTTTTTTGACCGTTACGTGTAGAATTTCGAAATGAAACCTGCTTAACTTTTGTAAGTAACCTGTAAGGAATGAGCCTGCCAAATTTCAGCCTTCTACCTACACGGGAAGTTGGAGAATTAGTGATGAGTGAGTCAGTGTGGGCTTTGCCTTTTATTAGTATAGATGAAACAAACCTTAACAAAACTGATAATGACTACATTTCTCAATGGAGTCTCCACCCTTGTGCCACCTGCTTGGCACAGCTGGGATTCCAGCAGAATAAAAGGGTTTTGTCTTGTCCTCGTGACCATTTGTGCACCACTTTCTTCACGTCATTATCTGTTTTGAATCGAAGACCACTCCAATGTTTTTTTAGTGGTCCAAAAAGGTGGAAATCACACAGTGCCAAATCTGGTGAATAAGGAGGACGTGACAATACCTCAAACTTCAGTTTCTCTAGACAAGCATTGGTGTTCTTAGCAGTGTGTGTGTCCTTGTCTGGCAGCAAAAGGACTCCTTGAGACTGCAGTGCCCACCGCTTGGCTCGAATAGCAGGCATCACGTTGGTCTCCAACAAGTCACAGGAACTTGCATGAGTGACTGGAGTATCCCTCGGCATGAAGTGTTTGACAATAACTCGGGTGCACGAGTATTGGCGAGGACAAGACAAAACCTTTTATTCTGCTGGATTCCCGGTACTGCCAGGCAGGTGGCATAAGGGCATTGAGAAGAAGGGTGGAGACTCCATTGAGAAATGTAGTCATTATCAGTTTTGTTAAGGTTCATTCCGTTTTCTAATAAATCCCATTTTCTAACTTTAGCTTGACTCCCCCTCATATATATATTGAGAGAGAGAGAGTGCACAAACACAGATAGATATAATATATGTATTTACGCTGTTTTAAAAGGTTAACCATTAAGCAAGTCAAGAAGACAGAGGCATAACAAAGAAAAGGGCAACACACATTGGCAAATGCAGAGGTCCTCTGTGGAGGTCTCCAGGAACTGTTAATCCATTTCCAGAATAAAAATAGGAATTTGGTTTCATTGGGCCATAAGCTAACAACAGAAGAGTCTAAAACAGTATAAAGTGCCTGCACCCTGCCCAGATTAGGAAGTTCTTATTCATCACATGCATCCATTCATTTTCTAATCCCCCTGGGGGACACTCGGTGCAATAGAGAAAACAGCCCAATGCAGGGCACAGACTCTCATACGAGGTGAATTATGGCAGCCAATGAACCTTCCAGACATGTCTTACATATGTAAAGCATTTAGGCTAACAGACCTTAGCGAAGTATTAATTATTAATTATTGATTAATGCCCAGCATCTGCATGTAGTTCAAGTTGTGTTCCATCCAAGGCGGGCTTCTTTCTTGCCTACCCACACCGCCATTGCTGGATCTAGCACTGTTCAGAAAATGGATGGCTGGGACAAAATATAAAAAAGGTGAAAAGCTTAAAACAAATGCACACATTTCTGTTATTTTATTTTTATTGTTCATTTTTTGTAAATTTGTATTATAGGAAGCATTTGAACAAGATTCAGTGTCATTCTCCAAGAAAGCCAACTTAAAAGGGTTATTTTAGAGTGCACCTGTGTGTTTAATGGACCACATCTAGTCATAAAAAATGCATTCCCGTTACTGAAAACATTAATACAGTATGTATTATAAAAATGCACCTTTATTACATTCAACCTGATGTGATATTATTACCAGATGATCAAAACTAATTAATAATTGACTGACATTTCCAACCATCTTGTCTCAAGGGAGGATTACTTACTTTTATTTATTTATTTATTTATTTATTTATTTATGTTTAGAGGCAGCGATAAAAACTAGAACACCCCTCAGAGTCATAAACTTTATATGGCATCTGAAATACATCTGGGGCCAAAGAAATAGAAATTCTTATCACAAATGGCAAACATGCTTAAAAGTTAACAGACTGAAGCCAAATCAATGATATGTGAACTTAGCCCTGAGCTTTCATTTTAGTTCATTGATGGCGTTTTGACCTCGCTTTTCAAGCTTCACTGTCCTCCTGAAAAACATTATGATATTTACCGTCACTGGCACCTTATAGCCAACATTATAATATTGTTATAAAAATTTTAATCACATTTTCAAATCGACCAAATACAATTTAGGGTCTTAATGTGGGAGGGGGATAAGCTGGCAATACTGATTAGAAGGCCAGGGAAACAGCCTTGGACCTTGTCCATTACAAGACCCCCACACACAAGTGGACTCAGGGTCATGCATGGTCGATCCAGATTTGCCAGTTACTGACATATATTTGCCTATGTAAGATTAAATCTCCCATTTCTTTTTTATATAACTAACACTATTTATTTCTATAGCACATTTTCATACACAGGATGTAGCTCAAAGTGCTTCACAGGAAAAGGAAAACAAATTAAATTAGATAAAAATAATTTATGTCAAAATTGCAAGACAAGTTTAATGTACTGTATACGAATAAAGCAATTGTACAGTTTTAAGTTATGGCAGAGAAAGTGCAAAATGACAACGTTATATCTCTCCATATATAAAGCTACTAGCAAAATACCCGTGCTTCGCAGCGGAGAAGTAGTGTGTTAAAGAGGTTATGTAAACATATATATACATATACATATATATACATACATATACACATCCACATATACATATATATATACATATACAAATTTACACATCTACATATATATATACATATGTAAATATATATACATATACCCTAGGTTCTTGTCTATAAGCCGGACTCGTGTATAAGCCGGAGACCAAAAATCATACGAATTTTTAAAATAAAATCTTATCATAGATAAGCCGGACTCATGGATAAGCCGAACGTACTATAACCTATAACTAATAGAAGAGAGGGAGGTCAGTGGTCTCACTTGCACCCATTTAATTTCTTTAAGGGGGGAGAGAGTGTGAGATATTGGCATCTCTCTCATTCCCGCATGGAGCGGTCGGAGCGCGTTCTTTCTGCTCTGGGCGTCGCCGAGTCAACACGCGCGCGTAGCGGTCATTTAAATTGTGATTTTATATGTAAGCATATTTAAATATATATCGCGGATTTTTTGCTGGTTCGCGGATTTCTGCTGACAATGGGTCTTTTAATTTCTGGTACATGCTTCCTCAGTTGGTTTGCCCAGTTGATTTCATACAAGGGACGCTATTGGCAGATGGCTGAGAAGCTACCCAGCTTACTTTTCTCTCTCTCTTGCGCTGACTATCTGTGATCCTGACGTATGGGGATTGAGCAGGAGGGCTGTTCGCACACCTAGACGATACGGACGCTCGTCTAAAAATGCTGAAAGATTATCTTCACGTTGCTATCTTTTGTAAAGCTGATTCCTGAAAAGACATGCTGCACGGTGCTTTGCATACTTAAAAGCTCTAAGGGCACGTATTGATTTTTGGCTGAAAAACAAACTCTGTCTCTTTCTCTCTCTCTCTTCCTGCTCCTGACGGAGGGGGTGTGAGCTGCCGCCTTCAACAGCTTTGTGCCGCAGTGCTTCGCATACTTAAGAGCCAAGCAGCACCATTGATTTGTTTGCTAGAGATTGTTTTCTCTATCTATGTGACATTCTGTGCTCCTGACACGCACACCTTTGAAGAGGAAGATATGTTTACACTCTTTTAATTGTGAGACAGAACTGTCATCTCTGTCTTGTCATGGAGCACAGTTTAAACTTTTGAAAAAGAGACAAATGTTTGTTTGCAGTGTTTGAATAACGTTCCTGTCTCTCTACAACCTCCTGTGTTTCTGCGCAAATCTGTGACCCAAGCATGACAATATAAAAATAACCATATAAACATATGGTTTCTACTTCGCGGATTTTCTTATTTCGCGGGTGGCTCTGGAACGCAACCCCCGCGATGGAGGAGGGATTACTGTATAAGCCGGATTTATGTATAAGCCGATATTCTATTTTTTCATTTTCACAACTTTTTTCCTTAGATAAGCCGTGACTTATAGACAAGAACTTAGGGTAAATATATACATATCTAAATATATATACATATATATATACATATGCACATATATATATATAAATATAGACATACATATATACATACATACATTGACACATATATATATATATATATATATATAGCAAAATACCCGCGCTTCGCAGCGGAGAAGTAGTGTGTTAAAGAGGTTATGAAAAAAAAAAGGAAACATTTTAAAAATAACGTAACATGATTGTTAATGTAATTGTGTTGTCATTGTTATGAGTGTTGCTGTCTTTTATATATATAATATACACACACACACACATAAACATATATATACATATACATATATATACATATCTACATATATATATACATATACACATCCACATATATATACATATATATACATATATATATATATATATATATATATATATATATATATATATATACACACATATCAACATATATATACACACATACATAAACACACACATATACATACACACACAGACATATATATATATATAAAAATTTACATATCTACATATATACACATCTAGATATATATACACATATATACAGTATACATATGTACATATGTATATATATATATATATATATATATATATATATATATATATATATATATATATATATATATATCTAGACATACATACATAGATAGATTGACACATATATATATACATCCATCCATCCATTTTCCAACCCGCTGAATCCGAACACAGGGTCACGGGGGTCTGCTGGAGCCAATCCCAGCCAACACAGGGCACAAGGCAGGAACCAATCCTGGGCAGGGTGCCAACCCACCGCAGATATATATACATATGTACATATATATGTAATTGTGTTGTCATTGTTATGAGTGTTGCTGTCATATATATATATATATATATATATATATATATATATATATATAGCAAAATACCCATGCTTCGCAGCGGAGAAGTAGTGTATTAAAGAGGTTATGTAAACATATATATATATATACATATACATATATACATCCATCCATCCATCCATTTTCCAACCCGCTGAATCTGAACACAGGGTCACGGGGGTCTGCTGGAGCATACATATACAAATTTACATATCTACATATATATATATAAATATAGACATACATATATACATACATACATTCACATATATATATATATATATATATATATATATATATATATATATATACTGTATATATATATATCTACTTATTGGCTCCTGTATTTAGGATATAGCAGGTTGGATAATGGATGGATAGACATTTGTATGCATAGCCCTATTTGCCCGTTTTCGTTTTTTTTCTTTGTTCAGTAATATTTCAGTAAACCCGGAGCTTGTCAGTTCAAATCCTGGTACTGACACCACTGTGTGACCCTGAGGAAGTCACTTCACCTGCCTGTGCTGCAAAAAACAAAAGTAATGTAACAAATTGTACCTCAGATGTTGTAAGTTGCTGGAATAAAGGCATAAGTAAAATAAATAAATATGTATTATACACATAGGAACTATTCATTTATTTTCAGTTAAGTCATCTGCAGCAAACTTTTATAAATGAGGGTTTCTCCTTTTTAGATAGTGCAAACTGTTTCTTCTTCATTGACGTTTTCTCTTGGAGAGCTTTTTTCATTTCATTGAAAATTAAAGCAGCAGCTGCCAAAATATGTAGCTTTCTTATTAATTTTTCAACATTGTGTAAAATAACTTTATAAAATAACATAAAAGGTTTAAATACTGGTTATCCTTTTACACTAAAATATTACTAAAGAGATACAAAAAAAGTAAAATGGATATGTTCTTTTTCTTTAAGGAGATTAAATATTACTGAAGAAAGAAAAAAAAAAATTAAACAGCCAAATGGGGCTATGCATACAAACTTAAAAGGTTTAAATAAAACAGAAATATATATTTTATTTTTACTTGCTTAACTTGTGGAGGGTGTATCCTGTAGCAAAGCCCTAACTTTTTTCGTGAAAGCCCGTTTCAGTCAATAAGTCTTAAAAAAACGTGTAAAGATATTGACAATAAGCTAAGCAAACCCAGGAAGACATGGAATCGTTTAAATCAAGTATCGTTACATCTTCCTTTCTTAAAGAGAAGTAAGGCAGTACTTATAAGCTTACATATTTATATATAGACATACATACATATATATATATATATATATATATCTATATCCGAAGCCGTGCAAGCACACTCTTGAGAATGCAACGTATAGTTGTACAGAAGAAAAGCAATCTTGCCTCAAATGAATGGCAACCTTTTGTAGGTCTATGAACTTAATTTAAACTTTAGGTTTACACGGTTCTTTCTTTCCGAAGTACCTGCACTCATGAATATGTCTGTATGTGTCAGTCGGTCAAATCCACGCGCTTCGCACCGGCGAAGTACCGCTTTTAAATTTTTATTAAGAAGAAAATAAAACCTTTTTAAATTGAGGGAAAATATACTAATAACAGTTTGTTAAGGATCTGTTTTTTTGTGAAGCTGCCTTTACTCGAGTGATCACTTCGACCTGACTTGGTGGCCAACTATAAGCGTTACCTGGTAGGTAACCACCCATACAATCAGATTGTGAATCAGACTACGAATGCCGTGAATGTAATTACACACTCACTGCACTTGCTTACGGTAATCAAACCTCGGACGTCAGTGCTAGAGGGGCTTAGCAGCGGTGAAGTATTGCTTTTAAATTTTAATTAAGAACAAAAGAAAACCTCAGAGGTTCGATTCCCGTAAGGGAGTATAGTGAGTGGCTGGTTACCTACCAGGTAACGTTTATGGTTGGACAGCAAGTGACGTAACATCAGCCACGGTGCCTTCAGTTGTGAGAAGCAGATCATAGAATGATTGAAAATAGTTTTGCATTTACCTTTTTAGTAAAAGGCGAGCTTTTAAGCCTGAGAAATCACCCCGTAAATGCACACGTTTAATTGCACATGTGTTAATATGTATGCTTACACAGTATTAAAAGACAGTGAACAACGTCATTTACCTTTGTTCCCGCGTTTGATAGAAGGCAAGCTTTTAAGCCTGAGAAATCACCCCGTAAATGCACACGTTTAATTGCACATGTGTTAATATGTATGCTTACACAGTATTAAAAGACACTCAAAAATTAACGTCATTTACCTTCGTTCCTGCGTTTGACTTGTGCTGTAAATCTCTTCCTTGTTTTTAGTTCACTTGATTACGTAGGAGGCGTGATGACGCGATACGTGACTCCGCCTCCTCCATTAGAGTATATGAACAAAAAACATGTTCCAATTATGACCATTACGCGTAGAATTTCGAAATGAAACCTGCCTAACTTTTGTAAGTAAGCTGTAAGGAATGAGCCTGCCAAATTTCAGCCTTCCACCTACACGGGAAGTTCGAGAATTAGTGATGAGTCAGTCAGTCAGTCAGTCAGTCAGTGAGTCAGTGAGGGCTTTGCCTTTTATTAATATGTATAGATAAGTCATTCATCAAAATGGCATCCATGCCTCTTCTTGGGTGTAATGTTGCCTGGTGTCCACAAGAGGGCGGGAAAGTTTTGTAAACAAAGGCAAGTGGCGGGCATAAGATGTGTAGTGGCGTATGTCATCCAAAATAGCACCGGAATTTCTGACGAAGAAAGGCATCAAGAAGCACAGAGGAAGAGGAATGTAAGGCCTAGAAAGCCCAATGAAGAGGAAAAAAAGGAGTGTAATGGTCCAAGTCGGCTCCATGCTTCGTGTTTGCTTCCCGGAGCCTCTTGAATCCGGAACTGTCAATAACATATCTGAGGATGAGCCAGGCAAATGCGGACACACACGGTCAGCAAGGGGTTGGAGCAAAGTGTTGGGTGCTTTTATTTATAACTAGTCATTTAGCCCGTTACAATAACGGGCGCTAGAACAGTAGTGCATAAACATTAGTAGGAACAGTCTATATTAAATGGCAAGGGACTTTGACCTCATTCTTTTTGTTGGTCGTATTTTTCTTTCTTTCGGCCTCTCTTTTGTTGATGGTTACTTGCTGAGCTGACCGTTCTTCGTGGGCTGCCGCCGTGTATTGTGTGTCTTTAATTTTCTGTGGCAGTAATACTGTCTTGTATGTCTGCTGGCTTGTACGTCCGTAATATACCTTTAATTTTCTCTGGCGGTAATACAGGCGTGCGCGTCGGTAATATGCCTTTAATCTCCTCTGACAGTAATACTGGCTTGTATGTGGCTGTAATATGAGTCACTGTATTGTGTACCTTTAATTTCCTCTCGTAGTAATACTGGTTTGTATTTCCGTTAAACGCCTCCAACTTTCTCTGACAGTAATATCGCGCACTCACCGTGCCCCGCACATGCGCACCTCACCAGAAGACACCCACACACGGACACCTGGACGCACACAGGGATTTTATTAAAGAGGATAACAAGCAAACCCAAAAGTGCAGTGCAAGTCTTTTTCATAATCCACAATAAAAACAAGAGAATCGATAGAGGTTAAAATCAAATAATAAACAATAAATAATTCATTAAAAATGAGGTTAAAATCTCAGGCAGGCTTCTCTATACATATAAAAATCCAGCCTCTGTCTGTCTGTCTGTCCGCTTTTCACGAGAGAACTACTTAACGGATTTATATCGGGTTTTTTTCTATTATTTGCTTGAACATTCCGGTTGATTTTGTGACTTCTCTCATTGCATTATGTATCATAGTTCGCTTGCAGTACTGATTTATTTGCGTGAATCTGAGAAACATGCAGTGGGCCAAGGAGAGGTGGGTGGGGCCCTCCTCACTCATGCTCCAGCCTCAGGGTGTATTTTATATCCACTTAGCTAGCAAACGAGAGAACTACTTCATGGATTTAGATCAGGCTTTTTTCTAGAATTTGCTTGAACATTCCGTTTGATTTTGAGACTTCTCTCATCGTGTCAAGAATCGTAGTTCGCGTGTAGGAGCGATATATTTGCACTAATCTGAGACAGAGGCTGTGGTCAGAGGGGATGGGGATAGCATGACATCAGGAGTAGGGAGCCGGGTTGGGCTCACCTCGCTGTTCTGTTTCACTATTACATGGGCAGAGCCGTGGGGTACGGCTAGTCTTTCATTAAAAGTTATGGTGCTTCCTTCTAAAAATCAACATCTCCTCCTACAGCTGAGATCCCATCTGGGGTAAGCAGAGAAGACATCAAATAGAAGGAAGCACCATGGCTCAGGACTATTTTTAATGAAAGAAACGTCCGCCAAACAGACGCAGTCCTCCCTAACACGATTCCTGTTTCCACTCCTCTGCCCCGCAGGAGCAGTCAGTCACTCCTATTCCCTACCAGGAGGAGTGACTCTGTCCCTCAATGTCAGCCATGCACTTCTAAAGGGGTCTTTTTCCAGACTGTTTGCTTCCATTGCCCGTACTCCTCCTCGATCCTGGTTCTCTCTCTCTCTTTCTTCCCTTAACCGCCATTCATTTCATCCTCTCTCTTTTTGTTCTTTCCTCTCTCTGTTGTGCAGACTCCCTCTATAGTGTCAGTTGGGTGCAGGTGCTATCCTCCGCCTGCTCTGAGGTGTGAGTGAAGCACTTGACTGACTCATTTGCATTTGCATGATCAGCCAAGCACACCAATACTCGCACGTGATCCACACACACTGGGAACCTGCATGATCCGGGACTCGCGATTATTTCTTTAAAATTTCACTTTGCTACAGACCTCTTCTCACAGGGAGGTAATTTCCAGTCAAATGAAGTTAAAAAATACATGACGCGATCGAAACAGATGGACTTAATATTAAATGGACTTTTCGCTATACAGTGGAACCTCGGTTCACGGACGCCTCGGTATATGTACAACTTGGTTTACGACCAAAAAGTTTGCCAAACTTTTGCCTCGGTTCACAACCACACACTCGGTATACGAACAAGCCAGTTTCCCTTTCGGTTTGTGCGTGCTGATGATTTCCGCACGTGTTGCATTGTTCTCGGTCAGATGTGAACTGCTGAACTGCTGCAATGTAAGAGAGAGAGAGAGAGAGCAGGCAGGCTTGTGTGCTGATGAGAGAGAAAGAGAGAGAGAGAGAGAGCAGGCAGGCTCGTGTGCTGATGAGAGAGAGAGAGAGAGAGCAGGCAGGCTCATGTGCTGATGAAAGAGAGAGAGAGAGAGAGAGAGAGAGAGAGCAGGCAGGCTCGTGTGCTGAGAGAGAGAGAGAGAGAGAGAGAGAGAGAGAGAGAGAGAGAGAGAGAGAGAGAGAGAGAGAGAGAGAGAGAGAGAGAGAGAGAGAGAGAGAGAGAGAACGCGCATGCAGCTGAGAGCGAGCCTGTATGTGCAGCTGAGCAGGGAGCCTAGGTGTTTGTCAGTGTTATTCAATGTTTTTACATTAGTTTACTATTACACTGTGCATTCTATGGTGTAATTAACTATATTTGTGCTTAAAAATATTTTAAAAAATATATTTACATACAGTTCGTACGGTCTGGAACGAATTATGGGGGAAATTGCTTCGGTTCACGACCAATTCGGTTTACGACCAGAGGTTTGGAACGAATTATGGTCATGAACCGAGGTTCCACTGTACTAGTTAACAATATTTTCAAAAAAAATACAGATGACAATGCAAAATGCTAGTAATTTCCAGGATAACAGTATAATAGTAGTATAATATGAGACAGCACGAAGAGAGGAGCTGTTCAAGCTGTCTATGTGTGTGCTGAGGCTCCAGTAGCCTTTAACAGAGGCAGTGAGTGTGAAGAAGGCATGAGCCAGGTTAGCATCAATGATAATCGACTCGTTGATCTTCCAGCAGGGGTAGAAGAGATTCCTTCAATCTGTGGGAAATTTGCACCAGTATTTTTCGATTCTCTCCTGACAGTCGTTTGCAGCAGTTTAGGATCCTGTTGTGAATGTTAACTCTTTGAGGGTGGAATATTTTTTCCAAAAAACGCAGTTTTCTGAAAAGCATACAAAGCAATGGTTTCACACAGAAATCAACACAAAACGTCTGTTGCTGCTTGAGCCACTCACGATGGCTGGCAGGAATATGGGGGTGGCAGTGGTGGCTGCAGTCGCAGAATATCGCAATCTGATTTGTACCTCTTGTCATTGTAAGCGACAGCTACACAAACGTGTTCAGCACCACGATCACTGCAGACCAATCAGCTGATGCTGATACCTCATGTTCATTTTTGATTACTTGCATCAAAATCGGACAAGTCAGAGTCCAATTCAGCAATAATATGCAAAACCTTGTCCACAGAGTATTTTGATTTGCGCATTTGCTTTGATCTCTCGACAGATGTCGATGCCATTTTTACCGTTGTTTATTTTTCACTACTCACGTGAGCGCTGGTAATCTCGGTCAACCAACCAACAAAGTTAACTTTCCTTTTAGCAAAGAGTCAAACTAAAACATAACAGAGGGTTAGGTCACCGTTTACAGTTGATTACCACCCCCAACCCTTCCTCTGGACAAAAGTCGACATTCGCCCTGATAAATTTAAGTAGGGTTACAGTTCCCCAAGTTCTTTAAAAATCTTCAAAAGCAGCAGTCTCTGTTGTTCCTTGGTCTGACAGCTGGACACCTAGGAACCTGTAGTTGCTGATTCTTTCTACTGGTGACCCTTTGGTATGGCGTGGGGCTTGTGTTATTCCATAAGTTGCTGGTGGTCTCATTTGTCAAAGCAAGCTTGTTCTCCCAGCACCATACAGTCAGGTCTTTCAGCCACCTCTTGTAAGCGCCCTTGTCATTGCCAACCATGGTGGTGCCTTCTGGAGACATAAAGATGCTCTGTGGTAGAAATTTAACATCTTGTTAAAGAAAGAAACATCCTCTAACAAGACAAATCAGTAATCAGGCAGGAGAAAAGTTGTTCATTATTGCACCTTTTAATTACTCTTCAGCAAAATGCCTTGGAGAGAACATTCTTCAAAATCAGTCTGTTATAGCATGGTCAGAATGGTCAGAGAAACAAAGAATGGACATTCATTTTATAAACTGTTGAATTTACACACAGTGTCAATCAATGCATACATTTTACTCCGGTTAGTTCGTTGGCTTACACCCAAATGATTTATATAAAATAAAAGTCTATTATATTATATTCTGGTTCTTCTTATACCTTTGAATTGAACTACCACTCTTGAAATTTCTGTGCATATAACAACGGTCCATTCTCGTTGTTTACAGGACATCTGCTGACTTCTTAGTCATCTTTCAGTACATTTTGTTGTTCACTTGACCTTTATCTGATTTCCAACATTTATTTACCCTTTATGCTATTTGTTTAAGATGAATGCTATGTTACCCTAAAATTATCCTTCCACAGCTCTCACTCTCTATGCCTTGCCAATGTCAACAGACTGTAGAGCAGGGGGTCCAAAGCAGCGGCACTTCAGAAATCTCAGATCTTGTCTGTAAGTCTAAGCCATCCACCTGTCAACTGGTCCCCCTCCCTACAGTTCTGGTCAAAGCCTGCCTCCCCTCTCTGCTCCCTCTTATTTCTGCTACAATCCACTCTTCTCTCACTACTGGTACTGTTCCTTCATCTTTTAAAAATGTTGCATTAACCCCAATACTGAAAACACCTGGTGCAGATCCGACTAATTTCAGTAATTTTCGTCCTATTTCTAATCTACCCTTCATTTTCAAAATTCTTCAAAAAATAGTGCCTATTCAACTTCATTCTCATTTATCTCAAAATAACCTGTATGAACAGTTCCAGTCTGGTTTTCGTCCCCTCCACAGTACAGAAACGGCACTTATAAAAATTACCAAAGTCCTCCTTATGGCAACTGATTCTGGTTTCATTCCTATTCTCATCCTCCTTGATTTGAGTGCAGCCTTTGACACTATTTGTCACAATACTCTTCTCAATAGATTATCTTCGATTAGCATTACCCACAATCCACTAGATTGGTTCAGATCCAACCTCTCAGGCCGCACTCAGTTTGTTCAGCTTAAAACTTTCACATCCCAACCCACCACTGTTACTTCAGGTGTGGCCCAGGGCTTTGTCCTGGGGCTCCTCCATTTCATTATTTACCTCCTTCCCCTTGGAAATATCTTTTGTAAATATAACATTAGCTTCCACTGTTATGCTATATCACTAGCAAACCTACTGTTTTCTTTCCACCCTCCTCACTTATTGATTGCATAGCAGAAATCAAATCCTGGTTTTCTTCAAATTTTCTTAAATTAAATAGTGACAAACCTGAGGTTCTCCTCATTGGTACAAAATCAACATTATCCAAAACTGATCATTTTTCCTTTGTTATTGATAATTCCTCTGTCTCCCCTTCCCAATAGGTGTCATCCTTGACAGTACTTTATCCTTTTAGTTCCAACATCAGTAACATCTCCCGGACTCCATATTTCCACTTGTATTATATTAATTGTATTCGCCCATCCCTCACTCCCCACACAACTGCCATCCTTGTTCATAGTCACTTCTTGTCTGGATTATTGCAATTTCCTTTTCTTTGGTCTTTCTCGTAGATCTCTTTATAAGCTTCAACTGGTCCAGAATTCAGCTGCCCGCATCATTACTAGAACCTCCTCTACTCACCATACCACTCCTGTCCTGCAGCAGCTTCACTGGCTTCCAGTTAAGTTCCCTTTCAATTCAAAATTCTTCTGTTAACTTTTAAGGCTCTCCACAACCTCACCCCTCCTTATCTGTCTGACCTCCTCCATGTTGTCATTCCATCCTGTACCCTTAGATCCTCTTCCTCCATCCACTTGACTGTCCCCTTCATCCATTTTACCACCATGAGGAGCACAGCATTCAGTCAGTCTGCTCCCCAGTTCTGGAACTCACTACCATCTGAGCTTAGAAATATTGAATCATTCTCACTTTTCAAATCTAAACTTAAAATTAATTTGTTTAAGACTGCTTTCTCTCTTTGACTACAATTGCTCTGGCTGACTTTAAATTTTGTATTTTAATTTTGTTTATAATCTGTGTTTTATCTATTGTTCGGTGTCCTTGAGTGTTTAGAAAGGCGCCTACAAATAAATAAAATGTATTACCATTATTAGTACTCCGGTGATGACATGTAGGGGGGGCTTCATTAGCTGCGGTGTTATTTTAACCTTTTTTTATATATCATTTTGAGATATCGTGTATTTATTCATTTACCAGTAACGGCCCACTGCATGATAACGTGCAGTGAATACACTTGACTTGTGCATTCCTCGTTTTCATCCTCTTTCTCTGTACGTTTAGCATTCGTTTGCCCAGAGGTGGATGTGCTTTCTGCTTCCTGAGCAGCTCTTCTTTTCTCCACCCTAGCGGCCTTCTTCTTCTCTTCTTCCGACACCATCTTTCCGAGTTAAAACTGATTAAGTCAGTGTTTGTGTTGCAATTACTTAGTACGTTTTTCTTAAGTGTTCAATCTGCCTCAAGAATGATTTAAGATATGGAGAGGTAGAGGAAGTGACGGCGAATGTGGTAGGGATGAGAACGGCGCCCATACGCATGCGCTGTATGGCCGCCCTGCTGCCGAGAGTTGATTTTACAATAAAATAAAATTAAATTAAAAAGAGTAATGAAAATAATCACCCTGAAAGTGGATAGTAGAGCTCGTGTAGTACATGTATACCAAAGTTCAGGTCAATAGGTCAAAAGGTTTTGCGAGCTACAGGTGATTTAATTTCCTGGACAGACAAATGAACAGCCACGGTAGCGTATCATATACAGTACCTGTAAGAAGATTTACGTAAACTAAGTTAATTTATTTAGTATTCTACATGCAAGTACAAATAAACATGAATAGCAAACAAAGGGCTCAGAAGTAAGAGGAAATGGATAAGGAAGGAAAAGCCCCTTCAAAAGTCTAAACCGGCCTCAACTTCACGGTATGGCCTCCAAGACACTGACCTGGAACAGACGGGAGAAGTTACAGACCTGCAGGACCTGACGCGGAGGCATAAGCACCAGCCAAGAGTATTACTGGGAGCGAGTAAGGTGAGCAAGGAGCATTCGTCGACTCCAGAAGGATCATTGGAAACCCAGCATGGCCTTGTCATCCCCCACTGTCAACTTTAACTAATTCCCCCCGCGAGTCTGCGTCATAATCTCCTACTGAACTCGCAACTTTGCCTACAGAGATCAGGGAAGATCGAAACGCACTCTCCAAGCTGAAGGTAATGATTGCCGCTCTCGGTGGGATCATAAATGATATAAGGCAAGACTTAAAGAATATCAATAGAGAAATAAAGAATGAAATAAAGGTCCTAAATGAGAAAAATGACAAACTGCATTAGGATATGAAAGTACTCCAGTGATGACAACCAAAGTGAATGTGCTGTTGTTGCCAAGTCTCACTGTCTGGGGCTTGTTTGTAAGAAAGTCAAACACCCGGGTGCTTCAAAGACCGAGGTCCCTTAGCTTCAACACCGATTGAAATGGAACTATGGTGATAAATGCATCGCTGTAGATGATAAATTACATCACAAGGTAGGTGTTTTTCTTTTCAAAATGTCCCAGTACAGTGTGCAAAGTAAAACAGATGACATTATCCACAGATCTATTATGTATGTATGCAAATGGGGTAGAGAGTGGCAGGGATATTACAGTTTATATATCACATAACCTGGCATTTCAGACACTTCATTTACAACGGAGGTTAAAGGAAAGTAACTGAAACAGGAAACCGGAGGTGCCATCAGCACAGTCACAATTGCGGTCTTCTTGAAACACATTCACATTCATTCTGTCAGTCTTCCTTTGTTAATTGCATTTTTCTCCAATATGATAGCAAAAGGGACAATAACATGAAATAAATTTGTCCACTGGTCTGTGCTATAAATATGTATTCTGTATAATTCCAATAACTTTGATCATTTCTATAGTCAAAATCACTGAATTTGCGCTTTTCAATAAACTGCATCCGGCGCCGCCGTGAGTGGCAGCCTTTTCAGCAGCTCCGTGTATGACTGTATTTGTATGTGTACTTTTCTACTTTTATTTTTCTATTTTTATTTATTGATCACTCCTACCACTTTATTTTATGTGGATTCCTTCCCTGGACACACTTACTTTTACAACGTGAGCATGGATTTTAACACGCCGAGACTCGCCTATTCAAGTACTCAACTTCGGGCGCTGAGAACAAATGCCAGTGCCGGTATGGTTCCATATTTACCCGACGAGGTAAGAAGGCGGTATCGTGGCAGCAGAGCCGGCACTAAGCTAAAAAAGAAGCGGCTTGCGAGAAAGTGGCGTTTCAAGCCTTCGGTGCCTTCTGTGATTCTGGGGAATGTAAACTCAATCTCAAATAAGATCGATGAACTGGCTGCGCTGGTGAAAAATGTAAGGACCTACAGAGAATGCAGTTTGTTGTGTTTCTGCGAAACGTGGCTAAATAACACCATCCCAGATGCCAACGTGGAGCTATCCGGGTTTAGCACAGTTAGAGCGGACAGAGATGCAAGTACCTGTGGTAAGCACAAAGGAGGAGGACTCGCTCTCTATGTTAATACACGGTGGTGTCACTCTGGACATGTTAACGTCAAAATCTCCACTTGCTGCAGGGATATCGAACTGTTGGCCGTAAATTTACGTCCCTACTATTTGCCCAGAGAGTTTGGACATGTTATTGTATACATTCCTCCTCGGGCAGACGTGGAGTCAGCGAGTGACATCATCCATTCCGCTGTTGCTAAGTTACAAACGCAGCACCCTGAGGCGCTTGTGCTAATCGCTGGAGACTTTAACCATGTGACGCTGGACAAAACATTGCCTGCATTCTCCCAGTATGTGGACTGTAACACCCGGGGAAATAAGACTATTGATTTACTTTATGCAAACGTTAAAGACGCATACAGCGCCACCCCGCTGCCTGCGCTTAGGAAAGGAGATCATAACCTGGTTCAGCTTCAGCCTCACTATAAACCAAAAGTTAGAGTCCTACCTACAACCACACGATCATTCAGGAAGTGGACCCTGGAGGCTGAGAATATTCTGAGAGAACTTTTTGGAACTACAGACTGGGATATCCTGCAGGGATCTCATAATGAGAACATTGAGGAAGTTGTTGACTGCACTACTGACTACATCAACTTCTGTATGGACATTGTAGTTCCAGTAAGAACAGTACGCTGCTATGCTAACAACAAGCCATGGATTACAAGTGACATCAAGGGCCTTTTGAATCAGAAGAAAAGGGCTTTTAAAGACGGTGATCAGCATGAGCTCAAGCGCGTGCAGAAGGAACTCCGAGTCCAACTCAGGGCGGCGAAGGAGCAGTACAGGAGAAAGCTGGAGCAGAAGTTGCAGAATAACAGCATGAAGGAAGTGTGGGATGGGATGAAGATCATCACTGGCTGCAGCTCGAAGCGGGGTACCACCATTGAGAGAGACGTGAAGAGAGCAAACCAAATGAACAACTTTTTTAACAGGTTTGACCACCCTAACCCACTCTCACTCTCACCTCGGAGTACTGCACCCTCCACACATCCTTCTGCTGATACCAGCATAGGAAAAACATCCCCACCCATAATAACAACAGCGCAAGTGAGCAGAGAGCTGAGGAGACTTCGTGCCAGCAAAGCAGCGGGTCCAGATGGAGTATCGCCACGACTGCTGAAGGTCTGTGCATCGGAGCTGGGGGGTCCTCTACAGCGCATCTTCAACCTGAGCCTGGAACAGGGGACAGTCCCGAGGCTTTGGAAAACATCTTGTATCACCCCAGTCCCAAAGGTATCACGTCCTAGTGAGCTGAATGACTTTCGGCCTGTTGCTCTGACATCACATGTGATGAAGACCATGGAGAGGCTGCTGCTTCACCACCTGAGGCCACAGGTTCAACACGCCCTTGACCCTCTGCAGTTTGCATATCAGGAGAAGGTGGGAGCGGAAGATGCCATCATCTATATGCTACACCGATCCCTCTCTCACTTGGACAGAGGCAGTGGTGCTGTAAGAATTATGTTTCTAGACTTCTCTAGCGCCTTCAACACAATCCAACCTCTGCTCCTTAGGGACAAGCTGACAGAGATGGGATTAGATTCATACCTAGTGGCATGGATCGTGGACTATCTTAAAGACAGACCTCAGTATGTGCGTCTTGGGAACTGCACGTCTGACATTGTGGTCAGCAACACAGGAGCGCCACAAGGGACTGTACTTTCTCCGGTCCTGTTCAGCCTATATACATCGGACTTCCAATACAACTCGGAGTCCTGCCATGTGCAAAAGTTCGCTGATGACACTGCTATCGTGGGCTGTATCAGGAATGGGCTGGAGGAGGAGTATAGGGACCTAATCAATGACTTTGTTAAATGGTCCGACTCAAACCACCTACACCTGAACACCAGCAAAACCAAGGAGCTGGTGGTGGATTTTAGGAGGCCCAGACCCCTCATAGACCCAGTGATCATCAAAGGTGACTGTGTGCAGATGGTGCAGACCTATAAATATCTGGGAGTGCAGCTGGATGATAAATTAGACTGGACTGCCAATACTGATGCGCTGTGCAAGAAAGGACAAAGCCGGTTATACTTCCTTAGAAGGCTGGCTTCCTTCAACATCTGCAATAAGATGCTGCAGATGTTCTATCAAACAGTTGTGGCGAGCGCCCTCTTCTACGCAGTGGTGTGCTGGGGAGGCAGCATTAAGAGGAAAGACGCCTCACGCCTGGACAAACTGGTGAGGAAGGCAGGCTCTATTGTTGGCATGGAGCTGGACAGTTTAACATCTGTGGCAGAGCGAAGGGCGCTCAGCAGGCTCCTATCAATTATGGAGAATCCACTGCATCCATTAAATAATGTCATCTCCAGACAGAAGAGCAGCTTTAGCGACAGACTGCTGTCACTGTCCTGCTCCACAGACAGATTGAGGAGATCGTTCCTCCCCCAAACTATGCGACTCTTTAATTCCACCAGGGGGGGTAAACGTTAATATTTAACATTATACATAGTTATTGTCTGTTTTTTTTTTTTTTTTCACCTGTATTATTATCATTCTTTAATTTAATATTATTTATTGTATCAGTATGCTGCTGCTGAAGAATGTGAATTTCCCATTGGGATTAATAAAGTATCTATCTATCTATCTATCTATCTATCTATCTATCTATCTATCTATCTATCTATCTATCTATCTATCTATCTATCTATCTATCTATCTATCTATCTATCTATCTATCTTTTCCTGTTCAAATACTTTAGGAGAAATGCGAAGTGCGGCAGCGACGAGTTTCACCTCAGCTCGGACTGCGCTCTCCCTCACACACTGCAGGGTTGATGCATGCAATTGGCATGTGCCCGTTGCTGTTTCTTTGTATGTCGCCAATATAATGTCTGCATACACATTTATTATACACCCTGACTTTCCACAGTCTGGCTAATATCTTTAATGAATGTGTGTGACATATTTAGTCTTGCTGATCGGACAGAAAACCGCAGGCACAAGGTGAGGCAGACAGTACTGTGCCACCCTGAAGGGGGCGCATGTGAGCCCAACAGGTACTCGTTCCTGCTGTTCTTCTACGCAGAGACGCCAATAAAGTAGCGATATCAGAAAGTAAAAAAGGTGCACTGCAGCGATCCGTTTATTTTTATTTTTTGTTCTGACTGACTGCCAAAATGGAAGATTTCTAAAACTAAAGGAAAATAACGGGGACTTTTACAAAAAAGTGACGGAGATTTTCGTGGAGAAGGATAGACACGTGGACTTCATTTACAAATAAAGGTAAAACCATAAATGGTTTTCAATTTTATAAAAAATTTGATTAGACTGGGTGGCGCAGTGGTAGCGCTGCTGCCTCGCAGTAAGGGGACTTGGGTTCGCTTCCACGTATGTTCTCCCCGTGTCTGCATGGGTTCCCTCCCACAGTCCAGAGACATGCAGGTTAGGTGCATTGACAATCCTAAATTGTCCCTAGTGTGTGTGCTTGGTGTGTGGGAGTGACCTGCGGTGGGCTTGCGCCCTGCCCAGGGGTTTGTTTCCTGCCTTGCGCCCTGGGATTGGCTCCTGCAGGCCCCCTGTGACCCTGTGTTAGGATATAGCGGGTTGGATAATGGATGGATGTGATCAGACTAAGAAAAAAAATCCAGTATTTAAAAACTAAATTTTGACCTTAAATAAAATATTCTTTTGTTTTTCTTGTTATCCTTTTGTTGAACAGTCTGTATTAAAATTGATTAAAGCATCAGAATTAAAAGCTTTCAAAAACTAAATATTTCAATTAAGGTTAAAATTGAATTCTGTTTTTTTTTTTGGACACCACTCAGTACTTTCATTTGTATTGAATGAGTGTGAATTGTGGAATTACAACGGCAAATTTAGAACACATGGTGGGTGAGGAGCAAATGCTCTCTCTCCCCGCTATAAATGTAACGTTCTTTCTTAGCCAAATATGAGCCTTTCCTGTGTGTGTAAAGAATGCTGATGAGATATGAAACATAACCAGTAGTCAACGTGTATGCTGCCAAATAAATAGTGAATAAGCTACTCTTTGGGGTTCATGTATTTGTAAATCTGACTCTGAAGGAGTCAGTGACTCACCAGCCATGAACCTCATCGCACGTCACTGGATAGCAATATACCATGCAATATGGTTCAAATAATGCTTTAGAAGGTGTTGCAACCCAGTTTGTTCCAACACTGCTTTCATACGGAGGGTTTCTAAGTAAGTAAATTAAAATTGGTATGGTGGTAGTGCTACTTCCTCTCAGTAAGGAGACCAGGCTGTGCATCCTGAGCCCATCCTTTATGGAGTTTTCATGTTCTATGTGGGTTTCCTCCGGGTTCTACCAGTTTCCTTCCACAGTCCAAAGACATGCAGGTTGGGTGGACCGGTGATGCTAAATTGACCCCATGAGTGTGTGCGTGTGTTCAACTCTATAATAGACTGGCACACTTTCTGGGGGATTGTTCCTGCCTTGCACCCTGTACTAACTGAGATAAGCTCTAGCCTCCTATCACTCTGCTCAGGAGATACACAATGCCGCATCTTTCATAGCAACAGTCATTCAGTTTCTGTGTAGTTCCCTTTATGATCCTTGTGGTGCCTTAAGAGGCGGGGCCACCTGTCCATCACTGCCAAGAGACTACCCTCAGCCCTATAAAGGCAAAGACAACTCATCACCAACCACAACATTTATTTTTATAGCACAAGGGGGCTCTGCCCCCTGCTCGCTTCGCTCGCCTACCCCCGGCGTTGGGTATCCTGAAATACATTAGTCAAGCTCGTTGGTTTTGGAGTCGTGCCCGCTTTGCCCGCAGCATTTCAGACGCGCGTTGTAGGTGCCTGCGTTCATTGATTGTATCCAGGCGGGCTCGTGTTTGTATATCCGTCAGTCGAGGTCATTCGTTTTGAACCCGTGCCTGCTTTGCTTCCGCAGTGTCAGACGCGCGTTTTAGGTGCCTGCATTCATTGATCTTATCCAGGCAGGCTCGTGTTTGTATCGTTGAGCTGTATTGTGTTTGAATTTGGTGTAAAGCGTTCAGCGGTTTGTACAATCCCAAGCAGCACATTATTCCTAACTTCACTCTGCAGTAGTGCCACTCACAATATGGTGGTGACGCCTGCGCCTTCACTCCGCAGTAGTGCCACTCACATTATGGCGGTGACGCCTGCGCTTTGTGGACCTGTGGGGCATCCGTAGCCTCTCACGGTTGACTCTGGGGTGCAGCGCAGAATCCTCTTTTGTGTGTGGCTGTGTCGTTAGGCGTTAGCTATGGGCGCGTTGTTGCTTCATTTCTCATTCACGTTAGTTGAGCTCTTTCGTTCTTGGGCCGTGACTCCTTCGTTCGAGGTGGATAAGACTTCGCTTGCAGTGTATGAGACGCGAGCCTGCGCAGTACGTCTCATGGTCCCATCGCCGTGTCCCTGCGTCCATATCCGGTTTATTCTCAGTTAGTAATATGGATAGTCTTTTACAAATGGTGTAACTCAAAGTGAAGATGAAGAAAGAAAGGTTTATAAGAAGCAAAAATAAAACTAGGCAATACTGTGTAACAAAGAACAAAGTAAGGTCAGATTGCTAAGAGGACAGAAAAAAACCCACCAGAATGCCATACTACATAATAGCTATATAGAATAAAATTAATGGATTATACATAGGCAAATAATACACGGACATAACAATATTATCAAAATAATGAAGAACAATGAACAATAATGTAAAGTGAGCAAAGATGACAAAAAGGAGCAGGAGAAGAATCACAATGCTCTTAGCAGCCCATACATTATCAGAGGTGGTACCCACCTCACCCAGCCTCATCTAATTTAAATTTTGAGAATATGTGCAGTAGAGCAATACACAGCATTTTATTTTTTATTGCCTCCACTCTAAATATAACTCAAATGCTATTAATATAGTGCCATTTTTCAAAAGTAGTGACTGGTTTTGAAAAAAAAAAATAATTCAGTGTTGTCATAGTTGTGCTGACATGATAAAAAGCAGTCTATGCATTTAATCTCCGGATTATGTCAAGTGAGAGAAGAAATCTCTCCTATGGCATTCGTTTAACAACCGCACATTGAGAAATTATAGAAGAAAGGAGTGACAGGCAATGTCAGATATAAACACTGTGAAGAAAACAAAACGGAGAAAAAAGAGGAAGCCATTGTTATTTGCCTTTGACCTCACCAATTCATGGATATTCAAATGGAAGGAATTAAATCATTCAGAATGGATTTTGACATTTCAGTAAATATGGTGGATTGCTTTGCATGAGTGGCAAGCAATTCATCACTGTGAGCAATTACCGCAGTGAACTCCAAGGCCTTCCTCTTCACCAAAGGATCTGCCATTTCATTTTACCCTTTAGTGCCCATTTGTTGGGAAAAAAGAGAGGTTTAGAATGAACCATACAGTCCTTGTACTTAGCAGATATTGGATTTTATTTACCCAGAGAGCTCACAAAGTTTGGACTAGTCAAGAACAGCAGCCTGTTTTCGCATATCTCCCTTTATAGTGTGCTATTGTGTTACTGGTCATGAATTGCTTAATTATTTTGAGAACTTAAGGCAAATATCCAAAATGTCTGCTTAATAGTAGGACCATAGAGGCATTGCAGAATACAATTGAATATTTTAAAGCTTTTTTTACATATATTTTGTCCTGTTATTATACATTTGTTGTGTTATTTTACTGACATCTCCGTTGCAAGAATGAGTTTGGTAGAAAATAATTTTAAATGGTAGCAGATGACAAGACATGAACCAGGAAAACAGGCAATGATTCCTCTGCAGAAAATCAAACACACAGTCGTCAAAGCAAAATAAATACTCTAAGTTTTATTTGCAAGGATTACTTTGACAAAAAAAAAACATTCTGAAGACCAATGTGTCGACTTCTTTATTTTCAATCCGTAAACTCGGATGATGAGGAAGTGTCCATTATACTGTCCTACTGATGATGTCCCTCATAGAGCACCTCTACGGCATTTGCTTAGCAACGCAGGCCCAACTGCTCACAAATGTTGCGGACTAGAAGTCCAAAAAGCATGTAAGTCTCCCAAAAGCACTTCCATAAATGCCCACTTAGGGGAAAACTCCATCAAAAACCCTGGCTAGATGCAAAAAGACCTTGTAGAATCTTTATAAGATAAAAAGAACTATTCTTCATTACAATTTTCAGACATACTGTAACATGAAGCTCCAAAAACATAAAGGAGTTGCCAGAAACAATAAAGCAATCCAATTTAAATAAAGTCCAACAAGAAGAATCCAAAAAGTGGTCAAAAGACAACCAACAGGTCTAAAATCTAAAAATTCACAACCTAAAAACTCACCAAAACTCCATAGGGATGATAAATTAGACTGGACTGCCAATACTGATGCTCTGTGTAAGAAAGGACAGAGCTAGTTATACTTCCTTAGAAGGCTGGCGTCCTTCAACATCTGCAATAAGATGCTGCAGATGTTCTATCAGACAGATGTGGCGAGCACCCTCTTCTACGCGGTGGTGTGCTGGGGAGGCAGAATTAAGAAGAAGGACGCCTCATGCCTGGACAAACTGGTGAGGAAGGCAGGCTCTATTGTTGGCATGGGGCTGGACAGCTTGACATCTGTGGCAGAGTGACGGGCGCTCAGCAGGCTCCTATCAATTATGAAGAATCCACTGCATCCACTAAACAATGTCATCTTCAGACAGAGGAGCAGCTTCAGTGACAGACTGCTGTCAATGTCCTGCTCCACTGACAGACTGAGAAGATCGTTCCTCCCCCAATCTATGCGACTCTTCAATTCCACCAGGGGTGGTGGGGGGGGTGGGGGGGGGTAAACGTTAACATTATACAAAGTTATTGTCTGTTTTTTCCTGCATTGTTATCAATCTTTAATTTAATATTGTTTTTTGTATCAGTATGCTGCTGCTGGAGTATGGTAATTCCCCTTGGGATTAATAAAGTACCTATCTATCTATCTATCTATCTATCTATCTATCTATCTATCTATCTATCTATCTATCTATCTATCTATCTATCTATCTATCTATCTATCTATCTATCTATCTATCTATCTATCTATCTATCTATCTATCTATCTATCTAGGGCATTCAAAATGAACCACCAGAGACTGTGGGGGCCCTATCGGATTTATAGAGGTGATTGGCAGGTGGCCCTGCCGTTTGGAGGACCATCCACAAAATATATGGAACGTATAGACATTTAAAG
Organism: Erpetoichthys calabaricus; assembly: GCF_900747795.2. NCBI lineage: Eukaryota > Metazoa > Chordata > Cladistia > Polypteriformes > Polypteridae > Erpetoichthys > Erpetoichthys calabaricus. Next base: position 16,059,687 of record NC_041397.2, read on the forward strand.
ACACAGTGTATATCTAAATAACTGAATAAGACAAATAATGATGCATACATAACAAAAACAACACTAACCTATATCTCTCTATTATAAAAGGAAATCCTGAGATGAGACTTTCTCGGAGATAATTTCAACTCCCACGAGAGATAATTTGAGGTCCTGCGAGACGAGACTTTTTGCCAAGAGATTTTGACAAGTCCTGCCCTCCTCTCAAACATTTACAACCATGCCTACAGTCCACGCACTTCTCATTCGTGTGAATGCTATTGTCAGACATAGTTCCTGCGCTCTCAGCTCCAGGCGGGGTCGGAAATTAAACACAAGGAGTAGAAGACAAAGTAGAACGTCACAAAGAGGTTCAAACACGTCGGTGCAATACACATGCAGAGCAGGTTAGAGATTATGAAAGTACTAAAATTCGAAAGTCTCAAAAAACTGATAGTAAAGACCACATTAGCGCTAAGAAACAGAAATTACTCGGTGAAATAATGGAACAGTGAAAAGAGATTGAATATATGGACATAGGTGATATGACAGAAGTACTTAGATATTGTTCGGCTTTAAACTTACCAGCCAGAATTTAATTTATGGGAGACTTGTAGATCATCTAATTCATGTTGCCATTAGGGAAAAGTAATGTTTCTTCCCAATGAAGAGGCGTATCCGCAAGAATTAAAAGATTTGTTGTTTGGCGAAAGTCAAATCCACATACGTGAGCAGCAGAGACGCGAAGTGGCTGGCGTGCCCACGGTCCACTCACTTTCATTCGTGTGAATGCTATTGTCAGACACACTGCGCTCTCAGCTCCAAGCAGGGTCGGAAATAAAAGACAAAGAGTAGCAGACAAAGTACAACGTTGTAAAGAGGTTCAAAAACATTGGCGCGATACACATACAGAGCAGGTTAGAGATTATTATCATTTGCCCGGGGGTTGCCAAGCGCAGCGAGCAGGGGGAAGAGCCCCCTAGTCTACTATATAATAAAACACTAAGGTCTATATGTGCAGTCCCTCTGAGCAATCTGATTGGTCAGTTTGGCTTTGGTGTCACCAAGAAAGAGGAAGTGTGACACATGAGAAGTAAAGGCGTATGAGGCACGCTGACAGAGTCGTCTTCAAAGACAGAAAGTATAAAATCAAACAGGAAGTGGGCAAGGCATCTCAAAAATAATGGCAGAGTCTGAGAAGCAGAAACATAGAGAGAGGGAGGACTTGTTATGAGACATTAACACACGCAAATACAAAGAAAAGGAGCACATAGGGCAAGAGATAGCAAATATTTTTAATTATTCCTTTATTCCATTCCATTCCTTTAATATTTAATAATTCCTTTACCTATCTGGCAGGTGGGTGGAGAAGCATGGCTAGTATATGCATACATATACAACAATGTCTAAGACTATATAGTCTTATATATAAACGTCTACACATGGAAATGTGTGTGTCTATCCAGCCTGGAAATGAAAGGTGGAGTCGGGGTATATATATGTAGATAACATTTTGTTTACTTTGCTTGCATTGTATCCTTCTATGGTCAAGAACACCATTTAACCTTCCTGTTATGAGTTAAAGCTTAGGGAGGACTGAGTTGCTAATGCTCTTGTTTTCTTCTGCTTATGCTCAATTCAGGTCATGTCAGGTTAGGTTGGGGTGTATGCGCCAGTACAGCGTGTTGACACACCCATCACATGACAAAACGGCTCGGGATCCTGATTGGCAACCCCCCTGGCAGACATGCAGTCCATTCCCACCCTCTGGAAATGACCCTCTATCCGCTGTAGCTATGTGTTACGTGGACGTCCCCTTGGCATTGACCAGCCACTCGGCTCCTCAACAATGACAATCCTGTGAGCCGGATCATCCTTGGGGAATCACTCCACATGGCCATAGTGCTGTAACTGACACTCCCTCACAATGCAGGTAATGTGCCTCATTCGGGACTCCATGAGCAACACAAAGTCAAACCAACAGTACCCAAGGGTTCTCCAAAGAGACACAGTACTGAAGGAGTGCAGTCTTCATCTCAGGTCAGTGGATATCGTCCGTGTCTCACAACCATATAGCAAGATAGGAAGCACCAGGACTCTAAAGACTTCGACCTTAGTCCTTTTATAAAGATATCATGTGTGCCGCACACCCCTTTTCATCGACCTCATGACCCCCCCCATGCTCTCCCAGTGTGTCTACTGACTTCATAGGAAGAGTCACCAGAGACATGAATGTCATTGCTGATGTACAGTAAGTAAACCTCTCGACAAGCTGTGCAAAATCAAGTGGTGTCCTACGTGTGTACAATCAACCAGAGACAGTGACTTCCTGTTAGCACACGGAGCCTGCTGGTGTTTCATTAACTTGTATCGGGGGTCTGTTTGCAGTCAGTAGCAACTTTCGAAGGTGAAAAACAGCAAAATATACAAGTTGGTGTAACTGCTGCCAAGGTAAAATTGAGTCAGTCAACAAATTTGTTCCTGAAGTTGTACAGAATATTTCTTCATTCTAAGATATATGAGTTCATAAATGCTTCGGCAATTCTTTTAAAAAAATTTCAGAAATTTTAAAACTGTTTACAGCGTGATATGTTCGGGATATCTCAAGGAAAATTGAACAAATTTCTTCAATGAATACACTTGCCACATTTCAACAAAACTGGTCCACTTGGGGGGGCGAGCTGTTTCATGCAGACTGAGAGACAGAAATGAACTACTGCAATAGGTGCTTCACACATTTTATGCAAACGCACCTAAAAAAATGAAGATGCACCTACAGCACCTTTCCCTTGTAATTCACTTATCCAATTTACTTTTATGCCCTTCTAACCTGCTGTATCCAAATTGTGAACTTCTATTCATAGTTTGACAGCTACCCATTCTTTCTATCCTAATGCAACTTCCTGAATTTTTTTTTATCCATGCTAATATGTATCTAGGCATCAGGTGCGTCCTTTGACGTTTAAAACAAATGTTACTACTGGAGGAAAGATTCCCTCTACTGTGGTTAACAAAAAAAATCAAAGGCAAGAGAGTTTCTATAAATGTCTTCCAGCTCTTTAAATTGTGAGCCTCTTTCTATCATTATGCCTTTATCATTTCTGACAACACTTGTTCAGCTTTGCAGCACCTATCATTTATTATAGCCAAAAGCAATCCTGTTGTTTTGTGATGCCGATTAAAAAAACAACTGATCGATGATGTGAAGCCAGCCATGTCATTTCCTGGGCCCTCCATCAACCACAAAGAAGAGCTGCCTGCTGACAAAACGTTGCCTCTGCTGTAAGTGGGCAGCACTTCTTTTATTGTCCAATTAGCTCTTTTTGACAAAATTTTTGTGACAAAATATTTGACTCTGTTAGTACAACTCTGTATCAAGTATAATACAAGATGAATGTCATCTATAATGATATGGCGTCCCATCTAGGATTGGCACCTGATTCCTCCTGAACTTTCAATGGAATTAATATATTCGGAAAATAACATAACTTGACATTGTCAAGGGGCAGCACAGTGGTTGAGAGAGAGGGAGATCAGGAGCAGGCGCTGATACAACGCATTGCCACACCCACCACATAACCTACCAACTCAGGATCCCAAAATATGAAGAGATCTATAAAATGTATGAATGAGGTTCATTAATTAACGAAGTCTGCATTAAATAACTTTCACTTTCTCTGTTGGGATCCAGACATGGTGATAGACTATTTGTCATCAAATAGCCCTGACACACTTGCTGCAGTAATCCAAATAATACATTTACTTATAACATAAGAATAATAGAAGATGGATTTATGTAAGTGTGTGTGTTTATATCTGCATCTATAGCTATATATATATATATATATATATATATATATATATATATATATATATATATAATATATATAGATCTATATAAACTGTTTGACCTATTGACCTGGGTGATTTTGGGGTAATGATTTTTATTCCTCTTATTATTTTTATTTAATTTTATTGTAGATTTAACATTGCCGTTCTCATTCCCTACCACCTTCGCTGTCACTTCCTCTACCTCTTCATATCTTAAATCATTCTTGACACAGATTGAACACTTAAGTGCCAGTTTAAGTGAAAAATTAAGAAAAATGTACTAAGTAATTGCAACACAAAAACTAACTTAATCAGTTTTAACGTGAAAAGATGCCGACAGAAGAAGAGAAGAAGTGGGCCGCTAGGGTGGAGAATAGAAGAGCTGCTCAGTAAGCAGCAAGCGCATCAGCTTCTGAGCAAATGAATAGTAAATGTACAGAGAAAGAGGATGAAAACTATGAATGATCAAGTCATAACGTGCAGTGCACCATTACTGATATATATATATATATATATATATATATATATATATATATATATATATATATATATATATATATATATATATATATATATATATATATATATATATATATAATTCACTAAGCCAGAAGACAAGTAGCCACCCATGGAAAGCACGCCGGAAGGGGCGTGGATTCACTAAGCCGCCGACAAGTAAGCCGCCCATGGCGCACGCAAGTAGGAACCACGCCCACCAACTCTAAGACCATTGGATTACGACGACAACTCGCAGAGCCACGCCCACCAACTCGGACGCGTCGACTGGGAAAAAACGCCGTCATTTATCTTCATCTGGGCTACAGTACACATGCACCTCTGAGCCACGTTGACTTTTCGCTTATGACGCACGACCGCGTGCACCATAGCAAACTGTTTTACACGCTACATGCAGCAATTCATTTCCGCGACAAACATGCGTCTTCTTAGATGGTCCTGCAGGAACACGGAAAACGTTTCCCGCCCACCAATGCAGGACCTTGTAAAAAGAGGCATGTTTGTTGCAGATGTGAATTGTTGAATGCAGCGTCTAAAACAGTTAATAGGCTGCAACAAAATTATAAAAGTACGGGCGCATTTTTTCACACAAGCTGTGTGTGGGTGGGTTGGTGTTAGTTAGTTAATTAGTTCCTCAAAGGATTTCAAGATTTAATATGCACAAGCGGTAACACTGCAAAAGCAGCCCAAACCAGAAAAGACGGCTGGCAAAAAGTGGCCGACAAATTAAATGCGTGTGCATTGTACTTACTGAAAGCAGCGTTACGGATTTTGCAAATGTTCATTTTTTTCCCTCTGCTTAAAAACATTTAAAAAGCGCCGTGATTATATGGCATATACTACGCCACGGCTTGGTATGCAGCGTTTATAACAGTATGTTTGTCGCGGATAATTTGCCTTTTGCTATATAAACGCGTGTGCATTGTACTTACTGAAAGCAGCGTTACGGATTTTGCAAATGTTCATCATATATAATCCACCAAGTCGTCCGACCATGCGGGCGCATTTTTTCACACAAGCTGTATGGGTGGGTTAGTGTTAGTTAGTTAATTAGTCTCCTTACTGTTAACCAGAAACACTACCACTGCGCTACAAGGCAGAAAATGCAGTTAAAGAATGCACCGGGCTCAATTTTATTTTCACTTCTGTTTGGACAACTGTGTCATTCAGGAAGTGTTCACCCATCAATACATAATTATGCAGCGTATGCTACGCCGCGGGTTGGCTAGTATATATATATATATATATACATATATATATATATATATATATATACATATATATATATATATATACAGTGGAACCTCGGTTTGCGAGTAACTTGGTTTATGAGTGTTTTGCAAGACAAGCTAAAATTTTTAATAAATATAGGTCTTGCAGTATGAGTAGTGTGTATACGCTTTGTCTGCTGAGCGTCATGTGATCACAACTGAGCTGATGGTTCTTCTCTTTCTCTCTCTCTCTCTCTCGCTGCGGGATTGTTGGCAATCGTCTCCTATTCTCCGTCTGAGTCGGTGTGCCTCACTCATATAGTCAACATCCGCATGAGCGTATACAGTGATCCCTCGCTATATCGCGCTTCGCCTTTCGCGACTTCACTCCATCGCGGATTTTATATGTAAGCATATTTAAATATATATCGCGGATTTTTCGCTGCTTCGCGGGTTTCTGCGGACAATGGGTCTTTTAATTTCTGGTACATGCTTCCTCAGGTGGTTTGCCCAGTTGATTTCATACAAGGGACGCTATTGGCAGATGGCTGAGAAGCTACCCAGCTTACTTTCTCTCTCTCTCTCTCTTGCGCTGACGTAGAGGGGTGTGAGCAGGGGGGCTGTTCGCACACCTAGACGATAGGGACGTTGCTACCTTCTGTGTGCAGCTGCTTCCTGAAGGACATGCTGCACGGTGCTTCGCATACTTAAAAGCTCAAAGGGCACGTATTGATTTTTTTATCTGTCTCTCTCTCTCTCTCTGCTCCTGACGGAGGGGGTGTGAGCTGCCGCCTTCAACAGCTTTGTACCGGCGGTGCTTCGCATACTTAAAACAGCCCTATTTGATTTGTTTGCTTTTCTCTCTCTGACGCGCACTCCGTTGAAGAGGAAGATATGTTTGCATTCTTTTAATTGTGAGACAGAACTGTCATCTCTGTCTTGTCATGGAGCACAGTTTAAACTTTTGAAAAAGAGACAAATGTTTGTTTGCAGTGTTTGAATAACGTTCCTGTCTCTCTACAACCTCCTGTGTTTCTGCGCAAATCTGTGACCCAAGCATGACAATATAAAAATAACCATATAAACATATGGTTTCTACTTCGCGGATTTTCTTATTTCGCGGGTGGCTCTGGAACGCAACCCCCGCGATGGAGGAGGGATTACTGTACTGTTTACTACAGCATTGTGACTGTGTGTGTGTGTGTGTGTGTGTGTGTGTGTGTGCGCGCGCGAGCGAGTCCCCATCTTGCACCCCAAAACACGAAGCCAAGTCTCCATACTTTAGCAACACCAGCTTTATTCAGCTTGAAACAGCAACAGCACGGTTATTTATTGTAGCAGGATCTGCCACTCTCCTATACACAGACACAGCTGTCAGGCAGGGTCATGGCCAAGTAGTACTGTGCTCTGAGCATTTATAATGTTCCTTGTTCCTTGTATCACCCATCGATGGCAGGCGCTTATAGCATGTCCGCGATCTTTTCGGATTCGCTTTTATGGCGAACTGCTACAGCGCTGGGAGACTGCGATTGCTTTGGGACGCTCTTCCACGTGTCGTCCCGTTGGGTGGAATCCCACATGAGTTTAGAAACTCACTCACACCAGCCATGATTCTTTTCAAAGGTAAACTGCAGGTTAATTTGTTTTATGTATTTTTACTTTATATTTTGTATTAATCATTTTTATATTAATAATTATTGGGTGTTGGAACGAATCATCTGAGTTTCCATTACTTCTTATGGGGAAATTCACTTTGATATATGAATGCTTTGGACTGCGAGCACTTTTCCGGAATGTATTATGCTCGCAAACCTGGTAGGTGACCACCCACACAATTCAGGTCGTCGATTGTATATATATATATACACTTATATATATACTTATTGCCCCCCGACTTGGAGCCTGTACATTGGGGTTTACCCCGGTGGACGAGAGGGTAGCCTCCCTTCGCCTTCGGGTGGGGGGACAGGTCCTAACTGTTGTTTGTGCGTATGCACCGAACAGCAGTTCGGAGTACACACCCTTTTTGGAGTCCCTGGAGGGGGTGCTAGAGGGCATACCTTCTGGGGACTCCCTCGTTCTGCTGGGAGACTTCAATGCTCACGTGGGCAATGACAGTGAGACCTGGAAGGGCGTGATTGGGAGGAATGGCCCCCCCGATCTGAACCCGAGCGGTGTTTTGTTATTGGACTTCTGTGCTCGTCACGGATTGTCCATAACGAACACCATGTTCAAGCATAGGGGTGTTCATATGTGCACTTGGCACCAGGACACCCTAGGCCTCAGTTCGATGATCGACTTTGTGGTCGTGTCGTCGGACTTGCGGCCACATGTCTTGGACACTCGGGTGAAGAGAGGGGCAGAGCTGTCAACTGATCACCACCTGGTGGTGAGTTGGCTTCGATGGTGGGGGAGGATGCCGGTCAGGCGTGGTAGGCCCAAACGTGTTGTGAGGGTCTGCTAGGAACGTCTAGCAGAGCCCCCTGTCAGAAGTAGCTTCAACTCCCACCTCCGGCAGAACTTCGACCATGTCCCGAGGGAGGTGGGGGACATTGAGTCCGAATGGGCCATGTTCCGTGCCTCTATTGTTGAGGCGGCTGACCGGAGCTGTGGCCGTAAGGTGGTCGGTGCCTGTCGTGGCGGCAATCCCCGAACCCGTTGGTGGACACCGGTGGTGAAGGATGCCGTCAAGCTGAAGAAGGAGTCCTACAGGACCCTTTTGTCCTGTGGGACCCTGGAGGCAGCTGATAGGTACCGGCAGGCCAAGCGGAATGCGGCTTTGGTGGTTGATGAGGCAAAAACTCGGGCGTGGGAGGAGTTTGGGGAGGCCATGAAGAACGACTTTCGGACGGCTTCGAGGAGATTCTGATCCACCATCCGGCGTCTCAGGAAGGGGAAGCAGTGCAGTGTCAACACTGTATATGGTGGGGATGGTGCGCTGCTGACCTCGACTCGGGACGTTGTGGGTCGGTGGGGGGAGTACTTCGAAGACCTCCTCAATCCCATTAACATGCCTTCCAATGAGGAAGCAGAGCCTGGGGACTCAGAGGTGGGCTCCCCCATCTCTGGGACTGAGGTCACCGAGGTGGTCAAAAAACTCCTTGGTGGCAGGGCCCCGGGGGTGGATGAGATACGCCCGGAGTTCCTCAAGGCTCTGGATGTTGTAGGACTGTCTTGGTTGACACGCCTCTGCAACATCGCATGGACATCAGGGACAGTGCCTCTGGATTGGCAGACCGGGGTGGTGATCCCCCTCTTTAAGAAGGGGGATCGGAGGGTGTGTTCTAACTACAGAGGGATCACACTCCTCAGCCTCCCTGGAAAAGTCTATTCAGGGGTCCTGGAGAGGAGGGTCCGTCGGATAGTCGAGCCTCGGATTCAGGAGGAACAGTGTGGTTTTCGTCCTGGTCGCGGAACAGTGGACCAGCTCTATACCCTTAGCAGGGTCCTGGAGGGTGCATGGGAGTTTGCCCAACCAGTCTACATGTGTTTTGTGGACTTGGAAGAGGCATTCGACCGTGTCCCTCGGGGAATCCTGTGGGGGGTACTCCGAGAGTATGGGGTACCGGCCCCCCTGATAAGGACTGTTCGGTCCCTGTACGATCGGTGCCAGAGCTTGGTCCGCATTGCCGGCAGTAAGTCGAACCCGTTTCCAGTGAGAGTTGGACTCCGCCAGGGCTGCCCTTTGTCACCGATTCTGTTCATAACTTTTATGGACAGAATTTCTAGGCGCAGCCAGGGCGTTGAGGGGGTCCGGTTTGGTGGGCTCAGGATTGGGTCACTGCTTTTTGCAGATGATGTTGTCCTGTTTGCTTCATCAGGCCGTGATCTTCAGCTCTCTCTGGATCGGTTCGCAGCCGAGTGTGAAGCGGCTGGGATGAGAATCAGCACCTCCAAATCCGAGACCATGGTCCTCAACCGGAAAAGGGTGGAGTGCCCTCTCAGGGTTGGTAGCGAGATCCTGCCTCAAGTGGAGGAGTTCAAGTATCTCGGGATCTTGTTCACGAGTGAGGGAAGAATGGAGCGTGAGATCGACAGGCGGATCGGTGCGGCATCCGCAGTAATGCGGGCGCTGCATCGGTCTGTCGTGGTGAAAAAGGAGCTGAGCCGCAAGGCGAAGCTCTCAATTTACCAGTCGATCTATGTTCCTACCCTCACCTATGGTCATGAACTATGGGTAGTGACCGAAAGAACGACATCGCGAATACAAGCGGCTGAAATGAGTTTCCTCCGCAGGGTGTCTGGGCTTTCCCTTAAAGATAGGGTGAGAAGCTCAGTCATCCAGGAGGGGCTCAGAGTAGAGCCGCTGCTCCTCCGCATCGAGAGGAGTCAGATGAGGTGGCTCAGGCATCTGATCAGGATGCCTCCTGGACGCCTCCCTGGTGAGGTGTTCCGGGCACGTCCAACCAGGAGGAGGCCCCAGGGAAGACCCAGGACACGTTGGAGGGACTATGTCTCTCGACTGGCCTGGGAACGCCTTGGGATTCTCCCGGAAGAGCTGGAAGAAGTGGCTGGGGAGAGGGAAATCTGGGCATCTCTGCTCAAGCTGCTGCCCCCGCGACCCGACCTCGGATAAGCGGGAGACAATGGATGGATGGATGGATGGATATATATATATATATATATATATATAGTGGTTGAAATAAGATACTATAGATCCCAGAAGAAGTATTGGGGTAATATAGTCCAACAAATGAAACAAAAAGAGCTGCTATGCATGCCACTGTAACTAATAATTAACAAACAAGAAAGCCAATCCTCTCCATATGGAAGTAGATCAAACTACTGGGCTCCTTCGAGGTGTGAACTTCAGAGACAAGAACAGACACAGCATGAATAGCTGTTCATCTCCCCCCCAAATATCCCTTAAACTCCTTTTTATCTGTCCCATAAGGGACTCACCATACTTCCATGCTCTATGACATTGTGTGACATTATTATTAAATGTTAGGTTGTCTGCCATCTAGCTCCCGCGCAAAACACAGCACCAAGATCATACATACTTCATTTCTCTTCTGGATGCCCACCATTTGCTAACATTACCCCAGCACATTCTTCATTAGGCTCAGGACCTTAAACCATTCTGCCCTTGTCCCAAACCACCGTGATTAGTATGCATTTCTCAATTCCAACGATTCCTTTTAATATAAATAAAAGTCGTCTTCCTTTAAGCATGCATGCGTGTCACATTGCTCCCAGTAAATTATACGACCATAAATGAGTGGCTGCGCATCACAGAATAGCACGCCTGCCTGATGTTACAGCTTTCTTGTAGGAGCACAAAAAGACTTAGCAGATGTCAAAGTACTTTGTTTCTCAGCGAGGATTTTAAGATAAAGACTAGATTTTTTGAATACTCATCCTCAGGGGAAAAGTTTCCCACTAAAATCTAATCAAGGAAACACATTCAACATGGCACAGATCAGAGAAATGAAAGCCGAACATATTGTCTAAGAAAAGGATTACGAGGGAGAGGAAAATTGGGCTGTAGGAGCTGGGATCAATGCATTACAACCTAAAAGTGGGATTACTGTGAAACAGAGACACAATTAGAATTGTAAAATCGCACCGAATCAATGAAAGGTCTCTGAGTTCATTCTAGCGCCACCTAGAAGACACAAGGAGGCTTTAAATATTTCATACTGTAAGGAAATGTGTAATATAGCAAGCCATGTAAAAGGACAGGCAGAGAAAGTACTGAGGTTTGGGGTGCTGAGTGGCAAAATCCCCTTTAAATACTGTCTGTGTTGGGCTGAAGCAGTGCAACTGTATGGGTGGAAAACTCTTCATCTGGTAATGAGACAGCAGGCTAAAGTGCTGGGGCAGTAGAGTCAGGTGGACCGTATAGGGTGGGGCCTGCAGGGGTCACAGGTTTGGATAATTGCTAGTTGTGAAGAAGAAACATGCAGTGGATTCAGAAAGCATTCAAACTTCTTCATTTTCTGCAGATAATAATAATAATTCTTTGCATTTATATAGCGCTTTTCTCACTACTCAAAGCACTCAGCAATTGCAGGTTAAGGGCCTTGCTGAAGGGCCCAACAGAGCAGAGTCTCCTTTGGCATTTACGGGATTCGAACCGGCAACCTTCCGATTGTCAGTGCAGATCCCTAGAATCAAATAACATAGAAGACTGTGTAAAATAATAACGAAAGTACAAAAGATGTATTATTATTTCTGGTTTGGATAACCTCTAGAACATTATGTCTTCTTGTTTTCCTAAGTGCGAATAGCCTTAACTCGGTTGGCTATAAATAAGAGCATAACTGTATTTTGTTTTGAGCTTTTCACTTGTGGCGATTAAATTTTGTAACCTTTTCCTGTAATACTCCTTTCAAAACAATCCCCCAGACTAATGTTTACTCGATTATGTTGACCTCTTTTGTAAGTCGCTTTGGATAAAAGCATCTGCTAAGCAAATAAATGTAAACCTACAACACCTGGGGCCTCATGTATAAACGGTGCGTACGCACAGAAATGTTGCATACGAACCTTTCCACGCTCAAATCGCGATGTATAAAACCTAAACTTGGCGTAAAGCCACGCACATTTCCACGGTAACTCATTCCTTGGCGTACGCAATTTATCCGCCCGGTTTTGCAGACTGGCGGCACCCAGTGTCAAAGCAGTGCTACTGTTCCTGTGTGATCACCCTTTCTTTCTTAAATCCACATTCCTGGCGCGGCTTTATAAATACACTGAAATTAACTGCATATTGTTTATTAGTGTAATGCATCTGATTGTAATTAACCTGTAGCAATATAATGGTCCAGGGAATAGCCATAGTATTCCAAATACCATAACTGCTTTAGCGTTGTAACTCTCACTGCATCTTCTTTCAGCTGATCCCGTTAAGGGTTGCCACAGCAGATCATCTTTTTCCATATCACTCTCACTGCACCACTCGGAGTATTTATGTCACTGTATCTGAGTGGGAAATCACAGCAGCAGCTGATTGGAAAGAGAATTATCGGTACACAGCATGAAGCAGACGCTGCCTGAGCCACAGCAAACGCTTTAGTCCCTGTACGGACTTCGCGGTTTAGAAACAGTTTCATCCCAAGAACTCTAAACACACTAAATCAGTCCATCAAGTGCTCCTTGTAGAAATGTTTGGACTTATAAGTACAATTACCCCACTGTAAACTTGCACTACAGTTATAATATTGCACAACCTGCGCCACTTTATAAAGGGCGTATTTACATGTGATGACGGTATTCATTTCTAAGACGAAATGCAGCAAAACATGTTGATTATATTATACAGATAAAACTTTAACTTCATTTAAATAATCTGTATTGTTAATAATTAAACATGTGAGTACACGGTGCCGCAGCGCTAGCTAGTTCAGTAATTGTTCCTGACTTGCTCTGTATTCTTGCTGGTGCTGACGCGACACTGGAAAGATAGACGGATATAATAATTAAACACGTACTACTAAGATATTTCAATGTTCCTTAAAAGTTTTGAAGAATCGAAGTTCTAAGCTTACAGATGGCTTCACGTCTATTACATAGCTTATTGTGTGGCGATTGAGTTTTTGGAGAAAGAAAAGTAAGGACAGGAATTGGAGGTTAGTACGTTTGAAAGAGACAGTACTGCTGTGATAAATTATTTAATTGAAGGTCGCGCATGGCGCAGCAAGCCTCTTGCGTGAGACATGAACAATCACAGCGCCACCGTGTTCCCATGTTTAATAACATGCTTTCATTCCTATCATCATGAAAAAGATATCACATATACATCTCAGTATTTTAATTATTCAGAGAGCTGTAATATCAAGAATGTAATGGAGTATGTGTCCTGTCGGAGAAAGAGAAAGCCCGTTTAAAAAGCAGGTAGTGATTCATACACATAGAGCACATAGAAGATCAAATACAGAACAAAGCATTTAACATGCCACTTTAGTTACAATGGGATTTGAGAAACTAGTAAATTAAACGATTTTAAGATGAAGTTTATGATGTTCTACTTTAATGGCAAAATAAACTACGTGATTAAAGTGGAAATTTCGAGATTTAAGTTGACATTTCGTGCTTTTTTCCCCACTGTGTGCCTTTTTTTATCTGTACCCTAATAAGCTTTCATATGACACTCAGACGGTGGGCTACGACTCGCTTTTTCACGGCGACTTTGATATGTGATTTCTTTTTTATTTCGGGCACTGTGCGACTTTGTGAAGTTGAGCCTTCGAGTTTCTCCGACACACTGTCACTCGATCAGCTTCCTTTTGTTGATTATCCCACTGTTTAAACCAACAAATAGTACGTTTTTCCTTTGCCTCCACTTGGTATTCGCTGAAATTCTTATATTTTCCCCCGTGCTTTTCCCATTGTCTTTTCACAGAAGGCTGTTTATATTGATTTGCATATTCAAAGAGGCGTAATTCTGGGAGGAGTTGGGGCGGGACAGAAGGCGCGTGCACGTGCGTTACTTTTCATGCAAATCGGGATTTATGTAGTGGAAGAACGTGAAAGTATGCGTGCGCACAGATTCCTGCATCTGGATTTTTCTGTGCGTACGCACAATCCCGCTTTTGTGCTTACGCCATGTTATAGTGTGAGTTCTACGCACGGCGTTATACATGAGGCCCCTGGTCTTCTATGTTATTTGATTCTTGGTGGGCCCTTTTTGAATTGTTTTGATTGGTGCTGCTCCAAGTGGCTAATGTATTCGCTTTCCCTTACACTGGTGTTTCTCAAACTTTATGATTCCGTGACTCATTTTGCCTTTCTAAGTGCATTGACAAACCACAAGTAGCAATTATAAACTGCCCCATTGGTGAAACAAGTGCAGTCATGGGGTCCACCTTGGTGAGACAAGCTTACTTAAAAAAAAAGTGTAACATATCGCACAGTGCTGCAAATTGGCTAGATTGGTTTGCGACATCACACATAAGTGCTACAGCTCTATTGGCCTCGCAGAGCATCTTGGTGGAAAAAAAAGTTTGTCTAAGCCTGCCGCATGGTGAATTTCCAGGAAAATGTTCAGCGAGTGAGGTCAACAGTGAACACAGCAACACTCGCTACGAGAAAATACTGATGATCACCATTATTAGTCATCTACAGAAGTGTCCATACACTCGATAGCATCATATCTGGCCTGGGAAGACAAAGATCACTGTCACAAAACACTGTCTTCGGTCAGTGTCCGCTAGTAGTTCATAGTTGGATGGCGCTCAAGGTATCCCAAAACCCCGATAAAGTACAAAGTTTCTTGAAAGTAAAGTCACCAATGTTTATTGCAAAAAAAAAGTGAGAAACCAGTATTGGTGGGAGAGAGAAATGACAAAATCCACAACAACAAAAATTAACAAAATAAAAAAATATATATAACAATCCAGCAGAACAAAAATAGTTGTATCCAGCAAACAGGACGAATTCAATAAATTACTGAAAAAAATTGTGTATAGTACTTATAGGCAAGGGCTCATAAAATGTTCATAGTCCAAAGCTGCCAAAACAAATAAAACTGTAGAAAGAAAAAGGTTGAATAACTGTTTCAATGGCTCTGTAGAAGCCAAAACGTATCTCTCCCCAAGTGTTAAAGTTCTCCCCAAAATCTAGGAGACTTACTGGCTTAAAAAGGTTGGGAAAATACCCTTTAGGGGGAACAATGAACCTTTGTAATATGCAGAATAGCAGCACCTATCCTCACTACCCACCCCTTACTAATGGCACTGTACTAGTGATGGGTCGTTCTTGAACCATTCGTTCATTTTGAACGAATCTTTAATGTGACTCAGGAAGAATGAGTCGTCTCGTGGGAGTGATTCGTTCAGTCGCGCATGCGCATTTGCGCAACTTTCTATAGTTTTTTCGAGTCTTCGGGTTTTTCGAGTCGTTCGTTCATCATGTGACAGCCCCATAAGCTTAACCAACTCAGTCTGAGAAAGAAAGAGAATTGATTAGTTCATCTCTCGAGTCTTCGGGTTTGAGTCGTTCGTTCATCACGTGACAGCCCCATAAGTTTAACCTAAGCAGTCTGAGCCGGAAAGAGAATTGATTAGTTCATTTCTTGAGTCTTCGGGTTTGGGTCGTTCGTTTATCACGTGACAGCCCCATAAGCTTAACCTATGCAGTCTGAGCCGGAAAGAGAATTGATTAGTTCATTCCTCGAGTCTTTTGAGTCGTTAGTTCTTTTGTCACGTGACCACTTACCGGCTCAGTAGTAGCGAACCATAGACTAAAGACCCAGGTAAACAATGAATTAATATTTTCTGTTTCTTATAGCATTATAGTTTTGTCTTGTTTGTAGTGTGATCAACATTTGTGTAAGCAGTAGATGTGTTAGGGAGGTAACAGGTAACATTTTAATTATATTTTGCTAAAATGAACGAAATGACTCGAAAAAAGATTCGTTCATTTTGCCGAACGAGACTCAAAGGTCCGAGTCGGTAAAATGATCCGAACTTCCCATCACTACACTGTACCTCTTAAGTATTTCCTACTCAGTTGCTTAAAGGCAATAGGCTTCTACCATTCAGATAGAGGGGGAGAAACACCGCCTTATTCATATTTTATTCCTACATATATACCATCTTACATACATCTCACACATCCCCGGGGATTACATCTAAATTCTTAAATGACAATAAGACATAATATACACGAACGAATGAAGTAAAACTATTACCATACCCGTACTGTGATTGTTTTCCTCCTTTCCTGATTCGTGCTTCCCGAATGTTGCAAAATCAGCTGCTTGCTGGCTTTTAGTACCATAAAAGGAGTACGCAGCCACACAAGCGTAGAATGAAAACTTCTCATCAACTGACCACTAACGCGGCTAGTCCGCCAAGCCGGTAAGTGAAGGCATATCTAAAGAAAAAAAAATCTGATATTTATCGGAATGATGTGCCAACATTAAGTGTCTTAGGGGGAATCTTCACTTTACGAACCTTTCAGCACTGCACCTGTCAACTCTTTACTGTACTTTATTTTGTTAAATAGCTGCTGCTGCTGGTTCTTCCGGCTCCCCTCACCGACAAAAGACCCGATGACAGTTCTACTACCATCACAATCACAATAACTAAAACCTAATTGACCTCCTGAAATGAAGCTTGCTGTGAGACTGTGTATTGTATTAATCAGGTTGTATGTTTTCTTCCATTACTTTATTTAATTGTAGAGTCCATGCCTGGTTTCTTTGCAAATAGACATGCGTTTAATTTGAAATAAAGTTTAGGTTTTCTCGTATCTCACTGAAACTGTCTCATTATTTACTGACATGGGCAACCACTGCAGGGCTGGAGAGTCCCGAAGGTGAGGGATTGAGATGCTTATCCAGGTTCTGTGGGATCCTAACCCAGATTATAAGTCTTAAAATGTTCTGTAATATGAGGGGCAAATTGGGGAAATTAGCTTCAGATACACAGGCATACGAGTTCCCAGTTTGCACATAAACTAGACATTAGCACTTTGTTCGAACATTGCGCCGAATGACTATGCACACGTCTAACGATACTAAACGACGAAACCAATCCACAGCGATGTGTGTGTAATCTGATCTCTCACTCTCCCGCTATATCAAAATTCTGGGAACTTTTTGACTGGTCCTCATATAACAAGTCATGCTCATTCAAGCTAAATCCTTTCATGGGGAACTGGGAGCAGCCTTTGATATAATATTTAGGTTCAGTACTTTACAGTTGGGGAAACTGAGAACAAGATTGGTCTCAACCATTGTTAAAGTATTTGAGAGGTTTAATGTTGAATCCTTTACAAAGCTAACCAGCCATTAATTAAGGATTCCAAATGTAAGTATAAGAACATAAGATATTTGACCAACGACAGTTCATTCAGTTCATCAAGCCCATTTGTTTAGCAAATAGCTAAGCAGTCCCAATAACTCATTCAAATTCTTCTTAAAGGTTGCCAAGGTTTCTCCTTCCAATAATTATAATTATTAGGTTGGATGAAGTAAATCATGAAGTACTAGGGGATCAGCAAGGATGAGGTGAGGGAGGCTAGGAGGGGGATGAAAAGTGCAAAGGGCAGTTGGCCTGAACCATATACCAGTGGAGGCATGGAGATGTTTAGGTGAGATGGCAGTAGAGTTTCTAACTGGATTGTTTAACAAAATCTTGAAAAGCGAGAAGATACCTGAGGAGTGGAGAAGTATATTAGTACCAATTTTCAAGAATAGTGAGAAAAGGGAGATGTGAAGAGCTGCAGTAACTACAGGTATATAAAGTTGATCAGCCACACCATGAAGATATGGGAAAGAGTGATGGATGCTAGGCTGAGAGGGGAGGTGACAGTCTTTGAGCAGCAATATGGTTTCATGCCAGGAAAGAGCACTACAGATGTGATGTTTGCTTTAAGAGTGTTGATGGAGAAGTACTGAGAAGGTCAGAAGGAATTGCATTGTGTGTTTCTGGATTTAGAGAAAGCCTTGACAGGGTGCAAAGATAGGTGTTATGGTGCTGTATGAGGAAGTTGGGAGTAGAAGAAAAGTATGTGATGGTGGTTCAGGATATGTATGAGGACAGTGTGACTGCGGAGAGGTGTGCAGTAGGAATGACAGTCTGGTTCAAGGTGAGAGTGGGATTACCTCAAAGACTGTCTCTGAGCCCTTTCATGTTTTCAATGGTGTTGGACAGATTGACAGATGAGGACAGACAGGAGTACCACGGACCTTGATGTTCACAGATGACATTGTGATCTGTAGTGGGAGTAGACAGCAGGTTGTGACGAACATGAAGAGGTGGAGATATGCACTGGAGAGAAGGGGAATGAAAGTCAGTAGGAGTAAGACAGAGTACATATTCGTGTATGAGAGGGCAAAGAGAAGAGGTGGTGAAGGCAGATGAATTTAAATACTTGGGTTCAACAATCCAAAGCAATGAAGAGTGTGGAAGAGAGTTGAAGAAGAGAGTGCAGTCAGGGGTGGACTGAGTGGAGAAGAGTGGTAAGAGTGATTTGTGATAGAAGAGTAACTGCATGAGTGGTCTGTAAAATGGTAGTGTCAGCAGCTATGTTATATGGCTTGGAGATGGTGGCACTGACAAAAAAAAAACAGGAGGCAGAGCTGGAAGTGGTGGAGTTGAAGATGCTATGATCTTCACTCAGAGTAATGAGGGTAGACAGGATTAAAAATGAATATACTGGAGGGACCACTCAGGTACAACAGTTTGGTCACAAAGCTAGAGAGGCTCGATTGAGATGGTTTGGGAACATACAGAGGAGAGATGAGGGGTTCATCAAGAAAAGAATGTTGACGATGGAACCACCAGACAAGAGGGAGGCCGAAGAGGAAGTTTATAGATGTGGTGAGGGAGGACATGAAGGCAGTCGGTGTGGCAGAAAATGCAAAAGACAGGGATAGATGGAGATGGATGATCCATTGTGATGACCCCTGAATGGGAGCAGCCAAAACAAGAAGAAAATGATGGGGTGTACATGTAAAACAAGGTGAATCATTTTAGGCATTTCCAGGATTAACTTGTTCACCAATAAAAAAGAACCTTTGCAGGCTGAAGTGCCTTTTGTGGACACCTTCACAGTAAAACATGTTGTATACAGTAAAAACTGTCAGGTTTGGGTTTTCATGTAATTTAATATGTTTTATGTATGTGTGTTTTTGAAAGCTTTTAAAACACAAGTTAAACAGCATAAAAAGATCCAATAACAATAGAAACATAATGATCAGAAAGTGTCTGGACCAAGTATTTTTATACAACAAAAGCAATAATCTTTATATAGAAACTGTGAGAAAATCCCAAACATATATCATTAAATCACTATAATTACTCGGTGCCATGTACTGCATGACCAGAGTCTCCACCGAGACCAAACAAGTGTACATTTCATTTCTAAGTCTTTTTTTTTTTTGTGCTACCAACCTTTTTTTCCATTACGTTTCCTGGCTATGTTTTTTTTCATGCATTGTGAAGGTCACATTTCTTACCAATCCCTAAAGAAGTCTTGAAATTATTTTCTTCCATAGTTGGAGTACTGGAGAGGTTGTTGATACACTGCAGCACATCATGCAGAAATGTTGGGTTAAAAAAAGAAGTAAAACAGGACAAATGACATTTTCTGTATTACTTTAAAATCCCACAAAGGTTATTTATCTCCATGGGGAAAATACATTTTTACTGTGTTGACTGCTGATGAAGAAATGATTTTTTTTTTACACAGAAGAATAACAAAATGAAGAGGAACATTTTAAAAGATATGGTACAGATTTAAAAAGATATGCACTTAGTATATTCAGAATGATCAAATATCATACATGATGAATGTGTTAAGAGATTTTGGCAAAGCCAGGTCTGCTGGACATCAGGGTTTATATAAGAGGTTGTCTCAGGACATTTAACTATAAAGAGTTTCCAGTACACCCAATGCTGGCCTGATAATAATAATAATAATAATAATAATAATAACTAGGGGTCTCCGCCCACCCCCGGGTTTGGCTTACCGGATATACAATTTAAAGAGATTGTTAGTTTCATGGGAATTGTTACATATGCATTATTTTCACTTTTACTTTAAAACTTTTGTAAAAACAATACTTGTCCTTTATTTTCGGCCCCAGGCGTGGTTACATCTCTTTCTCGCAGGACGCATAACACTGCTCGTGTTGTGAAGGGGGGGTGGCTGAATGCATGCTAAGAAGAAGCAGTTGGATCGTCTGCTGGCTTGCTGCTGCTGGCGAGCTGCATGTTCTGCTTGTCGCTTGTCGTTGTTTTAAGAGCTGGGACCACACGAAGCATGTCTGCCAACAGCAATCCAACAACTGCTAGGTTAGATGTCCGTGGACTTGTTTTAAAAGATGTCTCACTGCCTTGTCTCGCGTGACGTTGTAAAAACAATACTTGTCCTTTATTTTCGGCCCCGTGCATGGTTACATCTCTTTCTCGCAGGACGCATAACGCTGCTCGCGTTGTGAAGGGGGGGGTGGCTGAATACATGCTAAGGAGAAGCAGTTGGATCATCTGCTGGCTTGCTGCTGCTGGCGAGCTGCGTGTTCTGCTTGTCGCTTGTCGTTGTTTTAAGAGCTGGGACCACACGAAACATGTCTGCCAACAGCAATCCAACAACTGCTAGGTTAGATGTCCGTGGACTTGTTTTAAATGATGTCTCACTGCCTTGTCTCGCATGATGTTGTAAAAACAATACTTGTCCTTTATTTCCGGCCCCGGGCATGGTTAAATCTCTTTCTCGCAGGATGTATAATGCTACTCGCATTGTCAAGGGTGGTAAAGGGGGGGGCGCGGATGAACACATGCTAAGGAGAGGCTGTCGGATCAGCTGATGTCTTTCTGCTGCTGTTGCAGCTGTCGCGCTGTACGTCGATCATTTTAAAGTCTGTACAGCAGCTGTCCTTTTGCCACTTCGCGTCTCTGCCGCTTGCGTTGTGAAGGGTTTAGGGTGGCTGAACGCACGCAAGGAGAAGCGGTCGGATTATCTGCTGCATTTCTGCTGCTGGCGAGCTGCGTGTTCTGCTTGTCGCTTGTCGTTGTTTTAAGAGCTGGGACCACACAAAGCATGTCTGCCAACAGCAATCCAACAACTGCTAGGTTAGATGTCCGTGAACTTGTTTTAAATGATGTCTCACTGTCTTCTCTCGCATGACGTTGTAAAAACAATACTTGTCTTTTATTTCCGGCCCCAGGCGTGGTTAAATCTCTTTCTCGCAGGACGTATAACGCTGCTCGCATTGTCAAGGGGGCTAAAGGGGGGGCGCGGATGAACACATGCTAAGAAGATGCCGTCGGATCATCTGATTTCTTTCTGCTGCTGTTGCAGCTGTCGCGCTGTACGTCGATCATTTTAAAGCCTGTACAGCAGCTGTCCTTTTGCCACTATGCGTCTCTGCCGCTTGCGTTGTGAAGGGTTTAGGGTGGCTGAACGCACGCAAGGAGAAGTTGTCGGATTATCTGCTGCGTTTCTGCTGCTGGCGACCTGCATGTTGTACTTGTCACTTGTCGTTGTGTTAACAGCTGGGAGCAAGTTAAAGTGTCTCTCGCGGGACTTCAAATTGTCTTGAAGATCACGTCTCATCTCCCTAGTCTCGTCTCCCCAGTCTTCCTCCCCCCTCCCAAAGATTTTTTTTTATAATAAAGAGATAATAATAATAATAATAATAATAATAATAATGGACAAGCAGTTACTCAAGTCCAAGATAATGGAGGCCAGGCTGCAGTGCCACAAGGAGACATCATTGCATGGCCAATTCTTCAACAACCTGGAGATGCTGTACATCAACAAGGACCAGACGCATGCAGACTTCAAAGTGCAGATCTCAAGGGGGAAACCAAAACCTTTATCACAGCTGCTCAAAATCAGGTCTTGAACACCCAGTTCCACCACAAGGGTATCATAAGCACAGCAGTCAACAGCAAATGCTGACTGTGTGGTGAAGATGAGGAGACCATCAGCCACATAGTACAATACAATAAAATACCATTAATTTTTGTATAGCCCAAAATCACACAAGAAGCGCTGCAATGGGCTTTAACAGGCCCTGCCTTTTGACAGCCCCCCAGCCTTGACTCTCTAAGAAGACGAGGAAAAACTCCCAAAGAAAGAGCCTTGTAGGGAAAAAATGGAAGAAACCTTGGGAAAGTTCAAGTAGTTTAAGTAGTTTCGAGGTAGGTTGGGTGTACAGAAGGTGTCAAAAAGAAGGGGGTCAATACAATACAATACACAGAGCAAAACACAAGTAATCCTCAATAAAATATAATAATAATATTTTAATATTACAAGTACAGAGCAGAATTTAACAGTAGTGTCCGGGTGCCGTGTACTGGCCTTGAAGGAATATCTTGAACGTCACAACAAGGTCTGTATGTATCTGAACTGGGCACTATGCCAACGGCTGGGTGTTCCGATGATGGATAAGTGGTACGAACATACAGTATACCAGATGTGGTCATTGACACTGGAGACCGTATCATCATGTGGAAGACTATTTCTACAGACCATACCATCACCGCTGGACATTGTGTTCCATGACAAGTAGAGCAAGTTGTGCATCTTCATTAATGTGACAATCCCAGATACAATACAATA
Source organism: Erpetoichthys calabaricus (assembly GCF_900747795.2). Classification (NCBI taxonomy): domain Eukaryota; kingdom Metazoa; phylum Chordata; class Cladistia; order Polypteriformes; family Polypteridae; genus Erpetoichthys; species Erpetoichthys calabaricus. The sequence goes on from NC_041397.2 coordinate 16,082,246, forward strand.
CAATTTATTTTTGTATACCTCAAAATCACACAAGGAGTGCTGCAATGGGCCTTGTTTTTTGACAACCCCCCAGCGAGGGGGAGAGGAGTACATTCAGGAACAGGCTGACACAACTGTGTTTCTCCAAGGAGCACCCTGTACATTAAAGTCATTTCTACTTTCAGATATCAGAAACTATAATGAGTCAACCCTCACCCCTCAACCCCTCTTGTTCCCGGTATGGTGAATGGTTCTGGGCTGGTCTAGCAGCCATCTTATCAGACAATAACACTATGTGCAATATACACTGCTAATGGATAACATCCTGTGCTGTGAAATCGAAACTGATGGGTATGTGAAATTCTAATCACTTTACACCTAGTAAATGCCTACACTTTGGTAGTTTACTTATCGTTAATTCTTGTTATACAGTGCCCTCCATAACATTTGGAACAAAAAAACATTTTTCCATGATTTCCACCTCTGCTCCACAGTTTCAAATTACAAATCAAGCAATTCAGACATACAGTACATAAGGTGCACATTGAGGCTTTCATTTAAGGGGATTTACATACATTTTGGTCACACCGTGTAGAAATGACAACACTTTTTACATTTTTTTCTCCTTAATTAAACGTGTAAAGCTTTCTGGTAAGATGGCGGCAAGTGAAAACTCAGCAGCATCTCTGGGACTGAAGAATCAAGTGCAAAATGTGTTAAATGTTGTCTACAACAACAACAACATTTATTTCTATAGCACATTTTCATACAAATGGTGTAACCTAAAAGTGCTTTAGAAAAGAAAATATAAAAATAAGATTAGGCAATACTAAGTAACAAAGTATGGTCCGATGGCCAGGAAGACTGAAAAAACAAACAAAAAAACTTTATAGGGCTGGAGAAAAAAACAAAATCTGCAGGGGTTCTGAGGCCATGAGACCACCAGACCGCACGGGGCATTCTACCTAACATAAATGATCTCAATCAGTCCTCATGGTTTTCAGGCTTCACGTGGAAGAATTTGATGATGACGGTCATGTGGACATCTGGCCTTCAATCCATCAATGTAGGGATTGCACTGGAAAAAGAACAGCAGGGAAAGATGTCTATCATGGATTGTGATGCATAAACAATGCGGAAAATGGTGTAGTGTTTTACTTGTCATGCACTTGTCCTTTCTTTATCTTTATGTGGCTCTGCAGTCCTGGGAAATGTTATTTCATGCCACTGTATGCTGCAATATGGTGTATGGATGGTATGACAATAAAGCCACCGAAGAACTTAAAGGTGTGTTGGCTAAATAAATAAGTAAAGGAGCAATATGAGCTCTCTCTACTATCATGTTTGTCGGTAGATAAGCAGGGGGGTATTTTTCATACGTGGATTAGTCATTTAGCTGGATGTAATTGTTGACGATTTGGCCTGATCCTGGATCTGTCGGTTTTTTGAAACTCTTGCTGGATGTGTTGTCATAGCAGCACATCCAAATCCTCAAACCTGCTCAGAGCAGGTTTGTTCGATGTAAAGAAGGATTAGCTCACACACTTAATCAGTGTCCGTGCATGGAATTCGCTCATTCATGACTTCACCGTTCATGAATGAGCAACCAATTGATATCGGTGCGCAAATTATACGAAGAGAATTTCATATAGAGAGGGTTTGCACGATCGGCAAGATCCTTTATTTCTCCCGAAGGAAATTCGTTTCGAAAGATACCGCTTTAGCCAGGGGGGAATATTGTACCTCAAAGATTTATTAGCACCTTATATTCGAAGTCAAACTCGGCAAAGACGGGCTCTCACAACCACACAGTCAGTATGAATTGCTTTGAGGCACTTTTTTTATATACTGTAGGTGATGCAGAACATTTATCTAAAAGTGCAGTTTGCAAGGCAATTCGTAAAGTCTGTTTGGCTCTGAAATATTTCCTTCGGGTTTTCATAGTGTTTCCTGGACACCTGCGTGTGCAGACAATAAAAGAGGCATTTCATGCCATTGCAGGTAGGTAATACACAGGCAAAAACACCCCCAGTTCCATAAAGAATCTCACAATCAGCCTAACATTCTCATTACCCAGGATTTCCAAATGTGATTGGGGCACATGGGTCTGATCAGAGTGGAGTTTGATCAAACATTATTTGGAAAATGTACCTCTCCTCCTGATGAATAATCAGACACAGTGTCTTCATCAAATATTTGACCTTCATCAATATCTCGTTGGTCAGACACAGGTTCAAGGGATATGACATTCCCTGCAACTGACCCAACAAAAAAAAGAGGGCTATATGGTACATACCTATGGCACACATTGAGGACAAATATATGCAATGACCATCCTTTACCTGGAATGAAGTGACCACTGCATCCTGTCACTGGTTCTGAGGAGGAGCTTCCCCCTGGAATGCCCTCAGAAACAGGGCGATGGGCATTTTGCTGGATAGCCAACTCTTCTGCAGGGGTTAGGTCTGGACCGCGTGGACCTCCACCTGTTTTTTGCTTGTCTGCCTTCTTATTAGCTTTAAAATTAATGTTTTTTATATTATATATGATTCTTTATGTCAACAATTCTTTAAAAAGTTCTATACCAATATTTGCCAGTCTGAAGTATATTCTTGTACTTCACTTTAACCTGTTCCCATATTCTCCTTGTGCTCACGTCTGATCTGGTATTATGACATATTAAAAAATAATTAATCTGACACATAGGAAATGAAACACTGCATTCAGTAAGTACAATGCACACTACTTAGTGTTTAATTTGTCGGCCACTTTTTGCCAGCCGTCTTATCTGGTTTGGGCTGATTTTGCAGTGTTACCCCTTGTGCATATTAAATCTTGAAATTCTTCATGTCCTTCAAATAGAAGGTCCTGCTCCACTTGTGTGAAAAAAAATGCGCCCGTTCTTTCATCATTTTGTTACAGCCTATCAAAGACTTGCTGATCATGTTTTCTAGACTCAATATACAGTATATGGGCTTTTCGATCAGCGCGGACGCGCACATTCATCTCGGATGATTAGATCCAGCTAAACTAATCTACTACACGGCTGCGTTTGAAAAACCGACTTATCCCGGATGAGTTTCACTGGCATTAACTCATCCAAGATCAGGCATCTGATCTCGGATGATTTAAGCGACGTACGGAAAATACCCCCCAGACGGCAATTGCGCAAGCCACTACTTCTAATGTGACTCCGAGTCTCCAGCAAAACAGAGGCATTTACAGCATCATCCCTTCGAATGTGAATGCCATTATCCATGGCTTGAATGCATTACAGGAGACTGTAAAGTATGCCGTATGTGATGTCAAGCAGCATGTCACTGGAGAAAGGCGCACTGTTAGCATGAGATGAAGCACTCGGAGTATTACACAATACCGCATGTCTCACACATCACTCGAAGCAGACACGGAAATGATGCATCATTGATATTTTGAATATGTTAATTTAATAAATAATAAATGTATAAAATGTAATTGAGACAGAACTACATATACTGAAAATCATGGCTAGCATGTGGGCCATGTAATAAGCATATCTAAAGATCCGCTGTGACAACCCTTAATGGGAGTAGCTGAAAGTGAAGAAGAAAAATAGAAGAAATATTCATTTCATCTTTATTTATTTATTTTAGTTATTATCTTTTATTGAATTTATTAAAAGAATGTAACATTCCACACAACCAAGTCAAAACTTAACAAAACTAAATTCAAATCAACCCATGTCCATGAGAAAGAGAGGAAGGCTGACAGCCAGAGGAAAACTATTGAGAGTAGTAAAGAGAGAAAGGAGTCCTTCTCCCCAATATAAAAACTTATTCTAAAATGTTATTGATTAGATCCTGCTAAGTTTTAAAAAAGTTTTGAACAGATCCTCTAAGTGAGAATTAGATTTTTTCCAATTTCAAATAGAAGAGAACATCAGTTACCCACTGACTTAAAAGAGATGGGTTAGGATTTGTAATAATTTAAAATTACAGAATAAAATAGTAGCTTAACTATTTATGATTAACTTTAGATAGTGTGATGAAAATAGCTAGACAAAAACCAAGAAAATGATTTGGAGAAGCTTCCCCATATAAAGTCCAGCATTCAAAGTATTCAAAAAGACTGAGATGTGGACCAAAAGTTGAAAAAACATTCGATAATCACAGAAGCACAGTCCGTGTTATTTAAATAATGCCAGCAGGAAGGAAGTGATGTCATCACAGGTGCCCCGGAAGTGACATCATCATGGCTGGCCTTGAAGTGATGTCATCACAGGTGGACCGGAAATGACATCATCATGGCTGGCCTGGAAGTGATGTCATCAAATGTGGACCAGGAAAGTGACATCATCATGGCTGGCCTGAAGTAATGTTATCAGAGGTGGACCGCAAGTGACGTCATCATGGCTGGCCGGATGTGACGTCATCAGGTGCGGGCTGGAAGTGGCATTTTTATGATGAGCCAGAAAAGATGGTACCACATGGAACTGGGGCAGAAAAGAATGGTTAATCTTCTGATGTTCTGTTAAAGCAGGGAGAAAGTCGTTAGCGCTTCATTCCAGTGTCTTATCTTTTATTATTTCACGCTCACTGTCACCCTTTGGCTGCCCCCTAAGCGCACATGTTTGACAATAGATAAACCTTTAATTTGTCCCCTGGGAGAAATGTGGCTTTTTACAGAAGCTCCTTAAAGACATAAATAAATAGGAAAATGATATACACCGCTCAAAAACATTAAGGGAACACTTAAATCACACATCGGATTTCGATGAACGAAATATTCAAGTGGAAAATCTTTACTGAGTAACCCTGTGTAATTTATTGAGAACAAAGTGATGTGAACCTGTTGTCAGTGACTTTAGTTAATATGTTTTACATAATCAATACAATGGGGGCAGATGGGGGAAGATCATACCATCCTCACACACCCCTGTGCAAGCACCACCCTCCCCAAATCAAAATCCATAGTGTACCCTCTGATACCCCCACATGTCTTTGTTGCGCTAGGGCATTCCTTATTTTTGTTTGTGAAAGTGGCAACCCTAACCAGCGTAGCTCTGCAATGCTGTGCCTCTGGACAACAGCCCGTGGTGTCAAAGCCCCCAACTCGTGGATATTAGTGTGCCTCTCGGGTCTAATATCTCAACTTCAGTCAGTCCTGAGGATGATACTGTCATCCACTTGTTCCTGCAACTGGATTTCTTCTCTGTGACAAATGGCATTAGTACACCCTACTATTGGGACCCAATCCACCGCGATCAAGTCATCCTACATCTCATCAGGGATGTCTCCCCACAAATCATCCTGACCTGATTGCTAGAGCAATAAGCAAGGCAGCCGAGCAGGTGTTCTCACTTTATTTATCCATTAATATATCATGCCAAAGCAGAAGCAAACAAGTGTTACAAATTACATTTTACAACCTGAGTTCCAGCAGCCTCAGTCCATCATGATAGGTGCTTTCAGTCTCTCTTTCTCTCTGTCAGGCAGCCAGCCTTGCAGTAAAGCAGTTACATCTTGCCTGCTGCTGTCCGTCTCCCCTTGCCTCTTACGGGTCTGTGTCATACCCACTAGCTGACCCTCTGCAGCTCTCTCTTCTCTTTTCTGTCCTTGCCTCTTCCTGTGTCTGTTAACTCCCAGCTTCATCTTGTTTGTGGTTTTTGTAAAACTGCTCCTTCTGCAGTTGTTCAGAAGTGGTCAACAAGTGCTGCAGCCTCATGTGAGTGCCACAGAGGACAGACTGGCATCCTGGCCTTTTTGAAAAGATGGAAGGTGCCAGGAGTGGTTTCCAGACACTATATGCTTGGTGGCAGTGGTCTGTGGCAGGTATCCCAGCTTGGACACTCCTAAGGGGTTCATTGGAACTAGAGTCTGGAAATGCAACCCTGTTGAGATCCTTGGGTGACATAAGAGGGTGTTGTCAGGGGGAGGACTGCAATGGTTCTTAAACGACCCGTACAGTGCTCCCCACAAGTCAGGCTGGGTCACCAGAAGCCATTTTTGATCCAGTATGAAAGGAGTCCACTGCCTTACCTCGGGGAGGCAGTAGGTGACAACTGGAGATGGAAGGAGAAGATAAAATGTCTTTGTTTGCATGGTTATTAGTTGTGCTTCATTGCACAAAGTGCTGGGTGGGTATAAAAATCAATCATTTGAACCTGTGATTGTGTTGGGTACTATTGGGTCTGGGTTTGGAGCTTCGTGGCTCCTCCTACTGGTTACTCTGCTTAGCATTATGTTTATTCCTCCCTCCCAAAAACAGTTAAAAATATTAATTTTTTTTCAACAATAAAAACATTATTGCATGAAACACAAACATATAGATGCTAAAAAGTCTAGTGTACTGATACAGATTCAGCATCGGTCCTTTGTGTGATATGTTTTAAAAACACTTATTAATGCAAAGTGTGATGCTGCAATCAGCACAGTAGAAGCATTTTTCTTTGTTCACATTTCTTATAATATTATTTTTATGCTGAAAGAACAAAATGTCAGTGCCTGATCCACATGACTGACGGGCCCCTTATGGTATTGGAGGCTACCAAAGGTGCAAAACTTAATGACTTCCACATTTTCCCTGACATGAACCACAGTTGCTGTATTGTTAGCTGTGCTTAGGGAATTAACATCTTTCTTGTCTTTTTACTTGATCGTGATCTGCAGCGTTACGTAACTGAAGTCAACAGGGATATCATGGCGGTTCATACAGTGTCGCATGTATCAGTTTCCCTATCCAGAGACCCACTTATTAAGCGAGGATCAGTTCCGACTGCAAAAAGACTGGACTGGCCAAATGTTCCATTCCAGCTTTACAAAAAAAACTAGAGGTGTGGGAATTCTTATACGTACATAGAACAGTCTCATTTGTAGCATCATATGTTGTATCTGATCCTGAAGGGAGATACATCATTGTTGTGGGTAATTTATTTAATCGTAAAGTGATTTTGATAAATGTTTATGCACTCAATGTGCATGATAGGGAATTTATCCAAAATGTGTTTGCATCCATTCCCAATGTGAACACTCATAAAATTATAATGGCTGGGGATTTTAATTGTGTTTTAAATCCAGACCTAGATAGGTCTCCTGCCACAGGGGTGATGACATCTAACACTGCAAAGACAATTGCACAGTTTGTAACTGACCACAACTTATCAGACCCCTGGAGATTTCTAAACCCAAACTCAAGAACATATTCCTTCTACTCACCAGTGCATCATTGCTTCTCAAAAATGTATTATTTTTTTGTAGATAACCATTTCTTGCCTACGATTAAATCCTGCAAGTACGACGCTATTGTTATTTCCAACCATGCCCCTCTGATCCCGGAGATAAAATCATTATGCCCCTCATACTCATCTCGCAGATGGCGTCTTAACCCACTTTTATTAGCAGACAAGAACTTTACAGAATTTATATCAAAACAAATCAGTTTTTTTCTAGAGATAAATATATCCTCAGAGGTCTCTGTAGGAATACTCTGGGAAATCTTGAAGGCCTTCTTAAGAGGAACGATTATCTCATATCTTTCCCACAGAAATAAATTGGAAACCAAGCCGGTATGAAAGCTAACCAGCGAAATTACTAGAATAGATCAAGAACATGCCAGGTGTCCAAGTGAAGCTCTTCATAGGAAACGGAGCAACTCATTTTTAAATCAAGACATCATTACTAAGAACATGGATAGAAAGCTAATAAGCTTTTAGCTCAACAAAGCCACAAGAAAGAAGTTCGCAATACAATCCCAGCAATTACCAACACAAATGGAGACATAATCATTAACCATAAAAATATAATGCACACATTTAGAGACTACTATAAAACTTTATATTCTACTGAGTTTAAAGAAGACAAGACACAATCTAATGCATTTCTGGATGCATTAGAAATACCACAAATAGATACTCTTAGTGCAGAGGAATTGGATAAACCTCTGGTGCTATCAGAATTACTAGATGCTATAAAGTCACTTCAGAGTGGGAAAGCAGCAGGCGCCGATGTCTACCCTGCCGAATTTTATAAGAAGTTCTCCACTCACCTAGCTCCCCTCCTATTAGCAACATTCACAGAAGCTAGAGACAATAAAATTCTACCTCAAACTTTTCATCAAGCATTAATCACAGTCTTTCCTAAACAAAATAAGGATGTATTACAATGTGGATCATACAGACCAATTTCACTTCTGAATAATGATGTTAAGATACTCTCCAAAGTCCTAGGATGGAGAAAATTCTTCCTTCAGTAATATCACAAGACCAAACTGGATTTATTAAAGGCCGACATTTAGTGTCCAATCTTCGAAGCCTGTTTAATGTAATATACTCACCCGCAAAGTCAAACATCCCAGAGATTTTTTTATCCTTGGATGCAGAAAAAGCATTTCATATTATTGAATGGAACTACCTTTTCACTACATTGGAGAAATCTGGGTTTGGCCCAAACATTTGCGCATGGATCAAACTACTGTATACCAATCCAGAAGCTTCAGTTTGTATTAACAACATTAACTCAGACTACTTTAAACTAGAACGTGGTACCAGAAAAGAATGCCCCTTGTCACCGCTACTTTTTGCAATTGCCATTGAGCCACTGGCAGTTCACTTTCGAAATGCTTATGAGATAAAGGGGATTATCAGAGAAGGACTTGAACAGAAAATGCCTCTATATGCAGATGATATGGTACTGTATATATCAGACCCACAAAATACTGTGCCTACAGTCCTAACAGCACTAACAGAATTTCAAAAGATTTCTGGTCTCAGAATTAATTTGACTAAAAGTGTGCTCTTTCCAGTGAATTCTCAAGCATACAATATTAGATTGGACACCTTCCCTTTTATCATCGCAAATCAGTTCAAATATCTAGGGGTAAACATCACAAGTAAACATAAAGCTCTTTATCAACAAAGTTTCGCTGTCTGTATGGAAAAAATCAAGCAAGACTTGTATAGATGGTCAACCCTGCATCTCACTCTAGCTGGAAGAATTAACATTGTTAAGATGAATATCCTCCCTAAGCTTCTCTTTTTATTTCAAAATATTCCAATATACATCAATAAATCATTCTTTAAGAAATTAGATTCAACCATAACCACATTTATTTGGAATTCAAAACATCCACGTATCCAAAGAGCAACCTTACAAAGACCTAAGGCAGAAGGTGGCATGGCTCTACCTAACTTTCAATTTTACTACTGGGCAGCAAAAAATACAACATATTAAAACCTGGACATGGACACAAATAGATGGACATATGCAGGCTTGGTCTGCAATAGAAATAAAATCCTGCAGTTCATCATTATATTCCTTGCTTTGCGCCCCAATAAATGCAAGTTATCGCCAATATACTAATAACCCAATAGTGCTTCACTCACTCGGAATATGGAACCAATGTAGGAAGCATTTTAAGATAGAGAATCTTTTATTGGTGGAACCTCTGCACGAGAACCACCTTTTCAACCCTTGAAAACATGTGCAGTTTTTAATGTCTGGAAAACATTTGGGAATAAATCACTTAGAGATCTGTACATAGACAACGTCTTTGCATCCTATAAACAATTACATTCCAAATTTAACCTTCCAGTAACACATTTCTTTCACTATCTTCAAATTAGAAACTTTGTTAAACAGAACCTGCCTAATTTTCCTCATCTCCCACCTCCCTCTATGCTGGAAATATATTCATCAGCTTCAAGGACTTAGACAGCATCTCTGCAATATATAAAACCATTTTATAGTTCCTCCCTTTCAAAGATCCAAGAGGATAATGGAAAAATGATCTCTCACTCAACATATCAGAAAAGGAGTGGAAGGGAGCAATGCAGAGAATTCACTCGAGCTCCATATGTGCAAAGCATACAATTATTCAACTAAAAATTATATATCGAGCACATCTGTCTCGCTTAAAATTGTCCAAAATGTTTCCAGAGCAAGATCCAACATGTGAACGCTGCAGTAAAGCTCCAGCCTCACTGGGTCACATGTTTTGGGCCTGCACCAAATTAACATCATTCTGGACCAAAATCTTTAAATGCCTTTCAGACAGCCTTGGTGTCGCATATCCCTCCTAGTCCACTAACAGCTGTGTTTGGCGAACTCACAGATGGGCTTAAAGTGAAGAAGGACAAACAAACTGTGATTGCTTTTACTACACTATTGGCACGTAGACTTATCTTGCTCAACTGGAAGAATCCTAACTCTCCCCTTTTAAGTCAGTGGGTAACTGATGTTATACATTATTTGAAATTGGAGAAAATAAAATTCTCACTTAGAGGATCTGTGCATAATTTTTCCAAACCTGGCAGGATCTAATCAATAACATTTTAGAAATAACCTTTTAAAGCACAGAGGAAGCAGATTCTCTCCCTATTCTCTTTTTTTTTCTTTTTCTTCTCCATTTATCTCCATTCACTTATTAATTTATCTATTTGCTTATTTTTACTAGGTTTAAGTTTCATTCTGCTGCCCATGCTCTCTTTCTCAGGGGTGGGGGTTGGTTTGTTTTCAATGCTTTTCTTGTAAAATTGATCTATTTGTATGGAATGTTGTGTGATTTCAATAAAATCAATAAAATAAAAAAAAAAAGTTTCCCTATCCATGTAAACGTCTGATGACCAATTCACAGTGTCATCACTACTACTAGATTCAACTAATGCTTCCGTGTCAGTTTGTCCTGATACTGGCTTTATACAGTCATATGAAAAAGTTTGCGAACCCCTCTTAATTCTTTGGCTTTTTGTTTATCATTGGCTGAGCTTTCAAAGTACTAACTTCCTTTTAATAAATGACATGCCTTACGGAAACAGTAGTATTTCAGCAGTGACATTAAGTTTATTGGATTAACAGAAAATATGCAATATGCATCATAACAAAATTAGAGAGGTGCATACATTTGGATATACAACTTTCCAACTGACAATTTTAAAGTCACCGTCTCGATCCACTGGACTAATTCCTTTTATCATTTTAAATACTTCAATCATGTCCCTCTTAATCTTCTTTTTTTTTTAACTGTAAAGGCTCAGTTCTTTTAATCTTTCCCCATAACTCATCCCCTGTAACCATGGACTCAGCGTAGACGCTCTTCTCTGGACATTTTCCAGCACTGCAATGTCCTTTTTGTAGCCTGGAGACCAAAACTACACACAGGACTTTAGATGAGGCCTCACCAGTGTGTTATAAAACTTCAGCAGAACCTCCTGTAACTTGTATTCCACACATCAAGGCGCTATATTACCTGACATTCTGTTAGCCTTCTTAATGGCTTCTGAACACCGTCTAACAGTTAATGGTGATGAGTCCATTATGACTCCTAAATCCTTTTCAAAAGGTGTACTCTCAATGCACACAGGACTCCAGATGAGGCCTCACCAGTGTCCTATAAAGCTTCAGTAGAACCTCCTGTGACTTGTACTCCACACATCAAGGCGCTATATAACCTGACATTCTGCTAGCCTTCTTAATGGCTTCTGAACACTGTCTGGAAGTTGATAGCTTAAAGTCCACTATGACTCCTAAATCCTTCTCATGAGGTGTACTTTAGATTTTCAGACCTCTCATTGTGAATTCAAACCTCACGTTTTTTACTTGGCAGCAGAATACTGTTCTGTGAGTTATTCAGGCTTAAAACTGTAAAGAGGATCATTACACATATCCCCGACTCGAGTTTAACCGTAATATCTGAATACCACACCTGAGATACACTTAAGGATGGTAACTTCCTTGTAAGGTGAGGGTCCCAGCTTGTGATCTTTTGGGGATGAGCCTACGGTTAAGGATCCAGACAGTTGCTCTTGAGACTAGCATGTGGCTCATGCATACCCTTTTGATTAACCTTATCTAAAACGTTTTAACATACGTTTCATATAATCAAGCATATTACAAACTTAGCAATAACATCAAGAAAATGCATCACTAGTCTAACAGTAAAATATACCTTCATCACCATAACTGAACAAAGTCCTGTTGCAAGTGCTTCTGCGAAACACACAATTCAGCAATTGGTGAAAAGCGATGTACTACTGTGAGCAATGTAACAAACCCAAGAAACTCATCCATCTGTTCCTTACAGGTTTTTACTGTCCAGTGTAAGACGCTAGAAGTCACTGTTGCCTCTTTCAACCCAACAGACAGACACACTGAGCAAAGGGTAAAATCATCAAGAACATTTTTAATTATTTTCTTCTTGTTTTAGGTGCCTCCAAGCACCTCCCCACCATACACAGGCAATTCAATAACAATCACAACCACAATAAAGCACACTAATCTCTCCTTCACTCCTCCCAGCAAGCTACTACCTCCCAACTCCAACTCGCTTGCTGGGTCTTCAGGAGTCCTTTATATAGTCCTTGACCCGGATGTGCTTCTGTCCTTCCACCCACGTGATTTGCTAGCACTTCCGGGTCAGATGGAGAATTTGCTTTCTTCTTCAGCCCCAGAAGTACTTTGGGGCTTCTGTCCCTGTGACTTGGTAGTACTTTCGGGTTATGGAAAAGATACCCCAGGTACTCTGGCAGCGTCTCCTGGTGGCACCCACGGTATCCAGCAGGGCTGAATATCCCATGGTGCCTTGTGGGAATCTGGGGAACCGCTATGCTGCAAGAAACTAGCCATCTGGCATCTTGGGGGAGGCAGTGTCCCACAGTAGGTACCTTCCCCCATCCTTCTTTTTTGTGTGCCCCGGCCGTCCACCACACCAGATAAGTTAAAAGTCTTAGACCTATACATTCAAAAAGCTCAGTTGACTCAGTTGTCCCATACAAAAGATTAATTTTGAAACTAGAAGCTGTAGACATCAGAGGTAACCTATAAAACTGGATTTCTAGTTAGTTCACCGGTAGGAGACAAAGAGTACAGTTAAGAAGAGAAAGCTCCACTTGGAGCAAGGTCATCAGTGGAGTCCCCCAGGGGTTTGTCCTTGGACCCTTACTTTTTCTGTTAATGACATTGATTATGGTATAGTTAGAAAACTTGTGAAATTTACAGATTTCACTAAAACTGAAGGGATGGCAGACACTGAGGAGGCAGCAAAAAGAATTCAAACAGACGTGAACAAGCTTCAGAACTGAGCCAGCACCTGGAAAATACTGTGTTAATGTAAAAATGTACAAAGTGCTACATATGGACAAAAGCAATATCAGTTATAAATACAAGATGACAGGCACTGTCAGACAGGAAGAGACCTCTGGAAAAGATTTAGTGATTTATGTTGACACAGCATCTTCATCAACTAAGCAATGCCCAGCAATTAAGAAGGAAAATAAAATGTTAGGTTACAGCATGAAAAATACTGAATTCAAGTCAAGGGATATTATGCTCAAACTATTTAATGCAATGGTAAGACTACATCTGGAGTATTATGTGCAGCTCTGGTTACCATGATACAAAAACAGACAGACAGAGGAAAAGAACCAAGTGCATCATGGGACTTAAGGACATGACCTACTGTGACAGACTCAGAGAATTAAACCTGTTTATTCTGAGCAGGGGAATCTGCATGGGGACCTCATCCAGGTCTTCACAATCCTCAAAGCAGATCCTGCAACATTCTTTCAGCTGAAGTGTGAATCAAATACTTGACGACATCCATTGAAATGAAGGGGAAGTGCATTTATAACTGAAGCCAGAAAGATCTTCTTTACACAATGAGCTCTGGGACATGGAGTTGAAGCAGAAACCTTCACAACCTTTAAGAAGAATCGGAATAAGATACTGGGACAGCTTAGCTATTAGCTACACAATCAAGAGACAATTGACTTGAATGGCCTCCTCTCATTTGTCAGAATTCTTATGTTCTAAAGTCGTGATTATTACCAACAGATGGATGTGTCACAAAGGTCATTGATTTGCAAGTCACATTTTTTGTGCACTACCTGGTATTATTAAAGACTTTGGCCTCCCTGCACACTGACTTTTCTTCGTCCTCCACTCATTAACATTTGCACTCACAGTCACACCACTAGATTACGGGACAGTTTGCACCCTCAGTTCATAGGGTTACGAAATACAACACTTAACAATAAACTGGCAAACACATGCTGTCATACTGTATACACGTTATAAAATTGTGTTCTGGTGGCTGACAGAGCAAAGCACTCACAGATTTGAATTCTTTATTAATTATGTATTGTGGACCACCAGGGGGGCGTACCAGCCACCCTACACGACACTGAGTGGTAGACACGAGTTCAAGTTCAGTACACACGTTTTATTTACGCGGTGCAGTGCTTTTACTTCGCTCCCCATAGCACAGCACAACCAAACACCAAATCAATAGCACAGTCCTTTTCTATTCTCGGTGAGAGACAGAGACAAGTGGTGGTCTGTCATCCACTTTGGTATCATGAAGCTACAAGAGGAGTTACTCAGAAAAAGATTAGAGAGAAGGGGAAAAGGCACCATAATGCAACAGGGCAATCCCCTCCTGCTATGGCCCACTACTGTCCCACATGTGAGGTCACCCATTGACCTTTACTCAGCATATCTTGACCAAAATTGCCAGGATCTAAACTGAGAGGTTTTGCAACATCATCATTGTTAAAGACAGATAAGACTGCCATAAGCGTAAGCAGCTAAATTAACAAATTAAGAGCCACACACTGTGTGTTTCTGTTTAGCCAGCTGACAACTCTGTCGTCTGCCTGTATGATGATAACTCCGTAACCTGCAATCCCATCATCACCAGTTTAATTGCCATTTTCCAGGTTTATCCACGTCAGCTGACTCCTCCCCATATCCGTTTTCCTCCACTCCTTGGCATTCTTTGGGAAGATACCCAATCATTGCATATCACCTGCCACCATGTCTTCTGTAGCCTTCCTCTTGACCTCATCCCTTACATCTCTACCACTCTACATCTTCACCCAGTCATCCTCTTCCTTTTGTTTTACTGTATATCCCCAGACCACCTTAGCCTTCTTCTCTTCTGCACACAATACAATGAGGACTGATTGAGGTCATTTTTGTTAGGTAGAATGCCTAGAGGGGGCTGGGTGGTCTCGTGGCCTCAGAACCCCTGCAGATTTTTTTTTTTTTCTCCAGCCGTCTGGAGTTTTTTTTTTGTTCTTTCTGTCCTCCCTGGCCATCAGACCTTACTTATAGATAGATAGATAGATAGATAGATAGATAGATAGATAGATAGATAGATAGATAGATAGATAGATAGATAGATAGATAGATAGATAGATAGATAGATAGATAGATGTGAAAGGCACAATGAAATAGATAGATAGATAGATAGATAGATAGATAGATAGATAGATAGACAGACAGACAGACAGACAGACAGACAGACAGACAGATAGATAGATAGATAGATAGATAGATAGATAGATAGATAGATAGATAGATAGATAGATAGATAGATAGATAGATAGATGTGAAAGGCACAATGAAATAGATAGATAGATAGATAGATAGATAGATAGATAGATAGATAGATAGATAGATAGACAGACAGACAGACAGACAGACAGACAGACAGACAGACAGACAGACAGACAGACAGACAGACAGATAGATAGATAGATAGATAGATAGATAGATAGATAGATAGATAGATAGATAGATACTTTATTAATCCCAAGGGGAAATTCACTTACTCCAGCAGCACCTTACTGATACAAAAAAACAATATTAAATTAATGATCGATAATAATGCAGGTAAAAACAGACAATAACTTTATATAATGTTAACGTTTATTCTATGTTAATTAGTGTTCCCTTATTTTAATTCTTATTTATTTAGTCTTTTTTCTCTTTCTTCATCATGTAAAGCACTTTGAGCTACATCATTTGTATGAAAATGTGCTCTAGAAATAAATGTTGTTGTTGTTTTCCTCTTCTCTTCTGCCTCCACTCCTCTCCCAGCAAGCTTTGTCGACCTCCTCCCGACTCTGGCTCTCCAAAGGGAGGGAGGCGGCCCCTTTTCTGTTGCTCCTGGGAGTGCTCCAGGTGGTTCATTAATGTTACCTGGAATCACTACCAGGTGTGATGGAAGTGCAAGAAAAGGCTCTGCAGCTCCCCCCGGTGGCTCCCATGGAACCTAACAGGGTGGCACCAAACTCCAACTGCCAGCGAGACCTGTGGGAATCCGTGGTGCCATAGCCGCCCAAGAGGGCTGCCCGCCAGCGTCCCAGGAGGAAGTAATGCTTCACAAATGCTGTCTCCTCCGGTCCTTCCATCAGAGGGGCATCCCGGCCATCTGCCACAGTAGCTAAAATATGTAAGTGTGCATTATTTATTTTTTTATTCTTAACGGATCTTAATTTCATCCATCCATCCATTATCCAACCCGCTGAATCCAAACACAGGGTCATGGGGGTCTGCTGGAGCCAATCCCAGCCAACACAGGGCACAAGGCAGGAACCAATCCCGGGCAGGGTGCCAACCCACCGCAGGACACACACAAACACACCCAAACACCAAGCACGCACTAGGGCCAATTTAGAATCGCCAATCCACCTAACCTGCATGTCTTTGGACTGTGGGAGGAAACCCATGCAGACACGGGGAGAACATGCAAACTCCACACAGGGAGGACCCGGGAAGCGGATCTTAATTTTTTTTTTTGATTTGCTTGTAAATATTTCTTTCCCATCTTGTAAAGCACTTTGAGCTACATTCTTTGTCTGAAAATGTTCTTTAGAGATATATCTTGTTGTCATTGCTGTACAGTAAAAATGTTTGTGTAAAAGTAACCGCAGCACATCACATCACTCAAATCCTCTAATCCTGCTAACACACTGGTAGGTATTGCTCTCCAGTCACTCATTCACTGAATTTGAATGGTTTGGTTTATTTCCCCACAGCTGGGGAATACCGCTTTATCAAATCATCAATTCTTTAGGTTTGCGTGTGTGTGTTTTTTTATTTAACCAGCCTCTGGGCTTCAAACAATAAAATCTGGCTCCTTTAATTTGTTTTCTAACACTTAACAATGGCCGTCACATCTCTATTAGATGCCTTGACTTTCAGAGCCAAAATTGTGTTTTAGTCATTGAAGAAAATACATTTTCACAACATTGGTATCGCGGGTTGTATTGATTTTGTAATAATATCTCTGCAACAGAACTGGAACGGTTCATTCCTTTATTGCTTCCTTTCCAACCTTTATCTCCTAAAATTCCTATACAACCTTACAAAGTGAGTGTCAATCAGACCTCATTAACCTCAGGGGAATTGTTAAAAAAAAAAATAATAATAAAGTTTAGGCTTTCCCGATCCTGTCGTGTGTAAGTCTCCTAAATCAGTAACACTTCGAGATCTGTTCAAGGGGTCTACGTCCTTATATATTTATTTGTTTTCACTTTATCTTATGCCTTCCTTCCCCCTGCAAGAGGCATTGAAATGGGGCTTCACCAAATCCCTAAAGAGATTAAAATATTAAATTGGTTAGCAGTGCTCATTAAAGTGTTAATTATTGATTTGGCCATCTTCCAAACTTGAATTCAAATACTAGTTTGCCCTGCCCTGTCTATTTTTGTTAGTATGTCTTTCTTTCTTTGCTGGTAAAGCAAGTAGTACTAGGGTGTTGTACCGTGTTAGCCATTATGAATGTAGAGAAAAACCAAGCAAAATGACACCTTTTATTGGCTAACTAAAAAGATTACAATATGCAAGCTTTCGAGGCAACTCAGGCCCCTTCTTCAGACAAGATGACATTCAGGCAAGATGACATCTTGCCTGAAGAAGGGGCCTGAGTTGCCTCGAAAGCTTACCATACCATACCATACCATACCATTTTTATTTGTTAAGCGCTTACAAACACAGCATTACAACTGACCGAAGCGCTTGCATATTGTAATCTTCTTAGTTAGCCAATAAAAGGTGTCATTTTGCTTGGCTTTCCCTGGTAAAGCAAGGAAAGTAATACAAAGAATGAGGGCTTTGTATTATTTTTGTTATTTGTTTGGAGACAACTTTGAAGATAATGTTACATCATAATTATTTCCATATTCTTCTTTGCAATTGGAGTTCAGGCAGGTTATTTGACTTGGTTATGGTGGGTTGGAGGTGAGGATTCAAGTTGTAGTTGAACGGCCAATGATTGAGACAACAGTTTACCACAAGAGGAAGATGCTGAAATTAGGACATCCTGGCATTTGTACCACTGCATTTAAATTAGAAAATGAGATCATATACAGGCAGTCCCTGGGTTACGTACGAGATAGGGACTGTAGGTTTGTTCTTAAGTTGAATTTGTATGTCGGAACAGGTACATTATTTTAATAAATGCTATTGTTGACCGACTGTAATCAAGTGCTCTGCCAATGAATGATGGAGTTTCACCTCTCTCCTGACCTTTTTATTATTTCTACTTTATTTTCCATTCTGATGTTTTTTCTCTTCTTTACTGTATCACCAGCACTTGCATCAGATTTGTGTTTCATAGACATTGTTGAAGGGTGAAGACAAAAGGTTAAGATGAACTCTTCTATACAGCACTGTACACGCTATCACAGCAGGAAGGCATCCCTTGTCATCACGTCTGGTGTACAACTTCCTGCTATGTATGTAACAGTACAAGCAGACTTGCTATTGAGAATGAATGGGGGCGGCGAGGGGCGAGTCACCACCCGCCCACCACACAGTCACCTCCACTTGCATACAGTATTCTGCCTGCAGTGTCTGCCCACCAAGAATGAACAGGGTGCGGCCAAAGGCATGTAGTGAATCTCCACCACCGCCCCCATTAACATAGGCAGCCACCTGAGGCACACTACAATGCTGCCCCCCACCGCCCCATTCACCCTCAATGGCCTCCGTTCAGCCTCAACCGGGTCACCGCTTGCAGCATCACCAGCCGCCCACCGAGAACGAACGGTGCAGCCGTTCGAGGAACACTGCAAGGCTGTGTGGTGGACGGGCAGTCAAATGCCCCCCTCTGCCCCATCCAGCCTCCATCCAGTCAGGAGCAGCAGCTGCGGTGGCGTGGTGGGCAGGCAGCAAACCACCCCATCAAGCCTCCGTCCTGCACATGAGTGGTAGCTGTGGCCCCGGCGACTATGGACCCCGGGTCACAGCTTTCCACAACCCAGCCGCCCACTGAGAATGAATGGGGTGCGGCTCCCACCGCCCCATTCATTAACTGGAGCCACCCGAGGGACACTACACTACATGAGCAGCGAAATCGCCCCCTCCAGACACCGCTTGCAGCGTCCCAGGCCAAATATGACTGCGTCACGTCCCCCAGACAGATGTAGGAGCAGCTGCAGCCTCGTTTGTAAGTCATATGTCAGATGTCTGTAACTTGGGGACTACCTGTATAACATTTAACTTAATGATTTACTCTCTGATAACAGATTACATGTAAGAAGTCTTATTTGTTTTAACCGAGTATCACCCATGACTAATTATTTTGGGACTTTACATAATACTTAGCAGAGGTGAGTTTCTGAACCATATCATTTATCTGTGTGCTGATTGATTTGTCTGAAATGCTTTATAGTCATTATACGTTGTGAGAGATGGCCAGCTGTTTATCCCGGCCAGCACCCCCAGGCCGCTAGATGGAGCCCTCCCTGTAGCATGGGAGTGCCCCAAAGACCAGCAGGGAATTATGGACAGTGGAGTTTTTATTCCCAACCCTGCTGGACACCGTGGGGCCCACCAGAGGACGCTGCAGGGAGGCTCAAGGACTCTTATGTGCCCTATAACCTGGAAGTACGTCCTGGTCACGTGAACAGGAGAAATGACGTACTTCCAGGTTGAAGAAAAGGACTGATACCCTGACCCAGAAGTAATAAGGACTTCTAGACTGTTGGGCAGGAACACCTCCGGGTCAGGGGGTATAAAAAGACTATGGGAAAGCCCAGACGGTGAGCTGAGCTGGGAGGTAGGGTGGCGAAGCGTCTGGGAGTGGAGGATTGGTTTATTGATTATTGTAGTTGGTTGGTATTTGTATGAGTAGTGTGGAGGGGAGAGTGCTTAGTGCACGTTATTGTTATATAATAAATAAGAGTTATAATTTTGCCTGGTGTTTGGAGAGGTACCTGAGGGTTTAAGGGAGCACTAATACGCTCTAACTGCTACAACGTAAATGAACCTTAATGATTAAAGGAAGCTTTCTGTTAGATTTCTTCAGTCGTCCTTGCTGCATTAAAAGACTGCATGTGTGACTCTACCTTGTCACACACATGCAAGTAGGAGGACGTTGTATGGACCAAGCAACGGTAATTCCAAGCCAGGCCAGGGGTTGGCAAGGTGCACTAAACCTTCTCATGTTATCTCTACAGACCAGCCGTGGAAAAATCTGTCTGTTTCTGAGCTGATGACGTCACTTCCGGCACTTAGCATGATGTCACTTCTGGTTCCGGTACCCAGAATAACGTCACTTCCTGCGCACAGACTGATGTCGGAAGATCATCACTTTCAGTTCCTACACATCACTTCCAGTCTGATCCCTTAAAGCCGCCATCTTTGCAACCCCTTTCTAGTTCTGTTTTGGACTCAGTATTGTGAACATCTCTCTGCTATTCAAAACCCTTTTGCAGCTAGGAATATTATACGTGTGGCTGCCCCAAACCTTTTTAAGTGTGTCGAGTCTGTTCATTTTCACAACCAATACAGTCAGGTCCATAAGTACTGGGTCAGTGACACAATTTTCATAATTTTGGCTCTGCACACCACTATAATGCATTTGAAATTAAGCAATCAAGATGTGATTAAAGTATAGATTTTCAGCTTTAATTCAAAGGGATTAACAAAAATATTTTTAGGCTGTTTAGAGAAGACCGCCATTTTTAAACATGGTCCCCCTTTTTAAAGGGGCTCAAAAGTATTTGGACAAACTAACATAAGCATAAATATAGCAATCATTTTCAATATTTGGTTGAAAATCTCTTACAGGTAATGTCTGCCTTTAGTCTTGAACCCACGGCCATCTCCAAGTGCTGGGTTTCCACCCTAGTGATACTTTGAAAGGCCATTACTGCAGCTGCTGTCAGGCACTGCTTGTTCGTTGGGTTTTCTGCCAACAGTTTTGTCTTCAGCAAGTGAAATGTGTGTCCAATTGGGTTGAGGTTAGTTGATTGACTTGGCTTTGAAGAATATTCCACTACTTTGCCTTGAAAAGCACTTGGTTTGCTGTCTCAGTATAGTTAGTCTCATTGTCTTTCTATAATGTGAAGCATTATCTTTTTGGTTTTCCATTTCCAGCATTTGGCTGAATCTAAGCAGACAGTACAGCCCCGGACACTTCAGAATTCATCCTGCCACTTCTGCCAGCAGTCATATCTATATTACTAAATGACAGTTTAATTTATGCACGGCGGACGCACCGAGGCGCATGCACACAGCGCCTCGGCACCCCAGAGTCAAACCCAGCGCCTTCCCAGAGTCAGTAGGTGGCGCCTACAGTAGGTGGCGCCTACTTTTTAGTTAGCCAATAAAAGGTGTCATTATGCTTGGCTTTTCTCTGGTAAAGCAAGGAAAGTAATACAAAGAATGAGGGCTTTGTATTATTTTTGTTATTTATTTGGAGACAACTTTGAAGATAATGTTACATCATAATTATTTCCATATCCTTCTTTGCAATTGGAGTTCAGGCAGGTTATTTGACTTGGTTATGGTGGGTCGGAGGTGAGGATTCAAGTTGTAGTTGAACGGCCAATGATTGAGACAACAGTTTACCACAAGAGAAAGATGCTGAAATTAGGACATCCTGGCATTTGTACCACTGCATTTAAATTAGAAAATGAGATCATATACAGGCAGTCCCCAGGTTACATACGAGATAGGGACTGTAGGTTTGTTCTTAAGTTGAATTTGTATGTCGGAACAGGTGCACTATTTTAATAAATGCTGTTGTTGAAAGACTGTAACCAAGTACTCTGCCAATGAATGATGGAGTTTCACCTCTCTCCTGACCTTTTTATTATTTCTACTTTATTTTCCATTCTGATGTTTTTTCTCTTCTTTACTGCAGCACCAGGACTTGCATCAGATTTGTGTTTCAGAGACATTGTTGAAGGGTGAAGACAAAAGGTTAAGATGAGCTCTTCTGCACAGCACTGTACACACTATCACAGCAGATTAAGCACCCCTTGTCAGCACGTTTGGTGTCCAGTGCCTTCCCAGAGTCAGTAGGTGGCGCCCAAACAACACAACCTGTAAACTAAACTTGCTCTAATCCACTGTGCCAGCAGTCTGTGTGGCATATTTGGATCACATGACGGTAATTCAGTATTAAAAGTAAGTTCAATTATGATTCCTAACAGTAAACAACGTCTACCTAACGACACAGCCACAGAACAACAAAGATGAGACCGCATAGATAAAAACAATAAATGGAGGCTCCTATAACGCGCTTCAAAAACACCACACGCAAAGAAGTCACAGCTCCAGACAACAAAGACAACACCGCATAGATAAAAACAATACACGGAGGCTCCTACAACGCGCTTCAGACACACCAGAAGCAAAGACGTCACGGCTCCACAATGAAAGAGCTCAACTAACGGAAATACAAAACGAGCCCGTATGGATAAACACAATGAACGAGCGCGTCCACAACGCGCTTCTGACACAGCACAGGCAAAGGAGGCACGGCTCCAAATGTAAGGAGCTCAACGATTAGTAATACAAACACGAGCCCGTATGGCTACGACCTGTAAACGAGCCCGTATGGATAAAAACAATGAATGAAGGCGCCCACACAAAGAAACCGCTTTAGTACAAATAGGTTTATTTAATTAAATGGAAACTTTACCATGGCTACGATCTGTGAACTAAACCTGAGGAAAAGCGTGCACGCCAGGTTGTACAGCCGCCCGGACGCGACCGCCCACACCACCGCATATACGACGACACAGCCATAGAAAAACAAAAAAGAGACTGCATGAATAAAAACAATAAAAGAAGCGCGTTGAAATGAACTTTCCCAGGACACACCCACCCTCCATGATATTTCATCCCTCCAAATATCGGAGGGAACAGAAAGTGATTGCCATTCTTGGATTTGCGATTCTTTCGAGAATTGCGGGCTTGCTAGTCATCAATAAACACCAGTGACTGACTTCCATTGGCAGCCATGCATGATCAGGCCACAAAACTCCATCCACTATGTTTCACAGGTAATGTGGTATTCATCGGATCATGAGCCTTTTTTTTCTCTTCTCCATACTCTTCTCTATCCATCATTCAGATCTTAGTTTCATTTGTCCAAAGAAAATTGTGCCAGAACTACACAGGCCTGTTTTCTAGCAAAGTCTAATCTATCCTTCCTATGCTTGAGGATTACCAGTGGTTTGCAATTTGTTGTAAAGCCCCAGTATTTCATTTCATGAAGTCTTCTCTTGATTGTAGACGCTGGCAATGATAGATCCAGCTCCTGGAGAGTGTTCTTGGTTTGGCTAAATGTTGTGATGGAGCTCTCCTTCCCCAAGGATAGGATTCTGCTATTATCCAGAACAGATGACTTCAGTGGTTTTCCAGACCTTTCCAGTCTTATGTTTTCCACATGTGAAATTTGTAGTCAGTAAGTCAGTCAGTCATTTTCCAACCCGCTATATCCTAATACAGGGTCACGGGGGTCTGCTAGACAGGGCGCGAGGCCGGAACAAACCCCGGGCAGGGAGCCATCCCACCACAGGACACACACACACACACCCACAAACCAAGCACACAATAGGGACAATTTAGGAACGGCAATGCACCTAACCTGCATGTGTTTGGACTGTGGGAGGAAACCGGAGCACCCGGAGGAAACCCATGCAGACACGGGGAGAACATGCAAACTCCACGCAGGGAGGACCCGGGAAGCGAACCCAGGTCTCCTTACTGCGAGGCAGCAGCGCTGTAAAATTTGCATTTATTTAAATTATACAATGGACTATCCATCCATCCATTATCCAACCCACTATATCCTAACTACAGGGTCACGGGCGTCTGCTGGAGCCAATCCCAGCCAACACAGGGCGCAAGGCAGGGAACAAACCCCGGGCAGGGCGCCAGCCCACCGCAGGGTACAATGGACTATCCATCCATCCATCCATTATCCAACCCGCTGAATCCGAACACAGGGTCACGGGGGTCTGCTGGAGCCAATCCCAGCCAACACAGGGCACAAGGCAGGAAACAATCCCGGGCAGGGCGTCAGCCCACCGCAGGGTACAATGGACTAGAAAATGTAAATTTGGCATGATGTTTCTTATATTATGACATCTTTATCTATAGATACCGTTTCAATGAAGATTAAATCTTGATATGCCCACTGTGACAAAAAATACTCTCCAGACATTATAAAGGTTTGGTGCAGCCACCTTTATATTATATCCTGGCTGCAGAAAATTGAAAATAATAGAACAGAGATGTTCACAAGACTGAGTCCAAAACAGAACTGCCAGACTGGAGGTAAGATGGCGGTTTTAAAGGACCGGAGAGGAAGTAACGTTATCGTGGCTGGGACCAGAAGTGACATCATCCAAAAGACCGGGACTGGAAGTGACATCATCCAAGGTGCCGGAACCTGGTGGGATTTCCTGGGAATGGTCTGCAAGGAACTGAGAAAGACAGTCAGCACACCCACCCGCCCCCTGGTCTGATATGGTATTACCACTACTCAAGCCCTTTAGTTGTCTCCTATTCGCATGTGTGTGACACAACATATGTTAAAAGCAAAAAAACATTGTATGGGGTGTACTTACTTTTTCACATGACTATACTGTATGCATGTTAAACTGTCCCACTCCTGTGTTTGTGAATGGGTTCTATGATGGACTGGGTTGACTCCTGCTATACACTCAATGCTTCTGACATAGTAGACCCCCCTACCCAAGGACCCTGATTTGGATTAAATGGGCCTGACAATGTTATGTTATGTTACAAATGACATTAAATCCTTCCTGGAAAAGCACAAAATACCAGGCTAGTAATGACCACAAATACTGCTAAAACTCACTTTTTGATTTATTAATTTTACAGAGACAAGAAAATGAACCAATTACTCTTTTCAGATCCACCATATTTTTAGACATCACATGCTGAGAGAAGTATGCTTAACTTCTTCCCTTTCCTTTTGCAGATTATACACAATAAAAAATTATTCCAGTAACGCCGACTGATCGCTCCTATCATTCACTTTATCAGAGCAGCTTTGTGGTGTGCTCTGTCATTTAATCTGTTTCAGAGTAACACGAGAAAAAAAAATCAGTATATTTTTTAAAAGCGCAAACTCATTATTCTTGTCAAATAAATCTCTGCTATAAATCGCATTAACAACTTAATTTGAAAATTACAAGGGTGTGAAACAGTATTTTATTTTTCCTGAAGCGCTGTTCCTTTCTGCTGGTGTGGATATTTCCTAGGATTCATAAATCAATCAATCTTATTCATTTATTTTTTTATTTTAAATATAGTGCCATTAATAACATACACCATCAGGTGCTAATAAAATTACTATAAAGTATCACAAGTAGAAATATTGTCATCCTTCTATTAACCAAGACTGCTTTAATTGAATTTTAGGGACTCATGGAGATACAAACTTTAAAAGCCAACTGTGTTTAGTTTTGAAACTTGAAGCTGTTAGCTAATGTTATAGTTCCAGAAATGATAGAACAGGAAGTTCTAAAATACACATTGTGATGGACATCATGGACTTACTGGGATGGGTGATGCCCCTTTATCTGACCCGGAAGCCACCTATGAATGAACTGTCTCGATGGATGATCTTCCTGTTTGGGATTGTTCCTATTCACTTTCCTGGTCAAGAGGTTGACATAATGGATGGTTGGGTGGGGGGAGGGGGGGTTTGTGGCGGGGGAATGGGTTGGTGACAGGCTAAGGCTATCAGTGCCACTGTTCCCCAAGTCCACTGGGTGGCAGCATCCCTTTGGCGTAGCTCTTACTTGCATACCCACATTGCTGCATGGGAATTGTGGTTTTCTGGAAGTCGGTCTTGCTGGGGTCCTTGGGAACCACTAGAGGGGGCTTCTGGAAGGAGACTCCCCTGTCAGGTGGAGGTTCTGACTGAAGTGGAAGTGCTGCTTTGAGACAATATCATTGCACATGATGTGATCCCAGGTCCCTGTTAAAAGAAGCTCCTCCACCTCAGCCAGGCAAGTCAGAGTCAGGAATGGAGAAGGACTCAAAATTTCAAAATAACATTTAAATTTATTGGTTGTCAGCACATGTAGGACCTGATGAATTCTACATGGAAACACGTGTACTCTGTGCTTGAAATTTCTGACATTTCAAGAAAAAAATCAATTAAAAAACAGTCATTTGTGAAATATATCTCTTCAGTCTTAGCTTCTAGAAATCAATGAATCTGCTCTCTGGCTAACACCTTTAACTTCCATATTAAAGTATCTGTTCTTAAGCAAATTTTCTATTAGTGAAAAGCTAATACACAAAAAAGACAAATATACAGTATATTAAAATATATTGAAATATTTATATGCTGAAAAATATGCTGTAGAGAATAACTACAATTTACTGTATATTTAAGTGTATGGAGCAATACTGTATATATGTTTTACAGAAAATTAATCCTACTATTTTTTAAAATACATTAAGAAATATATTTATATTTCAATGCACAAAACATCCATAACTTACATGTTTTATACTATATTTCAGTATACAGCAACATATCGTAATACAGTGGTACCTTGACTTACGAGTGTCCCAACTAACAAGTTTTTTGAGATATGAGCCATCTCTTGGCCGATTTTTTGCTTTGAGTTGAGAGCTAAAATTCTGGTTACGCCACAGTGAATGCCACAACATCCGCCCAGCATCCCGTGTCTCACTCGTTCACTTTAAGCGGTTAGCATTGGAAGCATCAGTGCTTGCAATTATTTTGCAAAACTTCATTTCTCCAACCATGGGTCCGAAGAAAGTGAGTGCGAAGGACAGTGCTGAGAAGAAGAAGCAGATAATGTGCATTGAATTAAAGAAAGAAATGATCGAAAAGCATGACCAAGGTGTGCGTGTAGTCGACTTGGCGAAGCAGTACGAGCGTAGCACTTCTACAATCTGCACCATACTGTACCAGAAGGGGTCGATAAAGGCTATAATCTATATATATAAAATCCCTATGTGCGTCCAGGTGTCCGTGTGTGGGTGTCTTCTGATGAAGTGCGCATGCGCGGGGTACGGTGCGATGCGTGATATTACTGTCAGAGAAAGTTAGAGGCGTTTTACGGAAATACAAACCAGTATTACTGTGAAAGGAAATTAAAGGTACACAATACAGTGACGCATATTACAGCCACATACAAGCCAGTATTACTGTCAGAGGAGATTAAAGGCATATTACCAACGCGCACGCCTGTATTACTGCCAGAGAAAATTAAAGGTATATTATGGACGTACAAGCCAGCGGACATACAAGACGGTATCCTTCAATAAGGGCGCGCACAGGCATCCTTCAATAAGGGCGCGCACAAAAAGGCGAGCCTCAAAAGGGCGACCTCAATTGGGCGCAGTGAATAAAGGCGCGCGTAAATAAAGATCTGCACCTTTGTTGCTCTTCACATATTCCAGAGCCATTTGAACTAAATTATCTACGAACGCCTTTATTCGCCGCGCTCAATTGAGGTCGCCCTTTTAAAGCTTGCCTTTTTGTGCGCGCCCTTATTGAATAGAGCCGTACAAGACAGTATTACTGTCACAGAAAATTAAAGACACACAATACACGGCGGCAGCCCATGAAGAACAGTCAGCTCAGCAAGTAAACATCAACAAAAGAAAGGCTGAAAGAAAGAAAAATACGACCAACTAAAAGAATGAGGTCAAAGCCCCTTGCCATTTAATATAGACTGTTCCTATTAATGTTTATGCACTACTGTTCTAGCGCCCGTTATTGTAACGGGCTAAATGACTAGTGTTAAAATAATTTCTAAACAGCGGACATCTATCCATGAAAATATGGAGAAGCTGCTGATGGTGTGATTGACGGAGAAGCAGCTTGCAGGAGATACTGTGACAGAGGCTATAATCTGCGAGAAGGCACGAGTTATTTACGCTGATTTGCTGTAGCAGACCCCAGGCACATCGACTGACAAGGCATTGGGCGAGCCGTTTAAAGCGGGTCTAGTTCGAGAATTTTAAAAAGAGGACCGGCATTCACTCCGTTGTCAGGATGGTGAGGCAGCAAGTGCGGATATGAAGGCAGCTGAAGATTACCTCAAAACATTTGCCGGAATTATAGCAGCCGAGGATACATCCCCCAGCAAGTCTTCAACTGTGATGAGAGAGGACTCTTCTGGAAGAAGATGCCAAGGAGGACTTATATAACGGCAGAGGAGAAGAGGATGCCAGGCCACAAACCCATGAAGGATCGGCTAACCCTCACACTGTGCACCAATGCAAGCGGCGACTGCAAGTTTAAACCGCTGCTCGTTTATCATTCGGAAAACCCCAGAGCCTTTAAGACACAAAAGAAAACCCCTGCAGATGAAAGTGAGGAAGGCGTGGCGAAAAGGGCAAAAATAAGCGAATAAGATTCAATTATTCAGTTCAGCCTTTCTCCTCCACTTCCATCAGCATCTTCAAGTTGTCTGATCTCCAAGGTAAATGCTGTACATTATACTTAATAAAACCAGTTTCTTGCAGTACATTTTATTGTATCGTGTTTTTATACAATATTCGTTATTTTTAAGTACATTTTTTTTATTTAATAACATGTAACAAAAAAATTGTGGTGTTTTTTGGAGGTCCGGAACGGATTAATGGCATTTCAATTAATTTCAATGGGGAAAATTGATTTGACATACAAGTAATTTGAGTTATGAGCTCTGTCATGGAACGAACTGAACTCATAAGTCAAGGCACCACTGTATATGTATCCTATATACATATTTTAAAATGTATTCATACTGCTAGAAATAAACTTTTTAAAAATCCTATCCCTTTTGTAAAGAGAGTGTATACTGACCAGTTCATCGATTAGGGAGTGCTTTGTGTTCCTCATTATGTGTTTCTCATTTATAAAACTTTGCGTAGATTTGAGTGTTAGAGTGTGTGTATGTATGTGTGTGTAAAAAGAAAATCTGATTTATAAAATCTGGTGGGCACACATTTTTTTAAAACAAATTAAAAAAAAAACTTTAGTAAAATTTCAAAGTAAAACAGTTCACACAAAAAAAGAGAAAAAATGATATAGCAAAGAAGAGAAAAGTTCTTGTTTAAGAAAAGTTCTGTTTAAAGCTTACATATCTTGTTACATTCTTTAAGTCTGCTTACAGTTGAACCATTTCTAAACGGTCAGAAAACTGTATGATTATCTCATTTTCATACTTTAAATGGGTCTTTCTGTCCCTGCTAGCAATGGGACCAATTCTAAACAACAACTAAAACTGACTTAATTAACACACTGTATCTCAGATACAGCAAGAAAGTTCTATCTCATATCACCTTACAGGGGATAAAAGACTATACCAAATTCTCAATGCCATATTCTAATAGCTATTCTTCTATAGAAGTCAAACAAACATTTGATTGATAGATAGATAGATAGATAGATAGATAGATAGATAGATAGATAGATAGATAGATAGATAGATAGATAGATAGATAGATAGATAGATAGATAGATAGATAGATAGATAGATAGATAGATAGATAGATAGATAGATAGATAGATAGATAGATAGATAGATAGATAGATAGATAGATAGATAGATAGATAGATAGATAGATAGATAGATAGATAGATAGATAGATAGATAGATAGATACTTTATTAATCCCAAGGGGAAATTCACATACTCCAGCAGCAGCATACTGATAAACAAACAATATTAAATTAAAGAGTGATAACAATGCAGGTATGTCAGTGGAGCAGGACGGTGACAGCAGTCTGTCGCTGAAGCTGCTCCTCTGTCTGAAGATGATACTGTTTAGTGGATGCAGTGGATTCTCCATGATTGACAGGAGTCTGCTCAGCACCCGTCGCTCCGCCACAGATGTCAAACTGTCCAGCTCCATGCCTACAATAGAGCCTGCCTTCATCACCAGTTTGTCCAGGCGTGAGGCGTCCCTCTTCTTTATGCTGCCTCCCCAGCACACCACTGTGTAGAAGAGGGTGCTCGCCACAAACGTCTGATAGAACATCTGCAGCATCTTATTGCAGATGTTGAAGGACGCCAACCTTCTAAGGAAATATAGTTGGCTCTGTCCTCTCTTGCACAGAGCATCAGTATTAGCAGTCCAGTCCAATTTATCATCCAGCTGCACTCCCAGGTATTTATAGGTCTGCACCCTCTGCACACAGTCACCTCTGATGATCACGGGGTCTATGAGGGGTCTGGGCCTCCTAAAATCCACCACCAGCTCCTTGGTTTTGCTGGTGTTCAGGTGTAGGTGGTTTGAGTCGCACCATTTAACAAAGTCCTTGATTAGGTCCCTATACTCCTCCTCCTGCCCACTCCTGATGCAGCCCACGATAGCAGTGTCGTCAGTGAACTTTTGCACATGGCAGGACTCCGAGTTGTACTGGAAGTCCAATGTATATAGGCTGAACAGGACCGGAGAAAGTACAGCCCCCTGCGGTGCTCCTGTGTTGCTGACCACAATGTCAGACCTGCAGTTCCCGAGACGCACATACTGAGGTCTGTCTGTAAGATAGTCCATGATCCATGCCACCAGGTACGAATCTACTCCCATCTCTATCAGCTTGTCCCTAAGGAGCCGATGTTGGATGGTGTTGAAGGCGCTAGAGAAGTCCAGAAACATAATTCTTACAGCACCACTGCCTCTGTTCAAGTGGGAGAGGGATTGGTGTAGCATGTAGATGATGGCATCCTCCGCTCCCACCTTACTGCAGAGGGTCAAGGGCGTGGCGGACCTGTGGCCTCAGGTGGTGAAGCAGCAGCCGCTCCATGGTCTTCATCACATGTGACGTCAGGGTGACAGGCCTGAAGTCATTCAGCTCACTAGGACGTGATACCTTTGGGACTGGGTTGATGCAAGATGTTTTCCAAACCTTCTAAGATGGGCCTTTACACCATCATTTGTGATGACACATCCACTCCAAGCTGACTAAGCTCCACCATGAACAACGAGAATAAAAATGCAAAAGTCATAGCAATGGCAAATCAAAAACAAGCCCTAGAATTAATTAAAAAGCCAAAATGAGGGGTCCAGCAGCTCAACTGACAGAGTGGCCTGCTAAATAATGAGCTTTGACTTCCAAGCTGAAGTCAATGGGGTTTCTCTTACAGCTCTGTGAGCCCTATGGCTAATGGCACTTCCTCCTACACTATTTTTATTTATTCTTGGAATTTTAATCAGGCCAGCATTCTGTGATCACAATGTACACCCTGGAGTATTGTGACTAATAAGTTCTTTATGGTAAGAATGGGCTAAAACATTTACGACTTTATATGTGAAAAGGGGATCTTAAAGTCGGCTGTAAACCTAATTAGAGGCCAGTGAAATGGAACTGGAGTTATATTGTTGTATTTCTGAGTTCCTTGCTGCCATATTTTGAATTAGAATACAATAATTAATTGACTTAATTAAAACTATGCGACCATGATCTCTGTAGAATGGGAAATGGATGTAAAAGATGTGCCGGTTTTCTATTTGCATCTTCAGATATTAAGGCCATATTGTCACCAGTTATCTCCAATAGAATTCTTGAGTATGCTGGTTACTGCCTGTCCAACATTATAAGAATCACAAACTCAACATACGACGGGTGCATGAAAATAGAAGTACACAATAGCCTGAGCTGACGGGTTGAATTTTCCAAATTCTTAGCTTCTATAATGAAGTCAGTACCAGAGTTATACTGTTGTTTGTGAAATTAAAGATTCTGGAGTTTTTTGTACCAAATTACTGTCACACTTCCTGTCCTTTTAATTAGTTTTACTGAAATTGAGAAAACGTATTTAGAAAAACGGAAGGAGAAGTGGTCACTTATGCAGTTATCTCCAACACTGGAGAAGGAAAAATGGTAAAGGAGATGACATTCAGAAGACATAGCGCTACCTAACGCTGCCAAGTCTCCTTCTTTTGTATGTCTTTTGCTTGCCAAATAAGATGGATGAACTTATTTATTTATTTATAAAGCACTTTAAAAACATCCCACAGTCCAAAGACATGCAGGTTAGGTGCATTGGCGATCGATAATTGTCCCTAGTGTGTGCTTGGTGTGTGGGTTTGTGTGTGTGTGTGCCCTGTGGTTGGCTGGTGCCCTGCCTGGGGTTTGTTTCCTGCCTTGCACCCTGTGTTGGCTGGGATTGGCTCCAGCAGAGCCCCGTGACCCTGTAGTTAGGATATAGTGGGTTGGATGGATGGATGGATTTATAAAGCACTTTAAAAACATCCCACAGTCCAAAGACATGCAGGTTAGGTGCATTGCCGATCGTAAATTGTCCCTAGTGTGTGCTTGCTGTGTGTGTGTGTCCTGCGGTGGGCTGTCGCCCTGCCCGGGGATTTGTTCCTGCCTTGTGCCCTGTGCTGGCTTGGTTTGGCTCCAACAGTCCTCCGTGACCCTGTGTTAGGATATAGAGGGTTGGATAATGACTGACTGACTGACTGACTGACTTTAAAAACAACATCATGGCTGACCAAAGTGCTGTACAATAAAACCCAACATATCAGACACACAATAACCAAAGGGTAAAAGAAACAGAAACACAAAAGAGTTGAAGAAGTTCATAATAAAAAGTACACAGATAGTCAACATCTCACACTGGATTAAAAGCCAGGAAGTAAAAGTGTGTTTTTAAATAAGATTTAAAGACAGCAAGTGAAGGAGCCTGCCTAACATGCAACAGAAAATGGTTCCAGAGTTTTGAAGCGAAAAAGCCCGATCACCTCGGAGTTTGCATCGTGTCTTAGGAAAAAGTAAAAGCATCTGGTCAGCTGACCTGACAGGGCGAGACGGTACATAAGGGTGCAGCAGTTCCGACAGATAAAATGGGGCACAACCATTAAAGGATTTAAAACAAATACTAGGATCTTAAAATGGATTCAAAAATGAACTGGAAGCCAGTGAAGGGAAGCCAAAATTGGGGTAACGTGCTCATGCTTGCTTGTACCAGTTAAAAATTGAGCAGCGGTATTTTGCACCAGCTGTAGGCGAGCAATGGAGGCCTGGCTAATTCCAAAAAGAAGTGCATTGCAGTAACCTAGACGAGAGGTTATAAAAGCTGGTGTCACTGTTTCAAGGTTGCGTTTAGAAAAGACAGGCTTGATTTTTGACAGCTGCCTCAACTGGAAAAAGCGAGATTTTTATCACTGCGTTCACATGGCTTTCAAGTTTTAAAGTCGAATCCATTTCACAAGATGGAAGAACTGGCCCCGTTCATTCAATCAAGAAAGAGCTACACCAGTTGCTTGTGCGCCGTTTTACTGAAACACAGATTATCAGCATTCAGACATGACTGTCGGTGTGCACTTCTACATAAGCTAGTGATGGTGGTCAGATACCAGAGTTAGTTTATTATGTTTTATTTTGGTGAACACATATTTTTTTTAATACTGAAATGTTTTTTGTTTTGTATATTGTGAATTTTGTTTAATATGAATGTAATCAGTGTATCTTTTGTATAATAGTTCCTGTTTGCCTGTTGTAGCAGGGGGGCCTTTAATTAATGAAACACCCATAGAACGCACATGTAGCATAACAACACACTCCTGGAAAAAGCTGGATGACGCTGTTGCAGGAGACAGAGAGCGTCTGTCGCTGCGTGTGTTGACTGTGCCCCTTACTGCTTGTCTTTTAGCTGGGACGCTGTTGCAGAATAAATGGCAGAATCTGGGTATCGGTGTGTCTGTCTTCCTTCAAAGCATCAGCAACCATTTTAAAGCTGCTACACCAATATTCCTGGAAACATTTCCTGTACTCATCTTTTGTTACCATGTCTAAAGCCTTCTTCGTTTTGTTTCACCAGAATCATAATTTTAATTTAGGGAACAAAACAATGTCACAGGGAGTGAGATCCGGCAATGTAATGTGTGCAGGTGCATTGACATATTGTAAAGATCCAGTTTTTTGGTGCGCCACCTCTCCTGAAGTGTTTTTTTCCTGATGCTTTCCCATAGGTACATCAGCAGTTCAGTGCAATGCCACTGAGTAACAGTCTGTTAATAGGGAACAAACTCTCCATGAAC
Source organism: Erpetoichthys calabaricus (assembly GCF_900747795.2). Taxonomy (NCBI): domain Eukaryota; kingdom Metazoa; phylum Chordata; class Cladistia; order Polypteriformes; family Polypteridae; genus Erpetoichthys; species Erpetoichthys calabaricus. The sequence goes on from NC_041397.2 coordinate 16,116,279, forward strand.
AAGTCCGTCACAAGTCCGTGGTTATCATTGTCTCTTGAAAATCTGCCATGGTGGCCGAGGTCAAGAGCACGATTGCAGAATAAATGGCAGAAATACTAATTGTATGAGCCAAGATCTGTATCAACATTTTTATGTTCAGTTAATTTGAAATTATGTTACATTTATTTTTGTAGTTCAAGATTAGTTTATATATTAAGAATAGGGCGAGATAATTACAGTAATCCCTCGCTGTATCGCGCTTCGCCTTTCGCGGCTTCACTCTATCGCGGATTTTATTTGTAAGCATATTTAAATATATATTGCGGATTTTTTGCTGGTTCGCGGATTTCTGCGGACAATGGGTCTTTTAATTTCTTGTACATGCTTCCTCAGTTAGTTTGCCCAGTTGATTTCATACAAGGGACGCTATTGGCAGATGGCTGAGAAGCTACCCAACTTACTTTTCTCTCTCTCTCTCTTGCGCTGACTTTCTCTGATCCTGACGTAGGGGGATTGAGCAGGGGGGCTGTTCGCACACCTAGACGATACGGACGCTCGTCTAAAAATGCTGAAAGATTATCTTCACGTTGCTACCTTCTGTGCAGCTGCTTCCTGAAGCGGTATGCTGCACGGTGCTTTGCATACTTAAAAGCACGAAGGGCACGTATTGCTTTTCGATTGTTTGTTTTTCTCTATCTCTCTCTCTCTCTCTCTCTCCCTGCTCCTGACGGAGGGGGTGTGAGCTGCCGCCTTCAACAGCTTTGTGCTGTGGTGCTTCGCATACTTAAAAGCCAAACAGCCCTATTGATTTGTTTGCTTTTCTCTATCTCTCTGACATTATCTGCTCCTGATGCGCACTCCTTTGAAGAGCAAGATATGTTTGCATTCTTTTAATTGTGAGACAGAACTGTCATCTCTGTCTTGTCATGGAGCACAGTTTAAACTTTTGAAAAAGAGACAAATGTTTGTTTGCAGTGTTTGAATAAAGTTCCTGTCTCTCTACAACCTCCTGTGTTTCTGCGCAAATCTGTGACCCAAGCATGACAATATAAAAATAACCATATAAACATATGGTTTCTACTTCACGGATTTTCTTATTTCGCGGGTGGCTCTGGAACGCAACCCCCGCGATGGAGGAGGGATTACTGTATTCAGTTTTAATGGGGTATTGTTACTTTAAGAAGGGGTGCTGGGTAGCGGGAGTTATGGGAACTAGGAAGTTATTGTAAGTTGTGCATAGATTAATAGGGATGTATCTGTTTGGAGTTTCATTTATAACTGTGGAACTATATAAAGTGGAAAATAAACGTTGTTTGATTTACACAACAACGGAATGGATTAATGTGAAAAGCCAAGGACTGGGCATGCATAAGTTCCTGCCATAGCTACACGTTGTTTTGCACCTACACTTATTTCATCAGCTTAGTATGATGCCACTTGGTAGACTGATTACTCAGACTCTGGGCATACAATACCTAGCAGCATAATTGACAGCTACAACTTACTCCTGTGCTATTGATTGCTTCTTAGAATTTGAGGACCCCCTTTGTATTGTGCTGCAAAGCCCAAAGCACATCATTAAATGCAGACTGTTTGATCGGCAAAGAAAAATTCCCTTTTGTTGTTATTAAGCTCGTTTACATTCCAGCACATGTAAATAAAGTCACTGATTTTCAACAGCTGTCAATGACATTTACTGGGGCAGAAAATGTTCTTTGTGACTCTCCTGGGCTTTTTTTTTTTAGGTGACTTTAACTTACTAATCTAAGAGTTCAGGGTGGTGTTTTTAGATGGGCACAGAATTGGCTCAGCCACAGGAAAAAGAGGGTGATGATGTGAGGAATCTCATCAGAATTGGGCGATGTTAAGAGTGGTGTCCAGCAGGGGTCAGTGCTAGGGCCGCTGCTATTTTCAATATATATAAATCAGCAGTTCTCAACTTGTGGGGCACGAAGTAACAAAAAAGGGGGAGAAAATGTTGCCATATGTGACGTAATTTTGCTATTCGTAGGGAAATTTTAAACTTGTAGTGGTGTATCCGCGGCAAAAAATATAGGAATAAATTTTATTAGGGTTTCAAAAAAACGTTAGAGGAGCGCGATTAAAACTGTTATAAAAACTCGGGTCGCAAATACTTAAAGGCTGAGAAACGGTGATATAAATGATTTAGATAGGAATATATGTGACAACTGCGGAGGGCTGGCGCCCTGCCCAGGGTTTATTTCCTACCTTGCGCCCTGTGTTTGGCTGGGATTGGCTCCAGCAGACCCCCGTGACCCTATAGTTAGGATATAGTGGGTTGGATAATGGATGGATGGATATAAGTAACAAGCTGGTTAAGTTTGCAGGTGATACCAAGATAGGTGGATTACCAGATAATTTGGAATCCGTTTTATCATTACAGGAGGACAAGGACAGCATACAGGCATGGGCAGATTTGTGGCAGATAAAATTTAATGTCATTAAATGTAAAGTATTACACATAGGAAATAAAAATGTTAGGTTTGAATACACAGTCGACACTATCAAATGTTAGACAGTGTTCAGAAGACATTAAGAAGAATAACAGAATGTCATGTTATATAGTGCCTTAATGTGTGGAGTACAAGTCACTGGAGGCTCTGCTCAAACTTTTTAACACACTGGTGAGGCCTCATATGGACTCCTGTGTTCAGTTTTGATCTCCAGGCTACAATAAGGACAAAAAGGACAAAGCAGCACAAGAAAAAGTCCAGAGAAGAGCAACTAGGCTGATTCCAGGGCTACAGGGGATGAGTTATGAGGAAAGATGAAAAGAGTTGAGCCTTTACAGTTTAAAGAAAAGAAGATTAAGAGGTGACCTGACTGAAGTGTTTAAAATTTTGAAGGGAATTAGTGCAGTGGATCGAGACTGTGACTTTAAAATGAGTTCATTGATAACACGGGAGCACAGTTGGAAACTTCTTAAGGGTAAATTTCACACAAGCATTAGAAAGTTTTCTTTACACAAAGAATGATAAACACTTGGAATAAGCTACCAAGTAGTGTGGTAAACAGTAAGACTTTAGGGACTTTCAAAACTTGACGATGTTTTTTTGGAAGAAATAAGTGGATAGGACTGGCGAGCTTTGATGGGCTGAATAGCCTGTTCTCGTCTAGATTGTTCTAATCTAAAGATTCACAACAGATACATTAACGGCCAAATTTTAGAGAGAGAACAGACATCACCAAGTCTTTAGTCATCGCCACTTTCAGCACTCTAACATTGGAGGTCAAGAGATCTATTATTTCAAGAAGGCACAGAGATGCTGCTCATTTTGAGATAGTTAAATGTGTTTGGAGCATCACAACTTATGTCTCCAAAACATTGTCTCCATATTGTGCAGAAAGACTTTCATATACCCCCTCCCCCCACCCCCGGTATATCTTTACCCCAAAATAAAGCAAATCATTGCTTACTGCTCTTCTTTGATGTAAACTGTTGTGGTGTGCAAAATCTGTACATTTTGATCTATATTTTCATTATATTTTGCTTGAGACAAAAACAAGGTGAACTGAAATACAGGACACTTGCATGGGCAGTTTAACATCAGGGCAATCTGTTTTCCTGAATTGTACCAGTATCAATCACAGTACCATTTGTTTGAACTGAGCAGGAATTTAGGAGAAGTCTCAAGCTATATAGATGATTTTATTACCTGTAAAGGGAAGGGCTCCAGGACTAAATTAGTTTACAGCTTGAGACAGGAGATTGTTAAAACATCAAAAACTTTATTGCTTGGGAAAAACTGACATATTCAAAAAGATTAGTCTGAGTGAATTCATTCATCATATTGCCAGCCAGCCAATTGGAATATCTAACAATCATGTGTTGCGAAGACCCCGCGTACAATCTTATATATAAACGTCTACGTGTGGAAGTGTGTGTGTCTGTCTGTCCGGCCTGGAAGTGTGAGGGTACAGCATGAAGCTCAAAGAAATCGACTCTGTCACCAAAGATGAAACCACCAATAAAAGTGAAACTCGTTTAGCCGCTAATACACAAGCGAGGCGAGCACATCGGCAAAACGAAACCTTCCAGGAGAGAGAAACTCGCTTAACGACTGATAGACAACGGAGACGAACACGTCAGCAAAACAAAACCACGAGAAAAGAGAACCTCGCTTAGATGTTAATGCACAACCGAGGCGATTGAAGTGCCAGAATCCATTATTTCTAGGAACCCAGGCTTTTTAGAGAACGGGCTTACACAGCTAGTTTTATAATAAATATGCTTCATCTGAAGAGTAAGAAGAAGAGCAAATAGAGACAACAGAAGAGCGACGTCAGAAGAGGGCGCCAGCAACGTATGGCTGTTTTCATCTGATCGTCAGCAAATCATCTCATTAACAACTTCGAGCGCTAGATCACCAGCCACCTGGGACATTCATCTTTGATTCATCTATACTTTTTCATAAGCTTTTCCTGAAGAATATATCCAGACCTTACCTTCAATCTTATTTTCTATTATTCCTTATTTTATTTGGCATTATTATTCATGCAATAAATACCACTCTGCTTTTAACTTTCTATGCTTTGTCTTCTGTGAATGCTAGGTAGCACTGTTGCACCTTCAAACATAACAGACAGACACTCAGGACACCAGGTAAAAGCACGAAGATGTTCTTTTAATTATTTTCTTCTCCTACAGTGCTCTCTAAGCACCACAGCCACAATAATACAGGCAATTAACAGTAAAAATAATCACAAACACAATTCTCTTGCCTCCTCTACACCTCCCAGTAAGCTTCGTCCACCTCCACCCGACTCTGGCTCGCCTGCTGGGTCTTCAGCAGTCCTTTAAATAGTCCTTGACCCAGAAGTGAACTCAAGTTCTTCAATCAGCCCGGAAGTACTTCAGAGCTTCTGTCTTCATGACTTCCTAGTACTTCTGGGCTATAAAGGAAGCATGACTCCCCAGGTCCTTTCACAGCACCCCCTGGCGGCACTCACGGCATCCAATAGGGCTGAGTAACCGAACTCCAAGTCCCAGGATGCCCTATGGGAATCCGGTGCACCGCTACACTCCAGGGGAGCTGCCATCTAGCGTTTTGGAGGAGGCAGTGTCCACAAGTCGCTGCCTTCCCCCATCCTTGCATTTCAGGGGCATCCCGGCCGGCAAAGCTGCCGGCCGTCTTTCACACTTCATATTTAGAGTGATTGAGGTAATAAGGTTATTTTTATTAAAAGCACCGTATGGCAGTTGGACATTTGCCATACACTCTGAACTACAAGGTTTATTAAGGCTGAGGGTGTGAGCTCCACTCAATAGTAGGAAACAGAACATAATGTAAGGCATTCTTGGTTAATAAAAGGCCTATAGCCAAGGATATTGAGACTTGGTATGTTTGAATATATTCCTAGAGACCAAAGTAACATTTAGGTCTGAAAAAAATTTTAAACATCGTATGGTGTTAATAAGTAAGTCTCTTGAAGTTCTAAGAGAGTGACAAGTTGTGTATGTGTTATTCATAAGGCACTTGTACGGTTTGAAGTGCTAGAGATTAACCAGCTGTGTATGTGTCATTCAGTTGCGGTTAGGGTCTCTGTGTATGTGCATATCTATGTGTGTGTGTTAATCTTAAGGTGCGACAGTAGACCAGCCCAGTAAAAAACAAGTAAAGGGTAAGTAAAGAGTGAAATACCATGATAACACACAAACAAAGAGCACTGAGGCCATGTTAATTCTTACAAAAAACAAGCCAAACTCACTGGTTAAATAAAATTGTGATCACAGATCAAATGTTTGCAGGGAAAGCTGTGCAGCCAACCCATACAGTACAAAATTATCACAGAAATGTAGATAATTACTAACTTACTCAGATAAAATGAAATGTGTTGTTTGTGTAAGTATTCATTCTAAATAAAGAGATTAAAAAATGCATAAATTAGAAGAAGGTACATGATCAGATGTGGACAAAATGTGTCCTACTACAGGTGGTGCAGTGGTAGTGCTGCTGCTTTGCAGTAAGAAGATTGTGGGTTCGCTTCCCGGTTCCTCCCTGTGTGGATAGTGCTTTAAGTACTGAGAAAAGCGCTATATAAATGTAATGAATTATTTATTTTTATTATTATCTGCTTGAAAAAGTGCTGTATGCCCCCTGAAAAGTGATTAAATGAAAAGCAATTGCCCCATGTATACCTGCATGCATTTGATATGTCATCGAGTGAAGTAAAGCAAGTGTGATATCAAAGAAGACATTATAAAATGGTTGGTACTCCTAGAAGTGATCCTAAATAACTGGATTTGAGTGTTTTTTCAAACAAGCTGTTTTCTTCAGTTTGTATCACATGTGATCATGCAATCAGTCATTTAGCCTATTTAAATGGAAAAAAGTTGTCACTCCATTGTTGGTTATCATCGTGTGTCCTACACTAAACATGAACCAGAGAAAACAAAGGAGAGAGTTGTCTGAGGAGATCAGAAAAAAAATGATAGACAAGCATGTAAGCGGCAAAGGCTAGACGACCACCAATTCTAAGCAGCTTGATGTTCCTATGACAATAGTTGCAAATATAATTAAGAAGTTTAAGGTCCACGGGACTGTAGCCAACCTCCGTGGATGTGGCCGCAAGAGGAACATCAACCCTAGTATGGGCAGAAGGATAGTGAGAATAACAGAAAAAAAGGGCAATGACAACTACCAAAGAGATACAAGCTGACCTCCAAGGTCGAGGTCATTCAGTTTCTGATTGCACCATCCATTGCTTTATAATTGACAGATGGGCAATGAAAGAAGACCCAGGGGGACTCCACCGTTGAAAGAAAAACATAAAAAAGCCAGACAGGAATTTGCTAAAATGCACACTGAGAAGCCACAATGCTTCTGGAAGAATGTTCGTGGGACAGATGAGACAAAGTTTGAGCTTTTTGGTGAGTCATTGGCACAGATGAGAAAATGAAAACATTTTTAGGGACTGCTTCGTTTTTATTTTGAGACTTAATTTTTCTTTTTTTGTAGGCCTCCGTCAATCAAGGCTAACCATGGATGATACATCCTTTGTTCATTCATGTTGATAACATTACTCATTTTTCATTATTATTATTTGTCCTGGCTGTGTAGTCTGCTGGGGCAGCGTCATCAATGCAAGAGTGACAGCCCCTACCGTGTGCAGTCTATGGTCTGTTGGAATTCTTATGCTTCTTTCCGTGTGCCCACTTGTTTGCTGCTACATTCATCAGCTCCTTTTTTGAGGTGTTGGTTTAGGGCACGAATGTCAAACTCCAGTCCTGGAGGGCTGCAATGGCTGCAGGTTTTCATTCTAACCATCTTCTTAATTAATGACCAGTTTTTGATACTAATTAACTTTTTTTTGCCTTAGTTGTAATTGTCTTGACTCACGTCCCTTAGTTGTTTGTTTTTCCTTAATTAGCAGCCAGACAATAATGAGAGATACAACAAGCCGCAACATGACTGGCTCATCTGTGTCCATCAACCAGTATCTGAAAATAAAGAAAAATGAAGGTCTCAGTAATATTGATCTCTCAACTCACAAAAACATTTTGACGGTGTTCTTAGAAAAAACAGAAAATCGGCCAGTTTTGGAAATGTCTGCTGTGGCAGAATGAGAGCAGCAACAGGCCATGGAATTGAATAACAGGCTTCATTAACAGAAAGAACTGGCTTTTCATTAAGAAACTGGTTGGAGTGAAATTGGTTGGAGTTTGAAGCCCCAATTTAGCTGGTCATCTGTTGACTCGTTTCATTTCTGTTTGGCTGTCATTTAATGAAGAAAATAATCATTTCAATGGACTGAATCCTTAAAAACAGGGCTATTAAAAAGAATGGAAAAGGAATTAACTAGCAGTGAAAACTGCTTGCTGATTAGGAAAAGGGTGAGTATGAAAACCTGAAGCCACTGCGGCCCACCAGGCCTGGAGTTTGACACCCCTGGTTTAGGGTGTTTCTCCACCTCAAGCGGTCTGCTGCAAGGCCATCCCAGCACTCAGTATATATGTCAAGTGCCTTCACATCTCAATTGTTTTGCAGCGATTGGGAGCCAGTGGTTGTGCTCCCAGATGCCAGCTCTCTGTAAAGGATGTCTTTTGGGGTTCACCATTCTCCATACGATGAGACTTAATAGCTATGTCATTACAGAAATAAATGCATAAATCATACGGTCAAAGTACATACATCTGTTTTACTGAACACACATATTTCAGTGTACGATAATCTCACAATACCAGCCACAAAATACCAACCAACACTGAACAGGGTGCCAGTTTAGACAAAGTATAAGAAGTTATCCATCCATCCATCCATTATCAAACCCGCCATATCCTAACTACAGGGTCACGGGGTCTGCTGAAGCCAATCCTAGCCAACACAGGAAGCAAGGCAGGAAACAAACCCCGGGCAGGGTGCCAGCCCACCTCAGATAAGAAGTTATGTTGTATATAATACCCAAAATAATAGAAAATACCACATTCAAAAACTATTAAAGGCTAATCTCAAAGTTACAAAACATAAGTAATGCAGATCAGGCATGAACATCATTTAAGGTAAGGAAGATTTGAGGTTTTAAAGTAAAGAAGTTTTGCCCAAGAATCATGGCACTAGAAATTTATGTTGTGTTGCAAATGACTTAGAAGATGCAAGTAAGAGTTATACTGAGCTCTGAACACATAAAAGTAAAGATTCCATAATCCTATTGTGACCATACAAGAAATGTTAGGACACCAGTCGGGTCACCCCGTCTAACAGAAACTGAAAGATTCCAACAAAAACAGTTTAGAATGAGCTGGATGCTTAAAGTGATCAGGTCTGGTTCAGAGCTCCGTCTCTCCTATGCGTTCGTCCAGGCCACTTTCTATGAGCACCTCGGTTTTATGGTCCTTAATTTATTGATCACTCCTATCACTTTCTTTTATTGTTTTTTGTATCAGTATGCTGTTGCTGAAGTATGTGAATTTCTCCTTGGGATTAATAAAGTATCTATCTATCTATCTATCTATCTATCTATCTATCTATCTATCTATCTATCTATCTATCTATCTATCTATCTATCTATCTATCTATCTATCTATCTATCTATCTATCTATCTATCTATCTATCTATCTATCTATCTATCTATCTATCTATCTATCTATCTATCTAATGGAGCCTGACACCAACAGAGGAGACTCTATGATATATATAGTATTATTTTGATAGGATAAAAAGTGCAAAGCATCAGCACAGACAGTTGAGAGAGTCTTCAGTATGATTTCAAAAAACAGAATGAACCAGTGGCTTCAATAATGACGCGCCACTTTGAATTTTCTGTCTTTAAAAGACCTACATATTTTTTCTGACCTTTGACTACGATTTCTGCGTTTCCACTTTATTTTGATGAAATGTATGGCTGAGCGTCTCTGACTGCGTTCTTTCTTCTTTGATCTCACAGAGGCACAAGTCAAGTGAAGTCAAGTCATTTATTTATATAGCATATTTAAAAACAATAGGAGTTGACCCAAAGAGCTTTCCAGTTGAAAAGAATTAAATAACAAATACTGTAAGAGCCATTTGCTAGTTATTTAAGTTATATGAATGTTTTACTAAATATCTGTCTTACTAAACCACAGTTAATATATGCACGGCGGATGCACCGAGGCGCATGCGTACTGTTGCGTGGTGCCTGCTGCAGAGTCAAATGCAGCAGCTTCCCAAAATGCGGCGGCTTCCCAGAGTCAGTAGATGGCACCCAAACAACACAACCTGTAGGGTCAAACGCAGTGGCTTCCCAGAACATGACAGATTCCCAGAGTCAGTGGGTGGCGCCCAAACAACAACACCTGTAAACATGACTTAATGAATGAAGGCGCCCACACAAAGAAACCGCTTTAGTTCAAATAGGGTTATTCAATTAAATGGAAACTTTACCATGCCTACGACCTGTCAACTAAACCTGAGGTATAGCGTGCACGCCAGGTTGTACAGCCGCCCAGACAATGAACTAGCACGCCCACAACGCGCTTTTGACACAGCACAGGCAAAGGAGGCACGTATCCAAATGGAGGGAGCTCAACGATTAGTAATACAAACACGAGCCCGTATGGCTACAACCTGTAAACGAGCCCGTATAGATACAAACAATGAACGAAGGCGCCCACACAAAGAAACCGCTTTATTTCAAATAGGGTTATTAAATTAAATGGAAACTTTACCATGCCTACGACCTGTGAACTAAACCTGTGGTAAAGCGTGCACGCCAGGTTGTACAGCCACCCGGACATGACCGCCCACACCACCGCATATACCCTCCGTGATATTTCATCACGCAGAAACTGATTGCCATTCTTGGATTTCCGATTCGCTAGTGAATCGCGGGCTTACTTGTTAGTGCATAATCTATAGGAGGTTCCTGTAACCCCCATAAGTTGAATTGAATTGGTATATTCTAACTATTTCTAGTCTCTCTGACTAAACATTATTCTCAGTTAGTGATCAGCCTTGCCATGTGTAAGGAGTAGAAGGCACATGATTTTAAGCTGTGCCTTGCATGTTTTGTGTGTCAAGTAACATGAAAGACAAAGTACTTAATAGAATGAGCTGCGCCGTACATTTAAAGCGTACAGAAGAAGAAGTGAAGAATCTTTAAGCATAGAAACAACTAAAGTTTTACAAGAAAAGCTAAGTTTAGAGAAGATACATTTTTTCTAATTTTTTGCCTTTTATTCTACGCGTGTAACAACTTTTATCTTTGTACTTGTGTGGATTGTTTGCTTTGAATTTTCATTAAATATTTTAAAACAAACTTCTGGACTGAGAGATTTCTTTCGGCACCCATTTTACCTGTGCTTGAACTCGCCTTACACTCCTGCCGCAACATTAAAGTTTAAAACCGTGTGCAAACAATCCACAAAAGAATAAAGAAAAAAGTTGTTGCACACATAGAATAAAAGGCAAAAAAATTTAGTGTAGCCGCAGAAGCCGTGCCTCTGACATCCTCTGCTGTTGTTTGTAAAGCATAAGAGGCACAACTGGGTGATTAAGTAGCACCAAAAACATGTACTGTCATTTTGTAGTCCTCTAGTCCATTGTTTAGATTACCTTCCGGACACCACAGAAAACGAAGAAGTTCAGTGTCTTCATCTGGAACTTTCACTTGATAAAACATACAGTTAGGTCCATAAATATTTGGACAGAAACAGCTTTTTTCTAATTTTGGTTCTGTACATGTAAATGAAGGGATTGTGTTCAAAAAATGCTTTAGTTGCCTCACATTTTTATGCAATCATTTTGTTCACCCCACTGAATTAAAGCTGAAAGTCTGCACTTCAACCGCATCTGAGTTGTTTCATTTAAAATTCATTGTGGTAATGTACAGAACCAAAATAAGAAAAAAGTTGTCTCTCTCCAAATCTTTATGGACCTAACTGTATATACTGTAATAAATCAAATAAGCTGACGACAACACGTCAAAAAGAGCTGGGGAATAACCCCATATAATGTCCAAAGGATGGATGCAAAAATAAATGCAAGCGGATCAAAATAAACATTTGACAACAAAGGCATGATTGCATGTGCTTTTATAGCAAACAAAATGGTGACAGGAAATGGAATAACAGGATGTGACGTCAAATACTGGAAATTGGAAATGACGTTGAACTTGTGGGACCGGAAGTGATGTGATTAACTGGGGGACGGATGTGGAGAGTGGCCATTTTGAAGTGTTGTAATACAGGTAGGTGTAAACACTGGTATTTTATTTTTCTTCTTTGGGTCTGAAGAGAAAGAGAGAGAAACGTTAGTACCTTAAGCAACACTTTGTCTCGCGATACTTTACTCACCTCAGGGCTTGTTGGCTGCCTCCTAAGCGCACAGTGTGTGACAATACATAGAAAAAATGTATGAATAAAATCACATAACAGAATATAAAATATATAAATAAAATTACCTGAAAACATACGTACATACAAGAAAATAAAAATAAAATTAATATTCAGTTGATACAATCTCTGAAAATGAATTCTATACTAAGACCGAATGAAACCGACAGCTATTTATATACGAACACAAAGTACCAAGAAAGTTCGACAGACTACTAAAACAATCAAGAATCTTAGTTATTGTAGAGCGCCATCTAGTAACCATTTGTAGAGGCTTCTGCAAACAGTTATTAGTAAGTGAGCTAATGGTGTGCACCCGGTTCACCAAATGTCATGTCCTATCACATTGAGTTGAAAATGGAAATCAAATTATGGAAATTTTGTAATATTTTGCTGCGCCCCTGTGAGGAAGCCGCAGAGCACACTTTGGGAGCCACTGTCTTAAACATGTACTGTAGTTAGTTACACAGCACTTCTGATACATCTGATTAACCACCAGCACTATAATTGATGTCCATTGCCTGACTTGGGCAAAGCCAGGTAACACAGCTGACCACCTCATCCTGGCACCATACTGCACTTCGTCACCACAAAATTGTTTGCGATTTCCTCCTTACATGTTTATAAATGAATTTCCAAATGCAATTTTTAAAAAAGTCTTTTGTATTATTTGTGGTGCAGTAAGTAAACATTTCACTGCAACATCTGCAGCAGTCAACTAAGCAATCAGCGCTATACATTTTATTACTAAAAATGTTCCTGATTAGAGCATTAGAACATTAAAACATTAGAACACTCTAGACGAGAACAGGCTATTCAGCCCAACAAAGCTCGCTAGTCCTATCCACTTATTTGTTCCAAAAGACATCAAGTCGAGTTTTGAAAGTCCCTAACGTCTTACTGTCTACCACACTACTTGGTAGCTTATTCCATGTCTCTATGGTTCTTTGTGTAAAGAAAAACTTCCTAATGTTTGTGTGAAATTTATCCTTAACAAGTTTTCAACTTTGTCCACGTGTTCTTATTGAACTCATTTAAAAGTCAAAATCTTAATCCACCGTACTAATTTAATTCATAATTGTAAACAGTTAATCTCCTGTTGCTTAAACTGAAAAGGCTCATCTCTTTTTATTTTTCCTCATAATTCATCCCCTGTAGCCCTGAATCAGCCCAGTTGCTCTTCTCTGGACCTTTTTCTAGTGCTGCTATGTCCTTTTTGTAGCCTGGAGACCCAAACTGCACCCAGGAGTCCAGATGAGGCCTCACCAGTGTGTTATAAAGCTTCAGCAAAACCTCCTGTGACTTGTACTCCACACATCAAGGCACTATATAATGTGACATTCTGTTAGTCTTCTTAATAGCTTCTGAACACTGATGGTAAGTTGATAGCTTAAAGTCCACTATGACTCCTAAATCCTTCTCATGAGGTGTACTTTAGATTTTCAGACCTCTCATTGTGAATTCAAACCTCACATTTTTTACTTGGCAGCAGAATACTGTTCTGTGAGTTATTCAGGCTTAAAACTATAAAGAGGATCATTACACATATCCCCGACTCGGGTTTAACCGTAATATCTGAATACCACACCTGAGATACACTTAAGGATGTTAACTTCCTTGTAAGGTGAGGGTCCCAGCTTGTGATCTTTTGGGGATGAGCCTGCGGTTAAGGGTCCAGACAAATTCTCCTCATAAGGTGTACTCTTGATTTTCTGACCGCACAAAAGATACACCATCTTTTGGAATGACAGAAACATAGCAGCTGCCGGGTGGATGCACAGATATTTATTCCTTTATTAATGTAGATTTTGCATGGTTGGATAGATAGATGAATCTCATGCCTAGTACTGATAATGTGCCTTGTATCAGACGACATTGTTTAAAGTGCCAGGCCAGAATCTAACATACCTGCTGAGCTAGAATCCTCAGCCTCCGTAAATGTAAGCTTTCCAATTCAGCTGGTTAATAACACAATTGAGAAAAATCTAGGTTATAAATATTTAGTGTGCTTTTTACCTTTTAAACGTTTAGTGCGCATTTTACTTTTATGAGCTGCAAATAAGTGTAACAAGGCTGCCATTCTTGTAGATGAAGCACATTTGACAGGCTCGTTCCTTTGCCCTCATCAGTACTCCCCAGCTCTTCTAGTGCAGGCCTGCATTGCCGAGGGAGGTTTTTTATAATAAGAGTCGGCACAACAGGTTGTTTAGTAATTGCAAGATGGATTCATTTGTCATTCACTCTTCACAGGGAGATGCCACCCTTCTCCCTCCCTTTGTGTAATTTGTTCAAAATAATGTTGGCTCATCCTATTACACCACTCCGTCTTCTTTTGAATGTATTTTCTTTTTTCTGCTTAGGTGCACCTTTTTTGTACGGCCAGATTTACAATGTTTAAAGAGGCTCTGGCTACGTTAGCGGCACAGATAATTTAAAAAATGTAAATAAGATGCATTAATCTAGAAAAAAAAAGATTGTGCTGTCTGGTTCATAACAAAAACACTATCAGGTGAAAAATGTTATTTGCTGTCATTCTCCCAAGGTCAATATCCCCTCTTTGATATATTACTTTAATTCTCTGGAGTGCAAAAAGAGGGTAAAACTTCTTTCAGGATTCGTGGTTTGGTAAGACTTCACCAGAAGTTTCACAAATAAACAACCTTCTTAGTATTGGCTTTAAAAATTAAATCAGAAGCTTATATTTATTATTTATTGAAGTTTTTATTTATCATTGTGTGTAACGGTCTTTATTGGATCTGAGTCAGATGGTAGCAATAGGTGGCAAAATATCAAATCTGCCGAGCTTACTTAGTTAAAGTCTTATAAAATAAAAATAACTGCCACTGAAATTGTGGACCAGTATGAAATTTTATGCCTGGAAGGTGGAATTTTGACAGAATGACCTCCTGAATGGAATATTACACATTTATTGGTTATGTAATAAGGAAAGAAAAGTAAAAAAAAAAAAAGACGTTTGTAATATTGTGCCATAGGTTATTCTGCTAGAGGGCAGGATCCATTATTACAAAGACTTTTGGAAGCAGTTTCAGTAATATTATGTTTACATCCAAAGATAGATAGATAGATAGATAAAGGCAATAATTACAAAAATGACAGGAGTGTTAAGACGGAATGATCATTTTCTTTTTGTAATCCAGCAGTTATATGAAAAATAAAGTGAGCTGGGAATTGATGTTTTTATTTTATCTAAAAATAGATTAGCATTTTTATAATACAATCGACCCTTTATTTCAACATTAATATCTGAAGGTACGGTATTACT
Source organism: Erpetoichthys calabaricus (assembly GCF_900747795.2). Taxonomy (NCBI): domain Eukaryota; kingdom Metazoa; phylum Chordata; class Cladistia; order Polypteriformes; family Polypteridae; genus Erpetoichthys; species Erpetoichthys calabaricus. The sequence goes on from NC_041397.2 coordinate 16,131,372, forward strand.
GGCCAACTTCAAACATGTTTTCATGTACAATATATGCAGTTTGTAGGCAGGTAGAAAGTTAGATAAATATATGTTTATTTTTTAATTAAAAACATTTCCATATAATATAATATAACTAGCCATCCCCCGCGGCTTCGCCCCCATATTAGTGAAACAGGACAGTAAGGAGGGCCCTGCCTAGCTCTCTACTCCTGACGTCACGCTTCCCCTCCCCTCAGTCCACAGCCTCTGTCTCGGATTAGTGCGAATATATCGCCCCTGCAAGTGAACTATGACTCTTAGCACCATGAGAGATGTTACAAAATCAACTGGAATGTTCAAGCAAATTCTAGAAAAAACCCAATCTAAATACGTTAAGTAGTTCTCTCGTTCGCTAGCTAATCGGAGGTAAGATACGCCCCGAGACTGATGCGTGAGTGAGGAGAGCCCCACCCCCCTCCCCTTGGCCCACTGGGTGTCCCTCGGATTTGTGCAAATAAATTGGTACCTCAAGCAAATTATGATACATAGTGCAATGACAGAAGTCGCAAAATCAACTGGAAAGTTCAAGCAAATTCTAGAAAAAATCCTGATCTAAATCCATTAAGTAGTTCTCTTGTGAAAAGCAGACAGACATACAAACATACAGACAGACGTTGGATTTTATATATATAGAGATGAGATAGTTGGGAGATTTAACTCATACTGCAATGAAAACAAATGTAAAAATCTCATCATGGAAGACATATGTTATTCTGGGAAGAGGCAATGAGAAACGAAGCTTCAAGAAGCAAACAAAAACTAGGCCAGGTACAAAACAAAAAAGACAAATGTTCATCAAATTAGAACACTAATATTTAGTATAAACCAAACTTCATAGTCACAGTTCGTCATAGAAATTTATGGCTTCTCTTGAAAGCCTTTTCCTATAATAACTAATTGAAAGGTTTCTTTGTTGAGGATTTTAATCCACAATCTTGGATGCCAGGAGTAACTCATCTGTCGCCCTTTATACTTCCGGGTTGATGACATCACATGACAACACGTCACTGTCCGTTGTCATGTGATGGTTACCGTTCTGGGTGGCTACCTACAATACAGCAGTTGATTTACAAAATACTAGTCATCATGTCAGCCAGAGTGGAGGCAACAAATACAAACAAAATAATAAAAAAAAAGAAAGCAAACTGTAATAAATATTCCAAGAGTGACAAAATTTAGAATAAAATACAAAAAAAATCTCAAAAATTATTACATACTGGAATTGGATGCAAGGCAGGAACCAAGTTTGTGTAATGCATATTTATAGTATGCTCACATCTAATCGAATGTAATCTAATATAATCTTCAGATACCATGTCCATCTTTGGCATGTGGGAGAATGTTGTAGTGCCATAATACTAACTTTAATTCGGTTTTCCATAGTAAGGACTGTGGTGGCAATATAATGTGATGAACAGATCAGGGGTCTTATTCATAAAACATTGCATGGATTTGAGCATGAAAGTATGCATACGCCAAAAAACAGGAAGATGTATACGGCAAACAAAAAATAGATTTAGAAAACCTGATGTACGCACATTTACATACAATTTACCCTTTATAAATCACAATCATCATGTAAATGCACATACAGTATGTGAACGCACCTCAAATCCTGCACGATAACCACCCGGAAACAACTATGTATGGATTATGCTAATCAGCCTTGTACATATTGTCACACATGTGCGAGTAGGAAGTTGTTGTATGAACCAAGCGAAGGTACAGTAATCCCACACCAGGCCAAGGGGTGGTGGGGTGCACTAAACCTTCTCATGTTATCTCTGCAGACCAGCCACGGGAAAACTCAGCATTGACGACATCACTTCCGACACCCAGCATGACGTCACTTTCTTTTCCAGAACCCAGAAGAACGTCACTTCCAGTTCTGACACATAGACTGACGTCAGAAGAATGTCACTTCTGGTTCCCCTTCCGGTTTGATCCTTTAAAGCCACCATCTTTGCAAACCTTCAGCAGTTCAATTCTGGACTCCAACAGAGAAACATCATAAAAATCAACCCATTGCAGCCAGGGATAATATACGGGTGGCTGCCCCAAACCTTTTCAAATGTGTCAGGTCTGATCATTTTCACAATATACAATCACAATGCCGCAGACCTGCATTAGCTGGTAGAGCAGCCTCACCACCTGAGGCCTCCAGACATTGCCACCTGCATTTGAGGAGTCCTATGGTGCTCTCCACAACTGAGCATGCAAGATCACTTCTACTGTAGTGTTAAGCAAAAGAAGATTAAGAGAAGACCTGATTGAAGTGTTTTAAATTATGAATGGAATTAGTCCAGTGGATCAAGACGGTGACTTAAAATGAGTTCATCAAGAACACGGGGACACAGTTGGAAACATGTTAAGGGGAAATTTCACACAAACCTTAGGAATTTTTTCTTCACACTGAGAACCATGACACTTGGAGTAAGTGACCAACTAATGTGGTGGAGTGGTAAAAATCAACAGTTTAATTAAAGAAAGAAACTTATCCTCTAACAAGTCCAGTCTGATAAAACCTTTTTTTTTGAGTCAGTAATCAGGCAGGAGAAATTCTTCTCCATCTGTGTCATTTATTACACCCACAGCACCAAGCTGAGGAGAGAGCATCTCTCCTCATCAAGAGAATGGTCACAGAAACAAAGGACAGAGGTTCATTTTATAAACTATTGAATTTACATACAGTGTCAATCAATGCCTACATTTCATACTCTGATTAGTTAAAAGACATAAAGTGTTTAGCATAGAGCACATCCAGCCTAAATTAAAGTCTTTCTTCCTTATATCCTTGTTCTTCAATATCTCTCAGTTTAGATATCACCCTTGAAATATCTGTGTATGTGGCAACTGTCCAGTTTTATTGTTTACATCAGGGATCTCAAACTCCAGTCCCAGAGGGCAGCAGTGGCTGCAGGTTTTCATTCTAACCCTTTTCTTAATGAGTGACCTGTTTTTCTTTTGAATTAATTTTAATTTTCTTAAGATTTTTCCCCGGAATTTCTTCATCATTTCTCTGAATTGCTTCATTTCTTTCTTTTAACAGAAATGAAATATGAAGTGAGTGAGCCAACAGAAGACCAACTAAGTCAGGGCCTCAAACTCCAACCAATTTGACTCCAACCAGTTGCTTAATTAGATGCCGAGTCTTGTTGTTAATTAAACCCGTTCTTTAATTCCATGGCTTGTTGCTGCTCTCATTGTGCAACAGCAAACCTTTTCAAAATTGTTGAGTTTTTTTCTTTACTTTTCTAAGAGCACTGTTAAAATGTTTTGGGGACCTGAGCAGATCAACATTCCTGAGACCTCCACCCTTTTGATTTTCAGACTATGGGGCTTACCCCCTGCTCGTTTTTGCTCTCCAACCCCCCGGCCTGAGCTACGCGCTAGCCACTTTGCGTCTCTGCTGCTCGTGTTGTGAAGAGAGTGGATGAACGCACCCCAAGGAGACGCGGTCGCTCCTCCGAAACCCCCTCTTAAACGGTGATACAATGGGAAACAAATACAGTTTGTTTTTTACCTCCTCTTTGCTCGATCAGCTGCTGGCTTGCTGCTGCTGCTGCCATGTGATCTGCATCTCGCACGGTGCTTTGAACATTTTAAAGCCTGTACAGCTGCTGTCCTACTCTTTGTCTTTAATTTGTGTGGTTAAATCTCTTGGCACAACGTCTCGTCTCGAGGGACATGAGTTCTTGATATTTTTTAGTTTATAATTTAAAAACGGAATAAGAAAATCTAACAACATCATGTTAAAGTTAGATAAATTTTGATAAGAATGATACTAAACATATACAGTATGTAGGTTTCAAAATAAGTCCAATTTAAAGTGTGACATAAAAACATCACATAAAATCGTAGCACAAAATCGTTGCACGTTTAGGCTTAAGATTTTACATATATAGAGTAGATATTGTATGATGGATACAGTTTGCTGTTCAAGTTTTCCCTCATTTTGTATCTTATTATTGTTTGGCTGCTAATTAAGAAAAAAAGAAACAATTAAGGGGGGAGTCTTCAAGAGCAAGTCAATTAAAATGAAGTCAAAAAAAGTTAATTAAGAGCAAAAACAGGTCACTAATTAAGAAAAGGGTTAGAATGAAAACATTGCAGTCGCTGCGGCCCTCCTGGACTGGAGTTTGAGATCCATGGTTTACAGAATTGTGATCGATGGCCGGCCATATATTCCGGCCCACACCTCCATACCGCCAGGTGGAGCCCTCCCAGCAGTATGGAGGCTCCCCGAATTCCAGCAGGGCCTCATGGACCATGTAGTTTTTATAAACAGCCCTGCTGGATACCATGGGGACCACCAGGAGCTGCTGTAGGGAGCCTCAAGGACTTATACGTGCCCTATAACCCGGAAATACGTCGTTCCTTCTGGTCAGGTGATCAGGACGTGCTTCCGGGATGAAGAGAAGCACTTTTAATCTGACCCGGACGTTATAACAAGTCATGGACTGCAGGGTCGGAACCACTTCCGGGTCAGGGGATATAACAGGACGTTGAGAAAGCCCAGACACTGAGCTGAGCTGGGAGGAAGGGTGGCTAAGTGTCTGTGAGAGGAGGATTGAGAATATTGTATTGGTTATTGATTATTGATTTATTGTATGAGTAGTGTGGAGTGGAGGGTGCTTTGTGCACGTATTTATAATAAAAAGAAGAAAAGTTATACTTTTACCTGGTGTTTGGCGTGGTACCTGAGGGTTCAAGGGAGCTCTAGCGCCCCCTACTGTTACAAGAATATATACAGAATATATATCTGCTGACCCGGGTTCGCATCCCGGGTCCTCCCTGAGTGGAGTTTGCATGTTCTCCCCGTGTCTGTGTGGGTTTCCTCCGGGCGCTCCGGTTTCCAAAGACATGCAGGTTAGGTGGATTGGCGATTCTAAATTGGCCCTAGTGTGTGCTTGGTGTGTGGGTTGGCACCCTGCCCGGGATTGGTTCCTGCCTTGTGCCCTGTGTTGTCTGGGATTGGCTCCAGCAGACCCCCGTGACCCTATGTTCGGATTCAGCGGGTTGGAAAATAGATGGATGGATGGATATCTGCTGATCTCTTGATCATCCATTTGGTGTATTACATTAGCCTGCTTCTGGTCCATTCTTGTCTTTGTTGTTTACTTGACCTTTATGTGGTCTCCTGATATACCTGAACAGGTTTCTGACATTTATTAACCCTTTTATACTTCTAAGATGGATTCTATATTTTAATATAGAAAGCATATCAAAACACTTTATCCTGAATGACTATGTGACCCCAAAATCTAATTTTTCTTCCAGAGTGGACAGTAGAACTTTCTGGACTTTCAAACCTCAACTTGATGTTATTTTAAAGAATTGAGTGAATGGGACTGGTGAGCTTTGTTGGGCCTGTCGCCATCCAGATTATTGTAATGCTCTAATGTGAATGACTTTTTAAAAGTTGTTAACCCCTTCATTTATTTCATGTTTTGATAAAGAAGGGTGAAGGCTGATCGCCTGGATTGCAGCAACTACAGGGGGATAACACTGCTCTCGGTGCCGGGTAAGGTCCTTGCTAGGGTCATCCTCAATAGGATCCGTGATCACTTGCTCACCTATCAGCGACTGGAACAGTCTGTTTTACGCCTAAGAAGTCTACCATCGACCGCATCCTGGCACTGAGGGTTCTCATGGAGCTAAAACGTGAATATTGACAGAGTTTCTTTGTCAACCTTTGTCGATTTTCGCAAAGCGTTAGACTCAGTTGATCGAGCTGCCCTGTGGGACATCCTGAGGGTTTGTAGGATCCCCTCGAGGTTGCTGGATATCATGGCCAGCCTGTACACTGGTACTGTGAGTGCTGTACAGAGTGGAGGCAGGACCTCTGCATTTTTCCCAGTTGATTCTGAGGTTCGTCAGGGGTGTGTTCTTGCTCCTACTCTGTTCAATGCTTGTATGGACTGGGTGTTGGGCAAGGTCGTGGGGTCCAGCAGCTGTGGGGCATCTGTTGGTGAGGAAAGACTCACAGATCTTGACTTTGCTGATGATGCTGTGATCTTCGCGGAGTCAATGGAGGCTTTGATCAGGACACTCGAGGGACTGAGTGAGGAGTCTGTGTCTGGGCTTGAAGAGTGTCCTGACAAAAACCAAGATCCAGGCCTTTAATGACCTCTTGGGCACAGCCATCAGCAGTGTGTCTGTTTATGGAGAGTGTGTCGACCTTGTTGAGAGGTTTACTTACCTTGGTGGTGACATTCATGTCTCTGGTGACTCTTCCTATGAAGTCAGTAGACGGATTGGGAGAGCATGGGGGGTCAAGAGGTCGCTGGAAAGGGGTGTGTGGTGTTCCCGATATCTATGCAAAAGGACGAAGGTCCAAGTGTTTAGAGTCCTGGTGCTTCCTGTCTTGCTATATGGTTGTGAGACATGGACACTATCCAGTGACCTGAGATGAAGACTGGACTCCTTTAGTACTGTGTCTCTCCGGAAAATCCTTGGGTACCGTTGGTTTGACTTTGTGTTGAATGAGCAGTTGCTCATGGAGTCCCAAATGAGGCACGTTACCTGCATTGTGAGGGGGCATCAGTTACGGCACTATGGCCATGTGGCGCATTTCCCTGAGGGTGATCCAGCTCGTAAGATCCTCATTGTTGGGGACCCAAGTGGCTGGACCAGGCCAAGGGGTCGCCCACGTAACACCTGGTTGCGGCAGATAGAGGGTCTGGACCACGTGTCTGCCTGGGGGATTGCAAACTGGGATCCTGAGTAGTTTTGCCGTGTAGTGGGTGCAGCAACGCACTGTACCAGTGCATGCTCCCCAACTTGACTTGACTTGATAAAGACCAGCTGCCCTAGAGGTATTCAGGGGCTTTTTATTTTATTTGGATAACTAACTAACAAAAAAAAAAAACTATATTGGACGTTTATGCCAGTGTTGCCCCAGGAAGTAATATAATACATAGCTGTGGCTGACTTTTTTCATTTAAGCAAACATTTTAATTGCATTCTTATTTTAAAACGTGGATTTTTTTTTTAACAAATAGAGCAAAGTTTTATTTTAAACAGTTCACTTCGCCACCAACCATCACCTATTCAAATTACAGGTATAGGTATTTTCTTCAATTTAAATAAATAGCATCATTTTTTGTTTAAGTAAACAGCCCACATTTATATTTAAACTACCCTGCAAATGGCAGTTGGCAAATAACACATGAAAAAATGCTACAGCTATACATAAACCTGAATCATGATAAAAGTGCAATCAGACATTTAAAAACAAGAAGAGGGATGGAAGTTCCATGGCAGAAAGACGGGCGCATTTACTTTAATGCTGGACTCTCTCAGTGTTCCCAGAGCGGAGTGCTGGTGGTATGAATATCTGCTACATTTGACAGCTCAAGAAATTAATTTTTATTTTCCTCTGTTGTATCAAAAAGTTACATCTGTGAATATTTCTCAAATTTGTCATTTATACACACTCTTAATGGCAGCGCAGTTAAAGCCTGAAGTAGTCTTTGTTTCAGGGGGCTCACCGTCAGACTAAATGAATAAATACCTCCAGTAAGTCAGATTTTGAACGAGTAAGGCTTATGTCACATTAAGTGACTTTTCCAGGGATTTTTGGTCATAGCCGTCATTTACATAATGTTAGCGAATCGGGAGCAGTTGGTGGCGTGTTCCTTGAAGCCGATCGCTTAATATGACTTACCGAATAACTCCCTCTAACTAGTCTGCCTTTTCGCTACAGTAAGATCAACCAGCTGTGATTTTCCCTTTAGTCATTTGGACAGACTCTGTGTACACAGGAAAGCTGACAGCCAATGAATGCTCATCCCGGAAGTACAATCCACAGAAGGTAGCGAGGAGAAATAATGAATGTGAGTGTTTTAAACCTCACAAATAGAAGAGAAGCTTGTCTGTGTGACGTCTCATATTTTACTTACTACAACAGAATAGAAAAAAGAAAATAAAGGGCCAAGAACGCCGCTGAACTCACCACAGCTATCCGCCCCTCATACAGCCTTGGCTCCATCGGGCAGCATGGGGGACCTTGAATCTCACAAGCAGAAGAGAAACTCATCTGTCAATATCTTGTGTTTCACATACCGTTAGAGCAAAGCGAAAAAAAGAAGTAAAGTTCTGAGATTGCGGCTGAACACACTGTAGCAGCAGCATGCAAGTGACTATCAGGAAAAGGGGTAACACTTTAGTTTAGATAGATAGATAGATAGATAGATAGATAGATAGATAGATAGATAGATAGATAGATAGATAGATAGATAGATAGATAGATAGATAGATAGATAGATAGATAGATAGATAGATAGATAGATAGATAGATAGATAGATACTTTATTAATCCCAAGGGAAAATTCACATACTCCAGCAGCAGCATACTGATAAAAACAATATTAAATTAAAGAGTGATAAAAATGGTATAACAGACAATAACTTTGTATAATGTTAACATTTACCCCCCCCCCCCCCCCCCCCCCCGCCCCCCCCCCCGGCCAAGTGGAGCTGAAGAGTCACATAGTCTCCTCTGTCTGGAGATGATCCTGTTTAGTGAATGTGGTGGATTCTTCATTATTGACAGGAGCCTGCTGAGCGCCCGTCGCTCTGCCACAGATATCAAACTGTCCAGCTCCATGCCTACAATAGAGCCTGCCTTCCTCACCAGTTTGTACAGGCATGAGGCGTCCCTCTTCTTTATGCTGCCTCCCCAGCACACCACCGCATAGAAGAGGGCGCTCGCTACAACTTTCTGATGGAACATTGGCAGCATTTTATTGCAGATGTTGAAAGACGCCAGCCTTCTAAGGAAGTATAGACGTTTCTGTCCTCTCTTGCACAGAGCATCAGTATTGGCAGTCCAGTCCAATTTATCATCCAATTGCACTCCCAGGTATTTATAGGTCTGCACCCTCTGCACACAGTCACCTCTGATGATCACGGGGTCCATGAGGGGCCTGGTCCTCCTAAAATCCACCACCAGCTCCTTGGTTTTGCTGGTGTTCAGTTGTAGGTGGTTTGAGTCGCATCATTTAAAAAAGTCCTTGATTAGGTTCCTATACTCCTCCTCCCGCCCACTCCTGATGCAGCCCACGATAGGAGTGTCATCAGCAAACTTTTGCACGTGGCAGGACTCCGAGTTGTATTGGAAAGTACAGTCCCCTGCGGCGCTCCTGTGTTGCTGACCACAATGTCAGACCTGCAGTTCCCGAGACGCACATACTGAGGTCTGTCTGTAAGATAGTTTACGATCCATGCCACCAGGTATGAATCTACTTCCATCTCTATCAGCTTGTTCCTAAGGAGCAGAGGTTGAATTGTGTTGAAGGCGCTAGAGAAGTCCAGAAACATAATTCTTACAGCACCACTTCCTCTGTCCAAGTGGGAGATGGATCGGTGTAGCATATAGATGATGGCATCCTCCACTCCCACCTTCTCCTGATATGCGAACTGCAGAGGGTTGAGGGCGTAGCGGACATGTGGCCTCAGGTGGTGAAGGTGTTTAGGTACTGCAAAATGCACCTCTCATTTACTATTATGTTAAAAGACCTTAACACAGGCTACTTTTGGTCTTTGTGGCACTTATGACACATCAGTAGATCAGTTATTTATCTCTGTACTGTGTGGAGTATTGACATGATGGTAAAATGACTAGTTAATATGAAGGATTCACAGGTCTTGTACTAAATTAGCTGTGTAAGCCCATGCTGTAAAAAGCCTGGACACCTAGAAACTGTTGAAATCGTCGGAAAAACATTGAAATGCAGAGTCGGGGGTTTCGTTTTTACAGACATGCTCGCCCCCCTTGTCTATCAGTGGCTAAGCGAGTTTCTCTCTCCTTGGAGGTTTCCTTTTGCCGATGTGCTTGCCTCGCTTGTGTATTAGTGGTCAATTGAGTTTGTCTTTCCTAAGGCGGTTTGACTTTGGTGACGGAGTCACTTTCTTTCAGCTTCATGCTGTAGTCTTGTACTTCTTGCTTTTTCCGACTCGTTAACTTGGGGCCGCTTGTCGGCTCTTTGAGCTTCATGCTGTAGCTTTGCACTTCCAGGCCGGACAGGCAGAGACACACACGTCCACGTGTCCACATTTATATATAAGATATGTAATAGCAAGAGAAATGTGTTTCAGTTAAGCCACATCAGAACACTCCAAAGTGACATTTTGTTAGTCAGTCACATTGCAGAGATGAATAAACACTTTACTGATGCTTGATAAGTGGTATGAAGACCCAAAGAAGTGTTTGTTAAGGTCTTATTACATAATAGTAAATTAGTAATAAATGCATTTTTGCAGTGCCTAAACTAATACAGCTGTATAAAGAGTATATGACTGATAACTACAATGTGAATCGTAGGATGTACTGTATGAGAACAAGAGGGCAACCATTATATAATATAATAATATAATATAACCATATATAATAATAATAATAATAATAATAATAAATGATTGGATAGGAATATAAATAACAAACTGGTTAAGTTTGCAGATGATACCAAGATAGGTGGAATGGCAGATAATCCAGAAGTCACTAACTGCATCCACTTAATAGTATCATCTCCAGACAGAAGAGCAGCTTCAGCGACAGACTGCTGTCACTGTCCTGCTCCACTGACAGATTGAGGAGATCATTCCTCCCCCACACTATGCGACTCTTTAATTTCACCCGGGGGGGTAAACGTTAACATTTAACAATATACATAGTTATTGTCTGTTTTTCACCTGCATTATTATCATTCTTTAATTTAATATTATTTATTGTATCAGTATGCTGCTGCTGAAGAATGTGAATTTCCCATTGGGATTAATAAAGTATCTATCTATCTATCTATCTATCTATCTATCTATCTATCTATCTATCTATCTATCTATCTATCTATCTATCTATCTATCTATCTATCTATCTATCTATCTATCTATCTATCTATCTATCTATCTATCTATCTAAATCATCACAGATGGACTTGGACAACATACTGGCTTGGTCAGATTTCTGGGTGATGAAATTTAATGCCAGTAAATATAAAGTATCTTGTGTAGAAGTTAAAATGTTTGATTTGAATACAAAATGGGCAGTCAAAAATCAAAAATACACCTTTATGAGGAGGATTTAGGATAATGAATACCTGTTGTCACCTCAGGTCAGATGATATCTCAGCCAAGCTTCAGCTCTATGCCTGCTGTGATGGAAGCCATTAACCGACCAACAAGGTGCTTCATTCAGTTTCCTTATCGTGTGGGTGCACGTATACAGTATAATGTAACATGTTTAACGTGTTATGTAATTATTTATCTACCTATTTATGTATTTATTTATTTATTTTATAAGCTTTTGTGAAGAGTCACATTCTCTCTTGGGGACAAATAAAGATTTGAGGGGATGGGCACCACCAGGATGGCACCAGACAGAGTGATCAGCTTGCAGGGAGAGGAGAGGCACACTGCCACCAGAGGGGCCTCTTTATTAATATGGGTGAGAAAGTGAAGGCAGAATGCATTATCGCCTCCATTTTCTCCTTCCTTCCTGGAGAGAAAGAAGAGGTAACCTTCCTCCGGGACGTTAGCAATTTAGCAACCCAGACATTTTGACAGTAGCTTCACACTCTTTGAAGAAAAAGGGAGGCCAAGTACTAAGGCTTAAGATATTTTTTTAATCATGGCAGTGACCTCAACCACAGGACCAGTTCTTCTGGTGCTTCCCTCCTTTGGGTTTAGAGGTTCCAAATATGGTGCTCCTTCCTCATCTCCACAGGGCCAGTTGAGGTTATTGTTTCTGTCACCCTAAGAGAATTCTATCTATCTATCTATCTATCTATCTATCTATCTATCTATCTATCTATCTATCTATCTATCTATCTATCTATCTATCTATCTATCTATCTATCTATCTATCTATCTATCTATCTATCTATCTATCTATCTATCTATCTATCTATCTATCTATCTATCTATCTATCTATCTCCAGGTGCATCCGGAAAGTATTCACAGCGCATCACTTTTTCCACCTTTAGTTATGTTACAGCCTTATTCCAAAATGGATTAAATTCATTTTTTTCCTCAGAATTCTACACACAACACCCCATAATGACAATGTGAAAAACATTTACTTGAGGTTTTTGCAAATTTATTAAAAATAAAAAAACTGACAAATCCCATGTACATAAGTATTCACAGCCTTTGCTCAATACTTTGTCGATGCACCTTTGGCAGCAATTACAGCCTCAAGTCTTTTTGAATATGATGCCACAAGCTTGGCACACCTATCCTTGGCCAGTTTCGCCCATTCCTCTTTGCAGCACCTCTCAAGCTCCATCAGGTTGGATGGGAAGCATCGGTGCACAGCCATTTTAAGATCCCTCCAGAGATGTTCAATCGGATTCAAGTCTGGGCTCTGGCTGGGCCACTCAAGGACAATCACAGAGTTGTCCTGAAGCCACTCCTTTGATATCTTGGCTGTGTGCTTAGGGTCGTTGTCCTGCTGAAAGATGAACCGTCGCCCCAGTCTGAGGTCAAGAGTGCTCTGGAGCAGGTTTTCATCCAGGATGTCACTGTACATTGCTGCAGTCATCTTTCCCTTTATCCTGAGTAGTCTCCCAGTTCCTGCCGCTGAAAAACAACCCCACAGCATGATGCTGCCACCACCATGCTTCACTGTAGGGATGGTATTGGCCTGGTGATGAGCGGTGCCTGGTTTCCTCCAAACGTACCACCTGGCATTCACACCAAAGAGTTCATTCTTTGTCTCATTAGAGCAGAGAATTTTATTTCTCATGGTCTGAGAGTCCTTCAGGTGCCTTTTTGGCAAACTCCAGGTGGGCTGCCATGTGCCTTTTACTAAGGAGTGGCTTCCGTCTGGCCACTCTACCATACAGGCCTGATTGTTGGATTGCTGCAGAGATGGTTGTCCTTCTAGAAAGTTCTCCTCTCTCCACAGAGGACCTCTGGAGCTCTGACAGAGTGACCGTCGGGTTCTTGGTCACCTCCCTGACTAAGGCTCTTCTCCCCCGATTGCTCAGTTTAGATGGCTGGCCAGCTCTAGGAAGAGTCCTGGTGGTTTCGAACTTCTTCCACTTACGGATGATGGAGGCCACTGTGCTCACTGGGACCTTCAAAGCAGCAGAAATTTTTCTGTAACCTTCCCCAGATTTGTGCCTCGAGACAATCCTGTCTCGGAGGTCTACAGACAATTCCTTTGACTTCATGCTTGGTTTGTGCTCTGACATGAACTGTCAACTGTGGGACCTCATATAGACAGGTGTGTGCCTTTCCAAATCATGTCCAGTCAACTGAATTTACCACAGGTGGACTCCAATTAAGCTGCAGAAACATCTCAAGGATGATCAGGGGAAACAGGATGCACCTGAGCTCAATTTTGAGCTTCATGGCAAAGGCTGTGAATACTTATGTATATGTGCTTTCTCAAATTTTTTATTTTTAATAAATTTGCAAAAATCTCAAGTAAACTTTTTTCACGTTGTCATTATGGGGTGTTGTGTGTAGAATTCTGAGGAAAAAAATGAATTTAATCTATTTTGGAATAAGGCTGTAACATAACAAAATGTGGAAAAAGTGATGTGTTGTGAATACTTTCTGGATTCACTCTATCTATCTATCTATCTATCTATCTATCTATCTATCTATCTATCTATCTATCTATCTATCTATCTATCTATCTATCTATCTATCTATCTATCTATCTATCTATCTATCAAGGCACAATTGCGCTATCTACTGTAACTACTATGTAAGTACACTGTAATCATCTGTCCCATCATACTGTGATGTATGGGTTACAGACTTGCACAAGAGTGAAGGAGGTGAGTCCAGGTTTCTGGCAAAATCAGCCTTATTGTTGTCTTAAAGTTATCCGTCTCTTCAGCACACACAAAAATTGAGCCCACATGTGATGTCATCCTGTATTTACTCCGTTCTCAGATTAAAACAGTAGACAGACTTCAAGCACAAATGAGAAGCTAGACAGTGAGCACACGGCCAAGGCAGCGGCTGGTTTTAAAATGTTGTCCGCATCACCCATCAGGCGACAGACATGTTACGTGGCAAGCCTGTGAACTTGCAGTTGAATCAGCAGCAGGCAAGCAATCCCTGCCTGCGTTAACAGAGTTTCTGCACACAGTGCAGTTTGGGGGGTTGTCGAGGTCTCAAAAATCTCACAATACATTCTCTGAATGCCTTTTTCTATGTTACGTGATTGCTAATTTAGTCAGGCCTAAATTAAATTTTAACAAGATATAACTGATTTTATGTATTTGCATTTTCCATTGCACAAAATTGTAAGAAATGGATGAAAGACAGGAATCAGGACAGAGTAGAATTTGATCTCTTTGAAAAACAGATTTTCATACCCACCAACACACATATATCAGGTCAAATGATCTGTTCAGTATTACATAAATATCTATGGGATGTGAGTGAAAAACTGGAATACCTGGAAAAAAACTCTTAGATAGTGGAAAAATTTCTGAGCTCCACACAGAGAGTAACAATGGCAGAAATCGAATCTAGGTTCCTAGGGAGCCAAGGCGGCAGTGCTAACCACATCTTATAGTACCAGTGACTGCTTCAACCTGTGTTCCATAAATAGAGACATAATTGGGTGAGTCTCCTTTTAAAGGCATCTGGATTGATGATGGGTTGTCTTTTAAAACTAATGTGGAAGAATGAACTCAAAATGTGAAAATCAAGATCGTATTTCTTTTCTGAAGTAAACCCTGTTTCACAGTAGACTGCAGAGATAGATTGTTCAATCAATCTTTCTATCATGTATTGACTATTGTGGCTTTATTTATATGAATGCTACTGCACAAAAACACACTCAACTATTTCATCCACGATGCTATTAAGTTTATTACTGGTGCCTCCTTTCACAAGCATTATGATTTGGAATAAGGTTACCACCGACAATACAAATGAATCAAGTATTATCATATACATTTACAAGAATGTGCTACAGATTTACTAGGCTACATTCCAGCACTTTAGAATGCAACACTTTACAGTGGATTGTAAAATGAAATTAATGCTGGAGTTCAAAATGCACTCTCTGAAGGGGTGGGCAGGTGGGCACTAGTATAGCAGGCTAAAGGGATCCAAACATTTAAGTGAAATTCTGTCATGGATCAGGAGAATGCATGTTAATAGGGGATGCCCCAGAAATGATTCTTCCAGAGACATGAAAAAAGGATTCACCCAACTGCAGACAGACAATAAATTCACAGATGTCTCCCAGAGGGCTTGTTATAAACGTGTACCCCCATACTCTATTTTGTAATGTCCAAGTAACACGTGGGTCGCCCAGCCCTTTATGAGTGTGATGAGGCTCAGGTATGGGGGGGGTCTGGGGCTGGTAAGGGGAGCGCAGAAGTGAACTTGAAAGTGACAGCTCAGGTTGGCTCCAGCTGCCATATTGTCGTTAAAACTGGAACCGTCGATAGTCATGAGCGGGATGAGCAAGGCAAATGACGGCCTAAATAGTCAAGAGTAATGTGTTGAAAAAGTGAAATGTGCTTTTATTTTCAAACAACAGAAGGCAAAATGTGTACTGTTCCATCCTTTATTAATAAATAATCCATAAAACAGTGTTTGTGGAGGTTAAAAAGTAAATATTCAATCAATAAATCAGGGTTAAAATCATTGGAAGGGGCCACCTTTTAAAAAAACATCAATAGGAGCGTCGGTGCTTGCTTCTCCACCACGTCTCTGCTGCTCATCCATCTACCTCTACACAAGCGCAGTCAACCATCACATGGGCATGCAACTCAGCCACTTCATTCGGTCACCACTGAGGTGACCCAA
This sequence comes from Erpetoichthys calabaricus, assembly GCF_900747795.2. Classification (NCBI taxonomy): domain Eukaryota; kingdom Metazoa; phylum Chordata; class Cladistia; order Polypteriformes; family Polypteridae; genus Erpetoichthys; species Erpetoichthys calabaricus. The sequence goes on from NC_041397.2 coordinate 16,147,180, forward strand.
AACAAATTTGTGTACATCACGGCCATCCCACAGGCACCTGAAGGGACCCACATCTACCATCCATTGCCATCACACAGCGTTAAGTCCCACTCAGGATGCCTGGTTGCTCCTGCTTCTGGAATACTCAACAGAAGCGAATCTTCCCTCATGAGAGCTTGCCACACACTCCCACCGGGACATCAATCCTGATCGCTTGACTTCTCCCTGATGCACCAAAAATACATATAAACATAAAAGAGTCAAAGTACACCCATCTATTATTGAGACCACTCATATGAATTTAGGGTAATCTCAGCAACACTTCTTCATTCACCTCTTCATTCTCTTCTGAGTTAACATCCATGGCTGTTTCTTGTCTTGATCTTTCCTTTAGCTCCCTTTTCTGTTCCACTCAGGCTCCTTTTCTATCCACCTGTCTCCATCTGTGGAGTGTCGATAGGGGGAAGCTGTTCTAATTCACACCAAAAATTCCATTTCTCCTTGTTTTTATTGATTTACAAATAGCTTTACCAAACCAGGGACAATACCTTAGAAATGGTCCCTAGCTGGGGCTTAAAAGCGCCTTCTGTACGTCAGCAACCTTTGAGTTTAGAACCCAATGGGGGCAAACATTTAAATGGAAAGAAGAAGGGAGGCCATTGTGATTGGTTAAAAATGGAGAGGGGAAGAAAGAGCGAGAGGAAGGAGTGCTAGCTATAGGTTGACAAGTGTGTATGGCACCCCACCAGGCAGAAAGGGGTGTAATCTGTGTTGTAGTTAAGCCAAGCAGGAAAGTTAGGGTTTTATTTTCTGACTAGTCATTTAGCCTGTTACAATAACGGGCGCTAGAACAGTAGTGCATAAACATTAGTAGGAACAGTCTATATTAAATGGCAAGGGACTTTGACCTCATTCTTTTTGTTGGTCGTATTTTTCTTTCTTTCAGCCTTTCTTTTGTTGATGTTTACTTGCTGAGCTGACCGTTCTTCGTGGGCTGCCGCCGTGTATTGTGTGTCTTTAATTTTCTGTGACAGTAATACTGTCTTGTACGGCTCTACTCAATAAGGGTGCATAGATAATTTAGTTCAAATGGCTCTGGAATATGTGAAGAGCAACAGGTGCAGATCTTTACGCGCACCTTTATTTGCTGCGCCCAATTGAGGTCGTCCCTTTGAGGCTCGCCTTTTTGTGCACACCCTTATTGAAGGATACCGTCTTGTACATCCGCTGGCTTGTACATCCGTAATATACGTCCGTACGTCCGTAATATACGTTTAATTTTCTCTGGCGGTAATACAGGCGTGCGCGTCGGTAATATGCCTTTAATCTCCTCTGACAGTAATACTGGCTTGTATGTGGCTGTAATATGCATCACTGTATTGTGTACCTTTAATTTCCTCTCGCAGTAATACTGGTTTGTATTTCCGTAAAACGCCTCTAACTTTCTCTGACAGTAATATCGCGCATAGCACCGTGCCCCGCGCATGCGCACTTCACCAGAAGACACCCACACACGGACACCTGGACACACATAGGGATTTTATATATATAGATTGTTTCTTTTGAAATTAGTTATTTCTCATATTTATTTCATTCATTGTATTCTTATTTTGTTAATAAAAAATATTTGCATCCATGGTATTCATTGGGGTTTTACTGTTATCCTCTCTCCTAGTCTATGGATCTGGTTCTAAAGATTGGAAGTGTAAGATCCAGTCCTAAAAAGGAAACAATAAATTCACAATTTTATTTGCTTAATTATAATAGAGTGTATGCTTAATAATGTAAGATTCTGTTTTATCCCCACCCAAACTTAATGTGTTAATGGAACAGTCTTAATTTCCTGCTGGGCAATCGGGGGTCTGTCTCATAAAGAAAAAAAAAACAAAGAAAACCATCATTAATCACATTTTCTTAATAGAATTTCAGAGTAACAACAACATGGGTAATTTTCAGTGCAGAAATTTAAGAAAATTCAAGGAAGGATATGAACATGACATAAATACTGATGGAATAATTAAAGCTTTAAAGCAGTGATTCTTAACCTTTTTTGAGTCACAGACCCCTTTAAGAATCTGATGAAAGCTATGGACCACCTTCCCCAGAAATATTCACATAGACATAATGTAGGCAATGAATGATATAATGTACTTTATTTGTCGAGATTTGATTGCCTCATACAGTCAAATGAAAAATTTTGGGAACCCCTCTTAATCCTTTGGATTTTTGTTTATCATTGGCTGAGCTTTCAAAGTAGCAACTTCCTTTTAATATCTGACATGCCTTATGGAAACAGTAGTATTTCAGCAGTGACATTAAGTTTATTGGATTGACGGAAAATATGCATCATAACAAAATTAGACAGGAGCATAAATCTGGGAACCCCAACAGAGATATTACATCAATACTTAGTTGGGCCTCCTTTTGCTAATCTAACAGCCTCTAGACGCTGTCCTCCTATAGCCTCTGATGAGTGTCTGATTCTGGATTGAGGTATTGTTCATCATTCTTCATGCAAAATTTCTCCAGTTCTGCTCAATTTGATGGTTGCCGAGTATGGACAGCCTGCTTCAAATCATATGTACATATACAGTATGACATACACAAAGTATTATTAAGCTTTAAAGTAAACATTCTAAAAAAAGCACTCCTTTTTTATGCAAAAAGTAATGGGCACTCATTATAATTATGAAATACAATCCTCTTGTGCAAATTAAAACACATCTGCTACTACTACGTTTTGTACTACCATTACTACTACTACTACTACTACTACTACTACATCTACGCTCTCATTATCTACTGTGACACTAGGGGTCGCTGTTGCCCCGTGTAACCCACAGTCAACACGTCCAGACACCCTAGGGGTCCACATATCTCAGGTTAAGAATCCATGCTTTAATGCCAATTGCCTGGATTACTGTACTATTTTTTTTAATATTTTGTTTTAAAAATCAATCATGTCACCACTTTGTCTCCATTTGCATAAACGGAAAAGTTTCAGCTCCTTTGGTCTCCACTTATTACTCACCAGCTGTGTAAGCCCGTGCTGAAAAAGCCCAGGTTCCTAGATATTATTGAAATCATCAGAAAAAAAATTGAAATGCAGAGTCGTCGGTTTCATTTTGTGGACGTGTTTGACCCCCCGCCCTGTCTATCAGTGGCTAAGCGAGTTTCTCTTTCGTTTGTCTTTCCTCGGCGCTTTCACTTTGGTGACAGAGTCCCTTTCTTTCAGCTTCACACCGTAGCCTCGTACTTCTTTCTTCTCCCGACTCGTTAACTTGGGGCCGCCTTGTTGGCTCTTTGAGCCTCATGCTGTAGCCTCGCACTTCCGGGCCGGACAGAAAGACACACACACACTTCCACATGTAGACGTTTATATATAAGATACCTTGCAGTCCTGGAATCAGTCTTGTTGATGTTCTTATCGTAGTGGAAAAGCACACATAGATTAGTTTGGAATCCAGAGATATTATAGATTTTACCCATTAAAAATTATAGTAATAGTAAATACGGATCTGAGGTATAGAGCGCCAGATCTTCAGCATATAGAGATAATTATTGTTTGTGCCCTTTCCTTATGATCCCCATTATCTCAGAATGCTTCTAAAGAAACACAACTAAGGATTCAATAGCAATTCCAAAAAGCACTTTGGATAGCCTATTTGGTTTTGTGTTCTAATTTATATTGTAACAGACTTTATAACAGAGGCCTCCGGACTACCGTATAACAATTTTCTTTCCTTTCCCCTCTCCGCTCTGTCTCAGCTTGCTTCCAGCAGAGGGTCACATACGACTTCAAGGTCATTTGAATGATATAATGCAGAAAGTAGCAGGCGGAGAAGTTCACATCTTTCTGTGAACTCCAGTTATGAAAAGAAACCAATTTGTCTTTTTTCAAAGGCACTTGGCAAAGTCTGAAGTGCTTTTACTAACGCTGGCCTGATAGATTCACATACAGCAGACTCAGAAAGTGTTCAGAACACTTTTTGTCACATTTTGTTACGTGGCAACCTTGTGCTAATCATTTTTTCCCACATCCAGTAATGCTCACTAGGCCAAAATGACAAAGTATCTAATTTTGAAACTTTGTTAAATTTATTAAAAACACCAAATTGAAAGATTACTTTGAAACAAGTATTCAGACCCTTGACTCGGTACTTAGTTGAAGCCCCTTTGGCAGCAATTCCATCCTGGATTCTTCGTGCAACAAGCTTCTTGCAACTTGATTATGGGTGTTCTGTCAGGTTGCATGGAGACCAACAGTGAACAGCTGTTTTCTGGTGCCCCCCCCCCCCCCCAGAGATGTTTCATTGAGTTTAATTCTGGCTTTTGCTGGATAACTCAAAGATATTCCCAGTTGTTGCCCCCAAGCCACTCCTATGTTGTCTTTGCTTTTTTCTTAGAGTCATTGTCCTTTTGGAAGGTGAACCTTCAACATAGTATGAGGCCCAGAATGCTCTGCAGCAGGTTTTCATTAAGCATATAATAATACTACTAATAATAATTCTTTACATTTATATATTGTATTTATATTTCTCACTACTCAAAGAGCTCTCCACACAGGGAGGACCTGGGAAGCAAACCCACAATCTCCTTACTGCAAAGCAGCAGCAATACCACTGCACCACCTGTATGGATGTCGCCATATGTTATTCCATTCAGTTTCCCCTTAACCCTGACTTGTCTCCCAGTCTCTGGCACTGAAAAGCAACCCACAGCCACCATCGTGCTTCACCATTGAAATCATATTGCACAGGTAATGAGTGGTGCATGGTTTTCTCCAGTCATGATGCTTAGAACTGAGGTTGAACAGTTCAATTTTGGTTTCATCAGTTAGGGTCATTGTTCTGTTGGAAGGTGAACCTTCAAACTATTATGCCATCCAGGACGCCCTAAGGTAGGATTCCATTAAGGGTATCTCTGTATTTTACATGAATTTAGATTTCTTTTAATCCTATCTAGTCTCCCAGTATCTACCACAGAAAAGCAACCCCAGAGCATGATACTCCCACCATCACGCTTCACCGTTTGAATGGTGTTGTAAAGGGGATGAGTGGTACATGGTTTCCTCCAGTCATGACGCTTAGAACAGAGGCTAAACAGTTCAATTTTGATTTCATCAATTAGGGTTATTGTCCTGTTCAAAGGGACATTGGCCTGTTAGAAGAAAAACCTTTGACTCAGTCTGAGGTCTACAGTAGAGCTCTCTGAAGAAAGTTTACTAAGGGCTAACTTAGTTACCTATCTATGAGAGGTAGATTAAAACATTAAAACTGTTGGGGAGAAAGACTCCTTTCTCTCTTTACTACTCTCACAAGTTTTACTCTGGCTGTTGTCCTTCCTCTCTTTCTTACGGGTGGGGGTTGAATTGAATTTAGTTTTGTTAAGTTTGACTTGATTGTATGGAATGTTACATGCTTTTAATAAATTCAATAAAAGATAAAAATCTTCAGAACTGTAGAAGAATAAACAGCATATGATTGAATTCACTGAAGAAATGAGTAAGTATTCCAGTTTATAATGCATATCGATGGAATGATTAAAATTAAATTTAAATAATAAATACAGCATAATGTTATTTATAGATAAATTATCTAGATTACATATTGTAAGATGCTAGAGGTCGCTGTTGCCTCTTTCAACCCAACAGACAGACACACTGCACACAGGGAAAAATCACCAAGAAGATATTTAATATTTTTTCTTATTATTATAGTGCCCTGAAGCATCTCCACCACCATAAACAGGCAATACAATCATTATGAATACAACCAATACACAAATCTCTCCTTCACTCCTCCCAGCAAGCTCTGTCCTTTACCTCCTAACTCCGGCTCGCTTGCTGGGTCTCCAACAATCCCTTTATATAGTCCTTGACCCGGAAGTGCTTCTGTCCTTCTGCCCACGTGACTGGGTCGCACTTCCGGGTCAGATGGAGAAGTTGAGTTTTCTGTCAGCCCGGAAGTACTTTGGAACTTCTGTCCCCATGACTTGATAGTACTTCCGGGCTAAGGAAATGAAAACATATGAGTCTCCAAGTCCCTCTGCAGCGTCTTCTGGCAGCACCCACGGTATTCAGCAGGGCCGAGAAGCCAAACTCCAAATCCCATGGTGCCCTGTGGGAACCTAGTGTACCGCTATGCTGCAGGCACATTGCCATCTGGCATCTTGGGGGAGGCAGTGTCCCTCTGTAGCTGCTTTCCTCCATCTGTCTCCTCTCTGGGCATCCCGTCCGCCACAATATATATTTGATGGATTTCACACTGTTATCTGTTTTAATATTGATGTGGGGCTTAAATGTGTGTAGAAAACCATATAAGTATGAAGTCCCATCCATTATCTACACAAACATTTCCACCACCAGGTTGTATTTTTATAGTGAAGCCACCTTTATTATGTCTTCTGTGATATGTTGGGCAACTGCCCCGACCCCTTCTAGCATCGTTAGGATTTACTGAGGATCCTGTTTTGAGCAGTGCGCATCTTCAGTGATGGTGAGTTGCATTTAATGTTCCCACAAGGAAAATAGATCATGTGGCTCATCACGAGTTTGTATAATTGTAGGTCATCTGTTGGGTTCAGAAGGCCAGTGGTAATAAGAGAAAAGGCATATTACATGAAAATGAACAATAACAAAGATTATAGAAGTAGCAAAACATTCTGATTTTATTCCCTAGAGCATGAATGGCTAGCCATCAATAAAAATGACCTGCATTTTTGGATGCATTACAGATAACACTACTAGATATTCTCAGTGCAGAGGAATTGGATAAACCTCTGAAGAATTACTAACTGATATAAACTCACTTCAGAGTGGGAAAGCAGCAGGTCCTGATGTCTACCCTGCTGAATTTTATAAAAAAAATTCTCAATTAAGCTAGCTCCCTTTTTATTAGCAACATTTACAGAAGCTAGAGACAATAAAATTCTACCTCAATCTTTTCGTCAAAGTCTAATTACTGTCCTTCCTAACCAAAATAAGGACTTGTTACAATGTGCATCATACAGACCAATCTCATTTTTGAATAACGATGTAAAGATACATTCTAAAGTCCTAGCTAGAATGATTGAGAAAGTGCTTCCTTTGGTAATATCAAAAGACCAAACTGGATTTATTAAAGACAGAAACTTAGCTTCCATTCTTCGATGCCTATTTAATGTAATATATTCACCCACAAAGTCAAACACCCCGGAGATATTATTATTGTTGGATGCAGAAAGAACATTTGATATGGTTGCAAGGAGCTACCTTTTTACCATATTGGAGAAATTTGGGTTTGGCCCGAACATCTGTGCATGAATCAAACTACTGTATACCTGTTCAGAAGCCTCAGTTTGAATTAACAACATTAATTTGCATTTTGCATAAACTGAAAAGGTTCAGCTCCTTTAGTCTCCACTTATTACTCATACCCTGCAGTCCTGGAATCAGCCTTGTTGATGTTCTTATTGTAGTGGGAATACACATTTATTCAGATTAGTTTGGAATCCAGAGATTTTATAAAATGTACCCAATAAAAATAATAGTAATAGTAAATATGGATCTGATGTATAGAGTGCCAGATGTTCAGCATATAGAGATAATTATTGTTTGTACCCTTTCCTTATGATACCCACTTTCTCAGAATGCTTCTAAAGAAAGGATTCAATAGCAACACTCTCCCTCCTCTCACCTGTAAACGTCAAATTTCTTTCAGACACCTTAAAAATATCTGTCCCTCTATCCTTGCTAGCTCTCTTTCGGTTCTTTCTCTGTCTTCACCTATTCCATCAACGCTAGATAGTCTCAGTGATTACTATAACTCAGCCCTTCTTTCAGCACTAGATAAAACAGCTCCTTTAAAACATAAGGAGGTTTCCTTTAAGCCTTCAGCTCTGCAGTACAGTTCAGAGTTACAGTCTATGAAAGCAGCTGGCCAACACCTTTAGAGACTGGCCTCACCATGTACATCCAGGCTTTCTCTGACCATCAAAAGCCTTACAGAGATGCACTAACTACAGCGAAGAACACACATTATGGCAGAATGATAGAAAGTGGCCATGATAACCCAAGGGTTATAGTCACCATAATTAATAAACTACTTAAACCTTCATCTGGCCCAATTACCTGTTCTACCGAAGTCTTTGAAAAATTCCTCCACTTTTTCCACAATAAAATTAAAGATCTAAATAATTTAACTAATAGAAAACCATCAGCCATTTATATCTTTCCCAGTGTACCCAGTCTGTCGAGCTCTTTTTCTAAACTGTCACCAGTCACATCTGCATTTTTAATGACCTGCTTTGTAAGACTACCTGTGTACTGGACCCGATCCCCACCACACTCCTTAAATACTGCCTTCATGCTATAATGCCGACTGTTATGACAATAATAAATACATCCCTTGACACCGACTTTGTGCCAGCCAGATTTTAAAATCAGTTCTGTAACCCCAATGTTAAAGAGGTCTGGTCTTGATGCTGACAATCTTAACAATTTTCGGCCTATTTCTCACTTATCTTTTCTGTCAAAAGTTCTTGAGTGTGTTGTAACCTCCCAACTCGCCAATTACTTAACCTCTAATAATTTTATGGAACCCTTTCAGTCTGATTTCAGGGCGCATCACATTTGTGAAACTGCTCTGCTTTGGGTAACCTTATGGCAGAAGACTCTGGACAAGCCAGCGTATTAATATTAATTCAGTTAGACCTTAGTGCAGCATTTGACACATTCAGACATGACATTCTATTATCCAGAATGGAGAACATGCTTTGGTATCTCTGGCACTGCCCTCCAGTGGTTTAAGTCCTGTCTAACTGACAGGCAAGAGTTTGTTAGTCTTGGCAACAACAGATCCAGCTCAGTGCCAGTCACACAAGAAGTCACTCAGAGCTCTCTGTCTTTAAGCTTCTCCTTGGCCATATTATTTGTAGTAATGGATTGGGTTATCATTTTTATGTAGGTGATACTCAAATCTATTTCACTGTTGAAAGCAAAACTTCATCAGAGATTTCTCAGCTCACGACTTGCCTCGGTGAAGTTAAAACCAGGATTGAGCAGAACTCTTTAAAATTAAACTGCAATAAAACAGAACTCCTGCAAATTGGCACTAAAGCGCAACTTAAGAAAATGAGCTCTTGGCGGTGATCTCATCAGTCCTTCTTCTGATGCAAGAAATCTTGGTGTCATTTTTGATTCCTCTCTTTCTTATTCCGCCCACATAAACCACATTAAGAAACTTTTCTACTTTCACCTCTGTAACATATATCCTGTGTTTGCGCAGTCTTTTCCTTTTCTAACACTAAAAAACTTGTCCATGCTTTTATCACATCCCGCATTGATTACTGGAACTCCCTACTGTCAGGTGCCACTTCTGATCTTATATCACAGCTCCAGCTGATTCAAAACTTTGCTGCTGGAGTCCTTACACCAGCAACAACGAGCACATAACATCCACCCTGCTTCGTCTCCCTGTGTCTTACAGGACTGAATATAAAATTCCATTATTAACCTACAAAGCTTTAAATGGCCTCGCACTGGACTACATCAGTGACCTTCTCCATCACTAGGCTCCTGTTCACCCACTTGATTCTGGCAATCTTGTTGTGCTCCACACTAACCTGCACTCTGTGGGTGATGGGGCCTTCAGTTGTATAGCACCCAGACTTTGGAGTGACCTTCCTTAATTAATTAGATCTGCCGACTCCATTCATTCTTTTAAAAAACAACTGAAAACTCATCTGTTCAGGAAGGCTTTTAACTAAACCTGACATTCTAACCCTCTTTCGGTCTTCCTCTCTGTCCAGATGCTCAGGATAATTTGAGTGTTTGTGTGTTATATCACAAATGATGTTATTTGCTGGCTTTCTTTTAGTATTGAATATAGTATTTTACTCTGGTTTATTGTCTTTTTTTCTATTTAATGTGTTTGTATAATCTGTATCTATCTATTTTAATGTTCTGTTCAGGAAACATCTGTATCCAATGGTACATATATATGCTGTTTCTTTATGAGACTCTGTGAAGCGCCTTGAGTATGGGAAAGGTGCTATACAAATAAAATGTATTATTATTATTATTAATGACATAACCAGTAAATAACAACGAAATGCCATTAAAGAAACAGGATTTTTAAGAGTGTGTACTCGCCTCTTTATCCAGTAGATGCCAGGAACTGTAGGACTGTGTAGAAGGTGTGGGGGGGTTTTGGGGGGTTACTTGTGCACCCTTTGTTTCAGTGAAAAAACAATTAAGTGGTCAAAGCAATCCCTCAAAACCTAAGTGGAAGCATAAATTGCTATCTCTTGATGAGAAAATAAAAATGTTATCTTTTGAAAAGTTTCATGTCTCTTGATTTGATTTAAAGTATATATGAGGATGTGAATGGGTGATATGCAAATACTAATATTTTATTAAATTTTTTAATTGATGGGTTAGTTAAGCGTAAGTTTGCCTTGGGGCGGCACGGTGGCGCAGTGGTAGCGCTGCTGCCTCGCAGTTAGGAGACCCGGGTTTGCTTCCCGGGTCCACCCTGCGTGGAGTTTGCATGTTCTCCCCGTGTCTGCGTGGGTTTCCTCCGGGCGCTCCGGTTTCCTCCCACAGTCCAAAGACATGCAGGTTAGGTGGATTGGCGATTCTAAATTGGCCCTAGTGTGTGCTTGGTGTGTGGGTGTGTTTGTGTGTGTCCTGCGGTGGGTTGGCACCCTGCCCAGGATTGGTTCCCTGCCTTGTGCCCTGTGTTGGCTGGGATTGGCTCCAGCAGACCCCCGTGACCCTGTGTTCGGATTCAGCAGGTTGGATAATGGATGGATGGAAGTTTGCCTTGTGAAAAATGCACAACCTGACTTTGGTTTATTGAAAGATAATTTTGCTTATGTTTGTGTCTTAAAAGAAGAACAACTCAAGATTGCAAAATGGCTAAAGCACACTCTGCACCACGGTATTATAATTTTTTTTTTTCAAATATTTAACTTTCGTTAATAAAAGTTTCCTAATAAAGTTGGTTTCCCTTGTTTTTGAAGAACAGTAAAAGCAGAACATCTGTTTTGTCTGAGATCGAAGTGCACTTTCAGGTCACAATTTAATTTAAAAATGTTTAACTTTTTATACCATTTTATGAACTAGGCTCGATATAACCCTAAAATTTAGAATATGGGTTGTTCTACACTTCTTCCATTTAAGAATTATAGAGGCCACCATGCTCTTGAGAACCTTCAGTGCTGCAGAGATGTTTTTGTAGTCTTGACACAATCATGCAGGCAGTTCCTTTGACCTCACAACTTTGACTTCATGGCCTTTCCAACTCGTGTCCAGTCAGCTGAGTTGACCACATGTGGACTCCAAATATCTCAGTGATGATCAATAGGCTGGGATGGAGTTCAAGTGACAGAACAATGTGTCTGGATCCTTGCGTCACTTTCTTTTTTTATTTTTAATAAATTTATGAAAATTCCTAACATGCTGTTTTTGCTTTGTTATTCTGCAGTATTGAGTGTTGTAGGATAAGAGAAAAAATTAAATAAGGAGGCCAGGGTTTGTGTTCCTGAGTCCTCCCTGTGTGGAGTTTGCCTGTTTCCCTCATGTATCTATGGGTTTCCTCCAGGTGCTCCAGTTTCCTCTTACAGATCAGGTTGAATTTTCGACCCTAAATTGGCCCTTGTTTGTGTTTGGTATGTGTGTGTGTATTTGCCCTCTGATGGACTGGCACCCTCTCCAGGGTATATTCCTGCCTTGCACCCTGTGCTAGCTGGGATGGGTTCCAGCACCTCCTAAACAAGTCATTCGTAACCCGGTCACCACTCTACTTTCTAACACTGTAATAATTGACCCTTTTGCATCTATCTATCTATCTATCTATCTATCTATCTATCTATCTATCTATCTATCTATCTATCTATCTATCTATCTATCTATCTATCTATCTATCTATCTATCTATCTATCTATCTATTAATCCTGGTACATTGTTCTCATTGGCACAATATTCTTTTGGTTTAATTTTCATCTCCTGTTTGTGTATTTAGACATATTCATTACAATGAAACTTGACTGCAGTTCAATACATCTTTATTCTACTGTTGTTGTGCTTTTTTGGCAAATATTTCCATAAAATCTCAAGATTAATTATCTTTGCCCTCCTTGTGACTATAATTAGCACATCCAAAATACTCTTTCTTTTGTCACTTATTGTAAATTTGTCTTTATATATTTTAAAACTGAAAATCTATGTGCTCAGGCTGCAGTGTTAAAAGGCACAAGTACAAACTTACAAACTTTCCTCAACTCGTGAAAAATGTTCTTTATATAAGGCTCAACAGTCAGATCGAGTAAACCTGTAAATGTTTCAAAGCCGCCGTTCTTTCTTCTCTGATATTCTCTGATGTGTTCTGCCATTTGATTTTTTTACTCTGCCTCCTCATCCTTCTGCTCTTCACCCACAGTATCTCTGCAATCTTCTTAGCAAAATTGTGTGACTTTCTTTCCAGTGTCGTTTGTTTTGACTTGTGTCTGCATACATTAAATTGATGAAGTTAAACCTCACATATTCACTACAAACACACATTTTTAATTCTGTTGTAATTTAACATCTTTTAAAACTTTTATATGAGAAGGATTTTTTATTAGCACAAGCTAGAGAAGTTACTGTAACATCAACAAAGGAAACTGAAAATCATGGATATCAATGGCAGCAAAGTTAAGTTACTTTGTAATAACTTTACAGGGAACAAATCACAGATAGAGGGGATAACAGGTTTACAAATGAAATACTCACCCTGAAAAATCAACCAACACAAGTTTCTGGCATACATCGAACTCATCAGCTTATGGTGCCTGGCCATTACATAAATAATAATCCAACAATAACAATAGCAACAATAATAATAATTCTCAACCTGGCATAGAGTAAGAGGCACAGATGCTGCACAGTAAAATGAAATGATCCGTACAGCAACATAACAAGCAAGTTTTTTGTGAACACTTGCGTTACAAGTTCACATATTCCCCACCTCATACCATTTTTCACAGCCACTTATAACTTGACTGTTCCTCATATTTGCTCCAATTACGGTAAAGAAGTTCTCCATAGTTGGTCACTTGCTCGAAAGACTCTGACGTTGTACATTGATTGGATGGTGATAATACCTTTTTTGCATACATCAGCAAGGACACAGTAAACAGGAATCATATGGAAATGTTTAAAGATAATAATTATACTTAGTTATTTATTATGCTAGTCAGATTTTTTCCAGGGACCTACATTTAATTGCTATGGTTTATGCTGCTGCCTTGGTAAAATTACGATTGTACTGTCACCACCACCGTAAGCTACCTGATGTGTTAAATAGAGGGATACCCAGCCAAAAAGTTGACTACATTGCTGTTCAGCTGTAATTTTTTTCACTCAATATACAGACTTAATCTTTTAATAGACATGTGAAATACAAATACAGCCCAATTGCTATATACTTTCTGAAATTTCACACTCCAAATCAAATAAAATTTTATTTGTCACACACATTTATATGCACAGTGCAAATTGTAGTGAAATGCTTATTTACAGACAATGACGAAGCAACTGTATGTCGCATGGCCTCCTAAGCCCTAAGCACTTTCCGTTTTTTTCCAAACAATTCCCACACTTTCACATTTACTAATCCATGCAGCAAGCGAGTGTGATCGGGATTACAACCTGTGATTTGAAAGCATGCAGTTTCAAACCATTAGACCAATGCTAGCTCCTGTTCCAAATTCTCAAAGCAGCTGTTATTGGTCCTATAGTTTGAAGCCGGTGGTGTCATCAGGGAGGTCTTCAAGGGTTTAGCCTATAATCTCAGCCTGTCACTCAAACAAAACTCCACAGGCGTCCCCCACTCCATCTGTGCAAAAACCCCATGGGACCACGAAGCCCCTGATCTTTGACTGAAACAAAATCTCAATGGAGGAATCCACCACCCACCTCTCTTCAACTATATGAGAACCCCACAAGGGGACTCCATCTCAGACTTTTCAGTATTAGTAGGTTGTTAAGATGATAACTACTAAAGCTAGCGATATCCCTGTTTTCAACCATAAGCTATTAAATCATGAGTCGTAATCCTGCCCTTGAAACAATGGAGGGTAGCTGGATGGTGAGCTGAGTAGTAACACACTGTAATATGGTTCATATGTACGTATTGCTTTAAATAAGTGAAACTGTATACACAAGAAACAATACATTTTGATTATATATTTGCACCAGTCAGCTCTGTGTTAAGTGTGTTCTATTTTTTATTTTAACTGAAGTGAATTATTCACTGATTCTGTTATTACACAGGGTTGTCAACAGTGCAGTAAAAAGTACATAATACCAAGTAGACTCAGTCTGCTAAAATGCATTCAGAGCCGAGCAGTCGCTAATCTTGGCTGCCCACAAGGGAACGTGGATAGACTGCGCATCTTTTATTAAAAATCCAACACTTGCAATATTTTATGCATCAATAGAGAGCTCTTCTTAAGAAAAAAAAAAAACAAAACTTTGAGATCAGCTCTGTCACAAGTGACACTATCAAGCTTGACAATTCTCTCTATTGAAAAAGAAAGAGCCAAAAAAAAAAAGAAGAAATTTCAGCAATGAATTTAAAAAGACGAAATCTAGAAAGAGATTGTGTAGTTAGTTTTCTTATACGACTAGTATTTATGAGAACAATTTTCTAGGTTTGATTGTAATATTCATGCTATCAGTTGTAACATGAGTTAACATGAGAATATGATTGTCAGGGAGTTACTAGTTTAGTTGTGTGCTATTATTGTTAGATTTTTATAAATTCTAAAGTAACCTGTGTGATTACTAAGGGCCATTACAGCACCAAAAACACCATAACACAAGTCCCAGGTTTAAATAAAAGGTTGATTTACAGTTACCTTATAAAAGGCTTCTTTGTAATCACAAACACAGGCACAAGAACAGCGATTCGGGGTGGCAAGTGGGGCGACCACACCGGGCCCCGCACCTAAGGGGGCCCCGCTTTTGAGGTCCACGTGTCCCATTCAAGCGGATTTGTCAAGTTATATTCTCCAGTTATATTTTGATAAAGTCTGCGTGTTATCTTGCAAAAGTTTAGCTGCAAACTGTAATGAGAAAATCAGTTGTATGTTAACATTATTTTTATTAAATTTGCATGTAGGTTTATATAGTCCACACATACCGGTTACAATGTTTGACGGTACTGGCCCCGCGTGGGGTTGGTCATCCCTAGGCCCCGCACACCCCACAGGTCACCTCTGCACAGGCACAACTCTCTTCCCCTTTCTTTTAATTCTCGTTCCATTCCACCAGGTGAGTTTTGTATGTCTTCCACCCGACTCATGGAACGAGATAAGTTCCTTTTATGATAGACCCGGTAGTACTTCTGGAGCCATGGGCTTGCATAACAGAAGCACTTTCAGGTCATACGGAACCCTCCCAAACCAGGGATGTGTATTTCCAAAAGTATCCTCTGGTGGCACTCAAGGACCCTGACAGGCTGCCATTTGAAACTACAAGTTCCTGGCAACTCTGCGGGTGTCCAAGCTGGGGCCAAACCGGAGAAGCACTTCCCCCTCTCATACTGGAGGATGAACTGTTCAGAATCCCCCATTCCATCCATTGTTCTTTAATCCTGACTGGGATAGCAATGAATAACCCATCTTGGCTGGGATGCATGTCCTCCTTCCTGGCTGGGCAAGGATTCGCCTTCCATTGTAGCCAAATGGGGGAGCCGCTTGATTGATGAGGTCTCCAGGACTCTAAATATATCCAAATCTTATTATGTGATATCATCTACTGTTAAATTCTGCTCCGTACTTCTAAAATGTTTTATTTTTATACTGTATTGAGGATTTGTTCTATTCTGTGTATTGTATTGTATTGTATTGTATTGTATTGTATTGTATTGTATTGTCCCCCTTCTTTTGACACCCACTGCACGTCCAACCTACCTGGAAAGTTGTCTCTTTTTGAACTGCCTTTCCCAAGGTTTCTTCCAGTTTTTTCTTGTCTTCTTAGAGAGTCAAGGCTGGGGGGCTATCAAGAGGCAGGGCCTGTTAAAGCATATTGTTGCACTCCTTGTATGATTTTGAGCTAGACAAAAATAAATTGTATTGTATTGTATTGTATTGCTGTGGTGGGCTGGCGCCCTACCTGGGGTTTGTTTCCTGCCTTATGCCTGGTGTTGGCTGGGATTGACTCCAGCAGACCCCCGTGCACCCTGTAGTTAGGATATAGCAGGTTGGATACTGGATGGATGGATGGATGTATTGTATTATATTATAGAAAAGTATACAGTGGAACCTCGGTTCACGACCATAATTCATTCCAAACCTCTGGTCGTAAACCGAATTGGTCATGAACCGAAGCAATTTCCCCCATAGGATTGTATGTAAATACAATTAATCCATTCCAGACCGTACAAACTGTATGTAAATATATTTTTAAAAATATTTTTAAGCACAAATATAGTTAATTACACCATAGAATGCACAGTGTAATAGTAAACTAATGTAAAAACATTGAATAACACTGACAAATGTCCAGGCTCCCTGCTCAGCTGCACGTACAGGCTCGCTCTCAGCTGCACGCGCTCTCTCTCTAGCACGCGAGCCTACCTGCTCTCTCTCTCTCTCTCTCTCTCTCTCTCTCTCTCTCTCTCTCTCTCTCTCTCTCTCTCATCAGCACACGAGCCTGCCTGCTCTCTCTCTCTCTCTCTCTCTCTCTCTCTCTCTCTCTCTCTCTCATCAGCACACAAGCCTGCCTGCTCTCTCTCTCTTTCTCTCTCTCTCATCAGCACACGAGCCTGCCTGCTCTCTTTCTCTCTCTCTCTCTCTCTCTCCCTCTCTGTCTCTCTCACTCTCTCTCTCTCTCTCTCTCTCTCATCAGCACACGAGCCTGCCTGCTCTCTCTCTCTCTCTCTCTCTCTCTCTCTCTCTCTCTCTCTCTCTCTCTCTCTCTCATCAGCACACAAGCCTGCCTGCTCTCTCTCTCTTTCTCTCTTTCTCATCAGCACACGAGCCTGCCTGCTCTCTTTCTCTCTCTCTCTCTCTCTCTCCCTCTCTGTCTCTCTCTCTCTCTCTCTCTCTCTCTCTCTCTCATCAGCACACGAGCCTGCCTGCTCTCTCTCTCTCTCTCTCTCTCTCTCTCTCTCTCATCAGCACACAAGCCTGCCTGCTCTCTCTCTCTTTCTCTCTCTCTCATCAGCACACGAGCCTGCCTGCTCTCTCTCTCTCTCTCTCTCTCTCTCTCTCTCTCTCATCAGCACACAAGCCTGCCTGCTCTCTCTCTCTTTCTCTCTCTCTCATCAGCACACGAGCCTGCCTGCTCTCTTTCTCTCTCTCTCTTACATTGCAGCAGTTCAGCAGTTCACGTCTGACCGAGAACAATGCAACACGTGCGGAAATCATCAGCGTGCACAAACCGAAAGGGAAACTGGCTTGTTCGTATACCGAGGCATTCGTGAACCGAGGTTCCACTGTATTCTTTAAGTTGATGATTTGCTTACATTCAAAGAGAATTATAAGCATATATGAAAATAAGCAGTATACCCCAATGCACATTAGTATTGTATGGGTTACATCACAAAAACCCTTGTGGCTGTATATTTTTTATTTTTCTTAGCAAGCTAGAAACTACCAATATTTTATGTCTCAAAGTCAAATATGCAAAGAGAGGCTAACAAGCTATCCCCCAACCCTTCTCCAGGCTGCCAATAATGGTGGCAGGAACGAGAAGGGAACCAGGAAGGGAGGAATCCTGCCAGACGATCTTGAAAGAAGGAGTGCCTTGTTCATTAAGCTAGGAAACAATGGTGGAATTAATGAGAGTTAAAACCAAGTCCGTGGGAAACTGGAGTCAGGTAGGAGTGTTGAGTGAAACTGATCGAGGTGAAACTTTTGATAAGAATTGCAATAAATACTAGATCGTTGTATTCGCTAAAAGCTCATTTCACTTGATTTGAGTCTGTGTATGCATCACGCAGTAAAGGCTGATTCTGCCGCCTTCCTGAGACTCCATGTGCCTTCTTGAGAAAAGTCAGGGCTGCCGTGACCTTTACCACAACACCATCCCAGTCGGGTTGGCAGTCCATTCATCATGGCACTTAACAGCTGATATAATACAATTCAATGTATGCTTTATATGATCAATATTTTACCACATTAATAAAAATAGTATATAAAACTTGTCCTGAGGTGTCCACTCAATAAAGAATCCATGCAGCAGTAGTTTTAAGTTACTTTGTATTAAATAACCTACAAATATTTTACCCAGTATTTTAATTTTAAGTGTCCTATTCATGTTTCTGAAATAATGTATTTACAGTGTCATCCTCTTCCACCAAAATTAAATATCTGACACACATAAAAGCGTTCTATATATATTTGTACCTACATTTTATTAAACTTTTTTTTCTTAAAGTTGTTATACTTTTTTTCCATAATATTATATGAGGGATCCCCTCAATATTTTTTCCCATGGTTCCCTGATGTAATAACTATAACACTAGTTATAGATGTGCAAGAAAAAATATAATTATAATATAAAACTTAAGGACTTCTGACTTGGATAAGAGAGAGTGAGAGCTTCTATGAAAGGCAGCCCCAGCAATCATACAGAGCGGCTCCTCTCTCATGTCTACCGATGGCAGTGATGAGTTCATGCAAAGCAACTTTGACCACCTGCAGCAGACGTTCTGCTCTGTCAACAATTGGAAACAAGCATGTCAGTGGTCAGCAGGTAGCTGGTATTCATGATTGCATCTGTCTGATGAATTTCTTTTTATTAATTTTGCAGCGTCAGGATAGATATCGGTACACAGTTATGTCAGATTTGAAACTTATGCGCTGCAGCTATGGACTTTTCGAATCATTTTTATCATCGCAATCTTTCTCTAGTATTATTACAAGAAAATAAAATAATTAAGTTTGTCTGTTGAAGGGGCATGGAAGGGCCATTATATTTTCCTGGAGAGCCATGCACCCCTTCAGGATGATGAAACAGCTAATAGGCTCTCCAGTGCTGCCCCTAATTAAAGTGGGGTCCTGAGTGGAATAATTTTCTTGGCCCCCAACAAACTCCTCAACCTCCGTGAATCCATTATATTTGTGTTTCAAAACATGTATTACAACAACAGCAAAAACAATTTTACTACTACTACTACTACTACTAATAATAAACCGTATATACTTGCGGATAAGTTCTCCTGCGGATAAGTCGGGACTTGATTTTATTGTATAATTTTATACAATATGGTATTTTATAACGTCTGTCTTATAAGTTGAATGCGGAAAACTCATGCTATTGGTCCAAGAGATTATGATATGCTAACATCCACCTGAGAGAGTAACCACGGAGCACACGGCCTTTTTTTTTTCAATGCGGATGCGACAATGTGCTGTATCAGCGTGCGCTCCTAACCTCTCTCGCCTATGTGATCACACGGTAATACCCAAACTATTCAGAAGCGACGTTTGCACTTATTTGTGTTTTTTGTATCTCACACTCTCATACAACTTTATCGTAAGAGCATCCCTTATCTACGGCAGAGCATTCGATCAGAAGAAAATATGAAGCTGGTTTTAAATTAAACATCGATGAAGTAGTGAAAGAAATTGGTAACTGCGCTGCTGCAATAAAATTCGATGCATCTGAGATACTGATGTGAGATTGGAGGAGGCAAGAAGATGTAAAAAAAAAATGGAAGTGTCGCTTTTTTGAACGGGCATATAAGTCGGGGTCTGATTTTATGATTAATTTTTCGGGTTTCAAGACCCAGCTTATACATGAGTATGTACAGTATACAATACTACTAATACTACAGTAATCCCTCGCTATATCGCGCTTCGCCTTTCGCAGCTTCACTCCATCGTGGATTTTATATGTAAGCATATTTAAATATATATCGCGGATTTTTCGCTGCTTCGCGGGTTTCTGCGGACAATGGGTCTTTTAATTTCTGGTACATGCTTCCTCAGTTGGTTTGCCCAGTTGATTTCATACAAGGGACGCTATTGGCAGATGGCTGAGAAGCTACCCAGCTTACTTTTCTCTTTCTCTTGCGCGGACTTTCTCTGATCCTGACGTAGGGGGATTGAGCAGGGGGGCTGTTCACACACCTAGACGATACGGACGCTCGTCTAAAAATGCTGAAAGATTATCTTCACGTTTCTATCTTTTGTGCAGCTGCTTCCTGAAACGACATGCACGGTGCTTCGCATACTTAAAAGCTCGAAGGGCACGTATTGATTTTTGCTTGAAAAACAAACTCTGTCTCTCTCTCTCTCTTTGTCTGCTCCTGACGGAGGGGGTGTGAGCTGCCGCCTTCAACAGCTTTGTGCCGCGGTGCTTCGCATACTTAAAAGCAAACAGCCCTATTGATTTGTTTGCTTTTCTCTGTCTTTCTGACAGACTCTGCTCCTGATGCGCACTCCTTTGAAGAGGAAAATATGTTTGCATTCTTTTAATTGTGAGACAGAACTGTCATCTCTGTCTTGTCATGGAGCACAGTTTAAACTTTTGAAAAAGAGACAAATGTTTGTTTGCAGTGTTTGAATAACGTTCCTGTCTGTCTCTCTACAACCTCCTGTGTTTCTGCACAAATCTGTGACCCAAGCATGACAATATAAAAATAACCATATAAACATATGGTTTCTACTTCGCGGATTTTCTTATTTCGCGGGTGGCTCTGGAACGCAACCCCCGCAATGGAGGAGGGATTACTGTACTACTGAATATGCTTAACAAATTTCCTTAATCCAGTAAATGCTGGATTAAAATGAAGTGGAATATTTAGATATTATAACCTGAACATGCGACTGTATCATCTACACTTATGAATTGATCTAAACCTTATTTTGTCTCTCCATTGACAACAGACAGAAATAACAACATTTATTCTATTGCACATTTTCATACAAATGATGTAGCTCACAGTGCTTTACATGATGAACAAAGAGAAAAAAGACAAAATAAATAAGAAAATAGAATTAGGAAACAGTAATTAACATAGAATAAAAGTAAGGTCCGATGGCCAGGGAGGACAGAAAAAACAAAAAAAACTCCAGATGGCGGGAGAAAAAAAAAATCTGCAGGGGCACCAAGGCCACAAGACCACCCAGCCCCCTCTAGGCATTCTACCTGACATAAATGACCTCAATCAGTCCTCATGGTATTCAGGGTTCTCATGGAAGAACTTAATGATGACGGTCATGTGGACTTCTAGCCTTTAATCCATCAATGTAGGAACATCACAGTGCTTTGATCAGGTGGTGGTGGTACAGATCGCCACCACAGAAAACCGGAAAAAGAACAGAAGAGAAAGTATGGGTTAGTACAGATTACGTAGCCACCAGGAATGATTTTGATAATTAAATGCATATACAGAGTATCAGGATTAAACTAAAATGAAGTTATGAGAAAGCCATGTTAAAATAAGGAGTTTTCAGCAGTGTTTGAAAGTACTCCACTGTATTTGCCTGGCAAATTCCTATTGGCAAACTGTTCCAGATTTTAGTTGCATAACAGCAGAAGGCCGCTTCACCACTTCTTTTAAGTTTAGCTCTAGGAATAATAAGCAGACACTCATTTGAAGATCTAAGGTTACAATTTGGAGTGTAAGGTGACAGGTATTCTGAAATATAAGATGGAGCGAGATTATTGAAGGCTTTGTAAACCATAAGCAGTATTTTAAAGTCAATTCTAAATGACACAGGTAACCAATGTAGCGACATCAGAACTGATATGATGTGCTCAGATTTTCTTTTCCTAGTTAAGATTCTAGCAGCTATATTCTGCACTCATTGCAATTGATGGATGTCTTTCTTGGGTGGTCCTGAGAGGAGAGAGTTACAGTAATCTAGTCGACTGAAAACAAAAGCGTGAACATAATTTCTCAGCATCTTGCAGTGTTATAAGAGGTCTAACTTTTGCTATATTTCTTAAGTGAAAAAATGCTGTCCTAGTAATCTGATTAATATGTGATTTAAAATTCAGGTTACAGTCAATAATGCAGCATTTACCAACCTTGGGGTCACCTGATATGCTAATGGGGCCACGAAAAAATATTTAAAAATAGAAAAAATAATTAAACAATATATTGAATGGGAAGCGAATGTTAATATTTCAAACAGCTGGGTTCGTAAAATAGCTCAGATTTCAAAATGGGATCACAAACCAAAAAAGCTTGGGAACCTTTGCAGTAAGGCAGTGTTTCCCAAACTCAGTCCGGGGGAACCCCTGTGGCTGCAGGTTTTTGTTCCAATCAGATTCCTAATCAGTAACAACACCTGATAGCACTGATCTCAATTAATTAGCTGGTATGTTTTTTTCTTTTATTCGACATTCAGAAAAGCATAGCAACATGATTTTTACATTTATAAGACATTTAGAAATATTTCTGCTTTTGCTATAGAATTAAATGTTTAACTCTCTTTTGTTGATTTCATTATACTTTGCCATTTCTCTGTGAAGTTGTTCCCCCTTCGTTGTATCTTAATAATGACAATTTATAACGAGCAGAGCAGACACGCTGGCAAACAACACAGAATAATCAAAGGCTGCAACTAATTTACAGTCAGACCCACTAATCAATAAATAATGGATTAATTAAACAATTAGAAGACCTAGAAAAGTAGAATGAAAATCAAGATGAAAATACTGCTAAAAAGAAAAAAATACATTATCCCTATATAACTGCTTGGTACATTTTAATATTTTTTTTTTTTAGCAAACTTAGTTTTCTAATTTCTGTATTGTTCCCTAAACACAGAACTTGGGAAATATCATTTCACTTAATTAGCCCAGGAGTTCAATTAAAAGCAGAAGCTGGTTGGAACAAAAACCAGCAAGTCATGAGGTTCCCCAGGACCGAGTCTGGGAAACACTGCAGTAAGACATTAAAGAATCAGTAATGTTAGCTGTCAATAAAATGAGCCAACAGTTGAAGTTCATTGCTCTTTTTTCATGCCGCAGTTGCTTTGCCGGGTGTTTTCCCACAATTCAACCAATCACAAACTAGGAAATAAGAAAGCCGCCTGCGTGTGTTGGTGAAATTTCCAAATGAGTCCTCAATGCAACGACACTCTGAGCACTTCATATGTTAGCAACCTTTAACAGTGTTTGAAGGTCCTGAGGTCTATATAGCAGTAATAAATAAGCCACAACCATGTGTCAGTTGGGTACTGAAATATCAGATGATATCTGTTAAACACTCAATATCAAAGCTATAACACATGATGCTACTCCATTGTTAGTCCAGTAAATCGCTACTTTAGTGTACTGGCGATTAATGTGAATTTCCCCCTGGGATTAATAAAGTATCTATCTATCTATCTATCTATCTATCTATCTATCTATCTATCTATCTATCTATCTATCTATCTATCTATCTATCTATCTATCTATCTATCTATCTATCTATCTATCTATCTATCTATCTATCTAATGTAACATTAGCTAGATTACTGGAAGTTGGACAAATTGCAATTTCTAAACAAAACAAAAAGTGCAGCACAAGCTGCTTCTTCATGCTTTCATTTCTGTCTTTTCTGTGCTCCTGTCTGGTGTTGACTTGAAGCCATCTCTCTACTCATTAATGGAAAATAATCATAACTGTTGACTGTCAATGACATTAATTCATGAAACAGCTATACCACTATTACCTGCATTGTAATACCGGTGGAAGCCCACATGGAGCCCTAGGCAGTGTTTGGCGTGGGCACCCATTGAGTTTCATGAACAGCACCTCTCTGTGTCCAGAGTGCGTACTTCTTAACTTTCATAAATGCACCTTAGGCAGTCATCTATCCCATATAATGGATTGACTTACTCTGCCCTATCTGTCCTTTGATCATGGGCCCCGTGTGTAGTGCATGAAGTACGTATAGGAAGGGCGACCCTGAGGACCCCCTTTTCACAATTGCTCTTTAAGGCAATATAAAAGAGATTTTTCCCATAAGTGCTCCATGCTCAATCCTAAAGCTCAATTCCCTCTAATTCTTGACATTTTCTCTCGTGGATAATTTCTGTTTTTTTGTCTTTTTCTGTTTTACTCTTTTGGAAACTTCACATTTTTCCTTTGTGCTGACTTTTGTTTGTTCCTAACCACACCACCACAATTACCTGAGTGTGTGTGTCTTTTATCATCAGGTTCATCTAGCACCTCAGATTGCTATGCTTCACCCAGGATCCCTTTCCTGTATGGAGTTCAGATCTTTGTGTTATGACTTCTTTGTTCATTTTTGATTCTTTTGTTTGAATTAATTTTAATTAGGTTTATTCACATTTCTTTTTTGTATTTGATTTTTCTCTTTGTCCCAATACCTTTGCTATGCACCTTGTGTTTTGTGGGTGGGTCTCCCAAGAGGCGGGGCAGCCTGCCATCATCACTAGGAACCGCCCTCAGCCCTATAAAGGTGATGATTTCCCACAGTTCCTGGCACTTCATTTGAATGTGCTATGGAATTGGTGGGTGTCTATTATGTCTTTTGCTTGTGCTTAATATTATTTCTGGATTTTTGACTTTCTGCTCTGTTTCTTCATTATCACCATCTGATTCTTGTATAGGGACTTTGTTTGCACTGCATTGCTTTATTTCTTCAGGTAATTCCTTTTGCCTTTTGTGCATTTCAGAGATTTTTTTTGTTATAGAACATTTTTGGAGAATAAATCTTTTTTATTTTATTAAGATCTTGTATTAGCTCTTACATGTATATCTAGCCAGGGTTGATAGTATATTTCAATCTAGAGGTCATTTTTTGGACGTGTTTTTGGGACTTTGTGCTTTGGGATGCTTGAGCAGCATAACACAGATGGTTTTTGTTAGTGTACAGCAATATTTTAATTCTAACCTTTTTGCTGGAGGCTCACCAGGTAGTTTAGACAGACAACAAGGCACCTAGGAGTCTTGCACAATTTTTCTGAATATAGCGCTACCCTTCAAATCTAGATAGAGAACTCATTATAAAAGAGACCTGGGAGTTTTTTTTTAATATACTAAAGTGAGGGTCTCATGTGCTGCAACTACCAATGTAATGAACAGAAACCTTCTAACAGGTGACACATTTGGGGCAGCCATTATTAAATTGGTTTGTTTTGACACTGTAGGAAGTATAGATGAGAAAATCAGGTAGGAAATCCCAGTGGAAACACCAGCCATAGCAATTTATTCAATTACTAGCCCCTCAAATATCCTTCTACAATATCTGTTGTTAAGATTACTTGTAATACTTTCACCATGTTTGCATATCCACCTACATTAGGTGCATTCTGAGGGGTATACTTTTTAAAATATACATTTCAGCAAGCATTTATAAGATTTTCCAAAATCTAGTACAATCTATATATATATATAAAATCCAATGTCTGTCTGTCCACTTTTCACGAGAGAACCACTTAATGGATTTAGAGTGGGTTTTTTCTATAATTTGCTTGAACATTCCGGATGATTTTGCCACTTCTCTCTTTGCACTTTGTATCATGGATTGCTTGCGGTGCTGATTTATTTACGCTAATCCAAGAGAGACACGCAGTGGGCCGAGGGGCAGGGGGCAGGGTCCTCCTCACTCATGCGCCAGCCTCAGGGCGTGTAACTTACCGCCGCTTAGCTAGTGAACGAGACAGCTACTTAATGGATTTAGATCGGGTTTTTTTCTATAATTTTCTTGAACATTACGGTTGATTTCACGACTTCTCTCATCGCACTAAGAATAATAGTTTGCTTGCAGGAGCGATATAATTCGTGCTAGAGGCTGTAGGCCGAGGGGCAGGGGGAAGCGTGACGTCAGGCGTGGGGAGCCTGGCATGGCCCTCCTCACTGTCCTGTTTCACTACTATGTGGGCAGAGCCGTGGGGTATGGCTAGTACATAAATAGATTTCAAATCTGAAAAATGCAAAATGCATGCCACTATCTACACCGTAAGGGCTCCAAGCAAATTAAGAAATGGCCAAATCATACAGTGCATCCAGAAAGTATTTACAGTGCATCACTTTTTCCACATTTTGTTATGTTACAGCCTTATTCCAAAATGGATTAAATTCATTTTTTTCCTCAGAATTCTATACACAACACCCCATAATGACAACGTGAAAAAAGTTTACTTGAGGTTTTTGCAAATTTATTAAAACTAAAAAACCTGAGAAATCCCATGTTCATAAGTATTCACAGCCTTTGCTCAATACTTTGTCGATGCCCCTTTGGCAGCAATTACAGTCTCAAGTCTTGTTGAATACGATGCCACAAGCTTGGCACACCTATCCTTGGCCAGTTTCGCCCATTCCTCTTTGCAGCACCTCTCAAGCTCCATCAGGTTGGATGGGAAGCGTCGGTGCACAGCCATTTTAAGATCTCTCCAGAGATGTTCAATCGGATTCAAGTCTGGGCTCTGGCTGGGCCACTCAAGGACATTCACAGAGTTGTCCTGAAGCCACTCCTTTGATATCTTGGCTGTGTGCTTAGGGTCATTGTCCTGCTGAAAGATGAACCATCTCCCCAGTCTGAGGTCAAGAGCACTCTGGAGCAGGTTTTCATCCAGGATGTCTCTGTACATTGCTGCAGTCGTCTTTCCCTTTATCCTGTCTTGTCTCCCAGTTCCTGCCACTGCAAAACATCCCCACAGCATGATGCTGCCACCACCATGCTTCACTGTAGGAATGGTGCCAGGTTTCCTCCAAACATGACGCCTGGCATTCACACCAAAGAGTTCAATCTTTGTCTCATCAGACCAGAGAATTTTCTTTCTCATGGTCTGAGAGTCCTACAGGTGCCTTTTGGCAAACTCCAGGCGGGCTGCCATGTGCCTTTTACTAAGGAGTGGCTTCCGTCTGGCCACTCTACCATACAGGCCTGATTGGTGGATTGCTGTAGAGATGGTTGTCCTTCTGGAAGGTTCTCCTCTCTCCACAGAGGACCTCTGGAGCTCTGACAGAGTGACCATTGGGTTCTTGGTCACCTCCCTGACTAAGGCCCTACTCCCCCAATCGCTCAGTTTAGATGGCCGGCCAGCTCTAGGAAGAGTCCTGGTGGTTTCGAACTTCTTCCACTTATGGATGATGGTGGCCACTGTGCTCATTGGGACCTTCAAAGCAGCAGAAATTTTTCTGTAACCTTCCCCAGATTTGTGCTTCGAGACAATTCTGTCTCAGAGGTCTACAGACAATTCCTTTGACTTCATGCTTGGTTTGTGCTCTGACATGAACTGTCAACTGTGGGACCTTATATAGACAGGTGTGTGCCTTTCCAAATCATGTCCAGGCAACTGAATTTACCACAGGTGGACTCCAATGAAGCTGCAGAAACATCTCAAGGATGATCAGGGGAAACAGGATGCACCTGAGCTCAAGTTCGAGCTTCACGGCAAAGGCTGTGAATACTTATGTACATGTGCTTTCTCAATTTTTTTATTTTTAATAAATTTGCAAAAACCTCAAGTAAACTTTTTTCACGTTGTCATTATGGGGTGTTGTGTGTAGAATTCTGAGTAAAAAAATTAATTTAATCCATTTTGGAATAAGGCTGTAACATAAGAAAATGTGGAAAAAGTGATGCACTGTGAATACTTTCCGGATGCACTGTACACCACTCCTAGACTATTAGTTATTAGCCATTTGGGGAGTGGCAGACTTTTAAAATTTAAGCAGCATCTTTTAATGCTGATGCCAGTAGTAGGGTGTTGTACCATGTTAGCCATTGTACATTGTGGATGTAGTGAGAAGTTAAGCAAAATGACTCCTTTTATTGGCAAACTAGAAAGATTACAATATGCAGGCTTTTGAGGCAACTCAGGGCCCTTCTTCAGGTAAGATGTGCTTAATCAACCCCAAGCCACACAAATAAAGAACCATAGTACAATCCTTCCATGCATTTTAAACTCATGTAACCATTCAATGTTGTTATTGCTGGAGTCTACTCAAGTGATTTCCATGACAAGGCAGGACCAAACATAATCTATAATACCCGATGGTCCCTCTGACTGAGCTTCAGAGAGAACCTGTGAGGAGATGGGGAATCCTCTTTAAGGACAACCACCACCATCACCACCACCACCATCCAGAAATCTGGACACCATTTATCAGCTGTGTATTTTTTAATCCATATAATCCCATTCAGTGTAGTCGGTGTTAGAGTCTATCCCAGCAGTAACCGTCACAAGGCAGGAACCAACACAATCTTAGTTCATTTGTGTTCAGGCAAGCCAAGTGATGCGCTTGATTCAGTGGCTAGGACTGAAATACCAAACTTGTGGCTTAAATCCGTACCCATAACCACTGAGCCACATCGCTTCTTAATTAACAGTTAGCATGTTCACTGATAACATTTCTATAGCACATTTTCATACATGGAAGTATCTCAAAGTGCTTTACAAGAATAAATAAGGAAAGCAACCTTCAGTGGAAAGCTTAATAATCTTTATGGTGAGCCAAATTAGCCTGTTAGTTGTCTACTGCTAAAAGCCTATTGGCAGGCAAGTCTAATTAACACTGGAATAAGAACACCTGAGGAGCTCTCTGAAAAGGCAAGAGGTGGCGATGGCTCTGAGAGACACCCGAGGGAGCAGAACAGAAGAGGAATGGTGCTGTGAGGTTTCGCTTATGGGACCACCTAGGGTAGAGACAGCTGGGTGCCATTTAAGGGATGTCAAAGAATATTGTGTAGTTAGGGGCTAAAACATTTTTTTTTACTGGATATGGTAGGAAGCCTCACTGCTGTATTTCCACATGAATAATTACATAAATAATGATTATAATTAAATAATTACATGCATTATTGTAAATCACAAGTAACTTGGAAATAGATTAGATTTACCGTGTTAACCGATTACTTCTGACTGATGTTTTATTAAATACAGGGAAGAGGGATGGCATGAATAAATCATGTTGTAATGTGTTAGACCAGCACCTCCTGTGCAATTTCCTTCAATTTGAGAGGAAAAAATATACAGAAAGTTTGCCTACTCCTTCACTTTTTAGCAAGATAGCAAGCAAGACACCTTTATTGTCCCTGTATAGTACAATGGAATATCATTTGGAGCAAACATAGATAAAAGCATATCAAAGTAAACATTAAACTATAAGAAGCACAGTCACTATTAACAGTTCCAAATATACACAGAGTAAAAGTGAAGGTAAACATTTGCGTATAAATAGAGAAATAATAAATGAAGTCACAGTTAAGATTATGTAGCAAAGCGTAATATGTTATTTATAATTTCACTTTGTTTTAGTTATGAACTTCCCAAAAATTAGTTGATCCCTGTAAATAGTTAATTGCATATAGACAATATAATCTGTTGTAGTACGGGCGTTAATTAGCATTACACCTCACAGCCTGCATGCGCCGTGTTTATTGGCTCTAGCACCAGATGCGCGGTGGACGCTGTTGTGGTTTCAGTTTTTCCTGATTTTTATTTCATTTATTTTGTATTAATAACTTGTAATTGATTTAATTTATTATTTAATAGCACCCTGTCCCTTTTTTGCTATATTTTTTTTGTTAAGAATATATAATTATAAAATTAGGATTTTTTTTTTTGTATAAAGCTTTGTGTATTGTAAATAGTTCTCTCTGGAAAATTTGAGTAATTTTTTTGTAAATAGTTTTATATGCAAAGTGTTTGTGTAAATAAAAGGTGGGAAGTGCGGTGGACGCTGTAGGGGCATATGGGAGAAGCTGCTAATGTGGCGTCCAGTCCCTTTTTTTCTTTTGTTTTGGAAAGTTTCTTGGAGAAGAAAATAAAAGCTTCTGTTTTGACTCTACGTGCCTCTGATTTGAAGATCTTTTACACGACACAGAGAAAGGCGGGTTGCTGTCGGTTACAATTACTGTCAATGTAATGGTCGTGAGTTCCACATGGGTCATGTATAAGTGTGTGACTATGTGTGGTTGATGCAGAAGTTCGCTTCAATCAATGGCGGTCTCTGTTACAGAAAGGGATGGTGATTGCTGTGCATTTAATAGGCTGATTCCTTTGGGGTAAAAGCTGTTCTTCTGACTGGTAGTGCAGGCAGGCTGGGCTCTGAAGTGCCTGCCAGAAGACAGAGCAGTAAAAATGCTATGGCCGGGGTGGGTTGGACCTCTACAAATGTTCTTCACTTTTCTACAGCAACAGGGAGTGAAGATATCTTCCAGCTGAGGGCCAGTAATTGTGTGAGCCATTTTATAATAATAATAATAAATTTTATTTATATTGCACTTTATATTTTAGCAATCCCAATATGCTGGAGGGTCTCCCTGTTCTCAGAAGTACAGCCTGAGTACCACCCTGTATGCAGTATGTGATGACACACTCTATGGTGCACTTGTAGACTTTAACAACAGCAACAACAATATTTATTTATATAGCACATTTTCATACAAATCATCTAGCTCAAAGTGCTTTACAGGTTGAAGAAAGAGAAAAAAGACAAAATATAAAAAATAAAATTAAGCAATTCTATATAACATAGAATAAAAGTAAGGTCCGAAGGCCAATTAGGACAGAAAAAACAAAATTAAAACTCCAGACGGCTGGAGAAAAAAAACAAAATCTGCAGGGGTACCGAGGCCACGAGACCACCCAGCCCCCTCTAGGCATTCTACCTAACATAAATGACCTCAATCAGTCCTCATGGCATTCAGGCTTCACATGGAAGAACTTAATGATGACAGTCATGTGGAGTTTTGGCCTTTGATCCATCAATGTAGGGACATCACGGTGCTTTGATCAGGTTGTGGTGCCGCAAATCGCCACCACAGAAAACCGGAAAAAGAACAGCAGAGAAAGTAGGGGTTAGTACGGATTATTGAGCCACCAGGAATAATAATGATAATTAAATGCATATACAGAGTATCAGGATTAAACTAAAATGAAGCTATGAGAAAGCCATGTTAAAATAACGTGTTTTTAGCAGTTTTTTAAAGTGTTAAGAAGCAGCTGTTGTAGTAGTTGTGCTTTGTTCAGGCTCCTCATAAAGGGATGTCTCTGAAGACCCTTCTTGGCCATTGCTGTCATGTTTGTTGTCCACGACAGGTCGTGACTGATGTGGACTCCCAAGAATCTGAAACTCTGGACACTCTCCACCCTCTCGCCGTTAATGCTGATGGGATGGTGACTGCTGTAGTTCACTCTCCTAAAGTCTAGAATCAGTTCCTTTGTTTTCTCGGAACAAGGCTGCCGTTCTGGCTCCAACTATCCAGATTCTCAACCTCTTCTCTATAGGCTGTTTCGTCATTATTGGAGATCAGGCCTATCACGCTGGTGTCGCCTGCAAACTTTATTAGGATGTTAGTATCATCGGTAGATTTGTAGTCGTTTGTGAAGAGGGAGTTAAAGAGAGGGCTCAGCACACAACCCTTCATCTTTTGTTATATTGCAGCCTTGTGCTAAAGTCATTTAAATTAATTATTTTCCTTACGTCAAACAATACTCCGGCGTGTAGCGGTGCAGTAGTAATGCTGCTGCCTCACAGTAACGAGATGAGGGTTCGCGTCCCAGGTCCTCTCTGCATGTTCTCCTCATGTCTGCTTGGGTTTGCTCCCACAGTCCAAAGACATGCAGGTTAGATGAATTGGCGATACTATATTGGCCTGTGTTTGTGTGTGTGTGTGTGTTTGGAGTTTTTGTGTGTATTCGCCTTCCGATGAACTGGCACCCTGTCCAGAGATTGTTACTGCCTTTTGCCCTGTGCTAGCTGCGGTAGGCCCCGGCACCCCACACAACCCTGGTCTGGGTTAAGAGAATAGCCTAAAATAACATGACAAGACCAACAACACTCAATATCCTAGAATGACAAAAAGTATACAATATTTTAGGAATTTCTGCAAATGTATTAAAAATAAAAACTGAGATATCAGATTGACACAAGTATTCAGTCCCTTTGCTCTGACATTTGAAATCTGGTTTATTAAGGTGCATCCTATTTTATTGATCATCAGTGAGATGTTTTTATGTCTTATTTGGAGTCCACCTGTGGTCAATTCAATTGATTGCACATGATTAGGAGAGGTACTCACAGGTCTATAGAAGGTCCCACAGTTGTGCAACAAAAACAAGATTGAAGGAATTGCCTGCAGAGCTTGGAGGCAACATCTGGAGAAGGCGTGGAAAAAAATCCTGCAGCATTGCAGGCCCCCAAAAGTATAGAATAAGTAACAATAAAATGGGTTACACTTTGAACAATTGCAACTCTTCCCAGCGGTGGCTGGTCGGCCAAAATGATCAATCAGAGGAGAAGTGCCTTAGTAAAAGAGGTGACCAAGAACCTGATGGTCCCTATGACTGAGCTTTAGAGAACCTGTGAGGAGATGGGGAATCTTCTTAAAGGACAACCACCACCACAATCCAGCAATCTGGAAACCATTTATCAGCTGTGCATTTTTTAACTCATATAATCCCATTCAGTGTTGTCAGTGTTAGAGTCTACCCCAGCAGTATCCATCAAAAGGCAGGAACCACCACAATCATAGTTCAGGTGTATGCAGCAAACCAAGTGACTTGCTTGCCTGCAGAGCTTATAGACAGGACCGTGTCAAAATACAGATCTGGTGAAGGCACCACAGAACCTGTGTGGAGATGGAAGAAACTTCTGGAGAGACAACCACCACCACACTCCACTAATGTGGATTTTATGACAGACTGGCCAGATGACACATGAAAGCCTGCATGGAGTTTGAGTAAAGGCACCTAAAGGACTCACAGACTATGAGAAACAAGATTCTCTGGTCTTATGAAACCAAGACTGAACTCTTTATCCTTAGTTTTAAGTGTTACAGCTTGAGGAAACCAAGCACCAGTCATCACCTAGGCAATACCATTCCAACAGTGAAGTGTGGTAGGGGTAGCATCATTCTATGGGGTTGTTTTTCAGTGCCAGGGACTGGTAGACTAGTCAAGTTTGAGGGGAAGCCAAATGGAGTAAAGTACAGAGATATCCTTAAAGCAAACCTGCTCCAGAGCATTCAGGACCTCATACTAGGTGGAAGGTTCTAACAACAAAGAAAAGGCAACAAAGGAGTGGCTTAGGGACAACTCTGGAAATGTCCTGAAATGGCCTAGCCATATTCCAGATTTAAACCCAGAAGAACATCTCTGGATATAACTGAAATAGCTATCCATTGATGGTCTCCATCAAACCTGACAGAGCTTGGGAGGGACTGCAAAATAAAATGGCAGAAAAATCCACAGAATCAAGGTGTGTGAAGCCTAAAGTTTGGGCAAAGTCTGGAGGGTGTACTTTCGGGTCAGACGGAAGTGTCCTAAAATAAGGATAGTTGTTCCCTGTAGCTACCCCTGGTGGCAAACACAACACCCAGCAGGACTACTTAGAAGGGTCTACTGAGAAAATTGTCAGAAAATCCCAAAATCAAGGTGTGTGGGGCTTGTCAGACCCAAGAATATTTTTGGTTGGGATTGCTGTCTGAAAAAATGGTCTGAATACTTGTGTTTATGTGAGATTTCAGTTTTAGTTTTTATATATTTGCAAAAAATACAAAAATCCTGTTTTTGGATTGTCTTTCTGAGGTATTGAATGTTATTTGATGTGGGGGAAAAGAATTTAAACCATTTTAGCACAAGGCTACATGCAGTATAACACAATGTGAACAAAGTGAAGGAGTCTGAATACTTTCTCAAGGCACTTTATTTTTCATATGGTTTAGTAAGTTTATCTTGAATCTTACTCTGTACATGGGGTGCCCCCACTTGAACCTGTAATATTTTCATTTCATTCAATATGTTGCTAAATGAATGCAAATATTTGTATCTTTGCAGTTCTTGCATATCTGAGTGTTTCAGATGTGGCGGGCATTCAGCCAATTGTAATTACAGCCTGGCTGGCGCCGGACTGACTTTTTGCTGCCTGCACTTTACAACAGGTGCAGGTGGTTCAGGGTCAAACGTCTGTAATCAAATGTCTTCAAAGTGATCATTCTTCTAAACATATTTTTAACACACATTTACACATGGTGAGAATAAATAACTATATGGAAGAAATGGATCAAGCAATGCATATATAGTCATATAAAAAAGTTTGGGAAACCCCTTTAAATTCTTTGGATTTTTGTTTATCATTGGCTCAGCTTTCAAAGTAGCAACTTCCTTTTAATATATAACATGCCTTATGGAAACAGTAGTATTTCAGCAGTGACATTAAGTTTATTGGATTAACAGAAAATATGCATCATAACAAAATTAGACAGGTGCATAAATTTGGGCACGCCAACAGAGATATTACATCAATACTTAGTTGAGCCTCCTTTTGGTAATATAACAGCCTCTAGACGCTGTCCTCCTATAGCCTTTGATAAGTGTCTGGATTCTGGATGGAGGTATTTTTGATCATTTTTCCATAAAAAATCTCTCCAGTTCAGTTAAATTTAATGGCTGCCGAGCATGGACAGCCTGCTTCAAATCATCCCATAGATTTTCGATGATATTCAAGTCAGGGGACTGTGACGGCCATTCCAGAACATTGTACTTCTCCCTCTGCATGAATGCCTTTGTAGATTTCGAATTGTGTTTTGGGTCATTGTCTTGTTGAAATATCCAACCCCTCTGTAACTTCAACTTTGTGACTGATGCTTGAACATTATCCTGAAGAATCTGTTGATACTGGGTTGAATTCATCCAACCTACGACTTTAACAAGGGCCCCAGTCCCTGAACTAGCCACACAGCCCCACAGCATGATGGAACCTCCACCAAATCTGACAGTAGGTAGCAGGTGTTTTCCTTGGAATGCGGTGTTCTTCTTCCGCCATGCAAAGCGCTTTTTGTTATGACCAAGTAACTCAATTTTTGTCTCATCAGTCCAAAGCACTTTGTTGCAAAATGAATCTGTCTTGTCTAAATGAGCTTTGGCTTAAAATAAGCGACTCTGTTTGTGGCATGAGTACAGAAAGGGCTTCTTTCTCATCACCCTGCCATATACTGTAGATGTTCTTTGTGCAAATTGCGCTGAATTGTTGAACGATGTACAGATACACCATCTGCAGCCAGATGTTCTTGCAGGTCTTTGGAGGTGATCTGTGGGTTGTCTGTAATCTTTCTCACAATCCCGCGCATATGCCACTCCTGTATTTTTCTTGACCTGCCAGACCTGCTGGGTTTAACAGCAACAAACCTAACAGGAGTGCAAGCATGTAATTAGCAAAGAGGAAGGAGGAACTTGCACTGCGTCTTTTTGTACACTTTATTGATCAGATCACAATTCCAGAGAATTCATTACACAATTAGAAGACCTTCAACATTATTGCTTATATTCATTTGCTAACAGGACATGGAAGAACAGTGATACCTTAAATGGTCACAACTGACCAGGTCCACTAGGCTGACAGACAGTCCATCAGTTCCATTGAACATAGGACCAGTTTAAACTTAACGATCAGAATGCATATGCGCACGTATCATTGCCGCCACACATTCCCAGTGTTCATTTGATGTGTCCTCAGAAATTAACGCGACAGATGTGCAAGTTGCAGTACCAGCAAAAAGTTGGGGGGTGCGGTGTGATAAAAGTCGGAACATGACATCAGAGTATCTGTTTACTATCTACATGTGACAGGAAGTCGCTTTGCGGATCCTACAGGATAGATGTACGTACTTGATGAATGGTTCGATGTGGTGAAGCAAAATGCCGACATACAAATGCATTCATGGTGTTTTTATATTCAAATGTTGCATATTTTCCAACGTAATGACTCGATACATTTTAAAAGTCTCACACACCACCTTCTATGCCGTCTTTTATTTATTTATTTATTTTTTGCACCTGTACAACATCATCACAATGTATGGCGACATAATTGAGCCACAGAGAATAAAAAGTTAGGGACACAGTGAAAATGTCTATTTTGTGACTAAAGTGGAAATTTTGTCTTAAATCTCGGAATGTCCACTTTAATCTCGTAGTTTACTTTACCATTGAAGTAGACCGTCATAAACATCATCTTAAAACCGGCCCAGTTGTTAATCGTTAAGTGCTTTTGGGGCTTCCTCCTGAACTGACAGCAGAGGTAAGCAGCAATTGCCACACAGAACACATTAAATTTATGATATTCCCGCTCTCTGCACATTTACAATCCTTAGATTTATACTTGATACCATTTTAATGATGAAATCTATTAAACTATGCATTTTACATTTTACAGACAAATCGTTAACTTTGTTTAAATAATGAATACTATCAATAATTGCACATGTGGGGGTGGCATAGTGGTGGAGTGGTAGCGCTGCTACCTCGTAGTAGGGAGTCACATCCCTGGTGTTCCCTGCCTGCAGCTTGGAGGTTTTCCTGGGGGGATTCCACAGTCTTCTTTCCAAGGACATGCAGATTTGGAGATTTGGTGATGCTAAAATGACGCTAGTGTGTGTGTGTGCTTGTATTCACCTTACAATGAGCTGATGCCCACCGAGGGATTGTTTGTGCCTTGCACCTGATGCTTGTTGGAATGGGTGCATCCCTGGATTGATGAATGCAATCATTAAACTCCCATTCTTTTCAGAGATATTGTGGCAAGGTGTCCTTGGAATTTAATGGATGTTTCAGGCAATTCACAACACAGGGAAACTGAACGTTTTCTCACAGTGAGGATATCTGGCACTGCCACATGGTGGAATGTCCTAGATTTATGTAAAGTATGCAAGCAAGTATAAACAGTACAATGCTTGTGTAGCAGTAGTGTTCGCTGGAACACATATCGTGTCACATGAAGTATAAACCTGGCCTAAGAGTGCAGGAGACCATTTTAGGTGGTTAAGAGTGCACTGCTGCATGGTGCCTCGGCATGTCCACTCCATCTGGAACCTTCAGCTTAACTGCAAGTTCCCTTTTTAGCCTTACAAGCCTGTCAGCAGGAGACTTAGACTAACCACAACATTTAGGTAGCAGGCATGCTTTAAAAGATAATTTTTCTTAATTTTATTTCTTTTATATCTTGAAGCCTCACTGTTTTTGCTATATTAGATGATGAAATCACTTTGCTGCCTTTTAGATAGATAGATAGATAGATAGATAGATAGATAGGAAAGATAGATAGATAGATAGATAGATAGATAGATAGATAGATAGATAGATAGATAGATAGATAGATAGATAGATAGATAGATATGAAAGGCACTATATAATAGATAGATAGACAGATAGGAAAGGCACTATAGATAGATAGATAGATAGATAGATAGATAGATAGATAGATAGATAGATAGATAGATAGATAGATAGATATGAAAGGCACTATATAATAGATAGATAGACAGATAGGAAAGGCACTATATAAGATAGATAGATATGAAAGGCACTAGATATAGATAGATAGAGATAGATAGATAGATAGATAGATAGATAGATAGATAGATAGATAGATATGAAAGGCACTATATAATAGATAGATAGACAGATAGGAAAGGCACTATATAAGATAGATAGATATGAAAGGCACTATATAGATAGATAGATAGATAGATAGATAGATAGATAGATAGATAGATAGATAGATAGATAGATAGATAGATAGATAGATATTTTATTAATCCCAAGGGGAAATTCACATACTCCAGCAGCAGCATACTGATACAAAAAACAATATTAAATTAAAGAGTAATAAAAATGCAGGTAAAAACAGACAATAACTTTGAATAATGTTAACGTTTCTCTTAATAGCTCAAACCTTTATCGTAGCGCACTTCCAAAATAGCACCTTTGCCTTTAAGCATAAGATCAGAAGAGTAAGAGACTCAGCACAAACCCAGAAAGCAACGTAGCTGGTTTCCTTTAACGGTGCATCTATGTACATCACATGCTAAGTGCACACCAAACCAGGGCTCAAATTCAACTTCTACAATATTTATATTGTATTTTCTGCCTTTACCATTTCATACTGTATATGTGTTTCAAAATATGAGCATCCTTTTGAGCTTTAATATGATAAATTACAAGAAGAAAATGTAAAAACGTTACAACATTCAGAAATACCGTAGATATATTTGCATATAAGTTGGGTCTTGAAACCCAAAAAATTGATCATAAAATCAGACCCGACTTATACGTCCATTCAAAAATATGACATTTGATTTTTATTTTATTTTTGTGCATCTTCCTGCTTCCTCCGATCTCGCATCAGTTTCTCAGACACATCGAATTTTGTTGCAGCAGCGCAGTTACCAATTTCTTTCGTCACTTCAATGACTTTTAATTTAAAACTAGCTTCATATTTTCTTCTGATCGAACGCTCCATTGTAGATAAGGGTTGCTCTTATGATAAAGGTGTATGAGGGAGTGAGGTACAAAAAACACAAATCAGTGCAAACGTCGCTTCAGAAAAGTTTGGTTATTACCATGTGGTCAGGTAGGCACAATACATAGAAAAAAAACGCAGTGTGCTCCGTGTTACTCTCTCAGGTGGGCATTAGCATATCATAATCTCTAGGACCAATAGCGTGAGTTTTCCACATTTGACTTATATGACCGCCTTATCCGCGCGAGAACTTAAACGCGAGTATATACGGTAAGATATTCAAGTTTGCTAATGCTATTCTTGTGCTGTGAGAACTGGAACCTAATGATATGCAGTGTACACCCCAGAACCTCATACTCTTATAGCACCTTTCTGAAAGTAAGCGTACCTATGGTTTGGTTCTTGTTGACTCCAGGTACACGCGATGCTTTGTTCCAAAACTTCTGGGTCAGTTATCTCTAGTACCCACGGAAGGATGTTCAGCACACGTTTTCCTTCTTTGTTTGGTAGCTCCTTTTTTTTTTTTTTTTTTACTTTGCTTTAGTTGCAGCTATTGGTTGCGGGAGGAACTGCTGTTTTATCCAAGGTTTCACACGCATTGGTTTTAGTTTGCCATTATAAAATTTACATCTGCTGGCTAGTCAGAGATCAGCCATTTCCCATCTTTAGCAACATGAACACATGGCATTGTGTAGGTCTCTCTCTGTGTTCATGCACCTTGCTTTACTTTAGCAAGGTGTGGACTCATGGCACCTTCGTGTAACTCCTCTATAGATGGTCTTCCACTCTTCAATTCCAGAACTAGGTGTGCCATTCGAAGTAAAAGGGATCACTTCAGCCTTGTTTGCGACCTCACCCAATATGGAGCAGAGTTATAGCCAGGCCAAGAGCAGGGAGAGAATATACAGTAGAGAGTCACAATCTAGTGTAGTGCTTGCAATGGGTTATAAAGGAAAGATTCAACA
Organism: Erpetoichthys calabaricus; assembly: GCF_900747795.2. Classification (NCBI taxonomy): domain Eukaryota; kingdom Metazoa; phylum Chordata; class Cladistia; order Polypteriformes; family Polypteridae; genus Erpetoichthys; species Erpetoichthys calabaricus. Next base: position 16,186,319 of record NC_041397.2, read on the forward strand.
TTTTGCAATTGGTTTCTTGGGTGTACAAAACCCTTTGGTTGAGAATTGGTGCAATGCTTTGTCCATTAAGGTTGCCAATCTTTGCGTTATGTCTCATTGTTCACTTACCAAGTGTTTGAATGGTGCCTCATGAAGACATCTCTGAAAGTCACTTTGTCTGTGATTGATCCCTCTAATCAGATAACACCCAGACACTCCATTTCAAAGAGGCCTTGTGGAGAGAGAACTGACAACTACCTCTTAACTCTTTTAGGGCGGATGTCGACTTTTGTCAACAGGAGGGGTTGAGGTCGGTAATCAACTCTAAATGGCGACAAAACCCACAGTTATGTTTTAGTTTGATTCTCGTTGCTAGAAGGATAGATAGATAGATAGATAGATAGATAGATAGATAGATAGATAGATAGATAGATAGATAGATAGATAGATAGATAGATAGATAGATAGATAGATAGATAGATAGATAGATAGATAGATAGATACTTTATTAATCCCAATGGGAAATTCACATTCTTCAGCAGCAGCATACTGATACAATAAATAATATTAAATTAAAGAATGATAATAATGCAGGTGAAAAAACAGACAATAACTATGTATAATGTTAAATATTAACGTTTACCCCCCCCCCGGGTGGAATTAAAGAGTCGCATAGTTTGGGGGAGGAATGATCTCCTCAATCTGTCAGTCTCTATTGTTGGCATGGAGCTGAACAGTTTAACATCTGTGGCAGAGCGAAGGGCGCTCAGCAGGCTCCTATCAATTATGGAGAATCCACTGCATCCACTTAATAGTATCATCTCCAGACAGAAGAGCAGCTTCAGTGACAGACTGTTGTCACTGTCCTGCTCCATGCCAACAATAGAGTCTGCCTTCCTCACCAGTTTGTCCAGGCGTGAGGCGTCTTTCCTCTTAATGCTGCCTCCCCAGCACACCACTGCGTAGAAGAGGGCGCTCGCCACAACTGTTTGATAGAACATCTTAGCTTGGTTGGTCTGACCGAAATTCCCTGTGCTTGCGTGAGTAGTGAAGAGCAAACATCTATTGTCATCTGGCGAGAGATCGAAGCAAGCGAAAATACTCTTTGGACGATGTTTTGCATATTATCACTGAATTGGACTCTGACTTGTTGGACTCCAATTATGATGCAAGTGATCTGGAGATCAAGATCAAAAACGAAAGTGAGGTATCTACATCAGCTGATTGGTCTCCAGCTGATTGTGGTGCTTAACACGTTCCTATAGTTGATGCACCTATGGCAAAGTTTGCCTGTGTGGATCGACACTTACAATTTTAAGAGGTTGTAAAAGATGCCCTGGACATAGGCAGACACAGAGACAGCCAGATGTCTCAAAACACACACGTTTTTATTTTCGTTTCTGCACACAGCACAAACACAGTACCCAAACAATCAAAATAACTCAGTCCTTAACTCTATGTCTTTCTTTTATCTCTCTTCACCGCCTCCACTCCTCTCTTGCAAGCTTCGTCCTCTTCCACCCGACTCTGGCTCCCTGAGTGGAGTGAGGCAGACTCCTTTATACTCCACCCGGAAGTGCTCCAGGTGTTTCCTTATTAACATCAGAGGTGCTGCATGCCAAGGCTCCAGAGCTGCCCAGGCGCCCCCTGGTGGTGGCCACGGACCCCAACAGGTTTGAGCTTCAAAGCCCCATGTCCATGGCCCCGATGCAACCCAGGGTGGCTGTCCTTTCACGTCCCAGGGAATGGCTTGCCCTTTTCTCCATCCCCTGCACTTCCAGACTACCCAACAGGGCACAATCCCTGGCCATCCATCACAAGGTACAAACCAGATTACACTGCAATGCGACCATGACTGTCACTGCTGCCTAAGCCCCCAGCCATACAAAAACAATCTGGCAGCCGGCCATATCCCTGCCAGCTGTCATGCCGCCCGTGAGGGGCTCGAGCCACAAGAGACAGCAAACTGGTTGCCACAGCACACAGTAACAGACATTTTATGTTGATTTACATGTGAAAGTATTGCTTTGTGTGCTTTTCAGTAATACTGGGGTGTTGTACCGTGTTAGCCATTACGAACGTAGTGAAACGTCAAGCAAAATGATAACTTTTATTGGCTAAATACAAAGATTACAACATGCAAGAAAATTGCATTTTTGGAACAAAATATTCAGCCCGCAAAGAGTTAAGGAAAAGGACTTGAGTGCCAAAGTAAAACAAAATGGGCAGTGCCAGTCTACCCTACACTTACCATAAGTGTTAATGCAAGGTATGAACCAGTCCAGGGTGGGCTGTCAGGCCATTGTAACAACAACAACAACATTTATTTATATAGCACATTTTCATACAAATAATGTAGCTCAAAGTGCTTTACATGATGAAGAAAACAAAAATAAAAGACAAAGTAAGAATTAAAATAAGACAACATTAATTAACATAGAGTAAGGGGGACAGAAAAAACAAAAAAAAACTCCAGACAGCTAGAGAGAAAAAAAAAAAATCTGCAGGGGTTCCAGACCATGAGACCACCCAGTCCCCTCTGGGCATTCTACCTCACATGAATGAAACAGTCCTCTTTGTATTTAGGGTTCCCACTGGAAGGACTTGATGATGACGGTCATGCAGACTTCTGGCTTTTAATCCATCAATGTAGGAACATCATGGTGCTTTGATTAGATGGTGATGGCGCAGGTCGCCACCACAAAAAACTGGGAAAAGAAACAGAAGAGAGAGTAGGGGTTAGTACAGATTTTAGAGCCACCATGAATAGTTTATTATAATGAATTGAATATACAGAGTATCAGGATTTAAATTAAAGTGAAGTTATGAGAAGGCCATGTTAAAGTAATGTGTTTTCAGCAGTTTTTTAAAGTGCTCCACTGTATTAGCCTGGCGAATTTCTATTGGCAGGCTATTCCAGATTTTAGTTGCATAACAGCAGAAGGCCACCTCACCACTTCTTTTAAGATTTGCTCTTGGAATTCTAAGCAGACCCTCATTTGAGGATCTAAGGTTACGATTTGGAATATAGGGTGTCAGACATTCTGATACATAAGATGGAGAGAGATTATTTAAGGCTTTATAAACCATAATCAGAATTTTAAAGTCAATCCTGAATGACAGTGTAGTGACATCAAAACTGGAGAAATGTGCTCAGATTTTCTTTTCATAGTTAGGATTCTAGCAGCTGCATTCTGCACTCGTTGCAAATGATTTATGTCTTTTTTGGGTATTCCTGAGAGGAGTGCGTTACAGTAATCTAGTCGACTGAAAACAAAAGCGTGAACTAATTTCTCAGCATCTTTCAATGATATAAGAGGTCTAACTTTTGCTATGTTTCTTAAGTGAAAAAATGCTCTCCTAGTGATCAGATTAATATGCGATATAAAATTCAGGTTACAGTCAACAGTTACCCCTAAGTTTTTTACCTCCATCTTGACTTTTAATCCTAATGCATCGAGTTTGTTTTTAATAACCTCATTCATCCATCCATTCAGTTTCTAACCCGCTGAATCCAAACACAGGGGTCTGCCGGAGCCAATCCCAGCCAACACAGGGTACAAGGCAGGAAACAATCCTGGGCAGGGTGCCAACCCACCGCAGGACACACACAAACATACCCACACACCAAGCACACAGTAGGGCCAATTTAGAATCGGCAATCCACCTAACCTGCATGTCTTTGGACTGTGGGAGGAAACCGGAGCGCCCGGAGGAAACCCACGCAGACAAGGGGAGAACATGCAAACTCCACGCAGGGAGGACCCGGGAAGCGAACCCGGGTCTCCTAACTGCGAGGCAGCAGCGCTACCACTGCGCCACCGTGCCGCCCTTAATAACCTCATTGTATCCATTATTGCCAATCACTAAAATTTCAGTTTTCTCTTTATTTAGCTTGAGAAAATTACTATTCATCCCTTCAGAAATACATTTGTGTTAGTGAATCAAGGGAATCGGGGTCATCAGGTGCTATTGATAAATACAGCTGTGTGTCATCAGCATAGCTGTGGTAACTCACGTTGTGCCCCGAGATAATCTGATCTAACTGAAGCATGTAGATTGAGAAGAGCAGGGAACCCAGGATAGAGCCTTGTGGAACACCATATAGGATGTCATGTGTCTTTGAGTTGTAATTACCACAACTAACAAAGAATTTTCTCCCTGCCAGGTAGGATTCAAACCAATTTAAAATGCTGCCAGAGAGGCCCACCCATTGACTAAGGTGATTTCTAACAATATTATGATCAATGGTGTCAAACACGGCACTCAGATCTAGGAGGATGAGAACAGATAAATGGCCGCTGTCTGCATTTACCCGCAAGTCATTTACTACTTTAACGAGTGCAGTTTCTGTGCTGTGATTTGTTCTAAAATCTGACTGAAATTTATCAAGAATAGCATGTTTATTGAGGTGCTCATTTAACTGCATAATGACTTGCCTTCTCTACAATTTTACTTAAGAAAGACAGGTTGGAGATGGGTCTAAAATTTTCAAAAGCAGTGGGGTCAAGATTATTTTTCTTGAGTAGGGGTTGAACTACAGCAGTCTTAAGACAGTCTGGGAAGACCCCTGTATCTAATGACGAATTTATTACGTCAAGAATATTATCAATTAGCACGCCCGATACTTCTTAGAAAAAACTGGTTGGTATTGGGTCAAGGACGCAGGTGGAAGGTTTCAGTTGAGAAATTATTCTATGTAAATCAGGTACATCTATCCTGGTGAAAGAATTTAATTTGTGTATAACGGAATACTGGGGCTTAGGAGGATCCGCAGTGTTGGAGAGATATACTATGTTATTTCTAATATCATTAATTTTTTGATAGAAAAATACAGCAATAGCCTCACAGGTTTTACTGGGAGTATTTTGGAGGCATTCCTTGTAGGGCACACAGCCTCACTATGTCAATTTAAGGTTGTCACTTAGATAGATAGATAGATAGATAGATAGATAGATAGATAGATAGATAGATAGATAGATAGATAGATAGATAGATAGATAGATAGATAGATAGATAGATAGATAGATAGATAGATAGATACTTTATTAATCCCAAGGGGAAATTCACATACTCCAGCAGCAGCATACTGATAAAGAACAATATTGAAGAGTGATATAGGCTAACGTTCAACGTATTTGGGATGAGGGAGAAACCTAAAGCACATGGAGAAAGGCACAGGGAACATATCCAACCTCCACCAACTCCTTGGCTAAGCTGGGAATTGAACCGCAGCCTCTGAAGCCATGAATTCGGAATGTGTTACCCCTCAATTGTCACAAAAAGACAACATTGAAAAAAACAAAACAGGCCGCTATAGACAAACAGTTGTCATCCCATTATTTAGTTCTTATTTTACAAAGAATCACAAGATTCCTCTACAGAGGTCCTTTTATAACTAAGTGACAGCATTTGTCTCGATTATTTATACTTTGTGCACTATTATTCTGTTGACGCTCGAGAAAGTATTTTAGCTTTCTTTATTGTAATGAGGTGTAAAAAAGCAATAGAAGACAGGGTGATTTGTGAAGAAATACTGCACCATATAGCAATTATGCATGCAGGAGTGGAATTCATATTTACTTCCATTACACTGTACTTCTATTATGGGGAAGCTAGAATAAATGAACAGCATAATTTTGTCTTTAAATGGTGCATAACCAAAAAAAATGCAGATAAGATGTTATAACTTTATCAGAAAGTGAGCTTCATTTAGCATGCACAAAGCCATTTCCTTACTGTGCCAAACGATGTATGCTTTCCGTTCTGAAAAACAGGGATAAACAGGAGCAAGATAATCTCTCGGTGAAAAATCTGTAACCTTTGCAAGTCAGTTGTTTAATTAAAGTGATGCAGTAAAAAAGGAGCTTCAATGACAAAAAATGTAATTACCGCAAATTGATATTTTAAATGCCAGAGATATAAGTTCATTAGGGTATTATCCATAATAATAAATATCGTAAAAACTGTGCATTAAATAACAGCTATAATATAATTCCTAGGATTATATTCCTTTCCAAAAGTCATTACCTTCCGCTGAGTGGCATATACCTCTTTTGTCTGGAGGGCAAAATGAGCAACAGCCCATATTTTTGTTAACCATGATATGAAAGCATTCATTTCCATTGGCTGCTCTGACAGAATGCAGTGCTGAGGGGCAAGTTAATACAAAATGATCACATTTTCACTCATAATCAATATACCTCTGTGGCAGTGGGACCTTATTTTTCATTTCAACGTTCAGCAAGGCAGAATGATATGTGGGCTGTAAAGGTGTCCTTTCAGGAAGACAGGAAGGAAATAGCATTTTTTTAAAAATTGGCTCTGCTCTTTTCATTATAGCAACCACTATGGGACACTTCCTCTAGTTTGCTGTTCAGGCTTCTCTCCTGTTGCAAGTTGCGATTTTAGCAATCTTTTTCTATCTTTTTACAACATGGGTGTGATGGATTTTTTGGCACTTCTTTGGGAACTCAATGGCTGTACTGATGCATTACTTACATGGGTATATGTACTGTATGACTGAACTGTGCATTACTGTGGTTTGCTCAAATAGTATTTTCTGTTGTTTGCGTCTCTGCTGCTCGTGTTGTGAAGAGGGGGGCTGAACAAACCTCTTGCTCCTCTGAAACCCCCTTTTAAACGGTGATACAATGGGAAACAAATACAGTTTTTTTTACCTCCTCTTTGCTCGATCAGCTGCTGGCTTGCTGCTGCTCCGGTGCTGCATGATCTGCATCTCATGCGGCGCTTTGAACGTTTAAAAGCCTGTACAGAAGCTTTCCTACTGTCTGTCTTTAATTTTCGAACCCGGGCCTGGTTAAACCTCTTGGCACAAACTCTCGTCTTGCAGGTCGTGAGTTCTTGATATTTTTTAGTTTATAATTTAAAAACGGAATAAGAATCTGAAAATCTAACAACATCACATTAAAGTTCGATAAATTCTGAAAAGAATGATACCAAACATATATATGTAGGTTTCAAAATAAGTCGATTTAAAGCGTGACAAAAATGTCACATAGGATTTTATATATATATATATATATATATATAGAGTAGATATAGATGATCTATCTATCTATATCTATCTATTATATAGTGCCTTATCTATCTATCTACCTAGTATATAGCACCTTACATATCTATCTATCTATCTATCTATCTATCTATCTATCTATCTATCTATCTATCTATCTATCTATCTATCTATCTATCTATCTATCTATCTATCTATCTATCTATCATGTTGTATACTAAATATTACCTGCACACTAATGGATGCTTCACTATCCTAAAATATGGGGTTTGAGCCTCGGCCCAGTCACTCCATGTATCAAATTGCCATTTTCTCCCTATGTCTACCGTTTTTTTTCTGGAGTATGCTGGTTTTCCTTTTCACATCTGTAGTACTAGGGTGTTGTACCGTTTTAGCCATTATGAATGTAGAGAAAAGCCAAGCAAAATGACACCTTTTATTGGCTAACTAAAAAGTTTACAATATGCAAGCTTTTGAGGCAACTCAGGCCCCTTCTTCATTACATCTTGCCTGAAGAAGGGGCCTGAGTTGCCTTGAAAGCTTGCATATTGTAATCTTTTTAGTTAGCCAATAAAAGGTGTCATTTTCCTTTCACATCTAAAAACCATGCACATATCGTTAACATGATAACTGCTGTGGCGGACAGCAGGAGCCCTTGCCCTGCTGGGATGCCCAGACCATGGAAGGACCGGGGGAGAGAGTATTTCCAGGACAGCTTCTTCCCCCAGGCTAACAGAGGGCAGCCCCCTTGGTTTCCAGCAGGGCCATGGATCATGAGGATGGGAGCTCAACCCTGTTGGGGCCCGAGGCCTCTGCCAGGGGTCACGTGGACGTTTTCAGGGCCCTATTTGGCCACACTTCCGTCACACCTGGAAGTTTGGCCGGAAGAAGCTTGTTGGGCACCTGAAGTCCTTCCGGATACCCTATAAAGGGAGCCAGTCACCACCATTCAAAGGCCAGAGTCGGGAGGAAGAGAACAAAGCCTGAGGATGAATGGAAGCAGAGGGACTGACAGCAGAAAAGAATCTATCTATTTATAGTGTCTTATCTATCTATCTATCTATCTATCTATCTATCTATCTATCTATCTATCTATCTATCTATCTATCTATCTATCTATCTATCTATCTATCTATCATAGTGCCTTATCTATCTATCTATCTATCTATCTATCTATCTATCTATCTATCTATCTATCTATCTATCTATCTATCTATCTATCTATCTATCTATCTATCTATCTATCTATCTATCTATCTATCTATCTATCTATCTCTCTCTCTCTCATGGGGCTCCACCAGTTGGTGTAAATAAACGATGTCTATTTTGGACTTCATCTGTAATAATGTCTCAAGACTCGATATTTATCTATTATTTCTGTTTTCGGAACATGACATGACTTTTTTTTATCAAAGCAAAACCTTACATTTATGAAAAATGCCAACAATGTTGTAAACCTCTAAACCTGTTAATCATTTAGAAGTGCCACAGAGCTTAGCCACAATGAAACAGAATGAAGCAGGATTTTTAAATTGCATGCTGTTGTTCAGAATATGATAGAAAGAGAATAAAGGAGAAGAACATTACTAACTTTAACGGCATCTAGCTGGTAGATATTTATTCAAGTCTGTTTTATGATAAGGCAGTTATAATTTTAGGCGTTGTCATTTATAGAAATTTTAAGTTAACTTTGATTCACCTTTGTAATATTATTGAATACAGCTGCTGTCAAATAATACAGAGTCCCAACCAACCTTCTTGCGCCCCCAGAGATGATTTCCATGGTTCATTTTTTATATCACCTGACTGAATATTGCAGGAAAAGTTGTGTCAAGTGGGATCTTTGGGATGTGGAAGAAAACCTGAAATCCAAGAGAAAACCCCATGGTGAAATGGGGACATATACTAGGATTGTTCTGAGATTAGAACACAATGTACCCAGGGCTACAATTTAAAAAGAAAGATAAAAAAAATGCCCATGATGCCTGAACACAGCATTATACACAGCCAACTAGCTATCGTGATCTATTAAATAAATACTTGGAGGAATTAATTTTGTCGTTTTCTTCTATGTAATTTGGTTTGGCTTTTAATGTCTTCAATAATCATAAATAATACAAGAAGAATCACTACTTGTGATGTGTAGAATTATTTCCATTTCTTCTATTTCCTCCAGAAATTGTTACAGTCAGAATTGTGATGAATATACAGTTTGCCTTCATTCTGCCTGCTGGGACTCCTGTCGTTTAGGTGAAAGCAAACTTTTACGGTACACTTCTGTGGTAAATCGATTTAAGGTTTTTGTCACAGCATAAGTGGAGTGGTGTTAAATGAGACATGATTCTGATTTATTCATCAGTGTCAAAGGTCTGAGAGAACATGCTGTCGGAAAGGAAGAAAATAATTTTACATACATTTTGATTGCCTTCAGCAAAATAATGTCAAAATGAAAGATACAGTATCTGCAAAAGCCAGTAAAATTAATCGGGGTGATTAAACATAAAAAAAAAGTTTGTAATTTAATTTTTCTTAAACCAGTCTATAGCAAGTTAGTAATGACTCAGATAAGTATATATTAATTAAAATACATCATTAATTCTCATGTGCCAATACAGATATGCCTTTTGTTTTTTATATATTAGAACTGCGTAAATTAAACTGTATGGGAAATCAGTCAGTCAGTACCCAACCCGCTATATCTGGAGCCAATCCCAGCCAGCATAGGGCGCAAGGCAAGAACAAATCCTGGGCAGGGCGCCAGCCCACCACAGGGCACACACACACACCAAGCACACAGTAGGATCACCAGTGCACCTAACCTGCATGTCTTTGGACTGTGGGAGGAAACCGGAGCACCCGGAGGAAACCCACGCAGACACGGGGAGAACATGCAAACTCCACGCAGGGAGGACCCAGGAAGCCAACCCAGGTCTCCTTACTGCGAGGCAGCAGCGCTACCACTGCACCACCATGGGAAATAATGGAGGAAATTACAAATACAGTAATAAATTAAGACCCAGAAGATTCATTGGATAATGGGTAAGATATTGGAATAGAGTAGTATTTGTTAAAGGTACAAGGCATTCTAAAGTATCTACCTACATAGAGGAGTGGAGTATATAAAAATCTAAATAAATAGATATATAATAAGTGACTTTGAGACGAACTTTGTGACGGGTTGTGTCACAGAGCTGATTGGAGTCTGCAAAATTTTAACATTTTGTCATACGTCTGAGGGGCAAAAGTGTAAATAGTTAAGGATATGCTTACCTAAAGGGGTAATTGAGTGACAGCTAAGATTAATTGTGATGTGTGTGATGTTGAAATTTAATTTGTCCTCACAGGTGGCACAGTGGTAGTGCTGCTGCTGCTTTGCAGTAAGGAGACTGTGGAAGATTGTGGGTTCACTTCCTGGTTCCTCCCTGTGTGGATAGCGCTTTGAATACTGAGAAAAGCGCTATATAAATGTAATGAATTATTATTAATATTTATATAAAATACTGGAAGAGATGTTATGTTTCTGTTCTTGCTAAGTATACTTAAGAGAGCAGGGAAAATAGAGTGTTTGACTAACCAACCTCTGATTTACAGTGAAGAGTGGAATGGCAGTTGGCATTTGAACTGTGGACTGATAGGACATAATAAAGGTTTTGGAATTAAAGAACAGAATGGGAAGCACTTTACTTGGGCCTCCAAATATAAAGAGATAGATAGTGGAGGTGTGGATGATTGAGGGTAAATTACTTTAACATTAGACCTCCAAATCCTAAGTTCAAATGCAGGTGGTGAGGTGATTTTTTGTATTGTCTTTTTCTAATTCATGGAAGAAAGATCAGCTCTTCCATTTGGCATAGTCAGCATGATTTGCACTGTGGAGAGTGCAAAAAAAATTTCTAACACTTCAACCAATATAATATATGATATTGTATTATTACAAATTACAAAATAATATTATATTTTTACAGAAAAAAGAATCTTGTTTTCAATGTAAAGTGCGTTGTACTTGCTTAATCTGCATAAAATGAGTTCATCAAGAACAACAGAATTTTGTTAACGGTAAATTTCACACAAACATTAGGAAGTTTTTCTTCACACTGAGAAGCACAGGCAACACGGAATAAGTAACCAAGTAGTGTGGTAGACAGTAGGACTTTAGGGAATTTCAAAGTTAAACGTGATGTTATAGTGAAAGCATTAAGTGGATAAGACTGGTGAGCTTTGCTGGGCTGAAGGGCCTGCCCTCGTGTAAATTGTTCTAATGTTCTTATAACATGGTGTCTACACTAGGGGTCGCTGTTGCCCCTTTAAACCCAACAGACAGATACTCAGGACACAGAGTAAAAGCACGAACAAGTATTTTAATTCTTTTTTCTTCTTCCACAGTGCTTCCAAGCACCACAGCCACCATAAGCACAAGTAAATCAGTAATAATAATAACAATTCTCCCTCTCTTTTCTCCTCCACACCTCCCAGCAAGCTTTGTGCACTATCCACCCAACTCTGGCTCACTTGCTGGGTCTCCAGCAGTCCTTTATATAGTCCTTGACCCGGAAGTGCTTCTGCCTATCCACCCATGTGACTAGTTAGTACTTCCAAGTCAGGTAGAGAACTGGCTTTTCTTCAGCATGGATGTACATCGGAGCTCCTGACCTCGTGACTCATGAGTATTTCTGGGGTATGAGTGAGGCGTGGCACCTTTGGTCCTGTTACAGCTCCTCCTGGCAGCACCCACAGTACCCAACAGGGCTGAGAAAACACACTCCAAGTCCCAGGATGCCCTGATGGAATCCGGGGCACTGTTACGGTATATTGCAGGGGAGTTGCTATCTAGTGTTTTGGGGGTGGCAGTGTCCAAAAGCTGCTGCCTCTCCCCATCCTTCCATCCTCAGGGCATCCCGGCCGTCTATCACAATGGTCATGAGGAGCAAAGCAAATTGAATTGGTACTTGTGTCACAATCCAGCAAATCCCCTGAAATATTTCACTGCATGTTATGGAAGAGAAATAATAAAACACTTCTAAATAAAGAACATTTTAATTCTTCCTGTAAGCATCTGCACATGAATAAGTTAAAGTTGTTAGACATTCATTTTCAGGTTTAAATTAATTAGCTGTGCATTTCCAATCACACTATAAAGAGAATACAATCAGATAAAGGAAGACATTAGGAGAACATTAGGAGAACATTTGTGGATACTCAGTTGTTATCAGCACAGTTTAGATGTAATTTTTATTCTCAGCTGGTGAATTATAATATTGTCATTTTTGACACATGCCAAATGAAGAGTTTCCTGCATGGATGTGAGCAAATAGTGAAGGAAATATGCTGTAATTTGTACATTTCCATAGAATATTACAGGGATGTGTATTTCCAGCTGCCACTGATTCCTGCTTATACGGAGTTTGCACAGTATCCCTGTGTCTGGGTGGGATTTTCTCTTGGTATCCCTGTTTGTCTCCTTCACCACACCACAGAAATATGCTTAATAACTTCCAATTCTAAATTGGCATAGTGTAAGATTTTTTTATTGTCTTTTTCTAATTCATGGAAGAAGAGTCAGCTTGGACATTTGTGAAAGTATTTTTGAAGTAGTAAGTTTATAAGAAAAGACAGAACTTATTCTAATAAAGGATGACTATTGTTTTTGGCACTATGGGCACAGTTGCCAGTTTATCTCATTTTCTCACCGGTGCATTGTCATGAACTGCAAGATGCCTAGAGTTTAATATGTGCTGGGGGTCTAATGGTGTGGTGCATCATAACCGAAATCCCATCTTGGATTAGTTCAGGCCTTGCACCAAAGACTGCAGTATTAGGCTTTGGCCCCAATAACCCTGCACTGGATGTTATGTTATGAGTGACTGTGTGAGTGGGGCTTGCAAAGAACTGGGGCCCTGTTGTCAACATAAGCTCCAGCTCCCAAACCTTAGACGAAAAGGATTTGAGAATGTCATAAATATATGCAATGCTAATAAATGAGTAAAGCTCCACTCGTGACACAGAACTGACAATGGATGGGGGGGATGGATGGATAGATGAAATCATGAAAGGATGGTTGGGTAAAGTTTTTGGTAATTAAACTAAAAAATATTTTAGACTGGTCTCAGATTAAGCTAACTGCAAAGTTTAACAATAGAATTACTACAGCCTACAAAAAAACCCGTAATCCCGGCCCACGTTAAATCCATTCGCACCTCTCCGTCAGCGTCTTTTGTGTTGTAAATGTGTCGATCAGCACAAGCAGCAACCAGCCTGCTATCCCATCCACCCCAGCAGTGGAGGAAGGGCAAAAAGCTCTCTCAGCTCAAGCCTCGTTTATCTGGGAGTGAGGTACCTAGAGCTGTATGGTGTAAATAATATATCGTTATTTGGAACACATGCATTTCATGTGTGTTTTGTGTCTACAAACACCTATGTAAGTGTAGGATGACAGGAAATTCAAGAAATGTTGAACAAGTACTCTGTTTGATCAACATAAGCATGCTCACAAAGTACATGTGTATTAAAATGACTTTAGCTGTACTATCAAAGCAGTCATGACAACAAAGTACCATAAATTTACACCGGCTGTTAAAGACTTAAATCAAATGTACAGTATGTTTTATTCTATAATAGTAAGATTAAGAGCAGCTCACTACTCAAAATGGAGGGGTCCAGGGTCGAACCACGAACATCTTGATTACAAGTCAGCAGTTCTTACCGCTGCACCACAAAAGTAGTCGTATTAAGGGTGTGTCAATGTCGCACCCTAACATGAGTTCTTTTTCTGTAGTTATATTCTTGAATAAAAGCTAACTTGTTTTGTTATACTTATACCTTCTATGAAAGGGTTGATTTGATAATTGGATTTCAGGCTTCACAAATTATATACTTCATGCCTACATTTTGTCAATTATTACTAAAACATGAAAAATGTTTCTGTTTCAACAAATAGATTGTTGTAGACACGGATCACACATGAAATGCATGTATTCCAAATAATGATATATTATTTACCCTCTAAAACTCTAAACTACTCACACACAGGTAAACAGACTTGAGCCGACAGAACTTTCTGCCTTTTCTGCAATGGTGGGGGAATGAGATAGCAGGCTGCTTGCTGCTTGTTGATCGACAAATTTACATCACAAAACACACTGACAGAGAGGTGCGAATGGATATAAGGTGGGCCGGAAGTGGTTCTGTCCCTCAGTCCATGTGACTTTCTATCACTTCCGGGTCAGGTAAAAACTTCTCCTTTTCTTCAGCCTGGAAGTATATCATTTCTTCCATTCCCGTGACTTGGAAATACTTCTGAGCTATACGGAAAGCATAAATCCTTGGGCCTCCCTGCAGCAACTCCTGGCAGCCCCCATGGTATCCAGCAGGGCTGTGAAGAAAAAGTCTAAGGTCTATGATTCCCTGCTGGCATTCGGGGCACCTCCATGCTGCAAGGAGAGCTCCATCTGGCTACTTGGTGGTGTTGGCCTGAATATATGGCCGGCAATCCCTCACACCTAATTTCTACAAGGTAATATGGTGTTCTTCAATAACAAAAGCATTGGCGTAGTCGGCATGATTTTCACTGTGAACAGTGCAAAACAAACAAACAAAATCTCTTAGAACCAAAAAGCTTAGAAATTTTAACTCTTCAACTCTGACAACTGATATTACATCTAATACTGTATTATATCAAATAATAAAACTATTAACTACACCGCTAATTTACTTGAAACAATTATTCTTATATAATACGTTATCATGGCTGTCCATTTGTCAGTCCAGGATTTTAAATCACCTGTAGCTCACAAACCGTTTGACCTATTGACCTGAAATTTGGTACACATATACTATGTGATGTCTACTGTCCACTATCGGGGTGATGATTGACCTCCAAAGTCAAAGGTCAACCCTGGAAGGTCAAGGTCAAAAAACAAATAACCTGTAGCCTGAAATTTGGTATACTTATACTGCTCTGAAACTATGCACTACAGCTTTATATTAAAAGCAAAGAGTTTTGGAATTATTGCTCCTTTTATTTTTATTTTATTTTATTGTAGAATCAATTCTCGGCAGGAGGCAGCAGGGAGGCCGTGTGGCACATGTGTATGGGTGCCGTTCTCATCCTTACCACCTTCGCCGTCACTTCCTCTGCCTCTTCATATCCTAAATCATCCATCCATCCATCCATTATCCAACCTGCTATATCTGTCATGGGGGGTCTGCTAGAGCCAGTCCCAGCCAACACAGGGTGCAAGGCAGGAAACAAACCCCGGGCAGGGCGCTAGCCCACCGCAGGGCACACAGACACACACACACCAAGCATACACTAGGGATAATCTAGAATTGCCAATGCACCTGTGGGAGGAAACCGGAGTACCTGGAGGAAACCCGTGCAGAACATGCAAACTCGATGCAGGAAGGACCCGGGAAGCGAACCTGGGTCTCCTAACTGCGAGGCAGCAGCACTACCCACTGCACCAGTGTGCTGCATATCCTAAATCATTGTACACAAAAATGGTCCACGAAGGTAAAAATCATTGGTTCAAGGAGTATGGTCAAGTCAAGTGTATTCACTGCATGTTATTGTGAAGTGCGCCGTTACTGACTAGTTTACTATATTTTTACAGAAAAAAGTTTGTTTTTCAAAAATAAAGGGCCTTGTACATGCATAGCTTGTATAAATTAAGTACATCAAGAACACCAGAATTTTGTGAAGGGTAAATTTCACACAAACATGAGGAAGTTTTCCTTCACACTGAGGTGCACAGACACACGGAATAAATAACCAAGCAGTGTGGTAGACATTAGGACTTTAGGGAATTTCAGAGTTAAATGTGGTGTTATTTTGGAAGAATTAAGTGGACAGGGCTGGCGAGCCTTGTTGGGCTGAATGGCCTGTTCTTGTTTAAATTGTGGTAGTGCTCTAACAACATGGTCATGAGGAGCATGGCAGAATGAATTAGTACTTATGTCACAATATAGCAAATCCCCTGAAATATTTTACTGTATGTTATGAAAGAGAAATAATAAAACACTTCTAAATAAAGATCATTTTAGTTCTCCCTGTAAGCATCTGCACATGAATAAGTAAAAGTTGTTAGATGTTCATTTTCAGGTTGAAATTAATTAGCTGTGCATTTCCAATCACACTTTAAAGAGAATATAATAAAAAGATGAAGAAAGACATTAGGAAAACATTAGGAGAACGTTTCTGGATACCCAGTTGTTATCAGCACAGTTTAGAAGTGATTTTTATTCTCAGTTGGTGAATAATAATTTTGCCATTTTTGACATATGCAAAATGTAAAATTTCATCCTTCCATGTGAGTAAATTGTGAAGAAAATATGTTGTAATGTGTACATTTCAACAGAATATTACAGGGATACGTTATTTCAGCTGCCACCAAGGCTTATTGATATGGAGTTTGCACAATGTCCCTGTGTCTGGGTGGGATTTCCTCTTATGCATAATAACTTAACTACCAATACAAAATTGGCATAGTGTGAGTGAGTGACCCCTGTGATGGACTTGCACTTCAACCAGATTTGGTTTCTGTCAAAGTGTCAAAGAATAGACAAAGAGCAACAAAAAGGTTTGGAGCAGCTCCCCGTATACTTGAACCAGGCTGCAAAATGGTAAATTGATTGCACAATTGTGTCCAGATTGGAGTCCAAAACAGAACTGATTTGGCTGAGGCAAAGATGATGGCTTTAAAGGAAGGCTGAGGGAGTGACGCCATCTGGCCCGGGACTGGAAGTGACGTTGTCTGGTCCGGAACCAGAAGTGACGTTATCGGGGCCAAGTGGAATTTCATGTAACTGGTCTGCAGTGGAAAGAGAGAATGGATTAGCACACTCTGCCACCCTCTGGTCTGGCATGGAATTACCTTCATTCGAGCCCTTTAGCTGCCTCCCATGCACACGTATGTGACAGAAGATAGACATTGGTCTCCTGAACTGGATACACTGATAAGAAGATAGAGAGAACTTTCAAGCAAAAAATAAAATTGCATTGAATATTCAGAAATATTTCACAGATTAACTTTTAAACTAATACATTTTCTAAACACAGGCCATAAGGAACAAAACTAAATATGGGACTTGAAAACAACTACTTGGTTAATCAATAAATACTTTTGTGTTCATGTACTGTACTGTATATATCTATGGTGAATGGTTCAAATATTTAGGTCCTTGCATTACAGAGGAAAAATTGTGCAAATATGCAGGGCCTTAAATACCTGAAATAATTAAAACTAGGGTAGAACTCTTTTAGTAATGGACATTTAAGCCAAAGTTATCTATTTTTCAATATTAGAGAAATCACTTTTTTATTGTGAAACCAAAGAAATAAACAAGTAAAAAAATGATGCCATTAACATTGAGATGCGTTCAGAGACTTGGTTAGCTATTCTGAAAGTTGGAGCATTTTATATCTTCTACTCACTTCTTCCAGTTTATTATCAACTTTTTTATGACATTTTTTGTAACCGTGAGTCATATTTAAAATTAATAGAGATAACAGAATGTAATTACATAGATTAGTAGTTAAAATGTTTTAATACCATTTTACAATATCATGTGACTGAAGCTGATTTCTCAGGCAGCAGATTCAAACTCAAGTGATGAAAATATTTGTTATAAATAGATAGAGAAGTAAATATGAAAGGCACTATATGATAGATAGATAGATAGATAGATAGATAGATAGATAGATAGATAGATAGATAGATAGATAGATAGATAGATAGATAGATAGATAGATATGAAAGGCACTATATATAGAAAGATAGATAGATAGATAGATAGATAGATAGATAGATAGATAGATAGATAGATAGATAGATAGATAGATAGATAGATAGATAGATAGATATGAAAGGCACTATATAGATAGATAGAAAGATAGATAGATAGATAGATAGATAGATAGATAGATAGATAGATAGATAGATAGATAGATAGATAGATAGATAGATAGATAGATATGAAAGGCACTATATAATAGATAGATAGAATTCTCTTAGGGTGACGGAAACAATAACCTCAACTGGCCCTGTGGAGATGAGGAAGGAGCACCACATGTGGAATCTCTAAACCCAAAGGAGGGAAGCACCAGAAGAACTGGTCCCATGGCCGAGGTCAAAGCCATGATTAAAAAAAATATCTTAAGCCTTAGTACTTGGCCTCACTTTTTCTTCAAAGAGTGTGAAGCTACTGTCTGGGTTGCTAAATCGCTAACGTCCCAGAGGAAGGTTACTTCTTCTTTCTCTCCAGGAAGGAAGGAAGGAGAAAATGGAGGAGATAATGCATTCTGCCTTCACTTTCTCACCTGTGCTAAAGAGGCACCCCTGGTGGCAGTGTGCCTCTCCTCGTCCTGCAAGCTGATCACTCAAAACACATGGATATTGTTCTCAGAGAAGGAAACTCTACAGTGCAAATAAAATTTCTCTAGGATGAATGAAAGCACTAACAGGACAAACAGTTAAATGCCAAGTTTCATTATCAGCAAGGACTGTCCTTTAATTAGGAGACTAGTTGGAAGGAAAACCTGCAGCCACTGTGGCCATCCAGGACTATGATTGAGGACCCTTGAGTTAGACTCTCTGGTAAATAAAAAGAGATCGATTATTGACCATTCTTCATCTGATGGTCCTCTGTTGGTTAGAAAATGTACTTTTCTTAATAAAAACAAGCATTGATATAACCACTTCCTTTCTATAGTGAATATTATCTTTACAAGTACCGAACAATAGCACAGTTTACATATAATTGTATTTTACAATTGGAACACAGACGAGTTGATCGTCTTGGTCAGGGTCAGAACAATTCAAAATCAAGTTCAAGTTGTAATATATATGTGAGATCTCCCAGTTTCCTAGGTTAATGTGGCCCTTACTCTGAAATCGATGAATTCTTCTTCACTCAAAGGTGATTTGTTCAAAAAGGAACTGGAAAATGTCAGTGTGTCAGAGATTAGGATTAAAAGAACATTTCCGTTTAAAGTTCATTGCCTTAGCCACTAAGCTGCACTATGTAAGATTTTTTTTTGAACTGAGCCAACGTGCAGAAGTTTCATCTAAGTCCACGGCTTTGAAATACTGTATCTCAGGTCACTTTGCACATTTTGCTGCTAGCTTTTCTTTCCTCGGGCTGACTTATACTAGAAGACAGACATTCTGGCTTATCTAAAAGTATGAATTTACAAGTATGCATATGTTCAGCCTCCAAATCCTGATGCCTGAAAATACTTAATGGGGCTGAGACGACTGTACCTTTAACACATCCGCTCACGCCAACACTAAAGACTTCCTTAGGATGCCTGAAGTAATTCCTGATTGCTTAATCCTTCATCATCTCATTTTAGGGATGCCTAGAGGAAATGAATCTGTTCAATAGTACGTACAATCAATAACATGTAAAAATGTACTCTTTTGGCTATTTTATAATGTAGTAAATTCTTATGCATTTGGAGAAAATGTGTTTCATTCTGTAGCACTGAGCTCTAGAAAATAAAGTCAGAATGAAACACAAAGTCATATTATGGAGTTTTCTCCCTTTTATCCATTTGCAGATTTCATCTTACACAATGACACACTTCAAAATACATTATAATTTTACCAACTGCTAAAAGTTTATCGCTTATTATTATTATGAGGCTATTAAAACCCACAGGAATGAAAAATCAACAAAGAAATCTCCTTAGTATCTTTTTGGTTTTTCCGCAATAACAACGAGATCAGAAATACGTAAAATGGAGACATTGTCTTTTGTCTCATGCTTCTCAGATTTTTCTCCTGAGAAAAAAATACCCCAGTAGTCTCTTATATGTCTCCTTATAAGTTTCAGCAGAGTTCTCAGCAAAATCGCACAACAGGCTCCGATTCAAAAAAGAAATCTGCTTAATATCTTTTTGTTTTTTTCACAGCAACAATGAGATCAGTAATAAGTAAAATGGAGACATTGTCTTTTGTCTGAATGTCTTCTCCGATTTTTCTCCAGAGAAAAAAAATACCCCGGTAGTCTCACATGTCTCTCCTCATACATTTCACCAGAAATCTCAGCAAAATCACACAATGGGCTCTGATCTTAAAAGTAATGTCTTGATATTTTTAAAGTCAAAGTCAAAGCGAACTTTATTATCATCTCGACCATAAACAAGTATACAGATAGACAAAATTGTGAAACTCAGGGTCCACAGTGTAACAACATGAAGTGCAAATAAAAAATTAAACTTAAATTAAAAATAGAATTAAAATTAAAATTTAAAATTAAAACACAAACAAGACAAGACATTGTGTAAAGACAAGACAAAGAAGTAGCAGCTATATTGACGTGTAGTAAGCAATATGAACATTGATGCAATGTATGGTATTATGCAATCTAGATATATAAATATAGTCAATAAATATGTAATATAATAAATAAATAATCCATCCATTATCCAACCCGCTATATCCTAACTACAGGGTCACAGGGGTCTGCTGGAGCCAATCCCAGCTAACACAGGGTACAAGGCAGGAAACAAACCCTGGGCAGGGCGCCAGCCCACCGCAGGGCACGTACACACACACACCCACACACCAAGCACACACTAGGGGCAATTTAGGATCGCCAATCCACCTAACCTGCATGTCTTTGGACTGTGGGAGGAAACCAGAGCACCCGGAGGAAACCCACGTAGACACGGGGAGAACATGCAGACTCCACGCAGGGAGGACCTAGGAAGCGAACCCGGGTCTCCTAACTGCGAGGCAGCAGTGCTACCCACTGCGCCACCCTAAGTAAATAATAGATATAGATAATACAGAAATGATCAGTGTATGATAATAGTTGTTTAAGACAGGTGTAAACAATGACAGGTCAGAATGTTTCACAGCAGAAGGATATCAAGAGTGTCAAAATACTTAAAGGTCAGTATGAGATTTTCAGTTCTTTTCTACATGCACACTCATCTTTACAGGACAGCGGCTCGCATGTATAAAAGTTCTGTTTTTAGAGGTGGTTGAGGCCGTGTGGGAGATCCCAGGGGGCAGCCTGGTGTTAAGGAGTCTGACAGCTTGGGGGTAAAAACTCTCCTGCAGCCTGGCAGATCTGGCTCTGATGCTGCAGTATCTTCTCTTGGATGGCAGAAGTGTGAAAAGTCCATGTGAGGGGTGTAAGGGGTCCTGCACAATGCTGCAGACCTTGTGGACACTGTGTTTGTAAAATATGTCCTGCAGTGAAGGGAGAGGCACCCCAATAATGTCCTCTGCTGTCTTCACCATCCTTTGCAGGCATTTGCTTTTGGATATGTTGCTGTTGCCATACCAGACAGTGATGCAGCTGATCAGAACACTCTCAATGGTGCTTCTGTAGAACATGGTGAGGATGGAATGGGGAAGACTTGCTCGCTTCAGCCGCCTCAGACAGTGTAGTCTCTGCTGAGCTTTCTTGATTAGTGATGAGGTGTTATGTGTCCACGTAAGTTACTCAGTTATGTGCACACCAAGGAACTTGGTACTCCTAACAGTCTCCACATCTAAACTGTTGATGCTGAGTGGGATGTGGGCAGGATGTGATTTTCTGAAGTCCACGATTATCTCTTTTGTCTTGTCCACATTGAGAGATAGATTGTTGTCTTCACACCATGCAGACAGTACAACAGTACAATAGTAATAGTGAAAATTATAGAATAGATTACATCACTCACTAAACACAGAACTATCATACAGATTTGTTCAGAGTCCTGGAGATATTGGCCAGCAAGCCGCCTCCCCCCTATTGGCCATTCCACAGCTGAGTTAGTGCTGGGCTTGCCAATCCGATGAAAGGACCCTTCTACCCAATGATTCCAGTGCTCCATTATCAGAGTTGACTTTTCCATAGGCAGGCAAACAACTTTGCAGTACATCTGTGGTACCAAGTGAGAGCCAAGAAGAGAAACAGAGTTGGTGAGCGTTAGTAACGGATTACAAATATTATATTACTTATGTTTTAGTACTAATAACTAACAACAGAGATGTTATCCACCTAATCAGCAGCTCTAGTCAGGGTATGCTAAACTGAAGTTGTGAGCCTTCAGCTGCAATTTAAAAGCTGAGACTGAAGGGGCACCTGTTATAGTAGCAGGCAGACCATTCCACATCTTCGGGGCCCTGAAACTAAAGGCTTGACCTCCCACTGTAATTTTAATAATCCTTGGAATCATAAGCAGGCCGGCATCTTAAGATTTTTAATTTGTGCTCTGGTTTATAAGTCATGATAAATTCAGATAAGTAAGCCAGACATAAGCCATTTAAGGCATTATATGTTAAAAGGAGGATTTTGAAATCCGTCCTAAACTTAACTGGGAGCCAGTGTAAGGATTTGAGAACTGAAGTTATGTGTTTGTATTTTCTGGTTCTTGCATTAATTCTTGTATCAACATTTGGAATTAACTGAAGGCTGTATAAAGAACAATTTGAGCAGCCATTGAAATCCACATTGCAGTAGTCAATCTTACTAGAAAAAAATGCATACATTAATTTTTCAGTATCCTGCATATTTAGAAACCAACTTATTTTCCCAACATTTTTAAGATGGAAACAACATGTTTTGGACAATTTTGTAATGTGTGCTTTTAATGACATGCTAGTGTCAAAGATAACGCCTAGATTCAGTAAAACTAATGGTGATTCCAACTGAGTTAAATAATGACAAAACATTGGTCTAAAAGAAAGGCGTAACTGGGTGTCATCTGCATGTGAGTGAAAATTAACGTTATGTTTTCTAATGATAGATCCCAGTAGATATATTATAGTAGCTTGAGCCCTTTCTTATTTGCAGTGGTGATGGACAGGTTGATAGATGAGATTAGACAGGAGTCCCCGTGGACTATGATGTTTGCTGATGACATTGTGATCTGTAGCGATAGTAGAAAGCAGGTTGAGGAGACCCTGGAGAGATGGAGATATGCTCTAGAGAGGAGAGGAATGAAGGTCAGTAGAAACAAGACAGAATACATGTGTGTAAATGAGAGGGAGGTCAGTGGAATGGTGAGGATGCAGAGAGTAGAGCTGGCGAAAGTGGATGAGTTTAAATACTTGGGATCAAGATTACAGAGTAATGGGAGTGTGGAAGAGAGGGGAAGAAGAGAGTGCAGCCAGAGTGGAGAAGAGTGTCAGGAGTGATTTGTGACAGACGGGTACCAGCAAGAGTGAAAGGGAAGGTCTACAGGATGGTAGTGAGACTAGCTATGTTATATGGGTTGGAGACAGTGGCACTAACAGAAAGCAGGAGACAGAGATAGAGGTGGCAGAGCTAAAGATGCTAAGATTTGCATTGGGTCTGATGAGAACGGACAGGATTAGAAATTAGAGGGTCAGCTCAGGTTGGACAGTTGGGAGACAAAGTCAGAGAGGCGAGATTGCGTTGGTTTGGATGTGAGCAGAGGAGAGATGCTGGGTATACTGGGAGAATTATGTGAAGGATAGAGCTGCCAGGTAAGAGGAAAAGAGGAAGGCCTAAGAGAAGGTGTATGGATGTGGAGAGAGGACATGAAGGTGATGAGTGTGACAGAGCAAGATGCAGAATACAGGAAGATATGGAAAAATATGGCAACCTAATGGGAGAAGCCGGAAAAAGAAGAAGATATATTATAGTAGCCCAGAATTTCACTACCCACCCAAACAGGATCAAAAGAAGCTGAAATGAATGGGAATCTGCCCCATCTGGCAACACAGGTTCTGGCCATAAATAGCAAGAGTGGGAGCTCAGAAGGGGTGACTTCAGAACTTCAGGCCCTGCCTCCTCCTGGTGCTCCACCCCTAACATACAAGGAATGGAAGAACAATTAAAAGGACAATCAACAATTATGAACATAAAAGAAAACACATAAGAGCATAAAAAATAATCATTCAAAGATGACAATAAAACATAAAAAACACATAAATACACAACATTACATAACAAAATGGAATCTCAAGCTCATTTGCTAAAGGACCACAGATGCTGCAGGTTTTTGTCTGAGTCACTTTACGCATGGACAGCCAAATACAGGTGGTTCACTCCGCCAAACAATACAATTGAATAAAAATGTATTGCTGAAAGCAAAAATTGTTTCCTAATTGTAAAATTATTTGCAATATAACCTGAAGCCAATGCTGCCACCCAGGATCTGACTTTGGGAACCCTAAATTAGAGCTTCTGTTCTTTTTTTTGGGGGGGGAACGAGTGGTTTTGAAAAAACTAAGCAATTAAATTTTGGGAATTTTACAAATGGAGTGAATTAAAATCAAGGCATTCAACTATATTGCATTATCAGTATTAACTGGCTGTTAAGAAAGTTATTGGAAAGAAAACTTGCAGCCATCTAAGAAGTGAGTTGGACACGTCTAGTTTACTTATTTAAATACTCCAGCTTTGCTTCCTCATTCCAAAAATGAGCATCTTAGGTGAAATGGTGACTCTAAATTGTGTTTTTATGAGCAAGTGTTGCTCAGTGTGTAGGTGAGTGTGACCTGTGATAACTTGGACATGTTAAATTAAAGCTTTTTGTAGGAATTTGTAAAGTGCTCCTGACTATAAATGTCTGTTTAACGAAGACATTATGTTCTCTAGAAGAATTTATATATCAGAAGTCCTATACAGTAAATCAGATTTTTACTAAAGACTGTTAATCTGATTAATTATTTAAGGACATTTACATAATATTAAGATACATGTGTGTCAAAAATACCATTTATCTGTATGCTGATTGGTGCAGCAATATGTTTATTGACTGTATTATGTAAATTAACCTGATTTACTTAAGACTGTTATGTTGTCATTTTCCTCAATCTTGCCATGCTAATTTGACCTGACTACATGATGAGGCACCCTCAGGCTTGTTGTAATAAAAGATGTCCAGCAGAAGGAGATACTTGTGACTGGGATTTCAGCCTTTCTTTATTTAAAACTACATTAAACTACTTGGTGTTGCCTGGGGTTTCACTTTCAGGAAGTCCAGGATCCATTGGCTTAGAGAAGAATTTTATCCTAGCAGATTCCACTTCCTCGTGAGCTTCTATGAAGATGGAAAAATTCTAACAGAAACAAAACATAAAAACCACAAAGGTTCAGATGTTTTCCTTATGTTGTATTAGATGTGATTACATTTTCAGAATTTGATATTTAGACTTGCCTCGCAGTTAGGAGACCCGAGTTTGCTTCCCGGGTCCTCCCTGCGTGGAATTTGCATGTTCTCCCCGTGTCTACATAGGTTTCCTCCCACAGTCCAAAGACATGCAGGTTAGGTGGATTGGCGATCCTAAATTGCCGCTTGGTGTGTGGGTGTGTATGTGTGTGCCCTGCAGTGGGCTGGCGCCCTGCCCAGGGTTTGTTTCCTGCAATGCAGCCTGTGTTAGCTGGGATTGTCTCCAGTAGACCCCTGTGACCCTGCAGTTAGAATATAGCAGGCTGGATAATGGATGGATTATTTATTTATTATATTACATATTTATTGACTATATTTATGTATCTAGATTGCATAATACCATACATTGCATCAATGTTCATATTGCTTACTACACGTCAATATTGCTGCTACTTCTTTGTCTTGTCTTTACACAATGTCTTGTCTTGCTTGTGTTTTAATTTTAAATTAAAATTTTAATTCTATTTTTAATTTAAGTTTAATTTTTTATTTGCACTTCATGTTGTTACACTGTGGACCCTGAGTTTCACAATTTCGTCTATCTGTATACTTGTTTATGGTCGAGATGATAATAAAGTTCACTTTGACTTTAAAAATATCAAGATATTACTTTTAAGATCAGAGCCCATTGTGTGATTTTGCTGAGATCTCTGCTGAAATGTATGAGGAGAGACATGTGAGACTACCGGGGTATTTTATTTCTCTGGAGAAAAATTGGAGAAGACATTCAGACAAAAGACAATGTCTCCATTTTACTTATTACTGATCTCATTGTTGCTGTGAAAAAAACAAAAAGATATTAAGCAGATTTCTTTTTTGAATCGGAGCTTGTTGTGTGATTTTGCTGAGAACTCTGCTGAAACTTATAAGGAGACACATAAGAGACTACTGGGGTATTTTTTTCTCAGGAGAAAAATCTGAGAAGCATGAGACAAAAGACAATGTCTCCATTTTACGTATTTCTGATCTCGTTGTTATTGCAGAAAAACCAAAAAGATACTAAGGAGATTTCTTTGTTGATTTTTCATTCCTATGTCTGAATGTCTGCGTGGGTTTCCTCCAGGTACTCCAGTTTCCTCCCACAGTCCAAAGACATGCAGGTTAGGTGCATTGGTGATTGTAAATTGTCCCTAGTGTGTGCTTGGTGTGTGGGTATGTGTGTGTGCCCTGCGGTGGGCTGGCACCCTGCCTGGTGTTTGTTTCCTGCCTTGTGCCCTGTGTTGGCTGGGATTGGCTCCAGCAGACCCCCGGGACCTTGTAGTTAGGATATAGCGGGTTGGATAATGGATGGATGGATGGATATTTAGACTCATTTAATAAAAAGTTGAAATTTGGAGGTAAATGGTTCCCTGCAGGTTTTCCTTAGTATGTTGCTTCCAATTACAATATATGAGCAAAACATGTAAAGATTTACACTCTTTTCTGAACTACAAATCAAATAAAGAATAACTCAACAAAAACACTAAAACCTATTTTAATGACACTAGGGTTCTTGAAAGAATATTAATAAGTTAGAAATGAAGAATAATTCCAAAAATTGTAATGAAAGAAAAAGCTGTGAAATGTTAAGTCACGTTAAAGTTTAAATACACCTCCTCTGTATACGTTGTGCGGTGATTTATTTGCTACCATTTATTGTATGCATGAGTCAGGGGAAATACAAGTACTCTTTTGGATGTTGTTACAGCAGAAAATCTAAAAACTGCTCCAGGCTACAACATCTTAATTATAGTTTTGGGTGATAAATGGGTAAAGCATATTACATTTATTTTTCATCAGTTGAAGTCTGTCAGCAGAAAGCCCATTGCTGGTGTAAAGTAATTTAGTTAAAAAAAGGTATTTGATGTTGACAGGCACATTATAAAAAAGTTTTCGTGGCAGAATATATCATATAAAATTTTGTGAAAGTAACAGTGAACAAAATCTTTAAAATATATATAATGTTCATTGTAAGAGCCAATTTTAGAAAGTTAAAGTTTTGAGATAAACTCATATTAATGTTTGCTTTATTTGAATAGAACATAATTTCTTCTATAGTCATAGACAATGGTATAGTCTTTTTTCCCCCTATAAGTTAGTAAGAGATAGAATCTTCTTGCTATAATTGAGAAACAGTGTGATATTAAGTTTAGTTGTGTTTAGAACAGGTCCCAGTAAAGAGGGATTTGATAAACCCATTTTAAGTTTAGAAATGGGATAAGCATACAGTTTTCTGACCGTTTTGAAATGGTTCAGAAATTATAAGTGACTAGTAACGATTTAAGATGTAACAAGATTAAGCTTAGAACTAAATTTTTCTTATTATAATTTTTTTTTTTTTTGCTATTTTAATTTTTCTTCCTTTATTTTTGTGTGAACTGTTTTACTTTTAAAATTGAACTAAACTTTTAAAAACGAAGATATTTTGTCTGTGGAATCATTTCTGCGCGTCAGGCCTTTGCTGTATCCCATTTTTTGAGTTTGAGCTGCAGAACTTTAGAAACTTTGGGAAAACGCAGCTACATTCATAATCACTGTTTAGTGTGACATTAATTAGATACAATTAAAATTACTTTGCATTTTTTGGCGTGGTGCGCCACTGCTTCACATCTTTTCTTTGTTAGTGCAGCATGGTGCTGTTTCTTTCAACTGCATGGTGGAGGAGACAGTTACAGTGCCCTCCGTAAAGTTTGGGACCAACCCTTGATTTCTCTCTCTGCTCCACAGATTAATTTACAGATTAAACAATTCAGACATCGTGATTAAAGTGAACATTGCAGACTTTCATTTAAAGGGATTTGCATTCATTTCAGTCGCAGCGTGTAGAAATAGCAAACACTTTTTCTTCGTGGTCGCCCATTTCAGGGCACTATAATGTTTAGGACACAGCAATGGCAGGTCTATTAAAGTTATCATATTCAGGACTTTGTCACATGTCCCTTGTATGCAATGACTGCGTGAAATCTGTGATTGATTCATAGACATCACCAGGTGCTGAGAACTTCTCTGGTGATGCTCTACCAAGCCTTTAATGCAGCCATCTTCAGCTCCTGCTTGTTTGCAGTGGGACACATCCCATTAAGTTTTGTCTTCAGCATATGGAAGGCCTGCTCAGTTGGATTTAAATTAGGTGACTGTCTTGGCCATTCAAGAATTTTCCATTGTTTAGCTTTGCTGTGTTGCCGCAGCAGTACATTTAGATCATTATCTTATGTAGGATGAAGTCCCGTCCAGTGAGTTTGGAGGCCTTTGCTGGAACTTGAGCAGATCAGATGTTTCCACACACCTCAGAATTCATTGTGCCACTGCCATCAGCAGTTCCATCATCAATGAAGAGAAGTGTGCCAGGACCTGTGACAGCCATCTAAGCCTAAGCCATAACACCCCCAACACTGTGTTTAACAGATGAGATGGTCTGCTTTGGATCTCGGGCAGTTCCTTTTCTCCACACTTTGCTTTTGCCATCATTGTGATACAGAAGGTTCATCTTTGTCTCGTTTGTCCACAAGACCTTTTTTCAGAATTCTACAGGCTCTTTTAATAGATAGATAGATAGATAGATAGATAGATAGATAGATAGATAGATAGATAGATAGATAGATAGATAGATAGATAGATAGATAGATAGATAGATAGATACTTTATTAATCCCAAGGGGAAATTCACATACTCCAGCAGCAGCATACTAATAAAAAACAATATTAAATTAAAGAGTGATAACAATACAGGTATACAGACAGACAATAAGCTTTGAATAATGTTAACGTTTACCCCCCCGGGTGGAATTGAAGAGTCGCATAGTGTGGGGGAGGAACGATCTCCTCAGTCTGTCAGTGGAGCAGACCCACTTCTGATGCAGCCCACGATAGCAGTGTCGTCAGCGAACTTTTGCACGTGGTAGGACTCCGAGTTGTATTGGAAGTCTGATGTATATAGGCTGAACAGGACCAGAGAAAGTACAGTCCCCTGCGGTACACCTGTGTTGCTGACAACAATGTCAGACCTGCAGTTCCCGAGAAGCACATACTGAGGTCTGTCTGTAAGATAGTCCACGATCCATGCTACCAAGTATGAATCTACTCCCATCTCTGCCAGCTTGTCCCCGAGGAGCAGAGGTTGGATGGTGTTGAAGGCGCTAGAGAAGTCCAGAAGCATAATTCTTACAGCACCACTGCCTCTGTCCAAGTGGGAGAGGGATCTGTTTAGCATGTAGATGATGGCATCCTCCGCTCCCACCTTCTCCTGGTATGCGAATTGCAGAGGGTCAAGGGACGCTCCATGGTTTTCATCACATGTGACATCAGGGCAACAGGCCGGAAGTCATTCAGCTCATTAGGATGTAATACCTTTGGGACTGGGGTGATGCAAGATGTTTTCCAAAGCCTCGGGACTCTCCCCTGTTCCAGGCTCAGGTTGAAAATCCACTGTAGAGGACTCCCCAGCTCCAACGCAGAGGCCTTCAGCAGTCGTGGCGATAAGTCCTTTTTCTCAAATTGTAATCTCACCATTATGACTAACTATTAGTTTGCATCTTGCTTTTTGGCCTCTGTATTTCTGCTCATGAAGTCTTCTGCTGATAGTCGTCTCTGACACACACACATTGGCCCCCTGAAGACTGTTTGTGATCTGTCAGACAGGTGTTTGGGACTTTTTCTTGACCGTAGTGAGGATTCTTCTGTCATCAGCGGTGGAAGTCTTCCTTGGCCTACCAGTCTCTTTGTGATTACTGACCTCACAAATGTGTTCTTTCTTCTTCATGATATTCCAGACAGTTGATTTTGGTCATCCTAAGGTTTTACCAATGTCTTGAATGTTTTTTTTTTTCTTATTTTTCAGCCTCATAATGGCTTCTTTGACTTTAATTGGCACAGCTCTAGTACTCATGTTGAACAATGGGAACTTCAAACTCCAAAGGGTAGAAGCAAGCCGAGGTATCTTATGAAGAAATGACACCCACCTGAGGAATCACAAACACCTATGATGCCAGTTGTTCCAAACATTATGGAGGGCAGTGTATAAGTAAAGTGCTGTTGTGAGGTTTCACTCTTGGAGGTGTTTGATGGTTTTTGATTGAGTGGTATGGTCAGGACTCCCTGTGATGTTTAAATACAGATGTACCAGCACAGAATCTTACTTAGAACCTTGTGGCCACTCCTGGTGTACGAAGTGCCCATCTCAACAGTAGAGACTTTGGAGAGGAAGGTTAGTAATCACCTCTGAAGAAGGCTGGCTCTACCAAGGAGTCTGAGTGTCATCACGTTCTACAGCAATAAAGTGCAGCTGCCACTTAAATCCTTAGTAGTGGAATTTAAGGTGTCACAGACCAAGAAAATGCTTCAGGACTGAGACTCACTTTACCCAAAGGTAGCCAAAGCCAGAATCAAAGTGTGAGGACTCATAGAAAGTAGCAGGCAGAAGATGCACTTCAGGAAGATGAAATACAATTGTGGGAGTGGTGACTCAAAGTCAAGCCACCAACTTACCAAACTGACAGCTATAAAGGGAAGAAGAAGAGGTGCCTATTCCAGAAAGAAAACAGTCCATCACCTTCATTAGAGCCTGTGAGCAGTTGAAATACCCAGGATAGAGATCTGTAGGAACCTTGGCCTATAAAAGGCTTTTGCAGCTGATGGTGGACCTGGTGAGTCAGCTGAAGTTGATAGAGCAGTCATTACCTTGAGTCCAGATATTCTCCTTATCTCAGAAGCTTCCAAACAAGTTGTCCTGCTGGAGCTGATGGTCCCATGGGTAGATTGTACGGATTAATCTTTTGAAAGAAAACTCAACAAATTGAAGGATCTGGTTACTTATGGTAGACAACACATTTGAAGGATAAGGTACCTACCAGTATAGGTAGAATGCAGGCACTTTGCAAGCTGATCCTTCTCCTGAGCCCTTGGGTCATTGGGCATCAAAGGAAAGAGGTAGAGAAAAACTAACACGAAGTGGCTGAGAAAGCCTCTAGGTTACTGTGACTCAAAATAGGACAGCCAGGGGGCTGAAGTAGCCAATTAGCTATCTGGTCACAAACTGAGGCCTAGTCAACCTCAGCTGGGTCACCTGGAGGAGAGTGTATGATACTAAAATACCCAAAACACTTGATAACACCAGGTACATCACTGAAGAGGTGGCCAGAAGTGTTACAAGATGAATTGACTCAGTTTTTGTTCATTGTGCGGTCTTCACAGCTGCCAACTGCTTCCCATACTTGCTTAGCATCACCCCAGTGGTTGTCAAGATCATGTGCCCTTGGAGGCTTGTGACTATGTGAACTGTGAACTTCTGCATTCTCCATGGTTCTTGATAGTTGAATCTGGATATTGGCATTTAATGCATGAGTGGTTGAAAATTAAATAAGGCAATCCACAGAGAAGTGAAATCACAGGGTGTTCCTAATCATTTTGTGGAAGTGCTAGATGCCATCTTTGGGGTTTTCTTTACAGTGTTTTTTCTGAAGGTTGCCATCTTATTTGACCCACTTGTTTATGTTTTGTTTTTCTTTTACTTTGCATTTTGTATTTCTATCTTGTTTACATTAGTGGTGTTACTGCTGTGAACGGGTGCCATCATATTGTAACAATCTGGCCAAACTTCAACAAAACAGACTGTTTCATAAGCTGTGTACTAACATGAGGCATGCAAATGGAGGCTGCCTGGTGTGCTACTGGGCACAGCCTGCAACTGTCTGCTCACACTCAATACAAAGGGGCAGGGAATGGGAATAAAAAAGGAGTGCCAAGAGGACCTGGCACACTTTTTCCAGTTGGTTCATTGTGTTGCCACAGGATCAGCTGTGTGTGGGATAGTGAATTAGTCAACGTACCTGAACTGAACAGAGGATACAAGATAGTGACAGGTAAGGCTATACCTGTAGATTAGAAATTCTACAGTATAATAAGAAAAAACAGCACAACCCTGGTAGCAATAATTAGTTTAAGAGAAATTCTTCTCAGAAACTGGTAAACATTTTATTGCAACACATATATAAACATGCTCAAAAAAATTGAAGGAACACATTGAAAACGCATCAAATCTGAATGGGGAAAAAAATCCTGCTGGATATCTCTACTGATATGGACTGGGTACTGTGTTAAGAATGAAAGGATGCCCCATCGTTTTATGGAAAGGAAAGTGATCAACCTACAGAGGGCTGAATTCAAAGACACCCTGAAAATCAAAGTGAACAAATGATGCGGAAGGAAGGCAGGCTAGTCTATTTTGTTGAAATTTCATTGCAGCAACTCCAAATCATACTCAGTAGTTTGTATGGCCCCCACATGCTTGTATACATGCCTGCCAATGTCGGGGAGGGGTGTAGTGGGGGGGGGGGGGGGTGACAATGAGACAACGGATTGGTGTCTTGGGGAATCTCCACCCAGATCTGGACCAGGGCATCACTGTGCTCCTGGGGCCTCATATAACGACGTGCGTAGAACTCACAATATAACATGGCGTAACACAAAAGCAGGATTGTGCGTACACACAGAAAAATCCAGATGCAGGAATCTGTGCACACGCAAACTTTCATGTTCTTCCACTACATAAATCCCGATCAGCGTGAAAAGTAACGCACGTGCACACGCCTTCTGTCCTGCCCCAACTCCTCCCAGAATTACGCTTCTTTGAATATGCAAATAAATATAAATAGCCTTCTGTGAAAAGACAATGGGAAAAGCACAGGGGAAAATATAAGAATTTCAGCGAATACCAAGTGGAGGCAAAGGAAAAACGTACTATTTGTTAGTTTAAACAGTGGTATAATCAACAAAAGAAAGTTGATCGAGTGACAGAGTGTCGGAGAAACTCGAAAGCTCAAGTTCACAAAGTCGCACAGTGCCCGAAATAAAAAAGAAATCACATATCAAAGTCGCCGTGAAAAGGCAAGTTGTAGCCCACCGTCTGAGTGTCATATAAAAGCTTATTAGGGTACAGGCAAAAAAAATAGGCACACAGTGGGGAAAAAAGCACGAAATGTCAACTTTAATCTTGAAATTTCCACTTTAATCACGTAGTTTATTTTGCCATTAAAGTAGAACATCATAAACTTCATCTTAAAATCGTTTATTTTACTAGTTTCTCAAGTAGCACGTTAAATGCTTTGTTCTATATTTGATCTTCTATGTACTCTATGTGTGTGAATCACTACGTGCTTCCGTTCTTTCTCTTTCTCCGACAGGACACATAATCCATTACATTCGTGATATTACAGCTCTCTGAATAATTAAAATACTGAGATGTATATGTGATATCATTTTCATGATGATAGGAATGAAAGCATGTTATTAAACATGGGAACACGGTGGCGCAGTGATTGTTCATATCTCACGCAAGAGGCTTGCTTCGCCATGTGTGACCTTCGATGAAATAATTTACTACAGAAGTACTGTCTCTTTCAAACGTACTAACCTCCAATTCCTGTCCTTACTTTTCTTTCTCCAAATACCCAATCGACACACAATTAGCTCTGTTATAGACGTAAAGCCATCTGTAAGCTTAGAACGCCGATTCTTCAAAACTTTTAAGGAATATTGAAATATCTTCGCAGTACATGTTTAATTATTCTATCCGTCTATCCTTCCAGTGTCGCGTCAGCACCAGCAATAACACAGCGCAAGGCAGGAACAATCCATGAACTAGCTAGCGCTGTGACACCGTGTCCTCACATGTTTAATTATTAACAACTAGCAAAATACCCGTGCTTCGCAGCGGAGAAATAGTGTGTTAAAGAGGTTATGTAAACATATATATACATATACATATATATACAGTACATATCTACATATCCACATATCTACATATACATATATACATACATATACACATCCACATATACATATATATACAAATACAAATTTACACATCTACATATATATATACATATGTACATATATATATATATACACATATATATACATATGCACATATATATATATATATAAACATAGACATACATATATATATACATACATTGACATATATATATATATATATATATATATATATATATATATATAGCAAAATACCCCCGCTTCGCAGCGGAGAAATAGTATGTTAAAGAGGTTATGTAAACATATATATACATATACATATATACATATATACACATATCTACATATACATATATATACATATATACATATATATATACAGTATATACATATACAAAGGCACACACCTGTCTATATAAGGTCCCACAGTTGACAGTTCATGTCAGAGCACAAACCAAGCATGAAGTCAAAGGAATTGTCTGTAGACCTCCGAGACAGGATTGTCTCGAGGCACAAATCTGGGGAAGGTTACAGAAAAATTTCTGCTGCTTTGAAGGTCCTAATGAGCACAGTGGGCTCCATCATCCGTAAGTGGAAGAAGTTCGAATCCACCAGGACTCTTCCTAGAGCTGGCCAGCCATCTAAACTGAGCGATCGGGGGAGAAGGGCCTTAGTCAGGGAGGTGACCAAGAACCTGATGTCAGAGCTCCAGAGGTCCTCTGTGAAGAGAGGAGAACCTTCCAGAAGGACAACCATCTCTGCAGCAATCCACCAATCAGGTCTGTATGGTAGAGTGGCCAGACGGAAGCCACTCCTTAGTAAAAGGCACATGGCAGCGCTCCTGGAGTTTGCCAAAAGGCACCTGAAGGACTCTCAGACCATGAGAAAGAAAATTCTCTGGTCTGATGATACAAAGATTGAACTCTTTGGTGTGAATGCCAGGCGTCACGTTTGGAGGAAACCAGGCACCGCTCATCACCAGGCCAATACCATCCCTACAGTGAAGCATGGTGGTGGCAGCATCATGCTGTGGGGATGTTTTTCTGCGGCAGGGACTGGGAGACTAGTCAGGATAAAGGGAAAGATGACTGCAGCAACGTACAGAGACATCCTGGATGAAAACCTGCTCCAGAGCGCTCTTGACCTCAGACTGGGGCGACGGTTCATCTTTCAGCAGGACAATGACCCTAAGCACACAGCCAAGATATCAAAGGAGTGGCTTCAGGACAACTCTGTGATTGTCCTTGAGTGGCCCAGCCCGAGCCCAGACTTGAATCCGATTGAACGTCTCTGAAGAGATCTTAAAATGGCTGTGCACCGACGCTTCCCATCCAACCTGATGGAGCTTGAGAGGTGCTGCAAAGAGGAATGGGCGAAACTGGCCAAGGATAGGTGTGCCAAGCTTGTGGCATCATATTCAACAAGACTTGAGGCTGTAATTGCTGCCAAAGGTGCATCGACAAAGTATTGAGCAAAGGCTGTGAATACTTATGTACATGGGATTTCTCAGTTTTTGTATTTTTAATAAATTTGCAAAAACCTCAAGTAAACGTTTTTCACGTTGTCATTATGGGGTGTTGTATGTAGAATTCTGAGGAAAAAAATGAATTTAGTCCATTTTGGAATAAGGCTGTAACATAACAAAATGTGGAAAAAGTGATGCGCTGTGAATACTTTCCCGGATGCACTGTATGTTATCACATACACTAAGACCTATATTTGACATGTATACATTCATACATACATATTGTACATACATTCAAAAAAGTATATGCCCTAAATGCCTTTCTGTCTAAAACTTGTTATTTATTTCTGACTGTCTACCTACAACCAGAGGGCATTTTATTATCTAAATACAGAAATATAACTGAGCATTAAGGCCATTCCATTAACTCTTTAGCTTAAAGGGGGTAAAACAGAATCTTCCATTATCTATATGAAACCTACATTAAGCAAAACATAAATTTACCATTAACATAAATGATTTGGCTCTTATTAAAATATTTTTACTGATACTAAAAATAACCAAATCGACATTAAATTGATTACTAAATTACACACTCAAGCAATGGCTTTATAATGCGAGAGAGAGAGAGAGAGACCCTGTACAGCATGTGGCAGACATGACTAATCAAATGCTTGCTATTCTATCAGTGCACAACTGACAAGTACACTGGATTGCAGACCTCTGTCTCATACGTGAATAAATTCTAATGGTCAGTTTTGTTTCTTAAACATACATTTTTTCTGCCATATTGATCCATGCACAAATGTTTGGGCAGTGCATATATTCTGCTCCTAATGAAAAACAGTTTATATAGCGGATTTAGAAAGTATTCAGTCTCCTTCACTTTCTACAAATGTAATTGTGTTGTAGATTTCATTTTAAATGGATAAATTTGCCATTTTTTCCCCTTCTAAAATCAATAACCCATCATGACAAAGTGAGAACATGTTTTCAGAAAAATCGGCAAATTTATTAAAACCTAAATCCTGAAGTCTCCCATTCATATCCATTTTTAGACCCTTAATTCAACACTTTGTAGAAGCTCTTTTATCAGCAATTCCAGCTTTGAGTCTACCAGGGTAAGTTTTTACAAGTCTCACTTGGATTTGGACAGTTTATTCCATTCTTCCTGGCAGATCCTCTCAACCTCCGTTAGACTGGATGGAAAGTGTCTGTAAGCTGCCATCTTCCTGTCTCTCTACACATATTCTCTGGGGTTTAAGTCTGGGCTTTATCTGGGCCACTCAAGGACAGTCATAGACTTGTCCGAAAGCCACTCCAGTAGCGTCTTGGCTGTATGTTTCATTTCATTGTTATGCTGAAAGGTGAACTTCTGCCCCAGCCTTATGTAGTGTACAATCTGGAGCAGATTTTCTTCAAGGACCTTTTTCTATTTGGCTGCATTCATCCTTCCCTCAATTCTGACCAGTCTCCCTCTCCCAGTCGCTGAGATGTACCCCGTCTAGCCACTCTACCATAAAGTGATGGAGTGTTTCTGAGTTTGTTGTTCCAGCAGCTTCTTTCATCTCAGTAGAGAATTTCTGAAGCTCTGTATGAGTGACAATGGGATCCTTGGTCACCTCCCTGACCAAGACCCTTCTTGCTCAGTTACTCTGTTTGGCTGGATGACCAACTCTAGGTAGAGTCCTGGTGGTTCCAAACTTCTTCCATTTTGTAATTATCAATGCCACTGTGCTCCTAGATTACTCAAAGCTTTAGGAATGAGTTTATACCATAGATCTATGACTTACCAAAATTTGATTATTGAGATCTACAGAGTGTTCTTTGGACTTGATGGCTTGGCCTGACATGCAAGATGAACTGTTATACCTTACATGTACATGTGTGTGCCTTTTGAAATGAAGTCCTATCAGTTCAGTTTTCCACAGCAGGACTGCAATCAATTTCAAGGCACATCTCAAAGGGAATTAAAGCAAACAGGATGTACCCAAACACAAAATAAAGTGCCATAAGTTTGAAAGCTTATAGGAATGAGAGAGTTCAGATTTTGATTTTTAATAGATTTGTAAACCTTTCCAAACATGTTTTCTCTTTGTCATTATGTGTCATTAAGTGTAGATTGATAAAAAAAAATGCTAATTTATCCAGTTAAAATTACATCTGCAACCAAATTAAGAGTGCAGAAAGTGACGCAGTCTAAACACCTCCTGAATCCACTGCATCAAAGATTTTTTCAATGTGTCACATACACAGTTAACGGTCTTGTTGGTAGATAGCTGAGAGGAGTTTTTGGTTGAACTCAGCTGGCTGTCAAGTTTGTCATGTAATCCTAATACCCAGAGTTCACATCACAGTAGTGCTTCTCCAGTAAGATAGCAGTTGAAAAGGGAAGAGACACACTGAGTGAATTCATTAGCAATAAATGTCAGAACGTCATCAAATCTCCTTCTTTTCAGCTTCATAATAATTTGTAGTAATAAATGTCAAAATTGAAGTAGACTTTTAGCCTTCTTTTCAGATATTCATGCAGTTCTTGACAGTGAAATATTTGATTATCAATTAAGAATTTCAGTAAAAGTTTGTACAGTCATCCCTCACCTATCGCGGGGGTTACGTTCCAGAGCCCCCCGCGATAGGTGAAAATCCGCGAAGTAGCGACCTATATTTATTTTATTATTTATACATATTTTAAGGCTTTATAAACCCTTCCCACACTCTTATAAACCTTTCTCACTCTCTTGTTAACCTTTCCCACACTCTTATAAACACTTCCTATGCTCTTAAACACTTTCTACATTCTTAAACACCGCAGACCAACACTGCACACTGCACGCAGCGATCAAACGTCGATGTGTCTGCACTCGTTTTGTGAAGGGGAGCAGCTGAACTCACGCTGAGCAGAAATGGACTTTGTGCTGCTTCTGCCAAAATGCCTGCTTGTCGCTCTGCGCGTTTGGAAGGAGGAGGAGGAGTGGGGGTGTGTGAGGGCTAAACGCACGTTCGCTCAAACCCCCCTCCCCGGAGGCGCAGTACGCTCCTGCCACTTCGCATTGTCAAGGGGGTGGGGAGCTGAATGAACGCTAAGGAGAAGTGGACTTTGTGCTGGCTTTGTGCTGCTTGTCGCTCTGCGTGTCAATAATTTAAAAGACTGTACAGCACCTATTTTCCTGTCTCACTGTCTTGTCTTGCGTGAAGTTAAAATGTTTTATAATAGTGAGATGTTACTCATATCCTTAGCCCGACATCCACATATCATATGTGTTAACAAAGTGTGTTTTATAAGTTTACATGTGTTTAAAGCATGTGGGATGGGTATTTTAAGGCTTAAACCATAAAAATGTTTATTTATATGGTCTTTCTATATCGTGGATTTTCTCCTGTTGCTGATGGGTCTGGAACATAACTTCTGCGATAGGCGGGCAATCACTTGTATTTAAAAACCCGCGAAGTCGTAAATCCGCGAAAAGTGAACCGCGAAGTAGCGAGGGATTACTGTATTGATTATCAATCAAAATAGCCAATGGAGATTTCCTACTATTCAGTAGTTTCTTGGATGGATAGTCGTCAATCTTTTCAAAACTTTTCTGTCGTGACCACTTCTTTTTGCATGATGTTAAAGGTTATCCCGTACTTGGACCACTTGACTAATTTTAGTTGTCTAAATCAGTTGCCATCACTGAGAAGCAAGCAAGGAGACATTGTTAAAAGTTTAAGGAAATTTTGCTCTAGAAGTGCTCCTTCTCTTGGTATGTCAGAAGACTGGGACTTTGTAAAGTGTGGCTTGCCTCATTTGGGGAGGGTGGAGAGAAAGAGAGCAATGCTATTTCTGTTTTATCCCTTATATCTCAATAACCATTAGTGACAACATAATAATATGCTTCATAGCTGTATCACTTGGCAATAATATGAAATCTATGTCGAAGCAATCGGTTGTGCAATGTACTACCTTAACCTAAGACTACAAAATGTCAACAAGTGTTCAGAAGAAATATTCCATCCATCCATCCATCTTCCAACCCGCTGAATCCGAACACAGGGTCACGGGGGTCCGCTGGAGCCAATCCCAGCCAACACAGGGCACAAGGCAGGGAACCAATCCTGGGCAGGGTGCCAACCCACCGCAGGACACACACAAACACACCCACACACCAAGCACACACTAAGGCCAATTTAGAATCGCCAATCCACCTAACCTGCATGTCTTTGGAATGTGGGAGGAAACCGGAGCGCCCGGAGGAAACCCACGCAGACACGGGGAGAACATGCAAACTCCACACAGGGAGGACCCGGGAATCGAACCCAGGTCCCCAGATCTCCCAACTGCGAGGCAGCAGCGCTACCCACTGCGCCACCGTGCCGCCCAGAAGAAATATTTCCATGACCAAATAGTGAACTTTGTGAGCTGGAATGTCAGGGGACTCAATCATGAATTAAAGAGAAAGAAAGTACTTTTACACTTAACAAGTCTAAATGCCAAGATAGTATTTTTACAGGAGTCTCACTTATTAAGCAAGGACCAGTTTCGGTTGCAAAGAGAGTGGTCTATGCAAATTTTTCACTCTAGCTATACAAAGAAAAGAAAGGGTGTGGGAATCTTAATACATAGAACTATCGTAATGTCAGATACAATATCTGATTCTGAAGGGTGATATGTTACGGTGACGGGCAATTTATCTAATGTTAAAATGATTTTGATTAATATCTATGCACCTAATGTGGATGATAGAGCTTTATTATAACAATATTATAATGGGCGGAGACTTTTTATTTGTGTTTTAAATCCAGACCTGGATACATCCTCACATACAATGGCAATAACATCAAATATTGCAAAGATAATTACATAGTTTGTAATAGATCATTATTTATTTGACTCATGTAGGTTCTTAAATCCTATCCTAAAAGCTTACTCTTTCTTCTCACCCTTACATCATTGTTACTCAAGAACTGATTATTAGACAAAAAAAATTTTCCCACTGTCAAATCTTGTAAGTATGACACCATCATTATCTTTGACCATGCCCCTCTGATCATGGAGCTTAAATTACTGAGTCTTACACACTCATCTCGTAGCTGGTGTCTTAACCCCCTGTGATTAGCGGAAGATAACTGTACAGAATTCATATTCAAGTAAATTGACTATTTCCTTGAGACAAATGTATCCTCAGAGGTCTCAGCAGGTATACTCTGGGAAACTCTGAAGGCATTTTTAATAGGACAGATTATTTCATATGTTTCTCACAAAACAGCTAATATACCAGAATAGATCTAAAATACTCCATGTCTCTAATTGAAGCGCTCCATCACAATTTAACCTCTTGACGTACTAAAGAAATGGAACAGCTTAAAATAATTGACCATAAAAATATAACTCACACATTTATAGAGTACTACAAGTCCTCATATTCTACTTAGTTTAAAGAAAATAAGACACAATCTAATCTTCATTAGAGATACCACAACTAGATACTTTTAGTGCTGTGAAACTGAATAACACTTTCCAAATTACAAGATGATATAAACTCACTTCAAAGTGGAAAAGCAACCGGCCCTAATGGCTACTAAGTGGAATTGTATAAAAATAAGTTAGCTCCACAAGTATTAGCAATGATTATAGAAGCTAAAGACAGAAAATATCTACAGCAAACTTTTCGCCAAGCATTAATTACCATCTTTCATAAGAAGAAGGACAATGTGCATCACACAGACCAATCTTTCTTCTGAATAACAATGTTAAGATACTCTCTAAAGTTCTAGCCGGAGGGATTGAAAAAGTGCTTCCTTCTATAATATCACAAGACCAAACAGAATTTATTAAAGACAGACATTTAGCTTCTAACCTTTGATGTTTAATATAATATATTCACCCATTATTTCTAACACTGGTGGCTGGAATTGGCTCCAGCAGACCCCCGTGAACCTGTAGTTAAGATATAGCGGGTTGGATAATAGATGGATGAATATCTAACACCCCAGAGTTCCTATTATCTTTAGATGCAGAAAAAGCATTTGATATGGTTGAGTTGGACTACCTATTCACCACACTGCACAAATTTGGGTTTGGCCCAAACATATGTGCATGGATCAAACTACTTTATACCAGTTCAGAAGGCTCTATTTGTATTAACAACATTATTTCAAACTAATTCAAACTAGAACATGATACTTGACAAGGATGACCCTTATCACCATTGCTCTTTGCAATCATCATTGAGCCAATGGCCATTCACTTTTGAAATGTACGAAAGTGATAAGATGAGATAAGATGCCATAATGGGGATTGCCAGAGAAGGACTTCAGCAAAAAATATCACTATATACGGATGATATTGTGCGGTATATATTAAAATTACATACCATATCCTCAATGCATTAGCAGAATTTTTAAAGATATCCTGAATTAAAATTAATTTGAATAAAATTGTGTTTTTTCCAATGAAGTGTCTAGCCCACAATATTAGACTGGACACCTTTCCATCTATTTTAGTAGATATGTTCAAATGCCTAGGAGTAAACATCACAAGTAAATAAAATATAAAGATGTTATTCAACACAATTTTGCTGTCTGCATGGAAAAAATTAAATGAGATGTGAACAGACTGTCTACCCTTCATCTTTCATCAGCGGGGAGAATTAATACCGTGAAGAAGAACATCCTTATCAAGCTTCTTTTTCTATTTCAGAGCATCCCCATATACATTAACAAATCATTCGTTAAGAAATTAGATTCAATTCTAAACTCTTTTATTTGGAATTTGAAATATCCACAAACCCAAAAGGTGACTCTACAATGAACGAAAGCAGAAGGTGGCATGGCACTATCTAACTTTCAATTTTTTTTTACTGTGCGGCAAATATACAAGTTTTAAAGACACAAATTGATGAATATACACAAGCCTGTTGTGCAATAGAAACAAAATCTTACTGTACTTCTATATATGCCCTGCTTTGTGCCCCAGCAAATATAAATTT
Source organism: Erpetoichthys calabaricus (assembly GCF_900747795.2). NCBI lineage: Eukaryota > Metazoa > Chordata > Cladistia > Polypteriformes > Polypteridae > Erpetoichthys > Erpetoichthys calabaricus. The sequence continues at coordinate 16,228,656 of NC_041397.2, forward strand.
TTGTCAAAATAATGATGATTGTCCATCAATCACTCAGAATAAGGAACCAATGTAGGAAGCACTTTAAGACAGAGAACTACACAATATGTAATGCTTCGAAAAAACACCTGGGATTAAAACACTTAGAAAACTGTATATAGATAATTTCTTTGTATCTTATGAATAATTACGCTTTAAGTTTAACTTCCCATCAATACATTTTTCCACTACTTTTAAATCAGAAACTTTGCTGAAAGGAATCTGCCCAATTTTCCTCACCTCCCACCCATTTCTATTCCAGAGGCTATACTGGAAGATATGGACAGCATCTCAATTATATATAAAATAATTTTAAAGTCTCTTTCTTTCAAAGATCCCAGGGTACAATGGTGAATAATCTTTCACTTAACATTTCAGACAAGGTGTGAAAGACAGCCATGCACAGAAAACGCTCCAGCTCCATATGCACAAAGCATTCAATAATTCAAGTTAAAATCTTTTATCGAGTACCTTTATATCTTTAAAAATTGTCCAAAATGTATCCAGGGCAAGATTCAAACTGTGAATGTTACAATCGAGCTCCAGCCTCACTAAGCCACATGTTTTGGGCCTGCCACCAAATTAACATCATTCTGGGCAAAAATCTTTGAATGTCTGTCAGACAGCCTTTGTGTCACAATCACTCGTAACTCGTTAACAACTGTGTTTGATTTGCTCCAGGATGGGCTTAAAGTGGAGAAGGACAAATTGATTGTAATTGCATTTATCAAACTACTAATACGTAGACTTATCTCACTCAACAGAAAGAATCCCAGCCCACCTGTTATAAGTCAGTGGGTAACTGATGTTCTGTACTATTTGAAATTGGAAAAAAATGAAATTTCACTTAAAGGATTTGTTCAGAACCTTTGTTAAATATGGCAAGATCTATTTAATCAAATTTTATAATAAGCATTTATATCAGGGAAAAGGACATTCCCCTTCCTTTGTTATTTTTAAAGATGTGCTCATGCTGTTGGCTATCTTCACCTTCTCTCAGGTGGGAATTGAATTCTGGTTTGTTAAGTTTGACATGATTGTACGGATTGAATCAGAATATCTCTATTGTCATTGTAACAAATACAACAAAATTAGCTGTATCTCTTGCGGTGTCAAAATATAAATAAAATATAATTAAAAGGATAAGAAAGGATAAGAAGAAATGTGGTAGAACACAAACATTCAACATAAGACCTTAATTGCACAAGATGTCATCTATTGCACTGCTGCATTGGAGATGATTAGGTGGCATTCAGTGCCCTAATAGCAACAGGGTAGAAACTATTATTCAGTCTATTAGTCTTTGTTTTGATGCTCCTATATCTTTTGCCAGATGGCAACAGTTGGAACATGTCATGAGTGGGGTGTGTGGAGTCTTTTAAGATTTTTCCTGCTTTCCTGAGGCAGCGAGAGCTGTGCAGTTCATCCAGAGAGGGTGAAGAACAGCCGATGATATGCTGGGTCGTCTTTACGATCCTCTGAAATGTTTTCCTCTGCGCTGTTGTGCAGCTGGAAATCCACACCCAGAGGCAGTACCACAGGATACTCTTGATAGAGCAATGATAGAAGGACACCAGCAGTTTTTGGGGATGTTATTTTTCCTGAGGACTCTCAGGAAATAAAGTCTCTGCTGAGCCTTCTTCGCCAGCTCAGCTGTGTTCACTCCCCAGGACAGGTCTTCCATGATGTGGACTCCCAGGAAGCAGAAGTCTGACACCCTCTCCACACAGTCCCCTCCGATTTAGAGTGGTTTGATGTCCGTTTTCTTTTTCCTGAAGTCCACAACGAGCTCCTTGGTCTTACTTGTGTTCAGGAGCAGGTTGTTGTCAGTGCACCATGCTGTCAACCGCTCCACTTTGTCCCTGTAGGCGGATTCATCCTCCCCAGAGATGAGCCCTACCACAGTGGTGTCGTCTGCAAATTTGACGATGGTGTTGCTGTGGTGGGTGGGGACGCAGTCATGTGTGTACAGCGAGAAGAGCAGGGGGCTCAGCACACACCCCTGAGGAGAGCCAGTGCTGATGCTGATGGTTGAGGAGATGTGAGGGCCCATCCTAGCCCTTTGTGTGCGGTCTATCAGGAAGTCTTTAATCCATATACAGATGGATTGTTGTTTTCTTCAAATAAAATCAACTTAAAATTAAGTAAAACAAATAAAAAGAGAAATAATCCATGTTGAGCAATGTTGTTTATATGCATTGTAAGAAAATTACTGAGGAAATGAGGAAAAAATATAATAAGTATTTCATATAGCTAAGCGACGACAAAATAGAACAAGGTCAAATGTTTTTGTATAATGTACAATACACTGAATCGCTTTTGTTCAGAAGATGGTTGAAGGAGAAAAACTTAGGGCTTCGTTTTTGAGTGAATAAAAGCAATTGCCAACTTTTATTGTTTCTTGTTGGTAGACATTTATGCAAATCCATTTTATGATGAGGCAGATTTCATTTTAGAGTGTCAAACTGATCATCTTGATTTGTAGCAATGATCAGCTTTGAATGAGCCACTATTGAATCATCTTGATAACATAATTGAACACAGAAATGTGTGCTGTACTGCAGCAATCTCTGTGACTCCTCAGGTTTCCTTTACTGTAGTCCATGCTATCATCCATCCATCCATCCATTGTCTCCCGCTTATCCGAGGTTGGGTCGCGGGGGCAGCAGCTTGAGCAGAGATGCCCAGACTTCCCTCTCCCTGGCCACTTCTTCTAGCTCTTCCGGGAGAATCACAAGGCGTTCACAGGCCAGTTGAGAGACATAGTCCCTCCAGCGTGTCCTGGGTCTTCCCCGGGGCCTCCTCCCAGTTAGACGTGCCCGGAACACCTCACCAGGGAGGCGTCCAGGAGGCATCCTGATCAGATGCCCGAGCCACCTCATCTGACTCCTCTCGATGCGGAGGAGCAGCGGCTCTACTCTGAGCCCCTCCCGGATGACTGAGCTTCTCACCCTATCTTTAAGGGAAAGCCCAGACACCCTGCGGAGGAAACTCATTTCAGCCACTTGTATTCGCGATCTCGTTCTTTCAGTCACTACCCATAGCTCATGACCATAGGTGAGGGTAGGAACATAGATCGACTGGTAAATTGAGAGCTTCGCCTTGCGGCTCAGCTCCTTTTTCACCACGACAGACTGATGCAGCGCTCGCATTACTGCGGATGCCGCACCGATCCACCTGTCGATCTCACGCTCCATTCTTCCCTCACTCGTGAACAAGACCCCGAGATACTTGAACTCCTCCACTTGGGGCAGGATCTCGCTACCAACCCTGAGAGGGCTCTCCACCCTTTTCCGGCTGAGGACCATGGTCTCGGATTTGGAGGTGCTGATTCTCATCCCAGCCGCTTCACACTCGGCTGCGAACCTTTAACCGCCACCTTATCGTGGTGGAGGAGTTTGCGTGTCCCAATGATCCTAGGAGCTCTGTTGTCCGGGGCTTTATGCCCCTGGTAGGGCCACCCAAGGCAAACTGGTCCTAGGTGAGGGATGAGACAAAGACCGGTTAAACAAACCTCCTATGATGGAAAACAATTTTGGACGGCGTTTTCCCTTGCCCGGACGCGGGTCACCGGGGCCCCACTCTGGAGCCAGGCCTGGAGGTGGGGCTCGATGGCGAGCGCCTGCACCCATGGGGCTCGGCCGTGCACAGCCCGAAGAGGCAACGTGGGTCCCCCTTCCCATGGGCTCACCACCTATGGGAGGGGCCAAGGAGGTCGGGTGCAGTGTGAGTTGGGTGGTGGCCGAAGGCGGGGACCTTGGCGGTCCGATCCTCGGCTACAGAAGCTGGCTCTCCATGCTATCAGTAAAGGGTATATACTGTAGGTCAGGTCAGGTAATTTCATGTTGGGGAGCATGCACTGGTACAGCACATTGTCGCTCTCACCACACAATGAAACAGCTCGGGATCCTGGGGCCTCATGCATAACGGCGTGCGTAGAATTCACACTAAAACATAACATAAGGACAGAAGCAGAAATGTGCGTATGCACAAAAAAATCCAGATGCATAAATCTGTGCGAACGCCAACTTCCACATTCTTCCGCTCCATAAATCCCGGTCAGCGTGAAAAGTAACGCACGTGTACGCGCCTGCCGCCATTCCCCAACTCCTCCCAGAATTACGCCTCTTTGAATATGGAAATCAACATAAATAGCCCCTTACCTTCAGCGCTTCAGGAAGACAATGGCGAAAGCATGGGAAAAAAAAAAAAACTTCAGTGAATTCATAATGGAGGTCCTGTTAAGTGAAGTAGAGGCCAGAAAAATGTTTTATTTGGTAGCTTAGGAAGTGGAATTAGTAACAAAAGGAAATTGATGGAGTGGCATAGCGTGGCAGGTGCACATAAGAGTTCTGGAGCAGAAAATATCACTGTGACCAAAATAAAAAAGAAGTGGTCAGACAACAAAGTTACCATGTAAAGGAGAGTCGCAGCTCACCGTCTGCATGTCAGCACCACTGGAGGATGTAGTGGACTCCCGGAGCTCACGCCGTTTGAGCAGCGAGTTGCTGCAATTATTCGTGACACAAGTATTTGCTGCATTTTACCAGCGGGGGAAAGAGATTCTGACATCACTGCGGGTGACGGTGAGCTTTTATTTCTTTTTTGATTACCATTATCCATACTCGTGTAAATAATTTTACATGGGTAATAAGACAAACAATTAGGCAGCAGTTTATTTAGTTCCAGACAATAGTACAAAAGCCTACTCCAATGCTGATTACATGCCTCCAGGCGATGACAGTGCTGCTTCTGTGCCAACCACATCTTTGGGTGCTGGCTGCTCACACACCCCTGCCTCGGAAACTGCTGGGCAATCATCTGGCTGTGTGCTGACTGATGAAGTTCTGGAATCCCAAAATGCATTGGTGGATGCGGTGAGAGATGTGGCCAATGAACTAAGAAATATAAAGGCAGCATTGTGTGATATTGATCAAACATTAAATTAATTTGTGAAAAAATAAATGATGCATCTGCTTACCTGTTTTTACATTCTGTTAATTAAATTAATTCAACATTGTAATGCTGTCCGGCGTGGCTGATCATTTGGTTGTCCAGGGTCAGGTTCATCATACCGCATCTCTTCAGGTACGGGCAAGCTACGAATGAGTGCCATATTATGTAGAATGCTACATGCTTTCATGATGCGACACACTTTCTGTGGACTGTAGAGCAGCACTCCACCAGTCTTATCCAGGCAGCACCACCGGCTCTTAAGTTGCCCTATAATACGTTATACCACCGCCTGAGCCAGAGAGTGGAGGTCAGTATAACCTCGCTGTTTTTTATTCAGTGGGTTGACGAGAGGGGTGAGAAGTCACGTTTTCAGCGGGTATCCACTGTCACCTAAGTAATCGTGGTATATGGTTACATCGTACAGATAATGTATGACTGTGACAAAAAAGTAATAAATGTCTTATCTTACGGAGAAGCCAGCCATCACGCACTACACCATTTTCAAGTTTGTTTACCACACTACAATTTCTCAGACTGAATGAATCATGAGTTGAGCCAGGCCATCTCGCAACAACATTAGTGAGGCGCATTTTCACATCACTGATGATTTGCACATTAATAGAGTGAAAATGCTTTCTATTTACATAAACAAATTCATTCTGTGAAGGTGCCTTTATAGCAATGTGTGTGCAGTCGACTATTCCGATTACACTGGGAAAACTGGACATTGCTGCAAATTGCGCTTTGATGTTTGCCTGTTCAACCAGAGTGTACGGAAATCTTATATATTTGCTTGACAAGCAGATAATACCATTCTATACAGCTGGCATGGCACAACTCAGTGATGACTGAGAAATACCTGATCAGTCAGCCAGTTCATGCTGAAAAGCTCCTGTGGCTAAAAACCCGAGAGTGAACAGAACTTTCAAAGGAGCAGGTAGAGCACAATTCCTCAAAGTTTGCCTTTGTAAAGCCAGGACCAGTTCAGTACACAGCGCCAAGAGGATCGCTCTTGGAAATCTAAACCTACTTAGAAGCCAGTCATCATCATGTGCCAAGAAATCAGTATGATCTCTGAATACGCGTTCTCTTCTAATCCTTCCATTTGCAATGTCCTCTAATAACGCTAAAGCACTCATGGCAGTGTAATAGTTTGGCCATTCTGTGCACCATTATATTGTTACAGATTGATTACAATCAGGTACCTTAAATTTATAAATGATATATGGTTAATTTCAGTGTATTTGATAAAGCTGGTGTCGTGGATATGGATCTAAAAATGAAAGGGAAACCACCCGGGAACAGCAGCACTGCTTTGATGCTGTGTGCCGCCAATTTGAAAAACTGAGCTGAGAACTTGTATACGCCAAGCATTTAATTGGCGTGAACATGTGCATGGCTTTACGCCAAGTTTAGGTTTTATACATTACAATTTGAGTGTGGAAACGGGCTTACGCAACATTTTTGTGCGTACGCACCATTTATACATGAGGCCCCTGGTTGTCAACTCCCCAGGTAGATACGCGGTCCAGTCCCACCAGTCCAGAAATGACCCTCTATCTGCCACAGCCAGGTGTTACATGGGCATCCCCCTGGCCTGGTCCAGCCACTCGGGTCCTTAACACTGAAGAGCCTGTGAGCCAGATCACCCTTGGGGGAATTGTGCAACATGGCCGTAGTGCTGTAACTGACGCTCCATCACAGTGCAGGTAATTTGGCTCATTTGGGACTCCGTGAGCAACTGTTAGTCAGGCACAAAGTCAAACTAGCAGTAGCCAAGGTGAAAAAAGTAAAAAAAAAAAAAAATACATTAGTCATATAAAAAATATTTTATCTAAAAGTGTTTCATTGGAATAAACTCCCCTCAGAATGAATGCTGGATGGATTTAAATGCATCCCAATTCCCATGTACCACCTAACTTCTACCAAAACTGCATTTTGTATTTCCCGTTTTTATCATCCATCCATTGTCCAACCTAACTACAGGGTCATGGGGGTCTGCTGGAGCCAATCCCAGCCAACACAGTGCGCAAGGCAGGAAACAAACCCCGGGCAGGGTGCCAGCCCACCGCAGGGAACACACACACACACCAAGTGCACACTAGGGACAGGTTCCGGATTGCCAATGCACCTAATCTGCATGTCTTTAGACTGCAGGAGGAAACCCACGCAGACACGGGGAGAACATGCAAACTCCACACAGGGAGGACCCAGGAAGCGAACCCAGGTCTCCTAACTGCGAGGCAGCAGCGCTACCACTGTGCCGCCCCCATTTTTATCACCAACATTTTTCATTTTGATACTAGTTTATAATGTCTATAAGCCCTAAAAGGTAGAGTATGTAACACGTACAAGTAAAGTAGAGAGGATGACTGATTGATTGAGGGAGACAGAAAGGAACATTTCAGCTGCTTACCAGTCATGTTGATTTATTAAATGAATCAAAAATTAACATAAACTGTTTTGCGGCTGCCCTTTAGAAAAATTACATTTTAAAAAGCCTACAAGCCTTAAGTAAAAAATATTTTATGAAATAGGTATAAATATTTTAAGCCATTTTTAATAAAATACCTGTTCATAATAGATTTGTTTTGTGTTTCATTAATGTAGACATTACACATTTTTAGGCAACGAATGATTATAAAATAAATGTTTCATTTTCTAAAAAGTAATTAGTATATTTCTTTAATTTGCTTTGGCAGAATATTCAATGCTGGTCTATATCAGTTTTTATAGAATGTAATTACTAGCTACAGTACCTATACAGATAGATAGATAGATAGATAGATAGATAGATAGATAGATAGATAGATAGTCTTCAAATAAATAAATAGCTAGATAAATCAATCAATCAATCAATATATATACGGTATACACACACTTTGGTCTGAACAAAGAAGAAAATTATAAAAAAAGATAACTTCTGACTTGGCTATCATAGTCCCAGTGATGCATTCTGAAGACGTATTATTGCTGGTATAAAGGAGCCCCAGTTACGCTTCTTGAAACTCTTGTGTTGAATAATTTGTTGTCTGGAAGCCCTCAAGTGCTGGTGTGTTAGAGAAAAGATATGTAGTTTTGTTCATGATGGCATTCCAGACAGCCTGTCCTTATAATTAGCGTTTTGATTTGGTGGCATCTCCTGAATTGATGCTACCTGCCCAGCACAGCACAGCAAGGAAAATCGCTTTGGCCATCACAGAGTTGCAGAAGATGTGAAGGATGTCACTTCCCACATTCAAGAAACAGTTTCCTAAGAAAAAGAGACTTCTCTACTCTTTCTTATATAGATCTTCTGTTTTCCAAGACCAGTCCAACCTGTAATTAATGTGGGCCCTCCCAAGTACTTGTAGGAGACAAATGTATCTTCAGTGGTCTCATCAGGTGTACTCTGGGAAACTCTGAAGGCATTTTTAATAGGACAGATTAATTCATATCTTTCTCACAAAAAATAAACTGGAAACCAAGAAGATGTCTGAGTAAATCAGCGAAATTACCAGAATGGATCTGAAATACTCCAGGTCTGTAAATGAAGCACTCCATAGAAAAAGACAGGTTTTGCCATCACAATTTAACCTCTTGACTACTAAAGAATCTGAACAGCTTATAATAATTGACCATAAAAATATAACACACATTTAGAGAGTACTACAAGTCCTCATATAATACTCAGTTTGAAGAAGATAAGATACAATCTAATCTTCATTAGAGATTTCACAGCTAGATACTCAGTGCTGAGGAGCTGGATAAAACTCTGACACTTTCAGAATTACTAGATGATATAAACTCACATCAAAGTGAGAAAGCAGTCGGCCCTAATGGCTACTCAGTGTAATTTTATAAACAAAATCTAAAATTAGTTAGCTCAACAATTATTAGTAATGTTTATAGAAGCTAAACAAAAAAAATCTACCTCAAACCTTTGGCCAAGCATTAATTACCATCTTTACTAAAAAGAAGGACCTACTACAATGTGCATCATACAGACCAATCTCTCTTCTGAATATCAATGTTAAGATGCATAATTTGTCGTTTAAAAGTCCTCAAGTGTTAGTGTGTCAGGGAGAGGATGCGCAGCATCGTTCATAATGGCATTCAGTTTTTTAAAATTCTTTCCTCTGCTACAACCTCCAGGGTTTCCAGAGTGCATACGATAACTCAGCCTGTCCTTATAATTAGCTTGTTGATTCGGTGACATCTCCTAAATTGATGCTACCTGCCTAGCACAGCATAGCATGGAAAATCGCATTTTCCATCACAGAGTTGCAGAAGATGTGAAGGATATCACTTCCCCACACTCTACCCTTTCTCATATAGATCTTCTGTGTTCCAAGACCAGTCCAACCTATCATTGGTGTGGATCCCCCAAGTACTTGTAGGAGTGGACCACCTCTACAGCCACTTCCTGAATAGTGAGCGGACATGGAGGCTCTTTGATGAAAGTCAATAACCAGTTCCTTGGTTGTACTAATATTCAGATGCAGACGATTCTCTTTGCACCAAGAAACAAAGTTCTCCCAAATGCAATTTGCCAGAAGTCTGGAGCCGAGTATATTCGGCGACATACATTTGGCGACATACATTTATTGAACTCCGCATCCAGCTATAGTCACTTCTCAGTGCAATTTGCCAGCATGCTGGAGCAGATTAGTCCATGCCGTACATTTGTTGAGCAGCCAGCTCATGACCACTGCCACCCCCTGCAGCACTGCAGCATCACTGTCCCTGGGATTCAGCCACTGCACTAGACTAGCCTGCAAGCCTCACTGTTTACCTCTGTGTGCAGCCAGTTCAAGCGCAGTTGGCTCAGTGATTTACTGAATTTCATCAAAGGCGTCAGTTACACCTTGTACATATTGTTTCACTAGTTTTTTTTTTATAGTTTTTACAGTTCATTAGCAGTGTGTAAAATGATCAGTGTTGCAATAACTGTGATGCTCTTTGCATGAAAAAACATATGTGTTCCATTAAAATTTCACTTTTTCTTTGTGAATTGTGACGTTTACTTAAAAAGTATTTGGCATCCAGGGATGCATTAACCCCCAAGTATGTGGCAGTTTAAGGGTTAAGAATCATGTCTGGCTCTCTGAAACTAATTTGTTTGAGATGTCAAAAAATTTATTTTCTAAGCCCATCTAATCCAATGCAGAGATGTGGAGAACGGCAGCCTATCCCAGAAGCATTTTATTTTACATTTGTTTATTACATTGTTTACCCCTGGAAAAATGACCAAAAAATGTTGAATTTTTGTTTTTACAAGGAAAAAATCTTATGCATAACAGAAACATGTAAATACCAAAACATCAACATAAATGCAGTAGGAAAGGTACAGTATGTCTGGTGTCCATGTGGTATAGTTTACTAACAATCCGGTTTTCTTGCAATTGGGACAGTGGACGTGAGTTTCACTTTTCTTACATTTTTTCTGTTTCTTGCGCACGAGTGGACAGAATGGGAGTGCCTGAGCTGCATGATCGATTTTCCCCTTGTATTATTGTAGGCTACCACAGCCCAAGGCTTAGTGATGTCCACATTTCCCTTGACACAAACATTGACAATTGTTGCTGCGTTGTTAACAGTGGTGAACATTTTTCTTGTCCTTCCATTTGTTTGCAATTAAATTGCCTTTTGTCCACAAAGCTGCTTGTGCCATGGAGAACCTTCAGGCCATCAAATTCACCAGGTAGATCGTGGCGGTTTGGTCATACAATGATGTATGCATCAGTTTTGCTCTCTATGTCAACATCTGATGAACAAATTACATTGTCGTCACTACTGCTTGATTCAACTCATGGCTCAGTTTCATTTTGTTCTAAAACAGCTTCTCATTTAAACGTCATTATATTTTGGTAGAAGACTCGTCCCAACTCATGAATATTGATGAGTTACCTTAGAACAGTGGTTCCCAGACTCGGTCCTGGGGGCACACTGTGGCTGCAGGTTTTGTTCCAACCAGATTCAGAATCAGTGACAACACCTGATAACACTGAGCTCATTTAATTAGCTGAGATTTATTTCTCTTATTCTACATTCAGAAAAGCAGAGAGGTGTGATTTTTACATTTATAAGACATTTAGAAATATTTCTGCTTTTGCTATAGATTTAAATGCTTAACTCTCTTTTATTGATTTCATTTTATTTTGCCCTTTCTCTCTGCAGTTTTCCCCCTTCATTGTATCTTAATAATGACAATTAAGAAACAAGCAGAGCAGACACTCAGGCAAACAACACTGAATAATCAAAGGCTGCAACTACCTTAGTGTCAGACCCACTAACTAGTAAATAATGGATTAATTAAACAATTAGAACACCTGGAAAAGTAAAATGAAAATCAAGATGAAAATATTGTTAAAAAGAACAAAATACATTATTCCCATATAACTGCTTGGTATATATATATACACTAGGGGGTTTGCCCCCTGCTCGCTTCGCTTGCCTTACCCCATGGCCTGTGGTACGCACCAGGCACTTTGCATCTCTGCCACTCGTGTTTTGAAGAGGAAGGCTGAACACACCCCAAGGAGACTTGGTCACTCCTCTGAAAACCCTAATTAAACGGTGATACAATGGGAAACAAATACAGTTTTTTTTACCTCCTCTTTGCTTGATCATCTGCTGGCTTGCTGCTGCTGTGCTGCAAGATCTGTATCTCATGCGCCACTTTGAACGTTTAAAAGCCTGTACAGCAGCTGTCCTACTCGTTGTCTTTTATTTCCGGCCCTGGCAATGGTTAAATCTCTTGGCACAAAGTCTCGTCTCGTGGGACATCAGTTCTTGATATTTTTTAAGTTTATAATTTAAAAACGGAATAAGAATCTGCAAATCTAACACCATCACATTAAAGTTAATTAAATTCTGAAAAGAATGACATTAAATATATATGTGTAGGTTTTAAAATAAGCTCGATTTAAAGTGGGACAAAAATCATTGCTTGAAATCATTGCACTTTAAGTCTTAGGATTTTATATATAGAGAGTAGATATATTTTTACCAAACATAGTTTTCTAATTTCTATTTTGTTCCCAAAACACAGAACTTGGAAAATAACACATCACTTAATTAGCCCAGGAGTCCAAATAAAAAGAGAAGTTGGTTGTAACAAAAACCTGCAGCCGCAGTTGGTCCCCCGGACCGAGTTTGGGAAGCACTACTTTAGAGAGTAAAACGTATAGAAATGTTTCATTATTTTTTGGCAGCTGAATGTTATTTTATCCACTCAGTGGCATCATTATACTTTCCCTAAATATTTTTCGAGCTTAGCGCTTTACATTGTATCATAACATCAGTATCCAGTGTAGCACAACAACAACAACAATATTTATTTATGTAGCACATTTTCATATAAATGATGTAGCTCGAAGTGCTTTACATGATGAAGAAAGAGAAAAAAGACAAAATAAATAAGAAAATAGAATTAGGGAACACTAATTAACATAGAATTAAAATAAGGTCCGATGACCAGGGAGGACAGAAAAAAACAAAGAAAAATCCAGATGGCTGAAGAAAAAAATAAACTCTGCACGGGTTCTAAGGCCACGAGACCACCTAGCCCCCTCTAGGCATTCTACCTAACATAAATGACCTCACAATCAGTCCTCATTGTATTCAAGGTTCACATGGAAGAACTTGATGATGATGGTCATGTGGACTTCTGGCCTTTAATCCATCAATGTAGGGACATCACGGTACTTTGCACCAGGAATGATATTGATAATTAAATGCATATACAAATACATATACAAGACAAAGACAATTTGAAAGAGTTGAGACATCTAGCAGCAAAGCCCGTATAATTGAATGATCGAAAAACAGAGAAAAAAAAATGTTTGCACACGCAAAATGAGTCTTCCTCAGACTTGCGTCCTCTCAAGGTACTGGCAGCTCTTCTGCTTATGAGGAATTCTTGGTGGATCCAGGTAGGAGGACTCCGGAAGTGATGTCAGAGGTGAAGGGCTGTCGCTCTTCCTTTCTGCAGAGGGAGGCAAAGAGAAATTGTTATCACAGAGCGCCAACCCCTGGTTTAGTGGAAAATTACCATCACCTAACCCTTTAAACCCCTAACCCAGGGGTCCTCAATTACAGTCCTGGAGGTCTGCAGTGGCTGCAGATTTTTACTTCAACCAGTTTCTTAATTAGAACCCATTTATTTACCCCTAAAGCAATATTTTTTTCAAACTTACTTTTAGTCATCTTACCTGTTACAATTCAGAACCTTTAATTGCCTATTTTAGTTTTTAGCAGATGCATTTCAGTTTTAACTGTTGCCTGTTTTCTTAACCAGACATTAGTTAATAATGAGATGCAGATAACCAATAAACCAGTAACGCTCCAGCTAACGTGCTTCCTTTTAAACCTCTGCATATGCACCATCAGGTATCTGTGCTTAAAAATGTTTAGAAATAAATGAGAGGTGAATTGGAAGGACCATTAAGTTTAAATTTGTTTTTGTCTATAAAACATAAGGATAATGTTCTCAGAGAAGGAAACTCTACAATGCAATTAAAATTTCTCTTGGATGAATGAAAGCACTAACAAGCCAAACAGATAAAAACCAAGTTTCATGATCAGCAACTGTCCCCTAATTTGGAAACTACCTGGAAGGAAACGCTGCAGCAACTGTGGCCCTCCAGGACCGTGATTGAGGACCCCTTTTTAAACCATGTGCACACGTATGACACCAATTAACTGTTACTACAATTCTTCAAGCCCAAGTGAGGCTCATGGTTAATGGCAAAGACATTAAGTACCATCTCAAAATGGTTAATCATAAAAATGTCTTGGGTAAACTTCTTGTTAAACAAATAAGACTTTGTATGAGTAAATTGTTATTAGAGAACAAAATATAACGTTAAGTATTATATATGACCTGATTTTGTAATTACATGTGCTGGTAAAAACGATGTCCTTGTTAAATAGACAGGCAGTTTCAAGTACAATTTCTCTTACAAGGAACCAGATGTCAGAGTCTAGATACACACAGGGGTAAATACTAAAGTTACAATTGCAAAAACAGAATGAAGCAGAATAAACTGAGAAAACAATGTTACAGTTTCTACTGCTGAATACACAAGACATCTATGTACTTATCCAGAATCTTGGACAACTAAGGAGTGCACAAAACAAACCTTTCTATTATCATAACTGTGACATCACGTGCCAAGACTTCCAATTGTTCCACAGTAGCAGCAAGGCTAGCAACAGTAAACAAAGCTATGCCCGAAATGGCAGCACCCACAATAAAACAAAATGGTGACGTCATTGCACAGATTTTCTTTCGCACCCTTAAAACTTTTATGAATCATTCAGGGTCTTTCTCTGGCTCAAAGGTGTTCCTTGTTGAATCATTCTTTGTGTTGTTTTTTTAAGTGTTACTTCACAAATTTTGCTTTTAACTCAAGTTTTTTGGTTTTGTTTTGTCTATAATATCCAATCATAGCTGTGACATCATGCATCATGACATCCAGTTGTTTCACGATATTATAAATTATATTATTACAACGCAATACAGTTTATTTTTGTATAGCCCAAAATCACACAAGAAGTGCCGCAATCGGCTTTAACAGGCCCTGCCTCTTGACAGCCCCCCAGCCTTGACTCTCTAAGAAGACAAGGAAAAACTCCCAAAAAAAACCTAGTACAGTGATCCCTCGCTATATCGCACTTCGCCTTTCGCGGCTTTACTCCATCGCGGATTTTATATGTAAGCATATTTAAATATATATCGCGGATTTTTTGCTGGTTCGCGGATTTCTGCGGACAATGGGTCTTTTAATTTCTGGTACATGCTTCCTCAGTTGGTTTGCCCAGTTGATTTCATACAAGGGACGCTATTGGCAGATGGCTGAGAAGCTACCCAACTTACTTTTCTCTGCCTCTCTTGCGCTGACTTTCTCTGATCCTGAGGTAGGGGGATTGAGCAGGGGGGCTGTTCGCACACCTAGACGATACGGAAGCTCGTCTAAAAATGCTTAAAGATTATCTTCACGTTGCTATCTTTTGTGCAGCTGCTTCCTGAAACGACATGCTGCACGGTGCTTCGCATACTTAAAAGCTCGAAGGGCACGTATTGATTTTTGACTGAAAAACAAACTCTGTCTCTCTCTATCTCTCTCTCTCTCTCCCTGCTCCTGACGGAGGGGGTGTGAGCTGCCGCCTTCAACAGCTTTGTGCCGCGGTGCTTCGCATACTTAAAAGCCAAACAGCCCTATTGATTTGTTTGCTAGACATTGTTTTCTATATTTATGTGACATTCTGTGCTCCTGACACGCACTCCTTTGAAGAGGAAGATATGTTTGCATTCTTTTAATTGTGAGATGGAACTGTCATCTCTGTCTTGTCATGGAGCACAGTTTAAACTTTTGAAAAAGAGACAAATGTTTGTTTGCAGTGTTTGAATAACGTTCCTGTCTCTCTACAACCTCCTGTGTTTCTGCGCAAATCTGTGACCCAAGCATGACAATATAAAAATAACCATATAAACATATGGTTTCTACTTCGTGGATTTTCTTATTTCGCGGGTGGCTCTGGAACGCAACCCCCGCGATGGAGGAGGGATTACTGTAGGGAAAAAATGGAAGAAAGCTTGGGAAAGGCAGTTCAAAGAGAGACCCCTTTCCAGGTAGGTTGGGCGTGCAGTGGGTGTCAAAAGAAGGGGGTCAATAAAATACAATACAATACACAGAACAGAACAAATCCTCAATAAAATTTGCACTTATAATATTATGATATTATATTATTATGCATAGATACATAGATATTATATTATTACGATATTATGACACACACACAAGGCTGGTAGCAGTAAACAAAGCTAAACCCAAACTCGTTGCACTCACAATAAAAAAAAATGCTGAAATCGTCACCCAAATTTTCTTTAGCACCCTTAAAAATTGGGGTCTTTCTCTGCCTCAAGGGTGTTCTTTGTTCATTCATTCTTTGTTTTTTGTTTTTTTTTTTGTCAGTCTTATATTTCTCGTACTGATGGTGTAGAGACTGGCAAGTCACCTTATGTCTGCATTTTTCCCCATCTTTCCAAGCCAGAGCTGGGTTCTGTGTTTGAATACAACACACTCTGTCTTGTAATCTTCCAGTCTCAACACTTGAGATGACTCAGTGACTCATCTTTACATGCATTTCTTTTCTTTTTGGTTTTGTGCCTGGTGAGTATTGCTATTAGTAGAACTCTATACAAATAAGCATGATTGAAAGTCTGTGTTTTTGACTTATACTTTGGAAAATTTGAGTGAAAAGCAGAAATAGTCACCGTGCACAATTAGTGTTACTGCATTCTTTGTGTCATGATCTTTATTAGTTAGTTGCTTTGGCTATTGTAACAATTTCAGGCAATTTCTTTCCATGTAAAGAAATACTTAATATAATAATAATAATAATAATAATAATAGTAATGTAATAATAACATAATACATTAACTAACAGTGTAAGCTCTCAGGCTAAAACCCTACCATTTTAGCTCTGACTGGCAGCTGCGGTGAGCGATCGCCTCTGATTAGCTCACAATACACAAAAAAGCTATAAAATCTAGCCTGGGGTGCAGGAAAAGTTGTAGTGTGACTGAATGCTCTCTGAACAGTAAATAATTGTTTAAAAATGATGAAAGCTTGACAGCCAACATGTTGTCTTTATAACTTTTTTTTTCTTCACTGTAAAAGTATCTTTTACTTATAGCCAGCAGCGGCTTTATTAAGACTGTTGACCTCCTGTATTCTTCAAAGCATTGGTTCAACAAGACTCTACATTCTGTAGGGATTTTGAGCCATTTTCATTCAATCACATCTTCTGGTTTGAGATCTGGGGACTGCGCTGACCACTGATGTCTCAATTATGTTTGAGAAACTGCCTTGAGATAGTTACATATGAAAGGCACTATATGATAGATAGATAGATAGATAGATAGATAGATAGATAGATAGATAGATAGATAGATAGATAGATAGATAGATAGATAGATAGATAGATAGATAGATAGATAGATAGATAGATAGATAGATAGATAGATAGATAGCCAAGAAACATCAAAGGTTTGGGGCAGCCACCTGTATAATATGCCCTGGCTGCAAATGGGTATTTCTTGTCAATTGTGTCAGTCAGTCATTCCCCAACCTTCTATATTCTAACACAGGGTCACGGGGGTCTGCTGGAGCCAAACCCAGCAAACACAGGGCACAAGGCAGGAACAAATCCCTGGGCAGGGTGCCAGCCCACCGCAGGGCATGTGATTTGTGTTCAAGTTGAAATCCAAAACAAAACTAAATTTAGTTTGATAACATGGCGGCTTTAACACTAGAATTACCAAAGCCCACGAAAAAAATTTGTAGATCCGTCCCACCTTAAATCGCTTCGCAACTCTCCATCAGTGTGTTTTGTCCTGTAAATGTGTTGATAAGCAGCAAGCAGCCTGCTATCACATCCCCCCACCGCCTCACAGTTTTCTCAGCTCAAGTCTGTTTACCTGCATATCAGTTGCTTAGAGTTGTATAGAGTGAGAAGTCAAACAAAATGACACCTTTTATAAATACTATATCGTTATTTGGAACACATGCATTTCATGTGTGTTCCGCATCTACAACAATCTATGTAAACACATCGTTAAAACAGAAATATTTATCATGTTTTAGTAATAATTGACAAAATGTAGGCATGGATGTATAATGTGTTAAGCCTGAAGTTCAAATATCAAATAAACTCTTTCACAAAAGGTACAAATATAACAGAACAAGTGCGCTTCTATTCAAGAATATAACTGCAGAAATAGAACCCACGTTAGGGTGCAATATTGACACGCATTTGCTATGACCGCTTCGGTGACGCACTTCGGTTTCTTTGTCCTCTCCATGCTTGTACAACACAACACACTTGGTAGTTGGTGTCTGCTTGAACTCAGTTGGCAGAAGAGGGACCGTGTAGTGCTGCCCTGACACTTGTGACAAGTTGGGTGCCTTTTGAGGCAGAAATGCCTTCGGAGCAGCTATGGCAGTGGAGGGGACGCTGGTGCATGCATGTTGCTGCCGCTCCCCCCTGTTAACAACACTTTTCATTAAAATTTGAGTTAAATTTGCACTTCTTACACTTCTTTCACTTTGTTATTGTATGTATAGTTCATGAATTCATCTGACTCAACCTGTACTGATTTAGATTTTTTTTTATAGACTTTATGGACTTTGCCTTGACTGGGACAACTGAATCTTTCTGTGGTTCATGGGGTGAATCTTAGGAACTTTTCTTTGCACCACTGTGGTCTAGGAGCTGCTGATGGTCTGTCTTCTTGATTATAATGGATATACTGGATTGCTCTTTAATTCCTTCTACATGTGCTTAATGAGTGAGAAATGATCTGATTATACACCCACCTGGCTTGCGGCTCAGGGGCCATCTTGCCTATCATACCCAGCGTCATATGTATGTGGCTGTATATTGAAAGATTCTTAATGTGCATCTTGTAATTTCTCTTACTGGGCTTCGTCTGCTGCTTGCTATTGCCGCTAATCTGCGCCACCCCACTCCACTCGTCTTATCTTCTCCAATGTGCTTCTTCTCTGCTACTGTCAGGTAAGTATTGCTGTGTAGTAGGCTAAAATACTCTTGTGACAAACTCCTTCATATTAAACAGTTTGCTCAGAGCAAATGGTCAGAATGGAATGCCCTAAAAGACACTGGCATTGTGCAGCGCCCAAAATATTTATGTCACGGATCAGGTCGCTGCCACCACCGGGCTCCAAATGAAAAGTTCAATGGCAGCATTTTCTCAGGAATGTGGCATCCTATTCATGGCTTCAGGAATAGGGGTGTCATATAAGATACCTCAGAATTATTGAAAAAATTATAAAGTAACACCCCTGCCCGCAGGGCTCGGTCCTAGACGTCCACCTCACACAACAGACGAGACCAAATCTCAACTTGCTGTTTTTAGCTAACAGGAAGTGCTCCTGATGTTGTTTTTAGGGAGTCGGGGAGGGGGGCCGTCAAAGATCAGGTCCTGTTAAATAAAGCCCATTGATGCACTCCATGTGTGATTTTTGGGCAATAAAAGAAATTGTTGTCATTCTTGTTGCTGTTGTAGTGGTCTTCAGGCTTTCTGTTTCCTTAATCAAATCTGGCTATTTTTCTTTGTAGTCAGTCAGTCATTATCCAATCCGCCATATCCTAACACAGGGTCAAGGGGGTCTGTGGGAGCCAATCCCAGCCAGCAGCGCTACCACTGCGCCACCGTGCCACCCTTTTTCTTTGTAATTATATTATTAAAGTAGAAATGTTTTTGTATATAAATGGCTGTAGAGATTTATAGGCCATTTTTTTTTCTAAATATGCTGACAAACTCATTGTGACACTTTATGTCAGGAATGATTTAACAGTTTTAAGCTAGAAGATGATTATAGGTATTTATGGGTAAAAGACATTAATCCAACCTATGAAAATAAACAGGATTAATTACAAATCTTACATACTGCAAATATTTTAGTAAGTCACTTTGGTCATCAATTACAATATCCTGTTAGTTTTTTGATTATTATTTATGAGTAAGAAATTTCAATTAGTCAGTTATTTTCTAAACCTCTTTGTCCTGAACAGGGTTGCTGAGGGCCCTGGAGCCTTTCCCAGCCAGCACATGGCACAAGGCAGGAACAAACCCTGGACAGGGCGCCAGTCCATCGCAAGATGAACAGACACACACACACAACACAAACTAATCCAACCACTATGGCCAATTTAGTAACATCAATCCACCTAACCTGCACGTCTTTGGACTGTGGGAGGAAACCCGTGCCTTTTGTTTGCTTCCTCATAGAATTCCAGCCTGTTGGTAAAACGCGACCTCCCTTTCCTGAACCCGTGCTGACTCTTCTGTAAAACTCCTGATCTTTCCATGTGTTGCTCAATCTTATCCTTAATTATTCCTTCCTTCCATTAAACAATATTAAAAACTTTGAACAGATGCTTTCCTGTGTCATGCTTTACCATCTCAGTTTTATTAGACAACGAGTATAAACATTTAGACTGAAAGCAAAAGTAAAATCCGAACGCCGTTTGTTGTTTTCCTTTGGCAATTCTTAGAAAAGCTCTTGATTAACTAGAAACTCACCGTCATCACTCATGAAGCTTAATGATAGCCAGTGGCTGCTCAATCTAGTATTCTCACTGCAAATGGTAGCCAGGACTTTCACACATATAAAACATACATACATACATATACATATATATATATATATATATATATATATATATATATATATATATATATATATATATATATATATATATATATATATATTTACTGTATATATATATATATATATATAAAGTGCAGTCTGGAATCATCATGAATGGGAATGACAAACATTGCTATATATCTGTACTGACACATACTGAAGGAGGCAAAATATTCTGAGAAGAAAAATCATTTTTCCTGTTCCCATGGAAATACCTTCTATATTCACTGAGGGTATTCTTGGGGAAAAGGGCTTTTCATCATGTTGATTCCTTTAGTGGAAGAATAACAGTTCTCTATTCTCCTTAAAAGAACTTTATGTGGAGTGTTCATTTTTGTTTTTAAAAAAATACTGAAGTGAAAAATAACCGTTTGTCTCCTTAACGGGCTTTGAAAGAAAGGTTTACAAGATGATTATTTTTTCACTTTTGGACTATTATGGCGAAGACCTGAATGCATGGCACAAAAGCTTTGATTATTTTGAGGCAAAGCTGAATTTTAACTCAAAATGTATTTACAGGTGGTTCAAAATAGTTTTTTGCTGATTTTCTCTACAAAGTGTTTTGTTATCTAAAGATAGACAGACAGACAGTGGTTTTGAAAGTATTTAGATATCTCCACTTTCTGTACATTTTACTGTGTTGTAGAATTAATTGTAAATTGTAGATTAGGTTAGATTAGATAAACTTTATTAAGCTCAATGGTACTAGGGTGTTGTACCGTGTTAGCCATTATGAATGTAGTGACAAGTCAAGTAAAATGACACCTTTTATTAGTTAACTAGTAAGATTACAATATGCAGGATTTCGTGGCAACTCAGGCCCCTTCTTCAGACAAGATGTAATACAGAAACTGGAATTCACTGTGTTTATATAAACACCAGGATAGGTACAGCATTGGAAAACCTTTAAGTGAGACATCTTAGATGTAAAAAAGTAATAGACCAGTTCAGGCTAAGATTCATTAAGCAAGAGTGGCGAACAATGTATGGTCAAGATCTTTGGATAAGATAACCGTCCAACAAAGTCTTTTGAAGTTTCTGAAGAGTTTTTCAATGCAATGTGGGTCTGTCTACACATTGTATTGAATAACTCATTTGAATCTTCAAAAGACTATGCTGGACAGTTATCTTGTCCAAAGATTTTGACCATACATTGTTCTCCTCTCTTGTTTAACACTAGAATTACCAGAGCCAACAAAAAACTCATAAATCTGACCCACCTTAAATCCCTTCGCACCTCTCCATCAGGGTCTTTTGTCTTCTAAATGTGTCGATAAGCCCAAGCAGCAAGCAGCCTGCTATACCATCACTCCCTACCGCCTCAGAATGGGCAAGAAGTTCTCCCAGTTCCTGCCTTGATTGATTACCTGGGAGTGAGCTACCCAGAATTGTAAGGGGAAATAATTTGATGTGTATTTTGTGTCTACAACAATCTATGTAAACACATGTTTTTCATGTTTTAGTAATAAATTACAAAATGGAGACATGAACTGTATAATGTGTGAAGGCTGATAGCCAAATATTCAATAAACACTTTCACCAAAGGTGCAAGTACAATATGACAGCTTCCATGGTGTAGTGGAAAGATCCGCTGACTTATAATCTGGAGGTCGTGAGTTGGAAACCAGCTCCCCGGCAAATTTATTGTTTTGAGTAGTGAGCTGCTCTTATTGTCAATATTATACAATAAAAACATACATTGGAGTTGTGTCTGTAACAGCCGCTGTAAATTTATAGGACTTGTAAAAGTTAGCATTTTTTTTTATCTTTTATTCTCTCAGTCACTATCACAATACAACATCCACTCTCCGCCCCAGATCTGACGCGGTTACTTTTTATCTGAAACTGGGAATAACTGTAGATGTGAGTGGTGTTTTGAGACAATAGAACTGGAAATTCTCTGATCTGGAGGAATACAAGCTGACACACAAACGCTGGTGAATCTGCCTTCTTTGTATCTTACCGTCACTTCAATTTTTTTTATTCAGTTTTATTGAGTGTTCCTACTCACGCTGAATTAGTATGCGCCTTATTGTCCATGATGTCAAAGCCGCACTGACAAAAAAACAGAGACATAGGTATACATGACATTTGGAATAACTCATTTTATGACCTGTATAGTACATTTCGGGAAACGTGGCACTGATGCAGCATTATTCATATTATTCATATTCATTTGCACACCTTGTTGTGCTTGTAATCAGTGACCGCATTTTGGTCCACAGTACTTTTTCTTTTGTACTCCATGACATGCAGAGGAAAGAATAGTACAGAGAGGTCAGTTCCAAGCTATATGCAATCATCAGATTCAAATGTTAACAGTTCACACACACCCAAGGACTGTCCTTTCTACATTTACGACATGTGTACCTGTTGCAATGTGCACACTTCTCTCTGTGCTGTGGTTACTATTACACTGAAGGGACTGGGGTAGCGACAGTCTTGGAACAGAAGCCTGTCAATGTTACATCCTCTCTTGCTTTATCCATCGCCTTTTCTTGAAAGAAGCGACGATGAAGTTCCTCTGCAAGGTGAGCCATGAACACTCTTCTTTTCTAAGTGGCCCCCGTGCATGCCTTGCACAGTAAACGTGCGTTGATCACCACCAAGTCAAGCGTGTTATAGCACAAGCAACCGGCCACCCACATGGTTCTGCTCGCACTGAATAAGCTCATGCCTCGTGGTGCACGATGTCAGCGCAGCACCGGGCAAAAAAGAAAGAGACAAATATATGGGATATTTTGAAGAAATCATTTTAAGACCTGAATAGTACCAATCAGAAAACATCGTCGCACTAATGCAATATTATTTGAAAACGAACGAAAGGTGGGCCGGATTTACGAGTTTTTTCGTTGGCTCTGGTAATTCTAGGGTTAATGAATCTTAGCCTGAAGAGGTCTATTAATTTTTTACATTTAAGATGTCTCACATAAAGGTTTTCCAATGTTTTTTTTTGTCCTAGTGTCTATATAAACACAGGGAATTCCAGTCTCTGTATTAAATCTTACCTGAAGAAGGGGCCTGAGTTGCCTCAAAAGCTTGCATATTGTAATATTTTTAGTTAGCCAATAGAAGGTGTCATTTTGCTTGACTTCTCACTTAATCTCAATGGGAAATTTAGATGCATATAGCAGCAGAAACATAAAACACAAGATACAAACTCACAGGACAAACAATAGATAAATAAATGTGTATTGTTCATAAATAGCAAAGAACATAAGACATTTGACAAACGAGAGTAGACCATTCAGTCCATCAAGCTCATTTGTTTAGCTGTTAGCTAATCTGTCCCAGTATCTCATCCAGACTCTTCTTGAAGGTTGTTAAAGCTGGGGCTCAAACCCTGGTCGCCTGTTTCCGAGGCAGTAATTCGATCGGTGTGCTATTCGGCTGCCTCCAAAAAGTACAAGTAGTTAGTCTGGGGTTTCAGGAGGAAGTATTGAATTGCCTGATAGTAGTATGCAAAAATGACCACCAGAGACCTTAGTACAGGGTGGTGGAACAAGCCTGTGGTTAAAAGTGCTGCAACAGAGCGCCTCCTAGAGGGGATGGAGAGGAATTTTTCATGATGGCATCCAATTTCGCCACCATCTTCTTTTCCACCACTACTTCCATTGGATTCAATGTTTGCCCTGTGATGGAGCAGTCTTTCCTGATATGTTTGTTCCAGTATTGTGCATCTTTTGAGCTCAAGTTACTTTCCCAGGTGCCCCCAGTGTAGAACACCACACTGGTTACTATGGATTGGTAGAACATTTCCAACATCTTGCTGCAAACTTAAAAAAAAAAAACTTCACCTTAGGACATACAGCCTTCTCTAGCTCTGCTTGTACAGCGTCATTGTGTTGTCAGACTAGTCCAGTTTGCTGTTTACGTGAACCCCCAGCTCCTTGTAGCATTTTGTCCATCAATCTACACTCAATAACCCCTAACGACAAAGTGAAAACATGTTTTCAGAAAGGTTTGCAAATTTATTAAAAAATCAAAAACTGAAATCTCTCCTTTATCGAAGTATTCGGACCCTTCATTCAGTACTTTTTAGAAGGCCCTTTGGTAGCAATTCCAGCTTTCAGTCATCTCATGTACCGTATATACTCGCATATAAGATGGGTCTTGAAAACCGAAAAATCAATCATAAAATCAGACCCAGACTTATACACCCATTCAAAAATACAACAATTAAATTTTCTTTTTTTTTTACATCTCCTTGCCTCCTCCAATCTTGCACCAGTTTCTCAAACACATTGAATTTTGTTGCAGCAGCGCAGTTACCAATTTCATTCGCCACTTCAACGACTTTTAATTTAAAACCAGATTCATATTTTCTTCTGATCAAACACTCCATCGTAGACAAGAGATACTCTTATGATAAAAGTGTATGTGGGTGTGAGATACAAAAAAATACAAATCAGTGCAAACATTGCTTTGGAATAGTTCGGGTATTACCGTGTGGTCACGTAGGCACAATACATAGAAAAAAAGGCAGTGTGCTCCGTGGTTACTCTCTCAGGTGGGCGTTAGCAAATCATAATCTCTTTTTTACCAATAGCGTGAGTTTTTCGCAATCGACTTATACAACTGACATTATAAAATACTGGAAATTATACAGTAAAATCAAGGCCCGACTTATACATGGGAGAACTTAAATGTGAGCATATACAGAAAGTCTCTGAAAGCTTTGCACATCTGGATTTGGACAGTTTTTTTTATCAAATTCTTTTTGGCAGATTTCCTCTGGCTTTGTTAAATTGGATAGAGAAAAGCCAAGCAAAATGACACCTTTTACTGGCTAACTAAAAAGATTACAATATGCAAGCTTTCGAGGCAACTCAGGCCCCTTCTTCAGGCAAGACACGGTACAACACCCTAGTACTATTAAATTGGATAGGAAAAATCTGTAAACTGCCATGTTTTGGTCTGTCCACAAATGTTCTATGTTGGTTAGTTGGGTTTTGGCTGGCCCACTTAAGGGCAGTCAGAGACTTGTCCTCATGCCACTCCAGTGTTGTTTTGGCTGTATGCGTTGGGCCGTTGTCATGCTGAAAGGTGAACTGTCACCATAGTCTAACAGTCACAAGCACTCAAGAGCAGGTTTTCTTCATGGATCTCCCTGTATGTGGCTCCATTCATCCTTCTCTCAGTTCAAAGCAGTCTCCCTCTCTCTGCCAATGAGAAGCACCACCATTGCATGATGCTGCCACCACCATGCCTCACTGAAGGTATGGCATTAAGTAGGTGATAAACAGTGCCTCATTTTCTCCATACATAGTGCTTGGAGATCTGCCCAAAGAGTTCTATTCTTGTCTCATCAGACCAGAGAATCTATTTCTTAATGGTCTCAGAGTCCTATAAACTGTCTCTTGCTCAAGAGTAGCTTCCACATAGCCACTCTACCATAAATGCCTAATTTCTGGAGTGCCGCTAAGATGGTTGTCCTTCTGACAAGTTCTCCTATTTCAGTAGAGGACTTCTGAAGCTCTGGTAGAGTGACCATTGGGTTCTTGACTACCTCCTTGATGGTGGTCCTTCTTACCCAGTTACTCAGTTTGGCCAGATGGTCAATCACTTCTAAGAAGAACGCTGGTGGTTCCAAACTTCTTCCATTTTACAATTACTGAGGCCATTGTACTCCTGGGAACATTCAAAACTTTTGCAATGGTTTAATTCCCTTGCCCTCATCTATGCATTACCACAATTTTATCACAGACATCTACAGAGAGAGCCCCTCCTTTAACCGCCACCTTATCATGGTGGAGGGGTTTGCGTGTCCCAATGATCCTAGGAGCTCTGTTGTCCGGGGCTTTATGCCCCTGGTAGGGCCACCCAAGGCAAACTGGTCCTAGGTGAGGGATGAGACAAAGAGCGGTTAAACAAAACCTCATGATGAAAAACAATTTTGGACGGCGTTTTCCCTTGCCCGGAAGCGGGTCACCGGGGCCCCACTCTGGAGCCAGGCCTGGAGGTGGGGCTTGATGGCGAGTGCCTGGTGGCCGGGCCTGCACCCATGGGGCTCGGCCGGGCACAGCCCGAAGAAGCAGCGTGGGTCCCCCTTCCCATGGGCTCACCACCTATGGGAGGGGCCAAGGAGGTCGGGTGCAGTGTGAGTTGGGTGGTGGCCGAAGGCGGGGACCTTGGCGGTCCGATCCTCGGCTACAGAAGCTGGCTCTTGGGACGTGGAATGTCACCTCTCTGAAGGGGAAGGAGCCTGAGCTAGTGCGTGAGGTTAAGAGGTTCCGGCTAGATATAGTCGGACTCACCTCGACACACAGCTTGGACTCTGGAACCAATCTCCTTGAGAGGGGCTGGACTCTCTACCACTCTGGAGTTGCCCCCGGTGAGAGGCGCCGAGCGGGTGTGGGTATACTTATTGCCCCCCGACTTGGAGCCTGTACATTGGGGTTTACCCCAGTAGACGAGAGGGTAGCCTCCCTTCGCCTTCGGGTGGGGGGACGGGTCCTAACTGTTGTTTGTGCGTATGCACCAAACAGCAGTTCGGAGTACCCACCCTTTTTGGTCCCTGGAGGGGGTGCTAGAGGGCATACCTTCTGGGGACTCCCTCGTTCTGCTGGGAGACTTCAATGCTCATGTGGGCAATGACAGTGAGACCTGGAAGGGCGTGATTGGGAGGAATGGCCCCCCCGATCTGAACCTGAGCGGTGTTTTGTTATTGGACTTCTGTGCTCGTCACGGATTGTCCATAACGAACACCATGTTCAAGCATAGGGGTGTTCATATGTGCACTTGGCAGCAGGACACCCTAGACCTCAGTTCGATGATCGACTTTGTGGTTATGTCGTCGGACTTGCGGCCACATGTCTTGGACACTCGGGTGAAGAGAGGGGCGGCGCTGTCAACTGATCACCACCTGGTGATGAGTTGGCTCTGATGGTGGGGGAGGATGCCGGTCAGGCCTGGTAGGCCCAAACGTGTTGTGAGGGTCTGCTGGGAATGTCTGGCAGAGCCCCCTGTCAGAAGTAGCTTCAACTCCCACCTCCGGCAGAACTTCGACCACATCACGAGGGATGTGGGGGACATTGAGTCCGAATGGGCCATGTTCCGTGCCTCTATTGTTGAGGCAGCTGACCGGAGCTGTGGCCGTAAGGTGGTTGGTGCCTGTCGTGGCGGCAATCCCCGAACCCGTTGGTGGACACCGGCGGTGAAGGATGCCGTCAAGCTGAAGAAGGAGTCCTACAGGACCCTTTTGTCCTGTGGGACCCTGGAGGCAGCTGATAGGTACCGGCAGGCCAAGCGGAATGCAGCTTTGGTGGTTGCTGAGGCAAAAACTTGGGCGTGGGAGGAGTTTGGGGAGGCCATGGAGAACGACTTTCGGACGGCTTCGAGGAGATTCTGGTCCACCATCCGGTGTCTCAGGAAGGGGAAGCAGTGCAGTGTCAACACTGTATATGGTGGGGATGGTGCGCTGCTGACCTCGACTCGGGACGTTGTGGATCGGTGGGGGGAGTACTTCGAAGACCTCCTCAATCCCATTAACATGCCTTCCAATGAGGAAGCAGAGCCTGGGGACTCAGAGGTGGGCTCCCCCATCTCTGGGACTGAGGTCACCGAGGTGGTCAAAAAACTCCTTGGTGGCAGGGCCCCGGGGGGGGATGAGATACGCCCGGAGTTCCTCAAGGCTCTGGATGTTGTAGGACTGTCTTGGTTGACACGCCTCTGCAACATCGCATGGACATCAGGGACAGTGCCTCTGGATTGGCAGACCGGGGTGGTAGTCCCCCTCTTTAAGAAGGGGGATCGGAGGGTGTGTTCCAACTACAGAGGGATCACACTCCTCAGCCTCCCTGGAAAAGTCTATTCAGGGGTCCTGGAGAGGAGGGTCCGTCGGATAGTCGAGCCTCAGATTCAGGAGGAACAGTGTGGTTTTCGTCCTGGTCGCGGAACAGTGGACCAGCTCTACACCCTTAGCAGGGTCCTGGAGGGTGCATGGGAGTTTGCCCAACCAGTCTACATGTGTTTTGTGGACTTGGAAAAGGCATTCGACCGTGTCCCTCGGGGAATCCTGTGGGGGGTACTCCGAGAGTATGGGGTACCGGCCCCCCCTGATAAGGGCTGTTCGGTCCCTGTACGATCGGTGCCAGAGCTTGGTCCGCATTGCCGGCAGTAAGTCGAACCCGTTTCCAGTGAGAGTTGGACTCCGCCAGGGTTGCCCTTTGTCACCGATTCTGTTCATAACTTTTATGGACAGAATTTCTGGGAGCAGCCAGGGTGTTGAGGGGGTCCGGTTTGGTGGGCTCAGGATTGGGTCACTGCTTTTTGCAGATGATGTTGTCCTGTTTGCTTCATCAGGCCGTGATCTTCAGCTCTCTCTGGATCGGTTCGCAGCCGAGTGTGAAGCGGCTGGGATGAGAATCAGCACCTCCAAATCCGAGACCATGGTCCTCAGCCGGAAAAGGGTGGAGTGCCCTCTCAGGGCTGGGAGCGAGATCCTGCCCCAAGTGGAGGAGTTCAAGCATCTCGGGGTCTTGTTCACGAGTGAAGGAAGAATGGAGCGTGAGATCGACAGGCGGATCGGTGCGGCATCCGCAGTAATGCGGGCGCTGCATCGGTCAGTCGTGGTGAAAAGGAGCTGAGCCGCAAGGCAAAGCTCTCAATTTACCAGTCGATCTATGTTCCTACCCTCACCTATGGTCATGAACTATGGGCAGTGACCGAAAGAACGAGATCGCGAATACAAGCGGCTGAAATGAGTTTCCTCCGCAGGGTGTCTGGGCTTTCCCTTAAAGATAGGGTGAGAAGCTCAGTCATCCGGGAGGGGCTCAGAGTAGAGCCGCTGCTCCTCCGCATCGAGAGGAGTCAGATGAGGTGGCTCGGGCATCTGATCAGGATGCCTCCTGGACGCCTCCCTGGTGAGGTGTTCCGGGCACGTCTAGCCGGGAGGAGGCCCCGGGGAAGACCCAGGACACGTTGGAGGGACTATGTCTCTCGACTGGCCTGGGAACGCCTTGGGATTCTCCCGGAGGAGCTGGAAGAGGTGGCCGGGGAGAGGGAAGTCTGGGCATCTCTGCTCAAGCTGCTGCCCCCGCGACCCGACCTCGGATAAGCGGGAGACAATGGATGGATGGATGGATGGATCTACAGAGAGTCACTTGGAGTCCATGGCTTGTTTTCTGTCTTGACATGCCGTGAGAATTGTGGGACAAAGATGGCCACAATGATGTGACATCACACTGGCACAAGATCTTTATTTTGGTAAATGGACCCCACATTAGTCAGGTGATTTTGTATAATTGTTTTTTTTACCACAGGCTATAAGGCTGCTTCTGTCCTTTCTTCTTCCTACCGTTTTCATAATTTGTGCATTTCATTTTTATTATTGTGATACCAGCAGTGGTGTTTCCCCATTAGTGGCTGTTTTCTATCAATGCTCAAATGTGATTACTCATCTAAAAAAATGTGGCTTCTTGTGGTACATGAAATTGTCTTTGGGCTGGGTGCTGCAAGTCTGCTTCCTTCACTAAAATAGGTTTATCTGACCTTCATAAAATAATTACTCAGCCCATCTACTTGTGTCCTTGAGCCAGTCCCATTAGGCTTTTTCAAAGAAGTTTCTGATGTGCTAACTGATAATGGACTAGAAATGGTTAACTTGTCATTTGATATGGGGGGTCTTTCCGGAGTCTTTGAAGACCCCAGTAGTTAAACCTCTGCTCAAGAAAAATAATCTTGACTCCTCTGCCATTGACCACTTTAGACCTATCTCTGATCTTCCTTTTGAAAGGAAAAATTCTAGAAAAAGCAGATTTTCAGCAATGAAATGATGACTTGAATAAAAATTATATTCTTGATAAGTATAAGCCAAATCATACAGTAGTGCAGAAACTGCATTGGTTGAAGTAGTAAATGACTTGCGGGTTGATGCAGACATACCACAGATATCCACATATCTGTTCATGTTCTCCTGTATTTAATCACAGCAAAATAACACCATTGTTGCAGTGCTACTTAAGATGTCCTAGATCTTCCTGTGACCCTGATAGTATAATGCTATTGGACAGCTTCCGGGGGTGCAGGGGCTGCAGGGAAGAAGACTTAAGCAGATGGGCCCTTTTAAAGGGAACCTAAAAGACGCCCGGGGGATTACGATCATCCTTTTGTTTGTTAATATGTCTCATACACACAATTGGAGTCTTATGTATATGTGCTGACCCACTGACTACTTTGCATAGTGTCAAGGATTTAAAGTAGACACAACTTTAATGATACTCATTTATTGAATCTACAGTAATACTGCATTTGCATTTATTTGTTGGTTAATTATTACTATATGAATTTGTAAAGTGCCTTTAACTATAACTGCCTATTTAGCTAAGGCATTCTGTATCTGTCATGAAGTTGAAGTTCCAAAGCATGCAAGTCCCATAAAGCACTTCCAATAATGCCCACTAGAGGGGTAAAACCATCACAAGCCAGGTAGTAATAGGGAGATTACAGGATCTTTATAAAATAAATCTATCTATCTATCTATCTATCTATCTATCTATCTATCTATCTATCTATCTATCTATCTATCTATCTATCTATCTATCTATCTATCTATCTATCTATCTATAGTAAGACGCTAG
Source organism: Erpetoichthys calabaricus (assembly GCF_900747795.2). Taxonomy (NCBI): domain Eukaryota; kingdom Metazoa; phylum Chordata; class Cladistia; order Polypteriformes; family Polypteridae; genus Erpetoichthys; species Erpetoichthys calabaricus. Next base: position 16,259,434 of record NC_041397.2, read on the forward strand.
GGGTCGCTGTTGCCTCTTTCAACCCAACAGACAGACACACTGAACACAGGGTAAAATCACCAAGAAGATTTTTAATTCCTTTTATTCTTCTTGTAGTCCCCTGAAGCACCTCCACCACATAGGCAATATAATACCAATAATAATAATCACAATAATGCACAAATCTCTCCTCCACAACTCCCAGCCAGCTCTGTCATCTACCTCCCAACTCCGGCTCGCTTGCTGGGTTTCCATCAGGCCTTTATATAGTTCTTGACCCAGAAGTGCTTCTCCTCTTCCGTTCACATGATTTGTCAGCACTTCCGGGTCAGATGGAGAACTTGCTTTCTTCTTCAGCCCGGAAGTACTTCAGTGCTTCCGTCCCCATGACTCGATAATCCTTCTGGGCTATGTAAAAAATACGAGTCCCCAGGTCCCCTGGCAGCATCTCCTGGCAGCACCCATGGTATCCAGCAGGGCTGAGAAGCCGAACTCCAAATCCCATGGTGCCCTGCAGGAATCCAGGGCACTGCTATGCTGCAGGGAACTTGCCATCTGGTGTTTTGGGGGAGGCAGTGTACCACAGTAGCTGCCTTCCCCCATCCTTCTCTTCTTTTGGTGTCCCAGCTGGGTTGAGCAGCCAGCCGTCTGCCACACTATCTATCTATCTATCTATCTATCTATCTATCTATCTATCTATCTATCTATCTATCTATCTATCTATCTATCTATCTATCTATCTATCTATCTATCTATCTATCTATCTATCTATCTATCTATCTATCTATCTAAAATATCCAATCTTCACAAAACAGTATTCCAATATCAATGAATCTCTGTGGAGCACAAAGGTTAAATGGAATTTCTTGAGACGCAAGACATTCCAAAGCAAACATGTCCCAATACAGCAAATCAAAGAATTGCCAAAAGCAGAGCAAACTATCAAAAATCTAATAATTTTCAAAAAGTACAAGCTTAGCAAAAACATAGAAACTCACCATAAAACTCCCAGGCACATTCAAAATGAACTGACAGGAACTGTGGGAGACCCTCCGGATATGAAGGGTGGAAATCACCTTCCTGGTGGTGATTGGCAGATGGCCCCACCTCTTGGGGAGCCACCCCTGAAACACATGGTACATAACCCTGGCAGCTTGGACAGAATCAAAACAAAGAATAATGTGAATGATCAAACAAAATAAAATTAACATAAATTAAAGAATAAAAAATGAGCAAAGTAGACCTAAAACATGAATTTTGAACCCCAGCCAGGGTGGGGAGGCTCTGGCTAAAAAAAATGAAGTATTATTCATATTAGCACATCACCAAAATTGTAACATTTTATTTTGTTCTCTATAAGAATTTATACATAAAAAGTCCTATTTAATGAACAGAGACTTTTAATCTGCAATGGGACCTAAGAGATAGCTGTGTTAATATTGTACCATTTATCTGTATGTTGATTGGTGTAAACTGAAATGTTTCTTGACTGTGTTATTCAAATGTACTAACTTATTTAAGAATGTTACCTTGCTAGATTGGTCATTCTTGTTATAATGCATTGAGCAGTGTGTGTGGAAGTCTCCATCTGGCTTGATGCAATAAAGGACATCCATCTTGAATTCATTGTCAATGGTGACACACAACTTCTTTTTATTTACAGAGTATTTTCCCTACTCTGCATTGTCAAAAACGAGTAGTAAAGTGACTGGTCTGCAGCAGCGCTGTTTTACCGAACTGGATCTCATGCAGGTTATAAAGACGGCCACCTTGATTCTGTCACACGACAGCCATCTTCAGTTTCCAGATGTTCCATTGTTGCCTTCAGGCTGCAGATTTAGTTTCCTAAAACTTAAGAGCAGTAGATTGAATCACTCTTTTAGGCTATAAGCATTCAGAATTCCATTTCCTGTTGGGGCCTTGATAAAGTCTTAAGTTATTAAAGGGTAGCATTAAAATTCAGTCTTTTTATCTATGAATATATACATGTGCATTCTAATGTTGAAAATGAACATCATTCCTTATCTTGCGGCTTATGTCTTGTGGCTGTGGATCATTTTGTTGTTTGTCTGAAGAAAAAAAGACTATTGGTTAGGTATAATAAAGTGTAACTAAACTAAAAACTACAGTGGGTGCTACTGTATAATATGGCCAAAGAAGAGAATGACTCTTGGTAATTCAGTGGTCTGTTTAATGAACCCATCCAATTACAATTTTCATGGATGGAGTTTAAGGAGTGGCCCACTAACAGGTCCACTTCTTCTTCCTCTTCGTCTTTTCCCACTTCTTGTGGGGGTGACCCGTACAGCTCGGTCCTGTGTCTCCTCCCTAGTCAAACCCTTTTCCATCAAATCTTCTTTTACTTTATCCATTCACCTCCACTTTGGCCTCACTTGCTTTCTCTTCCCTTGTACTTACATGTCCATCACTCCTTTGCCCACCTATTCATTGTTTCTCCATATCACATGTCCACACCACTTCAGTACTCCTGTACTTCCTTAGATTTCTTTCTCACTGTTGGGTACCTCTGATTGTCTCATTTCTTATTCTGTCCTTTTTTGTAACTCCACAAGTCCATCTCAACATTCTCATTTCTTCCACATCTAACTTCTTCTCCTGTGCTCCTCCCTTTACTGCCCATGTCTGAGCTCCATACATTATTGCTGGTCTTACCAATGTCTTAAAAACATGATTTTTAACCTCCTTAATTCTTACACAAGACTCCTGATAAATTCTTCCAATTGTTTCATCCACACTTCACTCGATAAGTTATCTCTGTATCTAATTTTCATCTTGGGCTACCACTGATCCTAGATATTTAATACTACCCCCATTTCAATGACTCTTCCTGCAGGCTAACTTCTGAATCTTGACCATCATTAAACCTCAAATATTCTGTCTTCTTCCTATTTGTTTTTAATCCACTATCTTCCAAACATATGTGCTATGTTATTAAAATCTCAAATAAAAGGTATTCTTCCTTAATTTTTGTGAAGGCCACAGTTAATGTAAATATTTTAATAATCAGCAAATATGAGCTGGTAGCGCTGTTGCCTCATAGTAAGGTGACCATCATATTTGCTCTGGTTTTCTCACACAATATAAAGACATGGAGGTGAGGTGAATTGCCAATGCTAAATCATCCCCTGATTTGTATGAATGTGTGTATGTGTGTGCGTGTGTGTGTGTGTGTGTGTGTGTGTGTGTGTGTGTGTGTGTGTGTGTGTGTTCACCCTGTAATGGGCTAACAAGTTGTCCAGAGGTCGTTCCTGTCTGCGTTCATTGCTTGCTGAGATTGGCTGCAGCTGCCCCCTGCCTAGGATAAGCAGATTTGCAGAATGAGTGGATTAATGAATATTAGAATCCATTGTGCCCAAACTAACTCTCTCTTGCACATTGCCTATCCTTAAAACAGATAGAGAAATATTCTTTGACTGTTCAATGTCAAATATATATTAGTTTATGTTTTTAGATTTAGCTCAATAGATGTTATTGCAACTTGTATATTTTGTCTTCTGTATTTTACTCTTTTGCATGTCTGATCTCTACTCCTGCTGGCAAATTACACCCTTAGTAGACAGTTTGAGTGATTGAAATGGCAGAGCAAACGTGGCCAGCACTTTTGTCTGACGATACAAACAGCGGTATGGCAGTCTAAGCAAAATCGCTCACTTGTTGGACAAAATATTTAAAAAAACAAAATTTGATATTGATTTCTTTGATGAAGCAAATAAATAAAAGAAGATGGTATAACTTTCAAGTCAGTTATCTAAGTCGCACCCAAATGTTATACGTACAGTTCCTTCTTCTTCTTCTTCTTCTTCTTCTTCTTCTTCTTCTTCTTCTTCTTCTTCTTCTTCTTCTTCTTTCGGCTGCTCCTATTAGGGGTTGCCACAGCAGATCATCTTATTCCATATCTTTCTGTCCTCATCATCTTGCTCTGTTACACCCATCACCTGCATGTCCTCTCTCATCACATCCATAAACCTCCTTTTAGGTCTTCCTCTTTTCCTTTTTCCTGGCAGCTCTATCCTTAACATCCTTCTCCCAATATACCCAGCATCTCTCCTCTGCACATGACGAAACCAACGCAATCTCGCCTCTCTGACTTTGTCTCCCAACTGTCCAACCTTAGCTGACTCTCTAATGTTCTCATTTCTAATCCTGTCCATCCTCATCACACCCAATGCAAACCTTAGCATCTTTAACTCTGCTACCTCCAGCTCTGTCTCCTGCTTTCTGGTCAGTGCCACCAACTCCAACCCATATAACATAGCTGGTCTCACTACCATCCTGTAGACTTTCCCTTTCACTCTTGCTGATACCCGTCTGTCACAAATCACTCCTGACACTCTTCACTCCACCTTGCTTGCACTCTCCTTTTCACCTCTCTTCCACAATCCCTATTACTCTGTACTGTTGATCCCAAGTATTTAAACTCATCCACCTTCGCTAACTCTAGTCCCTCATCCTCACCAATCCCCTGACCTCCCTCTCATTTAAACACATGTATTCTGTCTTGGTGGTCCTAATGACTTTCATTCCTTTCCTCCCTAGGGCATATCTCCATCTCTCCAGGGTCTCCTCAACCTGCTCCCTACTATCGCTACAGATCACAATGTCATCAGCAAACATCATAGTCCACGGGGACTCCTGTATAATCTCATCTGTCAACCTGTCCATCACCATTGCAAATAAGAAAGGGCTCAAAGCTGATCCCTGATGTAATCCCACCTCCGTCACTCTTTTACCTCAGACCTCACCACTGTCACTTCCCTTGTACATATCCATGTATTCTGTCCTGTTCCTACTTGCCTTCATTCCTCTCCTCTTTAGAGCATATCTCCACCTCTCTCCCTACTCTCATTACACATCACAATGTCATCAGCAAACATCATAGTCAACCTGTCCATCACCATTGCAAATAAGAAAGGGCTCAGAGTCGATCCCTGATGTAATCCCACCTTGAATGCATCCGTCACTCCTACCTTAGACCTCGCCACAGTCACACTTCCCTCGTACATATCCTGTACAACTCTTACGTACTTCTCTGCCACTCCCGACTTCCTCATACAATACCATAGCTCCTCTCGAGGCACCCTGTCATATGGTTTCTCCAGGTCCACAAAGACGCAATGCAACTCCTTCTGGCCTTCTCTATACTTCTCCATCAACACCCTCAGAGCAAACATTGCATCTGTGGTGCTCTTTCTTGAAACCATACTGCTGCTCACTAATCATCACCTCACTCTTAACGGAGCTTCCATTACTCTTTCCCATAACTTAATGCTGTGGCTCATCAATTTTACCCCCTGTAGTTATGCACACCCCCCTTATTCTTAAATATCAGCACCAGTACACAATTAAAACATGTAGACATACAAAATCAAAAAGCAGTGTTTTCTGTCATTTAAATAACAAATTAAGGCATTTGTGTACATTTGTTCTGATTTCAAAGTTATAAGAAGTTCTGAATGTGTTAATGTAAGTGAGTTACTTCCTATTCTAAATTTATGTTATGATCAATTTACCACATTTAATATGGGATGTAATGCAAATATGTAGCAGTACAGTTAATTGTCTAAAAAATGCATTTTTTTTTTATAGTTCGTCTGCCCCCCATCCCCAAGTGTAAATGTTAAACTCTGCCCATGACAATAAAAGGTGGCAAGTTAATGGAGTTCTCTACACAAGTCGGAAACGGTTTTGTCCTGTTATCAGGTCACGTATGTAATGCACCTAACATGAAAGGTACCATATGACTTTGGAGGTTCGTTGTTAAAGCCCATTGTGGCACTCCTTGTGTGATTTTGGGCTAAACAAAATACATTGCATTGTATTGTATTGTCAATGTTCTCGACTGTAAAAGAAATTTGTCATTTTTCACCCTCTACCCCCCACTAAGGTCTAAATCCCTAGTAAAGGATCAAAAATAACATCATTTTCAAAATAACCTTCTGCTACACATAATAACGTTTTTTATTCATGACAAAAATTACTGTTTATACTCACATATAAGTTGGGACTTGAAACCCGAAAAATCGATAATAAAATCAGACCCTGACTTATACACCAGTTCAAAAATGCAACTTATTTATTTTTTTGACATCTTCTTGCTTCCTCCAATCTCGCACCAGTTTCTCAGACACATTTCAATTTTGTTGCAGCAGCGCAATTACCAATTTATTTTGCCACTTCAATGACTTTTAATTTAAAACCAGCTTCATGGTTTCTTCTGATCGAACGCTCCATCGTAGATAAGGGATGCTCTTACAATAAAGGTGTATGAGGGTGCGAGATACAAAAAACACAAAAGAGTGCAAACGTCGCTTCGGAGTAGTTTGGGTATTACCGTGTGCTCACATAGGCACAATACAAAGAAAAAACGGCCGTGTTCTCCGTGGTTACTCTCTCAGGTGGGCGTTAGCATATCATAATCTCTTGGACCAAAAGTGGGAGTTTTCTGCATTCGACTTACAGTATACAACCGACATTTTAAAATACCAAAAATTATACGATAAAATCAAGCCCAGACTTATCCACGGAAGAACTTATCCGCGAGTATATACGGTAATTGATTTTGACTTGTTTTCTTGGGTTAAAGAAAACCCTAAGGAGGTTAATATTATACAGCACAGATCCTTATCCACTATCTACCCTTTTATTTACCCTTGGAATCAGAAGCAGACAGGAAGTGCTAAATGCTTGGTGACTAAAAGGCTTCAAAGACTAAGCAAAGGAATCTTCATCTGGCCCTGAGTTAGCATTAGGAAGTCATGGCATGACATTGTGTAACAAGTGATTAGAGTATGACCTGCTTAAAGTGTTGGAGTTTTTGTTGTTGTTCATTTTTTCTGTGCTTCCAGCCATCGGACCTTATTTTATTCTTTGTTATTTAGTATTGCCTAATCTTGTTTTTGTTTTCTATCTTCATCTTGTAAAGAAGTTTGAGCTGCACCATTTGTATGAAAATGTGCTATATAAATAAATGCTGTTATTAAGGTGTGCGTTTAGTACTTATGTGAGTTTCCTTTGGTAATCCTGGTCCATCGTGTAGCTTCACATGCAATTAGATTACTCAAGAAATGTAAATTGTCACGGTGCAAGTACATGTATAGGTGTGCATGAGCTTGTCCACCAGAAGAATACATCTTGTCTTGTTATTAGTGGGGCTGGGAAGGCTTCGACTCCACATGATCCCATGTCGAATAAACCAGCTCAGAAAAAAGACGGATGAAATGGAATTTTATTCTCCAAGGGAATGACATTATAGATGCAAATCCCTTACTTATAATACACCACTTTATTTACTGGCATTGAAAATTTTAGTGCAAAGTCTTTGGCAGTAATCCCCTTAAACCGACTCCAAAATGCATATGACACTTCTAAAATGAACTCAACATCAAACTGTACCTGGGATTAATAATGTAGGGTACCAGAATATGGCATTACGACAAAGATCTGATAGACAATTATCAAAGGGAAACAGACAGGGATGATTGGCAGTGCTCTGATGGCAAGAACAATCCTCAAATTGACCTTAAAAGCAAAAAAAAATGTGTGTGCAGATTGAGAAATGAAGAGTGAAAAAAAAAATGAATTGATTTTAAAAATATATCAGAAAGCTTTAAGAGGATTTTGAATTTGAGCATCAAATTAGGAATCCTGTTTATGTGTGCATAATCATAAATGGGATGTAATATGACATTCACAATTTATTGTTTTTATGTGGCAAACGTTTCAAACGTACTGTTTCACACCATACAAGATTGTTAAAATGACATGAATTTTCTGTATTTTTAAATACATGAATAGTTTTAATTAAAGTGAAGTAAAGAACTGTTCAAATAAGGTAGTCTAAATAATCTGCAGTCAAATAGCAATAAAACTAAAGAATTAGTAGTACATTGTAGGTCATTTTAAAAGAACACTTGCCACTTTATATATCTTTATACAGTCAAGGTCCAAAACACAACCCTTTCATTCTGTCATGGCAGGTGAAAACAACTGTTATTAATATATGATACACAGTCTATATATATATATATATATATATATATATATATATATATATATATATATATATATATATATATATATATATATATATATATATATATATATATATATATATATATATATACATAAGTTATAATATGTTATATATTATATATATAAATATATATATACAGACGACCCCTGAAATTTGTGGGGGTTACGTTCCTAGAGCACCCACGAATTGTGAAAAACCGCAAATTTTGGATATGGTCAAAAAATGCCTATAAATACCTATTTTTATAGTTTAAACCCTAAATATGCCCCCAAAAAACTTTAATTTCATTTCAAACTCAGCTTAGTAAATTACCCTAAAAAAAAAGTATGTAAAGGTAAACCCGGATGCTGTACAGTAATGTATTGCTATGTCTCCTGCAGTGCTAGAAGACGATGTTACCCCTATATGTTAATTCATGCAAGTGCGTTTTCTTTGGTACGCGCTGTCATTTTTTTTGGTATAAGTAGGGTAAATACAGTAATAATATAATTTAATTTAATAAAAATACAGTAAAATATACAGGTATCCACCAATAATGAATGATATTGATCAAAGATGATGATGATGAATTAGCTGTGCAGTACGATGAAGGTATGTAATGAAGATAATGACTGCACAGCAAAGCAGAGGATTTACAGCTCCTCGGGTGGCACTTCTTCAGAGGCTTGGGCAGCATCTTAGAGCTTTAAGAAGAACAAAAGGAAAAACATGAGAACACTCCGTGAAACACTCAAGATAGCTACACTGTTATGATGCGGGAATGCTGGGCTGCATCTGCTAGAGATGCGTCACAGGGCAACAGCCAATCAGCAGCAAGGAGAAATGAATACAGTGATCCCTCGCTATATCGCGCTTCACCTTTCGCGGCTTCACTCCATTGCGGATTTTATATGTAAGCATATTTAAATATATATCGCAGATTTTTTGCTGGTTCGCGGATTTCTGCGGACAATGGGTCTTTTAATTTCTGGTACATGCTTCCTCAGTTGGTTTGCCCAGTTGATTTCATACAAGGGACGCTATTGGCAGATGGCTGAGAAGCTAGATTGCTTACTTTTCTCTCTCTCTTGCGCTGACTATCTGTGATCCTGACGTATGGGGATTGAGCAGGGGGGCTGTTCGCACACCTAGACGATACGTACGCTCGTCTAAAAATGCTGAAAGATTATCTTCACGTTGCTATCTTTTGTGCAGCTGCTTCCTGAAACGACATGCTGCACGGTGCTTCGCATACTTAAAAGCTCGAAGGACACGTATTGATTTTTGACTGAATAACAAACTCTGTCTCTCTCTCTCTCTCTCTCTCTCTCTCTCTCTCTCCCCCTGCTCCTGACGGAGGGGGTGTGAGCTGCCGCCTTCAACAGCTTTGTGCTGCGGTGCTTTGCATACTTAAAAGCCAAACAGCCCTATTGATTTGTTTGCTAGACATTGTTTTCTCTATCTATGTGACATTCTGTGCTCCTGACACGCACTCCTTTGAAGAGGAAGATATGTTTGCCTTCTTTTAATTGTGAGACAGAACTGTCATCTCTGTTTTGTCTTGGAGCACAGTTTAAACTTTTGAAAAAGAGACAAATGTTTGTTTGCATTGTTTGAATAACGTTCCTGTCTCTCTACAACCTCCTGTGTTTCTGCGCAAATCTGTGACCCAAGCATGACAATATAAAAATAACCATATAAACATATGGTTTCTACTTCGCGGATTTTCTTATTTCGCGGGTGGCTCTGGAACGCAACCCCCGCGATGGAGGAGGGATTACTGTAATGCTCTCGGATTGGCTACTTTCAATCCTCACGCCTCTGAGTACGGGGGTATTTCACCATCCCAAGCCACGATTTCCTCTACAGTTGCTTTGTGTTCTCTCTACAGTACTTTAATGCTGATGCTCCACAGCAATAGAAGAAAGTTTAGAAATTCTTTCTTGCAATGAAATTAGTCCAATCTGCAAAGCTCGGCACGTAAGCTGTTGTCCTGAATCCTGTCCTTTCCTGTTGTACAACATCCAAGACGCCTCTCGGACTCCTGCCAAACAACATTGGACTCAAAGCAGTGGAGGCCTGCGGCAATTCCCATACCGCAAACATAATAAAAGGCAGGACAGAGTCACAAGACGTCAGATCATCATGAGCAACTTGCCTGATCATCTGTTTTAAAGTTTTGTTAAATCGTTCAATCAAACTATTCGTCTGTGAATGGTAAGCAGTGGTACTCAATTTCTTAATAGCAAAGCTGTCACATAATTGTTTCATCACACGAGAAGTAAAAGGTGTGCCTTGATCAGTTCAAATTTCTCCAGGGATGCCAATACGAACGAAAATCTCACAGAAAGCTTTGGCTACAGTGGAGGAATTGGCTTTTTTCAAAGCAGCCACTTCCGGATATCGCGTTGCATAGTCAGCCAACACAAGCATATATTGATACCCAGTTTTAGTCTTAGGTAGAGGGCCTACTATATCTAATCCCACCCGTTGGAAAGGACTTCCAAAATAGGCATAGGAGAAAGGGGAGCCTGAGGGGGTTTATAAGCAGAGACGATTTGATAATCAAGACAAGAAATACAGTATCGCTCCACATCTTTCCCCATTTTCAGCCAATAAAATCATTTTGATAAACGTTCTCTAGTCTTATCAGTCCCCAGGTGCCCACCCAAGATGTGAGAGTGAGCTAATTGCAAAAGAATGCCCCAATGTTCTTCAGGTACAACTAACTGTTCATTAAATTCCCGACTAAATATCACTCTAAAAAGGCAGCCATCTTTCTCAAGAAAGTGTGGGTTTTTAAGCCCCCGGATGCACGCTCTTGGTAATAAGAGTCACTAGCAGTGCGAGCCTGTTTAAATGCATATTCTAATGAGCTATCGGCATGCTGCAGGCACAAAAAATTCGTCTGCTTGCTAGTGCTCGGTTCTTATTCAGAGGCATTTGCAAGTTGAGAAGTTGTAGATGGGCCTGCCAGCTGCTCTGGGAAATTGGCGGGGTTGTCACCCTCAGTCTCGCTGGAGAGATTGGGTTCAATAGATAGATAGATAGATAGATAGATAGATAGATAGATAGATAGATAGATAGATAGATAGATAGATAGATAGATAGATAGATAGACAGATAGATAGATAGATAGATAGATAGATAGATAGATAGATAGATAGATAGATAGATAGATAGATAGATAGATAGATAGATAGATAGATACTTTATTAATCCCAAAGGGAAATTCACATACTCCAGCAGCAGCATACTGATACAAAAAACAATATTAAATTAAAGAGTAATAAAAATGCAGGTAAAAACAGACAATAACTTTGTATAATGTTAACGTTTACCCCCCCGGGTAGAATTGAAGAGTCGCATAGTTTGGGGGAGGAACGATCTCCTCAGTCTGTCAGTGGAGCAGGACAGTGACAGCAGTCTGTTGCTGAAGCTGCTCCTCTGTCTGGAGATGATACTGTTTAGTGGATGCAGTGGATTCTCCATTATTGATAGGAGCCTGCTCAGCGCCCGTCGCTCTGCCACAGATGTCAAACTGTCCAATATCTAGTCTGGGCTCGAGAACTTCCCCAACAGCCACTTCAGGTTCAACCAGTTCAACGTCTTTTTTTTAACCTGTAGGAGTTCGATCAGCCCCCCAGCTCACAATATATATATAGAACAGTAGTGCATAAACATTAGTAGGAACAGTCTATATTAAATGGCAAGGGACTTTGACGTCATTCTTTTTGTTGGTCGTATTTTTCTTTCTTTCAGCCTTTCTTTTGTTGATGTTTACTTGCTGAGCTGACCGTTCTTCGTGGGCTGCCGCCGTGTATTGTGTGTCTTTAATTTTCTGTGACAGTAATACTGTCTTGTATGGCTCTATTCAATAAGGGCGCACACAAAAAGGCGAGCTTGAAAAGGGGGCGACCTCAATTGAGCTTGGTGCGCCCTTATTGAAGGATACCGTCTTGTACGTCTGCTGGCTTGTACGTCCGTAATATACCTTTAATTTTCTCTGGCGGTAATACAGGCGTGCGCGTCGGTAATATGTTGCTTGTAGTGGTAATGACACCTCCTTCTGCAGCTGAGCCTCTTATACTACACAAACCAGAAAGGGCAGGACTAAGAGCCCTCACTGGGTGTTTTTTCTGTGCTGTGATGAGAGAAGGAGAAGAGAATGTTAGTGAGAGCACCTCCTCTCACCCCAGCGGTTTATCACATACCTCAGTCGAGCCTGTGAGGAGATCCTCTGACAAGCAAGCATGACAATAGATACGTAGATAGATAGATAGATAGATAGATAGATAGATAGATAGATAGATAGATAGATAGATAGATAGATAGATAGATAGATAGATAGATAGATAGATAGATAGATAGATAGATAGATAGATAGATAGATAGATAGATAGATAGATAGATAGATAGATAGGATTTCATCAATAGTAGAGGGGAGATGCAATTAAATCTACTGTAATTCATAGTTGCATGACACTGAAATGTGAAAACTTCCAAGGAGGCGAACAACTATTATAGGTCCTGTAAACAAGGTCAAAAGTAGATAGGAGCTGAAGGCAGGGTGGGGTCAATAGCAGACAAAATGTAAAATGAAGGGAAACCAGCAAAGCCAAGAGTCACTGGTGACAAAAGCAAGATTTTAGTATAAAGCATAGAAGAAATTGCCACTATGCACGTCAGACAGGAGCCTTGATGATGGTGGAATAAATAGTGTCTCACTAGAAAACAAGAAAGTAAGTACAACTAATGAAAAATAAATAAAGAAATAAAGACCTAAAAAGAAAGCCCAGCGCTGTGAAGAGGATTTTCACTGTTTGGAGTCTCGATGGGTACATCTCTATTGTTCTTCAGAGGCCTGCCTGCCTGCCAGTCTGCCTGCAGTAGGAGATGTCAGAGGATGTTTGCTTATTTACCTGCTATTAATGCATATGCTGGGTGACAGATAAGGCTGATAAAAGGCACAGCATAATCAGTTTATTTTCTGAAATGAAATGTTCTGTGATTCCCAACCCTCAGCTCATGAGGCATTTTAAGACTCACAGGAAAATATGGAAGAATAAAAACAAATATTATGTCAATCTTTATTTGCTATTTTGTGGCTCTGCTGATATTAAAGAGTGTGAAAGCACGTATTACAAAGCAACTAACTACATTTTTGATCTGCCTGCATGTACATCTTAACTCTTTGACCTTCCATTCGTCCATTCACCCAGTTGTTCATTTAATTATCCCTTCTGGTAGATCTTGGCTCCATCCAGCATTTGTCCATTATAGGGTCCAAACACCTCACATACTGTTCACATAGGATGGAGGAAATTACCATTTATATTTCACTGGATGGTGTGTATTAAAAGTAACAAACTGCATTTTAGACTGCCGAGTGATATCATGAAGATTTTCTTTTCCATCATTTTCTTGTAAGAAAGAGACCTTTTCCCTTGCAGTGAGATCCCTAAGGCTGGGCATACATTGAGCTGTAACACTAGAGGCCTCACAAATGATTTTTGGAAAGGAAAGATTTTTGTTTTTCATTTTTTGTGTCTCCTCGAAGAGTGACACTGTGTGGACTCATTTACTGTGTGGGTTTGATTTTGAGAAGGCAAACACATTTCTTTCTTTCATTTATTTCAAATTTCTTCCACACTTCAATAGTACAGTACTGTGCAAACGTCTTAGGCACTTTAGATAGTTCATGAAAATATTTGTCTCATACTGTTATTTCAGATCATCTCGATTAGTGTGGCAATAAAAGAAAGAATGTTCTTAAAGAAAGAAACTAAGATAGTGTGAGAACCAGCCTCGACGGGGACAGACACCAAGATAGCTTATGTCCATAATACACACGTTTATTTTCCAAAATATGTACAGTGCACCAATCAATCACAGAACTTCGCTCTTTTAGTCTTTTCTCTTATTATTTTCGTGCCGCCTCCACTGCTTTCTCATAAGCTTCGTCTCGCTCCCTCCCAACTCCCGCTCCTCGACCTCTTCCTGCAGCACATCCGGGTGTGGCAGAAGTGCCGCATGAGCACCCGGAAGCACGCTGGGTGTATTTGCCTCCTGGCCTAGCAGCACTCCCTGTTGTGGCGGAAGTGCTGCCGTCCATGACTCTGGGAACATCTGGGTGGACCCTGGTGGTGGCCACGTGCTCCAACCAGGTGGAGTTTCCCAGCACCAAACGTGTGGCCTACTTGCGAACCATGGTGGTTGTCCTCTCATGTCCCGAGGGAGGTATTGGTCCTCTCCTGGTCCTTCCAGCTTCCAGGCATCCCGGCTGCACAGACGCCCCAGCTGTCTATCACAATAGTAAAAGTCTGAATTAGCTTAAGCTGCCCTAATTCGTGGTGTTCATAAGAAATGTAATGATTTACTTCATGAGAGAGAAGGACATAATAAACAAGAATAGTTGCATCAGATATTTGAAATATTAAAATGTGCGCTTCAGTTTAATTATTTAATGTCTGTAATATTCATGATTGTGACAGAAACTTGTCATTGTTCTCATAAAGTTCGATAAAGGACTAGATTACTAGTAAAGGATCCACAATATTATCATATTTATAATTATTGATCTTAAAATAGTCTACTTATTTTGGAAATTTGTCATTTTTAACCGTCTGTGTGTTGTCCTTAAAGGTTTAGGTCCACCGGTATAGAATCAAATATCAAAAATATTATCACATCCATATTTAGCATCCTCGAAATAGCATAAAATGACACTCCACCTTCCTGTATTACCAATCCCAAATTTTTCAAAGTTTTATGAAAAGTACTAACTTTATCCCCTTGTATCCCACTCGCAGCTGAACCCCTGGAGTCTGTAATGACCCAGAGGGGTGCGGGAGATGGAGGAATGGAGTTAGCCTCTTTTTACTGATTGCTGGTGAGTGGCCCTAAAAAGAACCCAGTGGCTTCTTTAGTGCTTAGATGTTCGGCAGTGACACGTGCTCCTAGACGCTTTGTCCGCTAATGCACCTTGCCTGTCTCTGCTTCACATTGCTCACCCATTGTCAAAGGTAAGCAGTATGCCACACTGTCCCACCAGCTCTCTGTGAGTTGACACGATCAAAGGGTTTAAACTTGAGGATCACTGGTGGTGACACTACCCGGGCTAATGGATTCTAGCAGTCAGTAACCATGCTGGAAGTGCCCTCTAAGGGCCATATCTGTGCCTCCCTTAACCTGCTGGTCACAGGCTGCTTTATAGTGTCAAAGTTAAATCACAAAGCCAGTTCAGGACAGAAAGAATACCTTGATCACTATAAGATACTACAGTGCCATCAAAGTGATGACTGAATTAAAGGTGTTGATTGTACTTCTAATACTTATAAAGCATTAAATGGCCAAGGTCCGGCTTACTTGTCTGAACTTATCATGACTTACAAACCAGAGCGCACATTAAGATCTCAAGATGCTGGTCTGCTTCTGGTTCCAAGGATTAATAAAATAACAATGGGAGGTCGAGCTTTTAGTTACAGGGCCTCTAAACTGTGGAATGGTCTGCCTGCTACTATAAGAGATGCCCCTTCGGTCTCAGCTTTTAAATCCCGGCTGAAGACTCACTACTTCAGTTTAGCACACCCTGACTAGAGCTGCTGATTAATTGTACAGACTGCATCTCTGTTGTTAGTCATTAGCACTAAAACATAAGTAACATGATAGTTAGAATTGGATACTAACCCTCACCTATTCTGTTTCTCTTCTCGATACTCAAATGTGGCACTTGGTGCCACGGCCCACCTGCCAAGTTGTTTTGCCTGCCTAAGGAAAAGTCATCCCTGATGGAGGATCGCAGGAATCGTGAGAAAGAGGGGTCCTTTCATCGGATTGGCTGGCCCAACACTGTTTCAGCTGTTGAATGGCCAAATGGGGGAGGCAGCTTAATGGATGAGGTCTCCAGGAGTCTAAAAGTATCCAAATCTTATTATGTGATATCATCTACTGTTAAATTCTGCTCCGTACTTCTAAAAAATTTTTATTTTTTATTGAGGATTTGTTCTGTTCTGTGTATTGTATTGTATTGACCCCCTTCTTTTGACACCCACTGCACGCCCAACCTACCTGGAAAGGGGTCTCTCTTTGAACTGCCTTTCTCGAGGTTTCTTCCATTTTTTCCCTACAAGGTTTTTTTTGGGAGTTTTTCCTTGTCTTCTTAGAGAGTCAAGGCTGGGGGGCTGTCAAGAGGCAGGGCCTGTTAAAGCCCATTGCGGCACTTCCTGTGTGATTTTGGGCTCTACAAAAATCAACTGTAAACTGTAACAGCCTCTAAACACCTCCTATAGCCTTTGCTGAGCGTTTGGATTCTGGATGGAGGTATTGTTGACCATTCTTCCATACAAAACCTCTCCAGTTCAGTTCAATTTGATGGCTGCCGAGCATGGACAGCCTGCTTCAAATCATTCCATATATTTTCGATGATATTCAAGTCAGGGGACTGTGACGGCCATTCCAGAACATTGTACTTCTCCCTCTGTATGAATGCCTTTGTAGATTTCGAACTGTGTTTTGGGTCATTGTCTTGTTGGAATATCCAACGCCTGCATAACTTCAACTTTGTGACTGATGCTTGAACATTATCCTGAAGAATTTGTTGATATTGGGTTGAATTCATCCAACCCTCGACTTTAACAAGGGCCCCAGTCCCAGAACTAGCCACACAGCCCCACAGCATGATGTAACCTCAAACAAATTTGACAGTAGGTAGCAGGTGTTTTTCTTGGAATGTGTTGTTCTTCTTACCGCTATGCAAAGTGCTTTTTGTTATGACCAAATAACTCAATTTTTGTCTCATCAGTCCAAAGCACTTTGTTCCAAAATGAATCTGGCTTGTCTAAATGAGCATTGGCATACAACAAGCGACTCTGTTTGTGGCGTGAGTGCAGAAAGGGCTTCTTTCTCATCACCCTGCCATACAGATGTTCTTTGTGCAAATTGCGCTGAATTGTTGAACAATGTACAGATACACCATCTGCAGCAAGATGTTCTTGCAGGTCTTTGGAGGTGATCTGTGGGTTGTCTGTAACCATTCTCACAATCCTGCGCATATGCCGCTCCTGTATTTTTCTTGGCCTGCCAGACCTGCTGGGTTTAACAGCAACTGTGCCTGTGGCCTTCCATTTCCTGATTCCATTCCTTACAGTTGAAACTGACAGTTTAAACCTCTGAGATGGCTTTTTGTAGCCTTCCCCTAAACCATGAGACTGAATAATCTTTGTTTTCAGATCTTTGGAGAGTTGCTTTGAGGATCCCATGCTGTTACTCTTCAGAGGAGAGTCAAAGGGAAGGAAGCACAACTTGTAATTGACCACCTTAAATACCTTTATATCTCATGATTGGACACATCTGTCTATGAAGTTCAAGGCTTAACGAGCTCATCCAACCAATTTGGTGTTGTAAGTAATCAGCATTGAGCAGTGACAGGCATTCAAATCAGCACAATGACAAGGGGACCCACATTTTTGCACAGCCAGTTTTTCACGTTTGATTTAATTTCATATAACTAAATACTGCATCACTTAAAATATTTGTTCGGAAAACACCGCAGTACTCAGATATTCCTAGGAAATGAAAGACATACCACTGTTATCTTTTTTATTGAAAGGAGAGTCAATTATTATGCAGGCTGATAGGGTTTCCCAAACTTTTTCATAAGACTGTATTAAAGATTTCATTTTGTTTCTACATAGTAGGAAGTTTTTCAAAGCACTAAGACCCAACTTTAAATGCAAAGATCCCTTCCCAGAATAAAATGGTGCATTTTTCGAGAAATGGTTCAATGAGGAACCACACCACCCAGTAAAGGAACTTACATTGCCATTAAAGAACCAGTATTGTAAAGAGTGTTGATTAAATTTGTTTTGGATCATGGGGACAGGAACCTGTATTGGTAACACAAGTGACCACAGTTGCACCGTGCTGCCCCATAGGGAAATATGCTCCACTGAATAACTGTAGCCCCTCGGGTGGGGGTTGAATTAGGGTTTGTTAAGTTTGACGTGATTGTATGGAATATTGTTTTCTTCATATAATACCAATAAATATAAATAAAAAAGAGAGAATAAATGTAGACAGAGTAGTACCGATGCAGATTCAGACACACACCTTTAAACCAGATGCTAGTCCTCATGTCTGAGAATAAAATTGAAAAGAAGTAGAGAGAATTTGCAGATGCTGCTTTATGCTGCAAGCAGAAGGACTTGTATCAGGCTGTTGATGGAGGAGGGAAAGAGTTTGAAAATGACATTTGAAGTAGGGGTATGGGCAGTGGCACAGCCAAAAAAGGCCTGGAAAATATTTTTGAACTGGATGTTGGTGTGCGGGAGATTATGTGTGAGGGAGAGGGGATGTTTAGACAAGGTTTCACACAGACAAGGACGCATGCAAGAACAGTCTGTGCCCGGGTGGTGATGATGAGAGACGTGATTTAGGAGTACAGTTGGGCACAAGGAATGTGGGTGAATATGGAAGGATTATTGAGAAAGGGTGAAGATTCAGTTGTTTTGTCATATGATTTAATTTAGAAATGTGAGGGTCAAGCTGAAAATGGCAGAATTTCAAGGGGGGCCTTTTCGGTGTGGCTTGTTATTAACCTGGCAAAGAAGAGGATATGGGATGCCCGGTGTATTCTGATAAAGAGAAATGTGACCAGAGATATGTAGTGGGTATAAAAGAGTTTGGAAAAGGAGCTGGAAGGGATAGTTAAGAGAGATATTAAGAAGTGGGGATTGGCAGCTGCTAAAGGGAGATGGAAGAGTGTGAGGATATTGACGAAATGGCTCAGAGAATTACTGGCACTCAGCTACCATCACTGGAAGATATCTACACTACCAGCTGCAGCAAAAAATTATGGGTTCAGTGGCAGCCCTGAGGCTAAGGATCTGCGCTGGTGTCTGGAAGGTTGCCAGTTTGAATCCCGGTTACTGCCAAAAGAGATCCTATTCTGCTGAACCCTTGAGCAAGGCCTTTAGCATGTGTGCTCTGACCCCAAAGGTTATGTGAAAACTAACAAATTCCTGATACAAGAAATCATATAAGGCGAAATAAAGAACCAAAAAAAATTTTTTATAAAGATCCACCCTGGCCATAGAATTTTTACTCCTCTGTTCTCTGGCAAGCGCTTCAGAGACCTGCATGCCCGTACTACCAGGCTGGAGAACAGTTTTTACCCCAAAGCAATCAGCCTATTAAATGCACAGCAGTCACCGCCCCTTCCTATAAAAGAGACCACCATTGATTAAACTGAACTTCTGCATCAACCACACAAAGTCACATTCTTATACATGACCCATGTGGAACTCACAACCATTACATTGACTGTAATCTTCACTGTGACTTTATTTATTATTTCTCTATTTATGCTTACAAGTTTGTCTTTACTTTTACTCTGTGTATATTTGGAATTGTTAATAGTAATGGTGCTTCTCATAGTTTGCTTTACTCTTATATACTTTTATCTAAAGCATCTATAGGCCTGCACCAAACGGTATTTCATTGTACTGTAGAGGGACAATAAAGATATCTTGGTCTTGCTCTTGAATAAGAAATAAGATAATTACTGGGAATTGATTTCAAATGAAAGATAGATGTGTGTAGTATGGACATTGGTCCAGTGATTTGGAGGGATGATAGTTTCAGTTAGGAGAAGAAAATGAGGGGAAAATGAATGTTCCTTAATAAGAATATTTTTGTTATATGGTGTAATGGAATTGATATGAATTATCAACAAGTCAAAGTTACTTTGTGGATTGTAATTTGTACTTCATAAATAAGACTTAATTTTATATAATCAGAATTGTCAATGACCTGTAATAAAAAGGCACTATATTGGTGCCTGACTCGACACAGACAGATGCAGGAGGCACATTGATAAAACAAATAAATGTTTTATTTCAATTTCTTTGCCTGTGGGCAACGCCTTCCACGTCCCCACAGGCACAACACAGTCCCACAAACAAAAACACAACACCAAACTCTTCCTCTTCTTCTTTCTCCACCACTCCTCTCCGTCAAGCTTTGTCTCCCTCCTCCCGACTCTGGCTCCCGAGTGGTGGCAGCTGGATCCTTTTATACGGCACCCAGAAGGCTCCAGGTGCTTGATTGCCGAGTTCTGGTTGCACTTCCGGGTGTGGTGAAAACACTGCCCATTAGGGCCCAGCAGCTCCTGCTGCAGCACCCCCTGGTGGCGCCTGCGGACCCCAACAGGGCTGCACCAAACTCCAACTCCCATGAAGCCCTGCAGGAGTTTTGGGGGGGGGGGGGTTGCCATCTAGCGTCCCAGGGGATGTATTGGGTAGACCATGCTTGCTCCCCCGAAACATATACTGAAGGGGTGTCCCAGCCAGGCAAGGACCCCGGCTGTCCGCCACTATCATAACCTTCATATCTTTGGATATGGCAATTTGCATATCGCGGGAACAGCTCCACAGAAGACGCCATCGCCATAGCTCTCCACTCTGTGCTGAGCCATCTAGAGCAGCAGCAGAGCTACGTCCAGATGCTCTTTGTGGATTACAGCTCAGCTTTTAATACAATCATTCCTGACATTGTCATCACCAAACTGGTCACTCTTGGCCTCCCCCCCCTCACATGTGTCTGGATAAAAGACTTTCTTACCAACCGGCTCCAGACTGTGAGACTTGGCCCCCACCACTCCTCCATTCGCACACTGAACACAAGGCTGTGTGCTGAGCCCCCTTCTGTACTGTCTCTACACCCACAACTGCAGTCCGGCCCACAACAACAACCTCATCGTCAAGTTTGCTGACGACACCATAGTGGTCGGACTAATCTCAAAGGGAGACGAGGCAGCTTACAGAGAGGAGGTCCTGAAGCTGGCAGCCTGATGTTCAAAGAACAATCTGGCTGTGAACACCAGGAAAACCAAGGAGATCATTGTTGACCTCAGGAGGCACAGCACCGACTTAGCCCCACTTTACATCAAAGGCGACTGTGTGGAGAGCGTCCATACTTTCCGGTTTCTCTGCATCCTTATATCTGCTGACATCTCCTGAACAGACAACATCACAGCAGTCATCAAGAAGGCTCAGCAGCGGTTACACATCCTGAGGGTCCTCAGAAAGCACAACCTGGACTCCAACCTGCTACTGACCTTCTACCGCTCGTCAATCGATAGCCTGCTGACGTACTGTATCACAGTATGGTACGGCAGCTGCACCATGGCTCACAGGGAGAGGCTTCAGAGAGTAGTAAAGGCAGTACAGAAGATCATCGGCTTCCCTCTCCCCTCCCTGATGGACATTTACACCTCGCGCTGCCTCAGCAGAGCAAAAAACATCATCAAGGACAGCTCCCACCCTGGCTCTGATCTGTTTGACCTGTTGCCCTCAGGGAGGCGCTACAGGTGCACCACAACAAGGACAAACAGACTCAAGAACAGCTTTTTCCCAAAAGCCATAACCATTCTAAACTCCCACATGCACTGACTACACAGTCTAACCCCCCAACCCCTGGACTTCCTTCTATCCATCAGGTGCGCATGTACAATATCATTACTCTCAGGGTCCAACATCCATTACTCATTGCACGTGATCATTATTATTGTGCAATATTTAAATTATGTGCAATAACCCAATAGTTATTATTCTTTCCATATGTACAGTATATAGCGTCGCAGAACTTTTTTCCAACTTCTTTGCAACTTTTTGCACCATTTGTTTATTTACTTGTGTCTGCACTGAACGAGCTGCTTTTAATCTCATTGTACATGTGTATAGTGACAATAAAAGGCATTCTATTCTATCCATCCATCCATTTTCCAACCCGCTGAATCCGAACACAGGGTCACGGGGGTTTGCTGGAGCCAATCCCAGCTAACACAGGGCACAAGGCAGGAACCAATACCGGGCAGGGTGCCAACCCACCGCAGGACACACACAAACACACCAAGCACACACTAGGGCCAATTTAGAATCACCAATCCACCTAACCTGCATGTCTTTGGACTGTGGGAGGAAACCGGAGTGCCCGGAGGAAACCCACACAGACACGGGGAGAACATGCAAACTCCACACAGGGAGGACCCGGGAAGCGAACCCAGGTCCCCAGGTCTCCCAACTGCGAGGCAGCAGCGCTACCCACTGCGCCACCGTGCCGCCCCCATTCTATTCTATTCTTCTAAAAACAGAGAATTCTGGAGAAAAAGCCACAGAGATGTGGGGACAATCTGCAACTTCTGCACAAACAAAGAAAAGTTCCAAGATTCAAAATTGAGACAACCACAGTGCCCTGCCACAACATCCAGACATCATAACGAATGATTTCGATTAAAATTTACTCAACGATTTCTCCCCCCCCCAAAGCCTATTATTGAAACATTTACCTAATGTTCTCCACTATTGAAGACACTGCACCTTTAAATAGTCATATTTTTAGTTCCACATGCAATCAGTGAATCTGAAGAAGCTTGATTGAGTTTTAAAGGATTCCCCTCTGGCTAAGCTAAGGGGGGTCTCTGCTTCGGTACTCCCAGAGGAGCCTCCGCTAGAAAGCAAGCAGGTTGTGCATTTAAATCGCTTTATGCCTCCTGTGATGATATAACACTGCAAAAACCTGCCATGCTTTGAGACACAGAGGGAAAGCAAATTGGAGTTTAATTCAAAGACAAATAGCCATCTTGTTGGATCCTCATCTAATATTACAAGCCAATGTTATTTAACAGAACATACCTGTGTGGGGTAACCCAATCGTAGTGTTTGATGAATAAGCTGTATGCCACTTTTTCTATTAAAAGCACATATATATTGGGGTGGCACAGTGGTAGCGCTGCTGCCTCTCAGTAAGGAGACCCGGGTTCACTTCCTGGGTCCTCCCTGCGTGGAGTTTGTATGTTCTCCCTGTGTCTGCGTGGGTTTCCTCCAGGTGCTCCAGTTTCCTTCCACAGTCCAAACACATGCAGGTTAGGTGAACTGGCAATCCCAAATTGTCCCTGATGTGTGTGAGTGTACCCTGCAGTTTGCCCGGGGTTTGTTCCTGTCTTGCGCCCTGTGCTGGCTGGGATTGGCTCCAGCAGCCCCCTGTGACCCTGTGTTAGGATATAGCGGGTTGGAAAATGAGTGACATATATATTGTGACGTGCAGCCATGACCATTACCTGGCTGGGACATTAGCTCGATGGAATGACCCATGGAGAGAGCATCTGTGAAGCACTACCTCCCCAGGATGCTAGGGGGCAGCCCTCCTGGGTGGCTGTAGCACCACAGATTCTCTCAGGGCACGCTGGGAGTTGGAGTTTGGTACACCGAGGGCCACCAGGGGGAGCTGCAGAGCCATACCTTGAACTTCCTTCACACCTGGGAGTGATTACAGATCACACTAATGAGCCACCTGGAGCACTCCCAGGAGCAACACAAAGAGGGCCGCCAGACTCAGGTGGAAGAGGACGAAGCTTGTTGGAGGAAGAGTGGAGGTGAGAGGAAAACTACATTTTGTTGTTTGATGCTTTATACCGTGATGTGTGCTCTGGGGAGCGAGGAAAAACCGCTTCTCAGCACTCAAATTGAAAAGTGTGTCTCTGCCTGTCTGTGCCGGGTTAGGGCGGCTGTACTCACCCTGGTAGTCCACAATATAAATTTATAATTGCAAAATATTTAACATGCTCATTTTAGAGACAATGAAACCTTTTGTCTTTTTCATTTGAGAATTGTTTAGACCATACAGGAGCATCACAACATAAAACAAAAGGGCCAGAGATGCTGCACCCAGAAATATTGATGAAAGTTTTCATATAATTATTATTATTATTGTTTTAGCATACATCTTACCGATATGATGGAGGCTGAAAATCTACACAAATACAATTCTCAAACTGTATTCTCCATCACACACACACACACACACACACACACACGCACACACACACACGCACACGCACACGCACACACACACACACACACACACCTACACTCACACTATAAGAAGCTAATATAGAACTGCCAATTGACCCAACATGCACAAAATCAACACACAAATGAGACACTGACCAGAAGTAGGATTCAAACCCAGGATACAGGAATTGTGTGACATATATATATTTATATATATATATATACAATCTGATTGTATGGGTGGGTACCTATTTCAACCATTCTATGATCTGCTCCTCACAAACTGAGGGCACCGTGGCGGATGTTAGCAGATTGCTAGCCAACCACAAGCGTTACCTGGTAGGTAACCACCCATACAATCAGATTGTGACACAGACTACGAATGCCGTGAATGTAATTACCCCGATCTACATGCTGTCAAATAAACGAACCACACGCCGTGGCGCAACGTTAGGGGCATCGCCTCTGACGCTGACGTCCGAGGTTCGATTCCCGAGAGGGAGTGCAGTGGAGTGTGTACACCTGATGAGCCCAGAATGAGGGCGAAACACGTGTCGTGTACTCTTTGCATTTATTTGACAGTAAACTATTTCAACCATATATATATATATATATATATATATATATATATATATATATATATATATATATATATATACACATGTATATTGTGTCAAGTATTGGCGCCACAGAAGCACCTTTCAGACTCTGTTGATGCTTGAGATAAAACTCCAGGGTGACAGGGGGTGCTGTCTCTAATGGTCTCATCTAATTTTCATTTCTCAGTACCAAGAAAATGCCCAGTGAGGGCAACTTAGCTGCACCCACAACATCCCAAGGATCCCCGTCACTTCTAGTCAGGCCATATAAATTCAGATGTCCCTGGAAGGAACAGTCGCTTTTGGGAACAAAGACCCTTTATATGAAGGAGGTCCCTGACCCTGACTTTCTCTATAGAGCCTTTCAGTTAAGGGACCATGTTCACTTTATAGGAACTTATGTATGCCTTTTTTTTTGGCATTGTGCCCTCATGAGCAGTGGTTAAGTTCTCATTTTTGGACTCTTACATTAGATGGGGTGGCCCAGTTGGTCCGCCAACTACTTCTGGTGACTCCTTCTCTTATTTGTTCCCTGACAATATATTGTGACCATGAGCACTGCACTTTTCCATCTCTGGGAATACTTCAGTTGCAGTGAAAGCAGTCTTCAAAAAGCATGTGGATACAAAAGAAACACACTCTCAAATGTCTGTAAGTTTACCGGTACGTTGTCAACTGCAGGCAGAGCGCATAAGGCAGGCGTCGCACAATGTCTTGAGGCTTACATGCTGTTCTGCTCTCTAGGTCCTGTCCACACCACCTCCAGCTGAACTCCAGCCTTTGCTCCTGTCTCTCTTCAGCTGAACACTCCCAAGGAAGATGCCTTTGAGTTCTTTTAATTTGAAAGGTCATCACTTGAGTAAGTCAGACAAGGCAAGCATGAAGAGTTGGGGCACTGAGGCCGTTTTCATTTGATAGCCACGATTCTGGCACTTTTAGTATTAGCCTTGAATTGTACTTGTACCGTGTCCCAGTTAAACGCCTGTCTGGTTGAACTTGTATATGCATAAATCAGAGACTGTGGGTCCTTCACTCAGTCAGCATTGCGATGCTCTTGTATAAAAATATGTATGTATGTATATATATATATATATATATATATATATATATATATATATATATATATATATATATATATATATGTATATATATATATGTACAGTGGTGCATCGTAGTTCATACGATTCTAACTAAACACAACATTCAAGAGAAATTAGATTTGGAGTTTGAACAAGGATTCTACATTTGAACTGCAAAATACATTGAAAAAATGCCTCAACGGATGGTGCTTATGTAATGGGTGTAAACGTCATCAGTTGTGCACCCAAGTCATTTCTCATTCCTGCTTTGAAAGCATCTCTTGTGTGGTTTAAATGCTTTTTTCTGTTTATTTTTGGTCTGTTTGGTATATACAGTACATTTGTTACTGTATTTATTGCCATCAGTTTCAATTTATTACTATCTCTTCATTTACCTTTTCTATTTATTTATAGTAAAGTTTGCTCCTTGTTTTACTTTTGTCCTGTGTTTATGCATATGTTGCACTATGGCCCTTGGAAACCTTATTTTGTGCCATTGTATGCTGCAATCTGGTGTATGGATAGTATGACTATACAGCCACTTGGCTTGATTTTTAAATTGTATGCAGAGCCAGCTTAAGTGTACATTGCTCAAAACTGCCCAAAAAGAGATATCCAAAATACATTCCTTCTTTTAGATATACATGGTCTAAAAAGAAAATCTAAACTGAAATCCACAAAATGGGGGAAGTGGTTCCCCCTTGGAGATTGGTTCTCTCGCAATTGTATATGAAATTGACGAGCAATGGATGGTAACCACCTTGGAGATCGGCATCCACATGATTGCATATGATAACAAAGAATAAGGGGTGGTACCCCATGGAGATCAGTGTCATTTGATCACATATGAAATTGACAAGCAGAAGGTGGTACCCCGTGGATATCTGTGCCCAAGTAATTACATGTGAAATTGACACACCTTGAATACTGGTGCCCACGTGAAGGCATATGAGATCGATGAACAAGGGAATGATGCCCCTTTGAAGTCACTGCCCATGTGATTGCATATAATATTACAATACAATACAATTTTATTTTTTTACAGCACAAAATCACACAAGAACTGCTGCGATGGCCTTTAACAGGCCCTGCCTTTTGATAGCCACCCCCAGCATTAACTCCCTAAGAAGACAAGGAAAAACTCCCCAAAAAAAGCCTTGAAGGGAAAAAATGGAAGAAACCTCAGGAAAGGCAGTTCAAAGAGAGACCCCTTTCCAGGTAGGTTGGGCATGCAATGAGTGTCAAAAAAGGGGGTCAATACAATACAATACACAGAACAAAACAAGTAATCCTCAAAACAATATAATACTGCAATAGAAATATTACAAGTACAGAGCAGAATTCAACAGTAGATGATATCACATAATACGATTTGGATTTGTTCAGAATCCTGGAGACCTCAGCCATCTACCTACTCCCCCCATTGAGCATTCCACAGCTGAGGCAGCGCTGGGCCCACCAATACGATGAAAGGACCCCTCTACCTAACGATTCCTGCAATCCTCCATCAGAAAAGACTTTTCCTTAGGCAGGCAAAACAACTTGGCAATAGGGCAGTGACTCCAAGTGCAACATTTGAGTACCGAGAAGAGAAACAGAATAGGTGAGTGTTAGTAACAAATTATAACTTACGTTTTAGTGGTAATGACTAACAACAGAGATGCAGTCTGTACAGTTAATCAGCAGCTCTAGTCAGGGTATGCTAAACTGAAGTAGTGAGTCTTCAGACGGGATTTTAAAGCTGAGACGAAAGGGGCATCTCTTATAGTAGCAGGCAGACCATTCCACAGTTTAGGAGCCCTGTAACAAAAAGCTTGACCTCCCACTGTTATTTTATTAATCCTTGGAATCATAAGCAGACCGGTATCTTGGGATCTTAATGTGCACTCTGGTTTGTAAGTCATGATAAGTTCAGACAAGTAAGCCGGACCTTGGCCATTTAAGGCTTTATATGTTAAAAGGAGGATTTTGAAATCTGACCTAAACTTAACTTGTAGCTAGTGTTAGGATTTAAGAACTGGAGTTACATGTTCATGTTTTTTTGTTCTTGTAATTATTCTTGAAGCAGCATTTTGGATTAACCGGAAGCTGTATAGAGAACAGTTTGAAAATCCAGTGAACACAGCATTGCAGTAGTCAGTCCTACTAGAAATAAATGCATGCAGAATTGATGAGTGAAGAGTGATACCCCTTGGAAACACTGCACAACAATTTTTTTTGAAAACTCTTGCTTCCAGAAAGGTGTTTGCTGATTGTGACAGGTACCTACTGGGTATGCACAAATATAGTTTTGGTTTTACTATCACATAGGAACTCTGAGAAATAGACATTTATATGTTTACTGACAATAACATATTTAGTCACATTTATGTTTCACATAAGCTATTAAATTCAACAGAATTAAAAGTGTTTTGCTCCTGATTTTCTTTTGAATTTAATGTCTGGTGCATCACGTTGCAGCGTCCAACAGCAGTCAGCAAGCATTGACAGCTTCCAGTTGCCCTGGTATCATTTCTCCATCGTAGCAATGTCCTGGTGAAACCTTTCACCGTATTTGTCACTGACAGCACCGAGATTTGAGGGAAAAAGTCCAAGTGTGAGCGGAGGAAAGGAATCTTGAGTGACATGTTGCACTTCATTGTCTTGTATGCTTTGAGACGTTTGTCTACCAGCTGAATGGAATCTGGGGCTATGTAATTGCCCAGAAAATTGTCAACAACGTCTTTGAAGGCTTTCCAGGCAATTTTTTCCGGCCCAGCTAACAGATCTGCAAATCGCTTCTCACTCATAACATGTCTGAT
The DNA here is from genome assembly GCF_900747795.2 of Erpetoichthys calabaricus. NCBI lineage: Eukaryota > Metazoa > Chordata > Cladistia > Polypteriformes > Polypteridae > Erpetoichthys > Erpetoichthys calabaricus. The sequence continues at coordinate 16,287,775 of NC_041397.2, forward strand.
CTGGGGGCCAACAAAAATGCCCTCTTTGATCTTGGCGTCAGTTATTCTTGGGAACATCTGTCTTAAATAATGAAAACCTTCGCCTTCCCTGTTCAGTGCTTTCACGAAATTCTTCATGAGTCCCAGTTTTATGTGAAGAGGAGGCAAAAATATCTCTGCCTGGTCGACAAGTGATTCATGCGGCACATTTTTCTGTCCTGGGACTAACTTTTTACGGAGTGGCCAGTTCTGTCGAGAATAGGGTGACTGTTTGCCACGACTGTCCCATTCACAGATGAAACATCAGTACTTTGTATAGCCAAGCTGCAGTCCTAGTAACAGAGCAACAACTTTAAGATCTCCACAGATATTCCAGTTGTACCTGCTATACTGGATGTGCTTCAGCAATAGTTCCATATTCTCATATGTTTCTTTCATGTGTGCTGCATAGCCAACAGGTACTGAAGGATAAACGTTGCATTGTGTAGCAGAACAGCTATCAGGCTTAACATTGACGAATCAATGAAGAGACGCCACTCTTCCGGGTTGTGATCACAACCCAAGGCCAAGAACAATCCTTCATTGTCACAACAGAAACAGAGACTGTCGACTTAGGCAAAAAACTTGGTTATATCATGATGTCAGCCTCAAAATATTCATACCTGGTGACAGCAAACACCATTCCTGCAGTCTCGAACCCAGCAGCTCGGCTTTTGCTTTTGACAGACCCAAATCTCTGACCAAATCGTTCAATTTGGACTGTGTTATCATATGTGGATTGCCTGATGAGCACGGTTCAAAATCCGGGCCAATGTCACTGTCAGTACCCTGCATTGCAGTTTCTTCATCTGGTCCGTCTGAGATCCAATCCTCTGGTGGTTTTGGAATTGGAAGACTGTCATCATGTGACATGGGTCTCATTGCTGAAGGCAGATTAGGATGTCTTTCGAGTGCCTCTGAGCCAGGCTCTCATACTGATAGCACATGTCGCATAGCAAATGTGAGGCGCCCATTCCTTGTCTTGATCACCAATTTTGTTGCCAAAATACAGATGATAAGCTTTCTTCACATGAGCAGTCATCTAACGTCTCTGAGGCACAAGTGTATATTCGCCACAGATATAGCAGAATGTATCGCGGCTGTTACGACATTGACGAGACATATCGCCCGACACCAAAACGTCTATAGCATCAAGCTTACTTATTGTTATATTGCTACAGGTACTATACTTTACTATACTGATACTATACACACACACACTGACTATCTAGATTAAGCAAATAAGCAGGATCGGTGTATGCAAGCCACCTTTATAGCATGCTGAGACAGCGTCAAGCTCCTTCAGACCTGCCCAGGATGTCAACTTCCACAGAACAGTTTCCAACCTGACCTGATTCCATGACTGGTCATACCCAGGCTGCACAAACCGTTGTTGATAAGTCACTTATGGGAGCGAAAATGTTTGGATACAAATATAAGAAAAAATCATGACAAAACTGAAACAGTACGTGATGGGTAAATTTTGATATGATATTCATGATCAGCACCCAAAAATCTATAAGAAACACCCAACAGTGTTCAAGAAGCAAAAACGTTGTTGTACAGTGAAATTGGTGCCCTAGTGATCTTAAATGAAATCAATGAGTACAGGGTGTTTCCCCCTGCAGATCAGACACCGCCCAATCGCATTTGAAATCAATGAGTGCTTCCTTCTTAGAGATCATATATTAGACAACTTTTAAGAGCCCCCTTGGGCATGGTGCCCTTAAGCTAGTGACCTTTGCTTGACCTATGCTTACACTGGGCCCTGACTGTATGGCACTATATAAATAACTGTGCTGCCAAACTGAATCTTTACTCTTTACAAGTAACATTTATGCCATATAGAGCCTTCATACCGGATCACACAGTTTAATTGCTCAGCATCAGAGAGTCAGAGGCAGGGAATGACGCAACAGCCTGAGTATCCTCTCTAGGTCAAACTTGTTGCAGTTGAAGGAGCACAATTTAAAGAATTTAGATTTTTTTGTGCCTTTTATGATGAAAGAGCAGCATTTCGGCTTCTGCCCAAGGTAATTCACAAGATTCAGATACATTACAGTTCTTTACTTTTATTTTGGTTTTTAAGTTTGCACACACTTATTTCATACTGGTAGACAAAGGCAGGGAATGGACTAACAGCCTTGAGCTTTACATTGTGGTGCTTTTGACACTGGGCCATATGGCCAACAGTCTATTCTTTACACTTTAAGGGAGTTTTATTTTATTTTATACTGTGTCCTTCAGAGGTAGCAAGAAGCTGAAAGAAAAGAAAAGTTAAAAGGTTATATCCTAACATGGTTTACTTCAATTATTTTACGGTTTCAGTTTAAAATACTCACTTAGCCACAGGCAGGGAAAGAACTGGCACACTTGTACTTGATAGTGCAGTGCCATAGCCCCTGGCCATTGTGTAGGCACCACAATTAAAAGAAGATTTGAATTACATGATGTATTGCGTTCTGTAGTAAGCCTGCAGCATTTTGGATTTTTACCAAAAGTGACCTACACTGAGTGTCCAGTTTATTAGGTACTCCTATCTTGTAGTGTGTTGTGCCACTTTTCACCCTCATAAATTCCTATGGACATGGAAAAAGCTGGATGTGTTGTTCAAGAATGTTGCAGCATGAAGAAATGACACAACAACAACTTGCTGTCTTGTTCCTGGAACCATTCAGTGATAATAGGTGCTTTCTGGCATAGTGCATTTACATGCAGGAATTGTCTCCAGCTACGTATAAACTGTACACATTAAAGGAATACTTGATCCAAAAATGATAATTTTTTGCTTTTTTTGAGAAACTGGTCCTAAAACAGCTATGGCCCCTGGTTTCAGAATATCTGGATCTTCTGCAGTTTGCCTATCAAGCACATAGAGGTTTAGAGGATGCTCTCATCTACATGCTCCACAGCTCCTACTCCCACTTGGACAAAGCCAGCACCACAATCAGGATTATGGTCTTTGACTTTAAAGCCATGGCTTTAAACTCCATTCTGTCTCATCAAGTGGGGTAAAACTTCAGGGTTTTGAAATTTGATGTTCCCACAATCTCTTGGATCATTGACTACCTGACCAAAAGACAGCAGTTTGTGAGGCTGTGTGTCAGAAATGGTGGTGCGTGACACTGGAGTTGATGGGTGCTGTCCTGTCTCCCTTCCTGTTCACCCATCTACACAACAGATGTCCAGCACAAAACCAGTGCTTGCCATTTACAAAAATTCTCAGATGACTCCTCCATCAGAGGCTGCATTAATAATGGAGAGGAGTCACTGTGCAGGGAAGTCATAGAGGACTTTGTTTTGTGGTGCAGCATTCAGCATCAGCAAGACAAAAGAGCTTGTGGTGGACTTCCGACGTGCCAAGAAGCCACTGAGACCAGCCACCATTCATGGGGAGGACATGGAACTGGTGCAGAGCTACAAGTACCTGGGGGTTCACATAAACAGAAAACGGGACTAGTCTGATCACACAGTGAAGCTGTACAAGAAATGCTGGAGAAGACTAAACTTCCTAAGGAAACTCAGGTCTTTTGATGTGTGCAGCAAGCTGCTGGAAATGTTCTACCAGTCCATAGTAGTCAGTGTGGCATTCGACAGGGTAAGCAACCTGAGCAGAAAGGAATCACAATGTCTGAGCAAACTTATCAGGAAAGCCAGCTCCATCACGGGGTGAACCCTAGACATGCTGGAAGCTGTTGTGGAAAAGAGGATGGTAGCAAAATTTGATGCCATCATGAAAAATCCCTTCCATCCCCTCCAGGAGGCACCATCTTGGAGATCTTTTAACAGGCTCATTCCACAACGGTGGGCTAAGAATAGCCACTGGGGGTCTTTTCTGTCCACTGCTATCAGGCAATTCAATGCTTCAGTCCTCTCGATGTACTCAAGTTTATTGTCATTGATTGATTGATTGATTGATTGATTGATTGATTTGGTATATTATTTGCTCTGTGAGTCTGTATTTTTGTTTTTTATTTTTCTGTAACTGTATGCATTTGAATTTCCCCAGGGATTAATAAAGTTTATCAAATGAAATCTATATGTCACTTATCCTATGTAGTTTGTAATTTTAATCTCATGTTTTTGGGGACAAAGTACATATCACAGATTCTAATAGAATGGGACCCAATAGTGACCAATGCTGGACAGCGATAATGTGAAAATCATCCATGGTAAAAAGAAAAATAATTCTCATGTGACCTGTTTTGCATAATCCACATGTCAGCCATCCATCTGAATGCTCAAAACAGGCAAAATGCAAAACAGTAGATTAAAAAATGTTCTCACCCAACACTACAAATTACAGTGAGTAATATATAAAAAATAAAAAAATATTTTTGGGTGAAATATTCCTTTGAATTGAGCCTTGACGCAAAAAGAGGTTTGGGGCCGCCTCCTGCATACTTGAAAAATCGCAGCTAAAGCGAAAAGGTTGCAAGAAAATGGTGTTTACAGACAAGAGCCCAGAACAGGACTGAGGTTTGGTGCTGACATGGTGGATTTTAAAGATGGAGGGAGGAAGTGACGTCTTCAAGGGTGGGACCGGAAGTGACGTTCAAGGGCCCAGGTGGAATTTCCCATATTTGGTCTGCTGGGAAAAAAGAGAAAGGGTCAGTGCACTCTGCCACCCTCTGGTCCGACTGGGAATTACCTTCTTTTGAGCCCTTTATCTGCTTCCCATGCGCATGTGTGTGACAAGGGATGGACTTGGTCTGCAACGATGTTTAGGTACACCTTGCCATTCAGACAGGAAGTCCCTAGTGGGCATTGGGAAAACGTGCACCCAACCCCATCACACTGCTAACACCAGCTTATACTGGTCACACCACTATGAATGTTTCCATGGACATGGTGGCTTCCACCAAACTCTGATCCTTCTGTCAACCCGACACAAAGGAAAACTGGATTCAACAGAAAATACAACTTTTCTCAATTCCTGGCCTGTCCAGTTTTAATGTAACTATTACAAATGTGCCCATTGGAGATTATTTATTTATTTGACCTGAATCTGACATGGTGTTTGGCTGCTTAGCTCATATTGTGAGACCCGTTAAGACCCCCCTGTGCCGAAACACAGGTGACGCATCCATCGAGGGTTTTGTCCTCTGTGAGACAACAGCAGGTTCACCACATCACAGAGGCAACTACAAGTCTGCAGACCCACCGCAAAATGCGTCCATCGGCCCTGGTGAAGGAGGTTCATTTGGCCAAGTAAGTCGTGGCAGAGTAACCCAGCTGATAATAGAGGCCTGCAGAGCAGCCATAAGTTTTGGAAGTCCTGGAGAAATTGTAAAATGAAAGCAAATTCAGGAAGCTGCCTTAAGCTCGAGGTCCGTGAACATGTGCTGACAGCCACACACCCGAGTGGGAACTAGATGCCTAGGAAATAAAAAGGCCTCCACCTTGATCAAGGCTGCAGGGGTTGAAGGTCACAAGCTGTATCGCTGACTTTATTATTAATTTATGTTGGGCTGGTGTTAATGATTGGCCAGGTAGATCGGCACAGCCAAGGGACACCCAGCAGGGTCTTTTTTTGACCCCCTGGACTAAGAGAGAGAACACGAACTTTGGAGTTTTTCTTCTTCAGCTAAATATCTACAGGAAATTATTTATCTTGGCTTTGAAAATGTATTGTTACAGCATAAGGGTTCACATTAAAAATACTGAAAGGATAAATATGGGTACAAATTTTTTGTCATGCAGAAAAGTACGATGACTTTGAAAGAGATTGAATACTTTTGCCCGCCGCTGTATTTCATTCTCTCATTGTTGTTGAGGAGAATCCAAAAAAGATATTAAGGTGGTCTCTTTTTTGATTCTTCATTTTTTTGGGTGGTGGGTACAAGTTGTAGTGGTCCGGTGCTGCTAAGCTTCACACCGTCGATGAGACGGTGATTAATTTATTTTTTTTGGTGGAGACGTATCAAGCCTTGGCCAAACCCACACACACTCACAAGCAGAGACACAAAACCAATGAATGAATAAATAATATATTAAATGAAAACCCAATACAAAACAACAACATCAGACAAACCTCCCCTTTCCCCTACGGCGATACAATTGTAACATAACAATGAACCACAACAACGAACACTTACGCCAACGTCTTATACAGTCCAATACAGCAAAAGCAGGTGAAATGGTATGATGTGAAGATGAGAATCCCGAGAATAGCTTCCACAGAAAATAAGTGAAACAGTCCTACCAGTAGGCCTGAGCGGCGAGGGGTGAAATTTCCAGGAGCGCTCCTTTTGAAGACGCACAACGATGAATCCACCACTATACACATGACAGGCAGGCATGAGACAGTCCATTCATCCTAATGGGAAACAATCCAGGGCACAATTGACTATTCAGAAGATTGGCCAATCAGGGTACACAAAAACACTGATCTCCCGTTGCTCCGTCAGGACCCCCTTTTCAACTTTCCTACTGGCCTCTTTCGTCCCCAGCAGCCCCTACTTCTGTTCCAGTCATCCTATGTGGGTAATCCCACTTGGGCTTCTGGGAAATGGAGTTCTTCCCACAGTAGCACTGCTACAAGGTTATCAGAAGAGGCTATTTGTGCCTACGCAGTTAAAACTTATTCAAGTGTTCCACCATCATGCACGGTTATTCCTTTTTTCGCTTTGACCATGAAGCTCTTCCAATATTTGTACTGTTTCATTTCATTTTTTTTTTTTTTTACTTGGCGTATTGCCCCCATTCTTTGAGCTTTGAACCTCCAAGATGATGGGCCAGGACCTCTGTCTGCACTCATTTTGATGGACCCTAATCCTCAGCTACAGGAAAATAAGAAGTCAGTATTGCAGCTTTGCAGCTCTCCTGTTATAATGTTTCTGAAAATTCTTTCTTTTTCTGACCTTCAGGACCACCTTCTATCTGAAATAAGAAATATGGTTAACACACCGACACAACCACAACAACATAAATGAGCAAATTATGTGTGTTGATAATAAATCAGGATAACAGTCAGCCTTGTGGTTGCAAATATAAAACACACTGGGAAGAGTGCTCAAAGTGGACCTATACATCAAATTATCAAAGCAATTTGGTGCACCCTGGGGAACTTTACTTAGATGAGCAGAATTTGCAGTGGATGGTGTGACAGATCTCAATAAATTTGGTGCTGCAGTTGCATTGATTTCATTTTGGCGAGGAGGAGGCTCGGTTGGGCATTTTGAATTCACGCTAACCTCTTTTGTATTTATTTTTTATTTTTTCAAGTGACACCTTAGGGAATAAAAGCCGTCAACTTTGCAGCGTATTAGATGAGACAAAAACTGGACATACGGGTCCCCTCCCAGGTTTCCCACTATAACCTAATCTGCTGTAATGAATGGATGGGCTAAATATTACCTGCCATTTTCAATGAAGATGAACTATTTCAAAGTATCACCTAAGAAATACGCCAGATACCTTTGTTTGTTTTACCTTTCAAATTGCAATAACAGAAAAAGGTCACGTTGCATTCCATTTTTCAACAATGACCTCCAGAGTGAGTGAAGGTTTAGCTAGCTTACTGAAAGTTATCGATTTAGATGGTCTGCTCTTTAGTGGAGGGTGTCTGTAATACATATGATGTGGGTGGCAACGGCACTTTCACCAAGCGTGAAGTACATACCAATGGCCTCCGTGCCATTAACCCATGCGTTGACCTACTGATTTAATGGTATGATGGCATCTGTGATACTTGGATTGCAACAGCAAGCATGACAGGTCTTCTGGTCATGTCTGTAAATAAAATATAACATCAGGATCTGTCAAAGTGTGTGGGTGGGTAGGTGGGAATTGGGGGCCGGCTTAAGTCTCCAGTTCAAATGCTGTTACTTTATTGTATAGAGGCTTATAGGGTCAGGTGCACAGAACACAATGAAATTCTTACTTGCATGTACTAAATCAGATTTTAGATGCCGTTTGTTTCTCAACCACTGGGTCGCAGGCTGCCACTGGTGGGCCACAAGATGTTATTGTTTATAAGGTGTGACAGATAGGGGGTGCCACTGAGCCCCAAACCCTGGGGATAACCAACACAAATACAATACAATACAATTTATTTTTGTATAGCCCAAACTCACACAAGAAGTGCTACAATGGGCTTTAACAGCCCCCCAGCCTTGACTCTCTAAGAAGACAAGGAAAAACTCCCAAAAAAACACCCTAGTAGGGAAAAAAAAATGGAAGAAACCTTGGGAAAGGCAGTTCAAAGAGAGACACCTTTCCAGGTAGGTCGGGCATGCAGTTGGTGTCAAAAAGAAGGAGGTCAATACAATACAATACACAGAACAGAACACAAGGAATCCTCAATATAGTATAACAGTAAAATAAAAATATTACAAGTACAGAGCAGAATTTAACAGTAGATGATATCACATAATATGATTTAGATTTGTTAAGAGTCCTGGGGCCTCATGCATAACGCCATGCGTAGAATTCACGCTAAAACATGGCGTACAGACAAAAGCAGAAATATGCGTACGCACAAAAAAATCCAGATGCATAAATCTATGCATACGCCAACTTCCACGTTCTTCCGCTACATAAATCCCAGTCAGTGAGAAAAGTAACGCACGTGCACGCGCCTGTTGCCACTCCCCAACTCCTCCCAGAGTTACACCTCTTTGAATATGCAAATCAATATAAATAGCCCTTAAGCTCAGCGTTCTGTGAAAAGACAATGGCAAAAACACAGGGGAAAATAGAAGAGTTTCAGCAAATACCAAGTGGAGGCAAAGAAAAACGTATTATTTGTTGGTTTAAACAGTGGCATAAACAACAAAAGGAAGTTAATCGAGTGACATGGAGTGTCAGAGAAATTCGAAAGTTCAAGTTCACAAAGTCGCACAGTGCCCGAAATAAAAAAGAAGTTGTCAGATATCGAAGTCGCTGTGAAAAGGCGAGTCGTAGCCTACCGTCTGAGTGTCATATGAATACTTATTAGGGTACAGAGAAAAGACAAAAAAACAGGCACACAGTGACAAAAAAAGCTCGAAATGTCAACTTTAATCTCGAAATTTCCATTTTAATCACGTAGTTTATTTTGTCATAAAGTAGAACATCATAAACTTCATCTTAAAATCATTTAATTTACTAGTTTCTCAAATACCATCGTAACTAAAGTAGCACGTTAAATGTTTTGTATTGTATTTGTTCTTCTATGTGTGTGAATCACTATGTGCTTCTTAAACGGGCTTTCTGTTCCTCCGACAACACAGAATCCATTACATTCGTGATATTACAGCTCTCTGAATAATTAAAATACTGAGATGTATACTTGAAATAATTTTCATGATGATAAGAATTAATGCATTTTATTAAACATGGGAACACGGTGGCACAGTGATAGTGACGAGCTGGCGCCTCGTCTAGAGATTGTTCCTGACTCACGCAAAATGCTTGCTCTGCCGTGCTTGACCTTCGATGAAAAAATTTATTGCAGCAGTAATGTCTCTTTCAAATGTACTAACCTCCAATTCCTGTCCTTCCTTTTCTTTCTCCAAGTAACCAATCGCGACACAATCAGCTCTGTAATAGATGTCAAGCCATCTGTAAGCTTAGAACGCAGATTCCTCAAAACTTTTAAGGAACATTGAAATATCTTTGTAGTACGTGTTTAATTATTCTATTCATCTATCCTTCCAGTGTTGCGCCAGCTCCAGCAAGAATACAATGCGAGGCTGGAACAATCCCTTGCTAGTGCTGCGACACTGTGTCCTCACATGTTTAATTATTAACAATATAGATTATTTAAATGATGTTAACATTTTATCTGTATAATGCAATAAACATATTTTGCTACATTTCATCTTAAAAATGATATAGTTATCATATGTAAATACATGCTTTATAAAGTGGCTCAGGTTGTGCAATATTATAACTGTTTCGCAAGTTTACAGTGAGGTAATTGTACTTATAGTTACAAACAGTTCTACAAGGAGCACTTGATGGACTGATTGATTGCGTTTATAGATCTTGGGATGAAACTGTTTTTGAACCACGAGGTCCCTAGAGGAAAGGCTCTGAAGCGTTTGTCGCATGAGAGCAGTTCAATAGACATCATGGCTGAGCCAGCGTGTGCTTGATGCTGTATACCAATAATTCTCTTTCAGATCAGCTGCTTAAGAGCTCTCACTCCACACTCAGATACAGTGATATAAATACTTGAGAGTAACAACGCTAAAGCAGCTATGGTATTTGGAATAGTTTGGCAATTCCGTGGACCATTATATTGTTACGGGTTAATTACAATCAGATGCCTTAAACTAATAAACAATATGCAGTTAATTTCAGTGTATTTGATAATGCTGTCAGGGATGTGGATCTAAAAAAGAAAGGGAACAAAAGCACTGCTTTGACACTGAGTGCCGCCAGTTTGCAAAACCGAGTGGAGAACTTGCATACACCAAGGATTTAGCTGGCATGAAAATGTGCGTGGCTTTACGCCAAGTTTAGTTTTTATACTTCGCGATTTGAGCGTGGAAATGGGCATAAGCAACATTTTTGTGCGTGTGCACCATTTATACATGAAGCCCCTGGAGACCTTGGCCATCAAGCTGCCTCCCCCAATTCCTTTCCACAGCTGAGACAGCACTGGGCCAGCCAATCCAATATAAGGACCCATCTACCTGACGATTCCTGTGATCCTCCATCAGACACGACTTTACCTTAGGCAGGCAAAACAACTTGGCAGTGGCACCAAGTGCCACATTTCAGTACCGAGAATAGAAACAGAATAGGTGAAGGTTAGTATCAAATTCTAACTATCCTGTTACTTATGTTTTAGTGCTAATGACTAACAACAGAGATGCAGTATGTTCAGTTAATCAGCAGCTCTAGTCAGGATATGCTAAACTGAAGTAGTGAGTTTTCGGCCGGGATTTGAACGCTGAGACCGAAGGGGCATCTCTTATAGTAGCAGTCAGACAGTTTAGTGGGCCCTGTGACTAAAAGCTCGACCTCCCTCTGTTATTTTATTAATCCTTGGAATCATAAGCAGACCGGCATCTTGAGATCTTAATGTGCGCTCTGGTTTGTAAGTCATGATAAGTTCAGACAAGTGAGCCGGACCTTGGCCATTTAGGACTTTATATGCTAAAAAGAGGATTTTGAAATCTTCCCTAAACTTAACCGGGAGCCAGTGTAAGGATGTAAGAACTGGAGTTATGTGTTTGTATTTTCTTGTTCTTGTAATAATTTTTGCAGCAGCATTTTGGATTAACTGGAGGCTGTATAAAGAAGAGTTTGAACATCCAGTGAACACCTCATTGCAGTAGTCAGTCCTACTAGAGATAAATGCATGAATTATTTTCTCAGAATCCTGTTTACTTAGAAAGCACCTTAATTTCCCAACATTTTTAAGATGGAAGAAACATGATTTGGACAACTTTGTAATGTGCACTTTAAATGACATGCAAGAGTCAAAGATAACTCCAAGATTGCGGGCTGATTCAGTAAAATTAATGGTGATTCCAACTGAGTTAAATGATGACAAAATATTGTTGTGATCAGCGTCATTCCCTTCAATGATTAACATCTCTGTTTTATCGGTGTTTAAAGATAGGTAGTTCTCATCCATCCACTCTTTTAATTCATTAACACAACTAATTAAAGTCAACATTGGAGGAATTTCATTTGATCTAAAAGAAAGGTATAACTGGGTGTCATCTGCATACGAGTGAAAATTAACATGATGTTTCCTAATGAGAGATCCCAGTGGAAGCATGTAAAGTGAAAACAGTAAAGGTCCCAGTACTGAGCCCTGTGGGACATCAAATTGAACTTCTGTGTATAATGATGGAGTACTGTCAGCACATTTCTGTACATACTGGGATAAGTAAGAACTAAACCAAGCGAGCACGGTGCCTGTGAGGCCAACATCATTTTCTAGCATGTGCAGTAAAATAGAATGGTCAATGGTGTCAAATACAGTCATAGTTTGAAAACAGAGGGTTGTATTGCAAATAAACCTTCCAAAGTCTTCTTGAAGGCAGTAGAAGCACAATTACAGGTATATTCTTCTTTCTTCCTTCCCTTCTCTCCCCATCCACCTCCCTCCAGCGAGTGTTGCCTTCTTTCCTCCTGATTCTGACTAAACTGGAGGAGGCTGGATGGGTTCCTTTTATGTTGCACCCAAGAGTACCTCCGGTGCTAGGGCATTTTTATTTCTACACCGTTGTTTGTTCCTCCATGCATAGATCTAAACCTGGTCTGTCCTAAACTCCCTGCCCCTCCATTCCCTAATTTAAACAATCCTCTACTAGCCTACTCATATGCCTTCCCAATACATTGGTGCCCTTTCAGTTCAGATGTAACCCGTCACGGCGGAACAGGTTCCATCTGTTCCAAAAGGAGTCCCAATTCCCCATAAACCTATACCCAGGGCTGCTGCTGGCCAAATGGGTGCCCTAAGCAGAAATTTACTTTTGTGCCCCCTCCCCCAAATATTAATTAGGCAGCCGTAACAGAGGTGAGGGCGCACGCGTCATCACGTGTGCTTAGCCTACTCTGCTTTCACCGTAAAATGCAATATATACGTTTATATTTTTGTTTATTTGTATATGTATATTATTAATATTAATTTATTATTATAATATATAAAAACGATTTTTATGAGCAGCTGGGATGGTACCCCCCTGGGAGTTGGTGCCCTACGCAGACTGCGTACTCTGCGTATAGGGAGCGGCGGTACTGCCTATACCCTTCTACCCTGCATCAAGATTTGAGCCGCACGTTAAGCCTTCTGATCTCTTTAATCTTACCTGGACTGGCACATGGCACAGGCAGAACTTCAGAGAAGACTACCTTGTCAGTTCTGCTCCTCAGCCTGGCGCCTAACTCTTTGAATTTAGAGTGCAGAACTGACAGACTACCCTTATGAATAGACTGATGGAATCTATGAGAATCATCATGATTCCCCAGAGCAACTCCTGGAGGCAACCATGGGACTCAGCAAGGATGACTTACGGCACTGCAATTCCCATCATGCCCTGCAGGTGTCCAATTGGTTACTAAAGTCCTGAGATGCTGCTGTCTAGATAGATAGATAGATAGATAGATAGATAGATAGATAGATAGATAGATAGATAGATAGATAGATAGATAGATAGATAGATAGATAGATAGATAGATAGATAGATAGATACTTTATTAATCCCAAGGGGAAATTCACATACTGCTGAAAAGGCTGCCACTCTCGGCGGCGCCTGAGTCATGAGGAACATATTCCCAAATAGAAGTCCCAAACACTGTTTCTTTTCTTTTGACCTCCTCTCCAGGTAAGGGTCCCATACTCATCCCAGACCGGATGCCAGTCCATTTCTGTTCTTCTGTTCCTGCTTCCCTTCTCAGCAAGGGTCCCCCTTTTCTCCCATATCAGGATGCCAGATAATCCTACCTGGCATTTACAAAGTGTAGTGGATCACAATGGGTTGTGACATGATGGTAGGTTGTCACTCCATTCACCAATGGGGAGTCACCCCCCCCACACCCTTGATGCTTGTGCTTGATTCACCAAGGGGAAAACACCCCTTCGTAGTGTATTTAATTGAATATAGGTTGAAAAGGATTTGCAAATCATTGTATTCTGTTTTTACAGTGATCCCTCGCTGTATCGCGCTTCGCCTTTCGCGGCTTCACTCCATCGCGGATTTTATATGTAAGCATATTTAAATATATATCGTGGATTTTTTGTTGGTTCGCAGATTTCTGCGGACAATGGATATTTTAATTTCTGGTACATGCTTCCTCAGTTGGTTTGCCCAGTTGATTTCATACAAGGGACGCTATTGGCAGATGGCTGAGAAGCTACCCAACTTACTTTTCTCCGTCTCTCTCTTGCGCTGACTTTCTTTGATCCTGACGTAGGGGGATTGAGCAGGGGGGCTGTTCGCAAACCTAGACGATACGGACGCTCGTCTAAAAATGCTGAAAGATTATCTTCACGTTGCTACCTTCTGTGCAAGCTGCTTCCTGAAGCGACATGCTGCACGGTGCTTCGCATACTTAAAAGCTCAAAAGGCACGTATTGATTTTTGCATGTTTGTTTTTCTCTGTCTCTCTCTCTCCCTGCTCCTGATGGAGGGGGTGTGAGCTGCCGCCTTCAACAGCTTTGTGCCGGCAGTGCTTCGCATACTTAAAAGCTAAACAGCCCTATTGATTTGTTTGCTTTTTTTCTCTATCTCTCTGACATCTGCTCCTGACTTGAAGAGGAAGATATGTTTGCATTCTTTTAATTGTGAGACGGAACTGTCATCTCTGTCTTGTCATGGAGCACAGTTTAAACTTTTGAAAAAGAGACAAATGTTTGTTTGCAGTGTTTGAATAACGTTCCTGTCTCTCTACAACCTCCTGTGTTTCTGCGCAAATCTGTGACCCAAGCATGACAATATAAAAATAACCATATAAACATATGGTTTCTACTTCGCAGATTTTCTTGTTTCGCGGGTGGCTCTGGAACGCAACCCCCGCGATGGAGGAGGGATTACTGTATTTACGTTTTACACAACGTCCCAACTTCATTGGAATTGGGGTTGTACATTATAGTGTCAGTGAAATAATTTATCATTATAATCTGAAGATAATGAAGGTGTGTGGTGAGTTTAGTGTGAAGTTAATACTGAGTAAAAGTTTATTTTCTCCGTGCATACCGGCTTACATGCCAGGGAGTCCTTTATTCATATTACGTTTTGCTTGCATTTTATACTTTTACAGTTTCTACAGGTTTGCAGTCGGTAGTGGCTATTGGAGGTAAAAAATAGAAAAAAGACACAAAATATACAAGTTGGTGTAACTGTTGTTGAGATAAAATTGAAACAGTAAGCTAATTCGTAGTTGAAGCCACACAAAATGTTTCTTCATATTAAGGTGGATAAATTCGCAAATTCGCCAGTGCTTTTCAGTGAGGGATTTTAAATTGTAAAAATATACACAGCACAAACAAACAAACAAAAACTCTTCTTTGAAGAATAAACATGTAACATTTCACCAAAATTTGTCCATGGGTGGCCAAGTTATTTCATACTGACGGACAGACAGACAGACATGGGCTATCACAATAGATGCTTTGTATATTATATGTGAACACACCTAAAAAGATGTGGTCAGGCAAAGCAAAGTTAAGAATCGTAAGATACAAACTAAACTGAACAACAACATAAGGACAAGATGAAACTCGACAGGCAAAAGAAAAATAAGGGTTGAAACCAAAAACAAAATATTACCGTAAGAGCTTTATGGGAAAATAAGCTAAATGGTGTTAAAGATTCTTTCAAACTTGTGTTTTCCACAGACAGATAGCTTGTAGCACTAACACCACCGTGTTTATAGTGCAATAAGTCATTGGTTTGACAACTGAGGTCACATGATCTTCAAAATGGTGCAGTGTCCATCCATCCATCCATTCATTATCCAACCCGCTATATCCTAACGCAGGGTCACGGGGGTCTGCTATAACCAATCCCAGCCAACACAAGGCACAAGGCAGGAACAAATCCCCGGGCGGGGTGCCAGCCCACCTCAGTACACACACACACACACACACACACCCACACACCAAGCACACACTAGGGACAATTTAGTATCGCCAATGCACCTAACCTGCATGTCTTTGGACTGTGGGAGGAAACTGGAGCACCTGGAGGAAACCCACGCAGACACAGGGAGAACATGCAAACTCCATGCAGAGAGGACCCAGGAAGCAAACCCAGGTCTCCTTACTGCGAGGCAGGTGCAAAAGAAAATGAAAAGGTTAACGAAAATCAGCTTTTAAGGAAAAACTGAAAATATTGTGAGAAACGGACTCTTCATGAATCAAAACCTCAAAATATGTCCTGTAAAATGGACACAAGACAACGTTAAGGAGTTGGGACAACATTATGGTGACCCCATATAATTACAAGAGTACAACAAGTTGCAGATGCCCCTTTTCAGACGAGAGCTCATAACAGAACTGAATCCATATTGACTGATTCCTGGTGTCACATACGTGCGCATGGGAGGCAGCTAAAGGGCTCAAATGAGGGTAGTTCCACGCCAGACCAGAGGGTGGCGGAGTACACTAATCCTTTCTCTCTTTCCTCTGCAGATCAGTTACGGGAAATTCCTCCTAACCCCAATAACATCACTTCCGGTCTCCGACCCCAATGGCGTCTCTTCTGGTCCCCGACCCTGATGATGTTTCTTCCTCTGCCTTTCTATAAAACCGCCATCTTTACCTTCTTCAAATCAGCTCTGTTCTGGACTCAAATCTGTACACAATTGCTCAAGTAATTTACTATTTTGCAGCCAGGTTTCAAGTATACAGGAGGAGGCCCCAAACCTTTTTTGGATTCTTGCCTATTCATTTGAAAACGGGTTATGAGGTGACTTGGCAGGAAAAGGCGGGTCCAGAAGGGTGGAAAACAGAAGTGACATCAGCGGCAGACTGGCTGTCAGTCTCCTGTTCTGCAGAGGGAGGAAGAGAGAAGGCATTAAAACACAGCGCCAACCCCTGGTTCAGCGGGGAAATTACAATCACAAGA
This sequence comes from Erpetoichthys calabaricus, assembly GCF_900747795.2. Taxonomy (NCBI): domain Eukaryota; kingdom Metazoa; phylum Chordata; class Cladistia; order Polypteriformes; family Polypteridae; genus Erpetoichthys; species Erpetoichthys calabaricus. The sequence goes on from NC_041397.2 coordinate 16,304,310, forward strand.
ACCCTTAAGCTACAACTGATGCGTGTGACAGTCCAAAAACACATACTGTATAAAAATTGTCTAGTGCTACTTAGGGAGAAGAACATTTTAATTCCATTTGTTTTTCTTGAAATTATCAACATTCAATCAAGTCCCCTATCTTCAGTTTTTGGCTTTTCCATCTCCTGGTCCTTGAAAATGTTTTTTTTTTTCTCTGCCTACTTTCCGTCCAGGGAAGCATAGATGTAGTGGTCCCCACTCAGTTTCGTACATGAAACATCACAGTAAAAGCTCAATTCAAGGATAACATCAGAGAAGCAGATGAAAGTGCTGCTCCAAATCCAAGTTCTTGGACATTTTGATGTCCACACTTTGCCAAAATCAGCATGTGGATTTTTTTGCAGTTTTGCCATGGATTCATTGTTTCCTTTTTTCTTAACTATTATGTAAAATATATATTAACAAATTTGCAATGCTTTTTAATTAATTTTCTATTTTATTGACAATTGTATTGTTTGCCTCCTAATTCCTGACAAATATTAATTTTCTGTTTTTTTTCAATATTACTGTCTTATTAATAATTTATCACCCATGGGGCACATGGAAAGTATAAAGAAATCTACTTTTTATAAATCACGTTACAGTATTTGGTTTCAGACAGGTTGTCAGTCTTGTACTTACGGCAGCATATTGTTAAAAATGATTTTCTAAAATTGTTCCCAATTTTATTTTCTGGCTTAGAGCCTAATATCTCACAGCAAACACACATCTGCTCTGCTGAGATAGGCCGACTTTCTTTTTCATTATATGTAACTAGATTACCAAAAATGTAAGTAATACAGATTTGGGGGGAAAATAGTCTGTTTCAGAAATAAACTGTCGAAGGGGGTGTCTCAGTTGTTAGCCCTGTTGATTCACAGTTAAAGGGACTTGGGTTAAAATGTCCATCCCTGCCAATGTCCATATGAGTTTATATCTTTTCTCCAGATTTTCCATTTCCCTCTCACACACCAATGATGTGTCTTTTAGGATGATTTATGGCTTAAAAATAGACCTGTGTGGGTGTGGGATTAATTCATGTTCCCAATGCTGTATCTTTAGGCTCCTTAGTGAATGTTCATAATTGACAAAGCATCTTCAGAAAATCTCTCTCTCTCTCTGTGCCATGTCTGATGCAGATGCTGGTAATCATGGTCTTCCACCTGTTCCTTTTCCTCATCATGGTAAAAATCCCATTGCAACCCATGTTGTTCCCGGACCATCTTACAGCATTTCCAATGATGGTGTTTCTCTTCTTCCAACTTGTTTTCTTTCCATTTATTTTAGCCATCAATACAACACTTTCAATACCTTCAGCTCTGATGATGTGTGCCAAATATTTCAAATATCTAGTCTTTATTTCCATCCCTCTATCCATCAATCCATTCATTTTTTGATGCTTGTCCGTGTCACGGTGGCATCACTCTAAGCAAAGGTGCCCAGATGTACCATTTCCCGGCTACCTCCAACAACTCCTCTGGGAGATACCTCGTGTCACACACGTGAGATTAGGAGGAAGCTGAGTGGACCAAGTGGGGGTAGTCATCCACCAGGCCAGGGGGTGGCGTGGTGTGCTAAACTTACTTCTGTTGTCTCTGCAGGCCAGATATGGGAAAAACTACCTGATGTAACAGCAACAACGACACTTCCGGCGGCATGAATGATGTCACTTCCGGTTCTGGCGCCCAGAAAGACATCACGTCCGGTCCTGGTGCATAGAACGACGCCACTTCCGGTTCCGGCCTCAGATGACATCACATCCAGTTTGGGCCTTTATATCTGCAGTCTTTTCCACTACTCATTCAGTTCAGTCTGGAACTCAACAAGAACATTTCTTGTCAATTTTCATAACCTTTTTGCAGCCAGGGACAATATAAGGGTGGCTACCCCAAAACCTTTTTGTGTGTTGAGAGTAATTAATTTATACTATTCATTCCCAGACCATCTGAGAGATAAAGTACAATCTCTCCAGTGTGACTTGAGTCTGCACTGAGCCCTCCCCTCAATTGTTGGACAGGCCCAAAATACCTCCCCAGGGAGACGGTTACCAAGCATCACAATCAGATGTTCGAACCATCTCAAATGGCTCCTTTTGATGTGGAGGAGCAGCTGGTCTACTTTGAACTCCTTCTCAATGTCAGTGCTCCAAACCCCTTCCTCTCAACCCACTATAAAACTGCCATATTATTTCATGTATTCCAGTTCAGTCAGTCTGTTAAGACTACTTGTTGCTCTATTTTTCCTAGTATACAGGGTGGATACCCCAAACCATCATCTTGGTTCTGTTGTTTCTTTCCACAATATGTAATAGGAAGATGTAAAGGGGACATTTCTGATCAACCGGTCAAAATACATAAGTGTTGAGTGTAAATAAAGATTTGTCTGAACTTCTTTGAATGCCACTTCTGCTCGCCTCTGATTTGGTTATCAGATAAGGTGTATCTCTTGGCACACCAAGCCTGAACAACAATACACCTATTTAGTCCATAGTTGTATGGCGCCAGCTTCTATCCCAGCTGTATAGGATGCAAGGCAGAAGCCAACAATGGTTGGAGATTCCAACCAGTCATAGTGCAAAGCCACACACATTCGCACATCCAGTCACTTTGAGGCCAATATGTGATCCCTTAGTGAATGTCTCACACATGTTTGAGATATTAGTGGGAGAGAAAACTCAGCACCAAGAGAAACACTCATGCACATACAGTACGTGAAGAGCATGTCAGTCCACCTAGACCAGGCCAGAATTCAAACCCTGCCTTTTGCAGCTCTGAGGCTCATGACTGTTCCACTTTGTCACGTCTTCTTCTTCTTCTTCTTTCGACTGCTCCCGTTAGGGGTCGCCAAAGCGGATGATCTTCTTCCATCTCTTCCTGTCCTCTGCATCTTGTTCTGTTACACCCATCACCTGCATGTCCTCTCTCACCACATCCATAAACCTTCTCTTAGGCCTTCCTCTTTTCCTCTTCCCTGGCAGCTCTATCCTTAGCATCCTTCTCCCAATATACTCAGCATCTCTCCTCTGCACATGTCCAAACCAACGCAATCTCACCTCTCTGACTTTGTTTCCCAACTGTCACGTGTTAATCAAAGAATAATATTTGTAAACAAAGCAAAACTATTGGGAACTATTTCAGATTCAGCTTTTGATCAGTTATGACTTTCTATTTATTTATATTGTTTTTTTTCCATGTTGATTTAATTAATATCTTCACTAAACTATTTTTATTAAGCATTTGCTGTATGCTATGTAAATGCAAGTGTTGTATTTTGCATAAAAGGATGATAATTCATCCACGTATCCATTAGGCAGAACCGCTTCACGGGATGATAAATGATCAGTAAGATATGGCGATCAGTATTCCATGTGTATCTTTGGTTTAAAGTAGGCACTTTATCAAAAATCAGCTTATCTTATGCTCTTAATGGAAGTCTTTGCAGCACAAAATTAAACAAAACTACAGCTTTTTAATATTTGATAGCTTTGACTAGTTTTTGAAAAGCATATTTTTGTTAGAGAAGATCTCTTTCTATTTTACACGTTAGGAGAGGAAGGTTTCATTTTTATGGAATTAATCACAATTTCTTTACAGAAATGGATAGTATCATCATTAAGTTTTCCATGGAGAGCTGATGGAATAAATACATCAAACTCGTCATCAGTCTTGATCAGTACGTATGTAGAAAGTATTGTGGTGGAGGGATAGTGATTAATGTGCCTGCCTCATGAACATGAAACCTGTGTTCAATCTGGTCTGTAATGTATTCTGTCCCAAGTACGGCTTGCATACTTGGTCGTTGTGAGGATATCTTCAGGTTTCTCTTGTGCCTGCCGTGTATTGGATAGCAAACAATTTGATTTCACAGCAGGGACATCTCCTGTGTTGGATTACTATCCCATCAAATGAATGTTTGAGTTTTGTGTTCACTGAGGTTGAGAACCTTTGCAGGTTACAGATATTTCATGGCTTCCAATATAACAGATGAATGTCTTTTTGGATACACAACTAAAGATATAGTATCTTAATATATTTAAATTTGCTCAGTTAGTAGATGCTCTTTTCCACAATGACGTACCAAAGAGGTCTGGTGTCTGATTGCACATTGTGAACTCAAGATACCAGCCTGGTTATGCTTCTGCTGCAAGAATTATTACAAGAACCTGAAAGTACGAACACATAACTCCAGCTCTCATGTCCTTCCACTGACTTCCAGTTAAGTTTAGTGCAGATTTCAAAATCCTCCTTTTCACATATAAAGCCTTAAATGGTTGAAGCCCTTGTCACTTATCCGAACTTATCATTACTTACAAACAAGAGTACACATTGACACCTCAAGATGCAAACCTGTGGATATGATTCCAAGGATTAATAAAATAACAGTGGGAGGTTGAGCTTTTATTTACAGGGACCCAAAACTGTGGAATGGCCTGCCTGCTACTATAAGAGGAGCCATTTCAGTCTCAGGTTTTAAATCCCAGCTGAAAACTCATGACTTCAGGCTAGAATACCCTGACTAGAGCTGCTGATTAGCTGTGCATACTGCATCTCTGTTTGTTAGACTGTTACTAAATTTCCGCTATTCTGTTTCTGTCCTCGGTATCCTCATATGACACTTGGTGCTACTGCTTTCCTACCGAGTTGTTTGCCTGCCAATAGAAAATCATCTCAGATAAAGGAGCACTGAAATCATCAGGTAGAAGGGTCCTTTCATGTGATTGGCCAGCCCAGCACTGACTTAGCTGTAGAATGACCAATAGATGGAGACGACTTGTTGGCTGCGGTCTCCAGGACTCTCACTGTGTCTGGCTTTTCTCTCACTTCTTCTCTACAATCTGGCCTAAGTTCTACAATCAATCGATTGACAGGCATTGTTCTGTTTTATCTATCTATCTATCTATCTATCTATCTATCTATCTATCTATCTATCTATCTATCTATCTATCTATCTATCTATCTATCTATCTATCTATCTATCTATCTATCTATCTATCTATCTATCTATCTATCTATCTCCTTACATGTGATAGCTCTGTATTTAGTGAGTGGTGTAATCTGTACTTCAGTTTTTCCTTAAGAGTTGTAACAGCATTCTGCACCTTCACTTGGTGAAATATGTTGTGCAAGCACAAAGTAGTTTGTACTGTTGGATTGTATTCCCGAGGTGGCTGTGATAGATTGGACATCGAGCTCTGTGAAGAGGATTACATGTGTTCTGTTTCGTGGGTTGTATTTACCCCATTTTTTTATACCCATTGCACAACCACCCTAAGTGGAAGAGGGTCTTTCTCTGAATTGCCTTTCCCAAAATATCTTACATTTTTCCTCCACAAGGTTTTTTGTTTGGGAGGTGGGTTCTTAGAGAATCAAGGCTGGGGGGCTGTCGAAAAACAAGGCCTATTAAAGCCCATTGAGCGATTCCTGTGTGATTTTGGGCTATATAAGAAATACATTGTTGTTGTTTTGAAACAAGTATGACAGGACAAGTTTATAAAATTGTTCACCACATGTGAAAATGCCTTAACCAAAGAAAATGACACAAGTGTAGCAAGTCTTATCTTACCTTCTAAGAACCTCACATCAAAGCCAATATCAATTAGACAGCTAGTCATAGAACAATTACTTCTTTTTGAAACTTATAATAAAACTTTAAAACAAAGGAATAGTGAATCTGAAAATTATAAAAATAATCACATATGTTCATTCAATTATTGGCAAACCAATTTATTCCAATTAGTGTTGGAACAATACAAAAAATGACTTTGGTATTATTACCAGCTTTTCGGCCTCAGTAACAGCTTAAAAAACAGTTCTGAATCAAATAACGGATAACTCTCCCCTACCCCATGTCACAACTGTTCATTCCCCCAGCCCATAAATGTGCCTCCCTGTCCCACTGCATAATTGTGTGCATCCCTGTTACACTGCACTCCACAAATCATTATTCTTTGGAATCTCCAGCACATTTACTGTATATAAATCTATACATTTAAAGACTGAGGGAGGGTGGTAGACTTGTGCCCCTTGATGAATCGAGGTACTCTAGAGGTTTTCAAAAGAGCAGTGTGGAGGAGGTTTCCCTTTGAGTTTCGATCACAAGGGTAGAGTGGCAGCTCTGTGGCTATGGATCTATTCTGGTATCTGGAAAGTTGCCCGTTTCAAGTCCTGTTACTGCCAGAAGGGATAGTATTCTGTTGGACACTTGAGCAATGCCCTTAACCTGAAAATTTCTTCAGTGGCTCCAAAGGACCTCCAAAGCTCATGTAAAAGGACAATTTCTCCTTGGGAATTAATAAAGTAATGTGAAATCCTTCGTATAATGCGCGCAATTTTTACTTATTTTAGTTCACTAAAAATGGGGATGCACATTATACGTCATTTTAAAGCAATATTTTTTCTCATAAATCAACATAAAATGTCAGATGCTGCATGCAGTGTGCTGTTGTTGTGTGTTAGCTGCCTCTGGCTGCTGTGGCAGTGGTTGCGTGGCAGAGGCGCGAGATGCTCCTGGGCTGTTTTCTGAAAAGTACACAAAGCAATGGTTTCTCACATAAATCAACATAAAACGTCTTTTGCCGATTCTATGCCACTCTCACTGCATGTTTGCCGTAACTGACTACAGAGGCAGCGGCTGTGCAGGTTGGCATCGGTGGATGGGCAGTTGCAGCGAAAGTCGCTGTGTGACGCAATCTGGTTTATACCTCTTATCATTGTAAGTGGTGGTCCTCTCAGGCAAACATTGCTGTATGTGCATCAGTTACCAATCAGCTGATGTTCGTACCTCACTATCATTTTTAAATCTCGATCTCCAGATCACTTGCACCAAAGTCCCACATGTCAGAGTTCAATTCAAAATAATAAAATAGTTGCAAAATGTCATCCCCCGAGTATTTTGTATTTGCGTATTCACTTTGCTTTTTCGCCAGATGTTGATGCCATTTTTGCTCTCCCAATTTTTGCCTTTGTTTGCTCTTCACTATTCATGAACAAGCAGGGATTACACATCACAAGTCAACAAACATAACATTTCTACAAGCAAAGGGAGTCTACTGTAATCATAACAGTGAGTATTTTTTGACATTTATAGCTGATTATCACCCCCACCCCGCCTGTCAACAAAAGTCAACATCCACCCTAAAATCTTGAAAAGTGAAGGGTGCACATTATGTGTAAATTTATTTTTTTACCTGAAAATTTTTGGCTAATTCAGCACATGCATTTTACACGTGTGTGCATTACATACAAGATTTTACAGTACAGTGATCCCTCGCTATATCGCGCTTCGACATTCGCGGCTTCACTCTATCGCGGATTTTATATGTAAGCATATTTAAATATATATCGCAGATTTTTTGCTGGTTCGTGGATTTCTGCGGACAATGGGTCTTTTAATTTCTGGTACATGCTTCCTCAGTTGGTTTGCCCAGTTGATTTCATACAAGGGACGCTATTGGCAGATGGCTGAGAAGCTACCCAACTTACTTTTCTCTGTGTCTCTTGCGCTGACTTTTTCTGATCCTGACGTAGGGGGATTGAGCAGGGGGGCTGTTCGCACACCTAGACGATACGGACGCTCGTCTATAAATGCTGAAAGATTATCTTCATGTTGGCTACCTTCTGTGCAGCTGCTTCGTGAAGCGACATGCTGAACGGTGCTTCGCATACTTAAAAGCACGAAGGGCACGTATTGGTTTTTTTTATCTGTCTCTCTCTCTTTCTCTCTCCCTGCTCCTGACGGAGGGGGTGTGAGCTGCCGCCTTCAACAGCTTTGTGCCGTGGTGCTTCGCATACTTAAAAGCAAACAGCCCTATTGATTTGTTTGCTCCTTTGAAGAGGAAGATATGTTTGCATTCTTTTAATTGTGAGACTGAACTGTCATCTCTGTCTTGTCATGGAGCACAGTTTAAACTTTTGAAAAAGAGACAAATGTTTGTTTGCAGTGTTTGAATAACGTTCCTGTCTCTCTACAACCTCCTGTGTTTCTGCGCAAATCTGTGACCCAAGCATGACAATATAAAAATAACCATATAAACATATGGTTTCTACTTCGCGGATTTTCTTATTTCGCGGGTGGCTCTGGAACGCAACCCCTGCAATGGAGGAGGGATTACTGTATATCAAAAAAAAATTGAGCATTAGGTGCTTGAAAGCTACAATTGTCTTCCAGTATTGAAATTAAAGAAATGCTGGTACCATACCATTTTAAAAATGGGGTTTTTCTGTACTTTTTCAGTACCAGTATACCACACAACCTGGCTAGAGCCCTTTGCATAATCACTGGATGAAAGACAGGAGCAAGCATTAGATGATAGTTTGGAAAGCTGAAACAGAGTGCCATCTAAGGAAGTTACTTTTTTAGGAATGTGTTTTTAATTGTACGGTGAATTTTAATAGTAAAATGTATGGCATTTATAAAACAAAAAAAACTTATTCACATGATAATCAGAAAAAAAGGTAACAGTCACAGAGTTTCAAGAAGGGTCTAGAGCTCTGCTATTCTTGAGCTTCATGATGCTTGAGCTCCGCAGAACAGCCAATCAAATTGCATATTTATATCACATGATTTACACAGTGGAAACTCTGAGAAGGGTCTGGCAGAAGCCTGCAGCACTACATGGCAGTGTTGCTACTCAAGAGTCACTCACTACAAGACAGACATGCAAGGCACGTCTTCAGATGGGTGTGTTAAGAAAGATGAACATGACTGGACATATCGTGCAACATGATTGAGGTGTAATGCAAAGGCCACTAAACAATATTGGGCATGTGCAATTTGATCGGCTCTTCAGCTGAGTGGAAGTCGGCAGCTCGACTCTGCAGGGTATTTATGTGTAGCCTCTATCAGGTGTAAAAGTCTGTTTCTTTAAATGACTTGTGAGCTTCATTTTCTCATTCTCTTGTGACGCCACCAGGGGGCGTACAGCCACCCTAACCCGGACACAGGTTTCACAGAACACCCGGTTTATTTACAACAAAACACATTGTCTACAAATCATCAACACAACAGTGGTCCCTTCTTGCCACCAGTCCTTCTCCTCCTGACTCTGGCCATCGAATGGTGGGACTGACCCCTTTTTATAGGGCACCCGGAAGGACTCCAGGGGCCTCATGTATAACGCCGTGCGTAGAACTCACACTATAACATGGCGTAAGCACAAAAGCGGGAATGTGCATACGCACAGAAAAATCCAGATGCAGGAATCTGTACGTACGCAAACTTTCACGTTCTTCCACTACATAAATCCCGATCAGCGTGAAAAGTAACGTACGTGCACGCGCCTTCTGTCCCGCCCCAACTCCTTCCAGAATTACGCCTCTTTGAATATGCAAATCAATATAAATAGCCTTCTGTGAAAAGACAATGGGAAAAGCACGGGGGGAAATATAAGAATTTCAGCGAATACCAAGTGGAGGCAAAAGAAAAACATACTATTTGTTGGTTTAAACAGTGGTATAATCAACAAAAGGAAGTTGATCGAGTGACAGAGTGTCGGAGAAACTCGAAAGCTCAAGTTCACAAAGTCGCACAGTGCCCGAAATAAAAAAGAAATCACATATCAAAGTCGCCATGAAAAGGCGAGTCGTAGCCCACCGAGTGTCATGTGAAAGCTTATTATTGTACAGACAAAAAAAACAGGCACACAGTGACAAAAAAGCTCGAAATGTCAACTTTAATCTCGAAATTTCCACTTTAATCACGTAGTTTATTTTGCCATTAAAGTAGAACATCATAAACTTCATCTTAAAATCGTTTAATTTACTAGTTTCTCAAATCCCATTGTAACTAAAGTAGCACGTTAAATGCTTTGTTCTGTATTTGATCTTCTATGTGCTCTATGTGTGTGAATCACTACCTGCTTCTTAAACGGGCTTTCTCTTTCTCCGACAGGACACAGAATCTATTACATTCGTTATATTACAGCTCTCTGAATAATTAAAATACTGTGATGTATACATGATATCTTTTTCATGATGATAGGAATGAAAGCATGTTATTAAACCTGGGAACACGGTGGCGCAGTGATTGTTCATGTCTCACGCAAGAGGCTTGCGGTGCCATGCGCGACCTTCGATGAAATAATTTATTACAGAAGTACAATCTCTTTCAAACATACTAACCTCCAATTCCTGTCCTTACTTTTCTTTCTCCAAATACCCAATCACCACACAATTAGCTCTGTAATAGACGTGAAGCCATTTGTAAGCTTAGAACACCGATTCTTCAAAACTTTTAAGGAACATTGAAATATCTTCATAGTACATGTTTAATTACTCTCTCCGTCTATCCTTCCAGTGTCGCGTCAGCACGAGCAAGAATACAACGCAATGCAGGAGCAATCCCTGAACTAGCTAGTGCTGCGGCACCGTGTCCTCACATGTTTAATAATTAACAATGCAGATTATTTAAATGAAGTTAAAGTTTTATCTGTATAATATAATCAACATATTTTGCTGCATTTCATCTTAAAAATGATATCGTTATCATATGTAAATATGCTCTTTATAAAGTGGCACAGGTTGTGCAATATTATAACTGTAGTGCAAGTTTACAGTGAGGTGATTGTACTTATAAGTACTTACAGTTCTACAAGGAGCACTTGATGGACTGATTGAGTGCGTTTAGAGTTCTTGGGATGAAACTTTTTCTAAACCGCAAAGTCCGTACAGGAAAGTCTCTGAAGCGTTTTGCCATGGCTGAGTCAGCATCTGCTTCATGCTGTATACCAATAATTCTCTTTCCGATCAGCTGCCGCTGTGATTCCCCACTCAGATACAGTGATATAAATACTCCGAGTGGTGCAGTGAGAGTGATATGGAAAAAGATGATCTGCTGTGGCAACCCTTAACGGGAGCAGCTGAAAGAAGAAGAAGATGCAGTGAGAGTAACAACGCTAAAGCAGTTATCGTATTTGGAATACTATGGCTATTCCCTGGACCATTATATTGCTGCAGGTTACTTACAATCAGATGCATTACACTAATAAACAATATGCAGTTAGTTTCAGTGTATTTATAAAGCCACGTCAGGAATGTGGAGCTAAGAAAGAAAGGGTGACCACACAGGAACAGTAGCACTGCTTTGACGCTGGGTGCCGCCAGTCTGCAAAACTGAGCGGAGAAATTGCGTTCACCAGGGTGTGAGGTACCATGGAAATGTGCGTGGCTTTATGCCAAGTTTAGGTTTTATACATCACGATTTGAGCGTGGAAACGTTCGTATGCAACATTTCTGTGCGTACGCACCATTATACATGATGCTGAGGGCCACAGTAGCAGCACGAGAATCAAGTCGGCCCAGAATTCCCTGTCTCCCACTACAGATTCTGAGGAATTCCCAGGCGGTTCCAAGCCTGTTAAGAGATATAAATAGTCAAGCATGTCCAGGATCTGCGGCAACTCCAGTCTGATGGTTTTGTGAATTGCTGTGCTTCTCACCCCATCAATGGAATGTTAGCCCAGCCACTGGAGAAAAAACTTGATTTCTGCCACTTGTACTCACAATTTCATTCTTCACCCACAGTTCAGGCCATCGGTGAAGACAGGTATGAAGATGAAGTGGTACTGCCATTTGACTCTGCTTCTGTTTCACCACCACAGCCCGGTACAGCACCCACAAAACAGCAGCTGCTTCTCAAATCTGCTTGTTGATCTCAGTTCCCTTTTCCCTTCACTCGTGAATGAGAGTGGACTGAATGTGTGATGCCATTCTCTTTGTCATTACTCCAAAGGCGAGGCCATAGATGAGAACTAAAAGTCTTAGCTTTTGCTTTACCAACATAAGGTGTCAATGTGTTCACTGTCACCACTGATTTTATAACTTGTCACATGTCACAAAATATATCATGCATTAATTCTTCAAAGACATCCATTGAATGAATGGTGCAGTATTATGCTACTTCTATAAAATTGTGCAATAAATATTATAAATCAACTCTTCATATTTTAAACCTTTCTACTCAGTTCTAACATACTAAGTCAAATATAAATTCATTTACCTAATATCTGTAGTATATATTCTTTGGCATCATTTACCAAGAATTGTAAAATTCATTAAAACAGATACGTATTGTGCTTTAAAAGGCATATTTTGTGGGTAATTAAAATTTATACAATATTTGCCATAGGACTAAAAAATCTCTCTCTTCTTACATTTTCTCGCAAAAAAAAAAGGCTTCATTCAGATGAGAAGTAGATCAGAGTGTAGCCAGTTACTATCAGTTTTCCTAAGATAAAAATACTAATACATAAAGAAGGAAGGGAATAAAGAATTGCCTTTCACTGAAAGATAAGAATCGAGAATATGAATAATAGTAGAATAGAATAGTAGGGTCATTTAAAAGGTTCCAATGAATGATCCAGTCAAATGTTGATTTTAAAGCACATAACGCTTTAGTGTAAATGGCTTCTGTAATCGTAACATTTGATGGGTGATGGTCTTGAAGTGTTTTGTCTCTCTCTTTCTCTCTCTCTATGTATATATTTACACATGTAAACACATATACACACACACACACACACACACACACACACACATATATATATATATATATATATATATATATACATACACATACATACACACACACACATACATACACACACACACTCATATATATATATATATATATATATATATATATATATATATATTAATGAGTAATGTTTTCTGTCTCAAGGAATTCATTCCTAAATAGAAAAATACAAATTTAAAAAATGAATAAAGCACTGGCTGCTGTTGTATTTGCCCTTCATTGCTTTATGGAGAAAACATTTTGTTAAAATTATGCACTTCATCATGTGCTTTCAGATGAAACTGAGGTTCCTAAGGTTAATGCTTTCTGCTGAGTTGTTAACCTCGTGAGCCCGTATTCATTAACATCTGAAGAAAGGTCATCTTAAGATTTTGTTGAGCAACCTGTACTCAAATATGAAAATAGCCGATGTTATCTAAGCGTATCAGAATATGTATGAATGAATTATTTATTTTTTGGTTGAGCATTTTACTCTTAATAGTAACATGAAATATTTTGTAAAATAAATATCAAAAATGTCATAGATACTGTGCGTTTGTATGTGTGTTTACAGTACGTTTCTCGGCCTTTTAACAGGAAAAGTTTGTGGTGCTCAAAAGATACCTGGGGTTTGAATACATAATCCATCAGTAATTTGTGACGATAAAAATGTTTTTTTTTTCCTTTACATGGAATATGCAAAAAAACTGTCAATGTTATAACCGTAACCTAAGCCATTGCTGAAAAGCTAAAAATAAAACCACAGACCCATTTTTCTAACAAGCTGCTTAAAGTTTGCAGATGATACCAAGCATCATTGGTAGATGATCTCAAATCCATCGAATCCTTACAGAGGGATTGGACAGCCTACAGGTGTGGACAGAGTTGTGGCAGATGTATTTCAATGTAAGTAAATATAAAATATTACATGTAGGAGTTTTAAAAATTCTGTGCCCAAGATTACGGTACAAAATGAGTTGGAAAAACAGCCCAAGGATGGGCGTTTTAGGTTTCTTGACCATTTAGGCCATTTGTCCATAGCATCAGAATTATCATCATTAAAGACGTAAAAATGAATTAGACAGTCATTCAGTAGACATTCAGTTCATATTTAAGGACTCTGCATTTCTATTATTTACATGTTTATCTGATGTAGATGACACCACAATTGTGAGCCTCATCACAAATGTCTGTGAATCAGCAATGAAGTGAAGTGGCTTGCGGCCTGCTAGGTGAATCGTTTGTCTGTCAGTGTTGCCGAGATCAAGGAGATGATTATTGACCTTAGAACGACTCTAGCCATCCACACTTAAAGTCAAAGTCAAAATTTATTTGTTAAATAGAAATTATACATATAGTAGAATACGTAGTGAAATGTTAAACTTCATGATTGTGCATTCTGTAGCAATATAAAGGACCATAACAATAATACATAACTTTATAAACATTAATCAAAATTATTATGTTAAATGAGTGTAATAGCATGCAGTATAATGGAATTATACAAGATGTGCTAAATAATAAATAAAAAGTAAATAACTTAATAAATTAAATAACATAATTTAAGACAGGTAACAATTTATCTTGACTTTCCAAAAACATTTCATAAAGTGCTAAATGAAAGGTTGGGCATCAAACTAACAGAGGTGGAAGTTCTGGGTGTTGTGTGTAGATGGTTGCAGAACTAGCTCAGATACAGGAAGCAGAGGGTGATGGTGTGAGGACCATCACCAGAATTGAGTTCAGCAGGGGTCAGTGCTATGGCTGCTGCTATTTTTAATATATCTAAATGATTTTAATAGGAATATAAATAGCAAGTTGGTTAAGTTTGCAGAGGATACCAAGCTAGGTGGACTGGCAGATCATCTCGAATCCGTTGAATCATCAGAGAGGGACTTGGACAGCATACAGGGTTTGGTAAATTTGTGGCAGATTAAATTTAATTTAAAATGTGATGTTTGAATGCACAAGTGGAGGTCTTAAAATCGAAAGTACACCTTAAGAGAAGGGTTTAGGATTGGTAGTGGAATCTCAACACTATCAACTGCCAGATAGTGTTCAGAAGTCATTAAGAAGCCATTCAGGTTATATAGCTCCCTGATGTGTGGAGTGCAAGTCCAAGGAGGTTCTGCTCAACCTTTATAACATACTGGTGAGGCCTCATCTGGAGTCCTGTGTGCAGTTTTGGTCTCCAGCCTACAAAAAATGAGTGCTAGAAAAGGTCCAGAGAAGAGCAACTAGGCTGATTCCAGAGCTACAGGGGATGAGATACGAGGAAAAATTAAAAGAACTGAGCCTTTACAGTTTAAAATAAAGATGAATAAGAGGTGACATGATTGAAATGTTTAAAATTCTGAAGTGAATTAGTCCAGTGGATCGAGACTGTTATTTTAAAATGAGTTCATCAAGAACACAGGGACACAGTTGGAAACTTGTTAAGGGGAAATTTTGCGCAAAGTTTAGGAAGTTTTTCTTTACAGAGAGAACCACAGACACATGGAATAAGCTGCCAAGTAGTGTGGTAGGCAGAAGGACTCAAGGGGCCTTCAAAACTCAACGTCATTTTGGAAGAAATAAGTGGATAGGATTGCAAGTGTTTTTGGGCCCCATGAAGTAGGGGCTCCCCAGTCCCCACAGCACCCCTTGGTGGCACCCACAGAACCCAACATGAATGAGCCAACAACTCCTATGATGCCATGTGAGAGTCCGTTTCAATATACATATATGCCCCTGAGGACAAATAAAGTTCAAAAGAAGTTAATTAGCAGCAAAAACAAGTCACTAATTAAGAAAAGGGTTCAAATTAAAACCTGCAGCCACTGTGGCCATCCAGGACCTGAGTTGGGGATCCCTGCCTAGAATGACAAAATGAAAACAGGATTTTTGGAAATTTTTGCAAATTTATTACAAAAAAAAAACCCCTAGTACTAAAAAAAACCCCTGAAATATATGAAACTGAATAGAAAACATTATGAATACACTATGCATTATTCTGTAATTTTGCTTTTGATCACAATTTTATAATTTTTCAGGTCTTCACCTAAAGTCTAATATTAGATTAAGAGCAACTGACTGAACATAACACTTTTTTTAGTTATGTAATTTATTGAATGAGCGGATTTATTTGACACTAGACAAAGAGCCCGTTTCGACAACGTAAGATGAAACGGGCACAAGTGGAATAGCAAGTAATAAGTATAAGCACCACAAACCTGACATAGGTGTATTGAATGAATGCGTAATTAGGCCTGGAGCTGTAGTCGAAATCGCCTTTCAGGCCTCTAGAGCTTTAATCAAAGTCTCCTTTCTCTTTGCATTTTCTCGGCCGTAAATCCGCTGCCTGCCGCGATTTTGGTCGAAGTCACCTTTCTTTTTGAATTTTCGCAGCTGTAAATCTGCCGCCTGCCGTGATGTCGGTCTTGTAAGGTGTTTCGGGCAGCTGGCAGAAGGTGATTGCGCATTCGGCTTCGGACATGCGCAGAAGGCGACTGCACTTTCGGCTTCAGACGGACGTGAGTGAGTGAGTGAGTGAGTGAGTGAGTGAGTGAGTGAGTGAGTGAGTGAGTGAGTGAGTGAGTGAGTGAGTGAGTGAGGAGACTGGCAAATTATATATAAGATTAGCTGGATTATCCCTCCAGCCATAAATAATTCTATCTTTTACCATGATGTTCTTCTTTTTGAGTAATGTTGTATGCCCAACTTCATTTTTTTCTGTATTTTCCTCATTCTGCTTCACTTCTATTCAAAGGTTACATAACCTAAATATCATTTCATCTAATAATATTTTTTGTCAATCGCAACCTATTTTCCTGGTTTACTTCCCTATCATGTGGCCTATTCCTTAGTTGTCCTCTGTCATAGTGTTACAGTGTTCATGATTGTCTTCCAGAGTCTTCCATGTCATTCTCCCTCATCTTCTTGTGAGGCTGTATTTATCCAATGCCTAGGGAGGCTCCGCTTAACTTCTTGAACATTCCTGGGGAAGTAAGGTGTAATGTTCCGAGGTTTCATGGAATGCAGAACATAGCATACCTGTATGAAATTATTGTTAATCTCCCATTGAGCCCCACTTATCTTCAGGGTAATTTGCTGGCTACTACAATGTTCTTTGTGGAGAGGGTGTCAGACTTCCGCTTCCTGGGAGTCCACATCATGGAAGACCTGTCCTGGGGTGTGAACACAGCTGAGCGGGAGAAGGCGGCTCAGCAGAGACTTTTTTTCCTGAGAGTCCTCAGGAAAAATAACATCCCCCAAAAATTGCTGGTGTTCTTCTATCGCTGCTCTATTGAGAGTAGCCTGTGCTACTGCCTCTGCGTGTGGATTTCCAGCTGCACAACAGCGCAGAGGAAGACACTTCAGTGAATCGTAAAAACGGCCCAGCAGATCATCGGCTGTTCTTTACCCTCTCTGGATGAACTGCACAGCTCTTGCTGCCTCAGGAAACCAGAAAATATCTTAAAAGACTTCTCACACCCCGATCATGACATGTTCCAAATGTTGCCATCAGGGAAAAGATATAGGAGCATCAAAAACAAAGACTAATAGACTGAATAACAGTTTCTACCCTGTTGCTATTAGGGCACTGAATTGCCACCTAATCACCTCCAATGCAGTAGTGCAATAGATGACATCTTGTATTCATTTGCAATTAAGTTTTATATTGAATGTTTGTGTTCTACCTCATTTCTTCTTATCCTTTATCCTTATTTTAATTATATTTTATTTATATTTTGACACCACAGGGACTGCGCCTAATTTCATTGTATTTGTTAGAATGACAATAAAGATATTCTGATTCTTTGCATCCACGAGCACCAGTGTTGTGCATGAACTAATGGTGAACTTAACATAACGTAACGCATTTTCAAGTGAAGAACTTGAAGCTAGTTTAATTTTATGTGACATTCTGGATCCCTGTAATGTAGGGGTGGAGTCGAATCCAAATATGATATTCGGATAAGCAGAAATAGTGGATTTTACAAATAGTTATTTCGTACAAATTTTTTGCCATTTATTTGTATTTGGAAAAAATAATGTAAAATCAAATAGGCACTGTCTGTGTCTGCCTGCTTGTGCTTAAGCTGCTCCCCCACTGACACAAGCACGCAGTGAAGCTCCGCTTTCGCTTTTAGGAAAACGTACTTCACAAGGCCACTTTTTATTTTTCCCCATTGGACATGCAGTGTGCGACGCGAATTTTGACCGGCAGCGTAATAGAAAAGAACTGAGAATCTCATACTGACCTTTAAGTATTTTGCACTCTGCACTTTGATATTCTTTGATATCCTTCTGCTGTGAAACATTCTGACCTGTCATTGTTTACACATGTCTTAAACAACTATTATCATACACTGACTCATGCAGCCATTTCTGTACTACCTCGCACTGTGCTGTATTATCTATTATTTATTTATTATATTACATATTTATTGACTACTAGACAAAGAGCCCATTTCGACAACATAAGATGAAACGGGCACGAGTTTGTATCAGCAGTGTATGAAGAACAAATGATAAGTAACGAAGAAGTTGTTTTGTAATGATTGTAGTCTGCTTTACTCATTACTGTACTGGCTTGTACTGTTAGTTGATGAATTTTCCAGGCCTATAGTATAATATTGAATGATGAATGTTCCAGTACAATATGGAATAGTAATAAGTATAAGCACCACAAACCTGATATAGGTGTATTGAATGAATGCGTAATTGAATCATAATGCATAATTAGGCCTCGAGCTGTAGTTGAAATCACCTTTCAGGCCTCTAGAGCTTTAATCGGAGTCGCCTTTCTCTTTGAATTTTTGCGGCCGTAAGTCCGCCGCCTGCCACGATGTTGGGGTTGGATGTTGGTCTCGTAAGGTTTTTTGGGCAGCTGCGCAGAAGGCGACTGCACATTCGGCTTCGGACGTGCGCAGAAGGCGACTGCGCATTTGGCTTCGGACGGACGTGAGTGAGTGAGTGAGGAGGCAGGCGAATTATGTATTAAGATATTTATGTATCTAGATTGCATAATACCATACATTGCATCAATGTTCATATTGCTTATTACCGTGTTTCCCCGAAAATAAGGCAGTGTCTTATATTAATTTTAGGTCCAAAAAATGCACTAGGGCTTATTTTCGGGTAGGTCTTATTTTTATTGAAGTTCAAAAAAGTATAGTACATTTATTCCTGTTCAACAATTGTGCAGTACAAACTACTGGTATGTTAACGACTGTTCAACAATCAAATCAACATGTACGGTATTCATGTTCTACAAACTACTGTACGAGGGAGTACCCAAACAAATCCGCAATAGCGCCATGCTGGACGGAGCCCCCGGAGCACACACTTCCCCTGCCACGGCAGGCAAGCACAGAACAACTTACTCCGAGGTAGTGCCCCAAGTTTCAACCTCGTCTCCTGCTGTTCTCGATCCCTGCGTCCAGCGCATGGCCGCGAACCCCCGCCTCCCGCCGGGGAAAAACGCCACACCTCACCCCTTCCCAAACGAGAAAAGATTTTTCTCGCCTAAAAAAAGGTGAAATGCAGCACCCCTCCCCAGCAGGAAACAAAAGCCCACAGCCGCACGCCAACCACAAAGAATGAGAAGAAGCAAAAAACGAGGTTGAAAGCTGTTCTACACTCACCCACCGCAGCAGGAAAAACGTGCACCCCAAAAGCCCCGACCAGCACAGCACTACCGGTATCACGGACTCCCTTGGGCACCCCCTACTATGTTAACTCTTGTTTAACAATCAACATGTATTCATGTTATACAAACTACCGTATGTTAACTGCTTCTACATTTATTCAAATACAATCATGTCATCTTCTTCTAGAATATCATCATAACTCTCCATATCTGAACCTGCAATTCCTTCCTGGATTTCTTTTGACTCTAATTCCTTTAGAATTAATGGCCCCAATCTCTCATGTGCAGCAATACTGCTCTCCTTAAATGAACACTTCTTGTCCAGGTAACCTGCTCGTAGTGCATTGGTAACACAGCTTTCAGTGATTTTATCCCATGAATTCTTCACCACCTCTTGCAGCTTAGTCTTCACAAAGATCCCCTGCTGATTTCTATTCATTCTATTTTCAATGTAATCATTGACTTCTATTTGCAAATGGTCCTTGAATGGCTTGTTTATTGCAATGTCAAGCATCTGGAGATAGGCTGTCATTCCTGTAGGAATTATTATCTGATCTGTTCTTCTCTCTTTAAGGAAGATCTTCTTGTCTTTAGCGCGGTGAGTGCTAGCAGAATCCCAGACTAGCAGATCTCTTTGGGCACCTCGAAAAACACGTGGAAACATTAAATCTACCCACTTTCTTATAACGGCTTGAGTGCACCATATTTATCCGATGTTATGCTGGACAAAAGACAACGTTTACTCTTTTAACTACTTGTAAAAGCGCCTTACCTTGTAACCAGGACAGCTTCTGGGCTAAATACAGCAGCTCTCAGGACAGATACAAAAACGGCAGATTAGCGGTAGATCTTATTTTCAGGGGAGGGCTTATATTAGCGTTACATCAGAAATTACTGCTAGGTCTTACTTTCAGGGAAACAGGTACATGTCAATATTGCTGCTACTTCTTTGTCTTGTCATTTTTAATTTTTAATTTTTATTTACACTTCATGTTGCTACACTGTGGACCCTGAGCTTCGCAATTTCATCTATCTGTATACTTGTATATGGTTGAGATGACAATAAAGTCCACTTCGATGGTTTTGACTTTGAACAGGTTAGTTCACCTACACGCTGGTTCCACAGTCACCATTTGTGTCACACGGTTGGAAATAGAGCGGTAATTTATATATATACATCTATTTAATTTCTTTTTTGACTGGGATGATATTAGCATATATCGTTATACGTGTTTATTGCTGGGTATAACTCAATAAAGTGTATTTAAATAAAAAGTCTTCATAATTATTGTATTTTATTCAAGAACACTATAATAGCCTAATATAAGGCATGCAAAACTGAAAAAAGTAAACTCATGGGTCATATATTCCTACTCCTTAAAAAATACAAGAAGAACTAAACATCCATCCATCCAGCCATTGTCCAACCTGCTATATCTTAACACAGGGTCACGGGGGTCTGCTGGAGCCAATCCCAGCCAACACAGGGCGCAAGGCAGGAACAAATCCCTGGGCAGGGTGCCAGCCCACAGCAAGAACTAAACATGAACTAGATCAAAACTGAAATGGTGAACTATGAACGTGAATTTGTTCATTTTAATCTGTGTGAACTGAACTTTGAGCGAGTTCTTGTGAGGTGTGAACTTGCACAACACTGACGAGCACGTGTGTTGATGCTGGATTATTGCTAGCGATTGGCATGTGTGTGCTCATCCACACGTGGGTCAATGATCTTTATGTGTGCTGATTTGCATATATGCAGATTCAACATTATCTTACTTGGAGTTGTGGGCAAACATATAAATCTGTGTATTACCTCATGTGTTGTAAGGGCATTCAAAGTGGTGCAAAATTTGAGAAGTGCTTGGTTATGACGTACTAACATCATCTCTATTGCAAAGCTGCCTATTTCTTGTAGCCAAAAAGCTACCAAATCATTCATTTCATGGCTGTTACATTGATATCCTTTTATGAGTTCATTGTTATCCAGGGCTTCCAAAATATTCAGTCTTCCGCCCTCACCATGCATTTGCGTACGTAGTTAAACACTCCTTCAACAAACAGCCAAGGCACTGGTGGTGTTCAGGCATTTAATGAAAGCGGTGTGAAACTGTAAAATAACAAGCAATACCTAGAAGAGTTTGTTAACTTAATATACATTCTTCTTTAAAAATGCCTATACATTAACACAAACTACTTTGTTATTACTTTCTTATGAAATGGTGTAAATTAAATATTACAAAACAGATTCTTTAGCACAAAGACATCCAGCTGCTTCATACTCAAATGCATAAAAATAGGCCTCAACCTATATATATATATATATATATATATATATATATATATATATATATATATATATATATATACTGTATATATATATATATATATATATATATATATATATACACATATATAAATATATATTGTCATACATGTGTGCTCATGGGCAGCCAAAGGGTCCAATTGAGAGTGAAATATCAAAAGACAGGGGGTTGGAATGAAGTGCCAATGCCTTTCTCCCCCTTTTCAACAGACCAGCAGAAGAATAACCGTTTTTTTCCCACTCCAGTCCCTTCCCAATGACGTCACTTCTGGCTCCCCACTAATGACATCACCTCTGGCTACTTCTGATGACGTCACTTCCGGCCTCAAGAAATGATGTCACCTCTAGCTCCATTCGATGATCTCATTTCCAGTTCCTCCTAATCCAGACTTCCTTCCTGCTACAATCTCATAAAAGACCCCCAATATACTGTACCTCAATGTCCGATGTATTTTTTACAAAACGACCTAAGATCAGTCTATTTTTACTACTCGTTCCGCCGGACATTATACAGGAAAGCTTCCCTAACTCTTTGTCTTTGTGTCTTTATTTCTTCACAATATATATATATAGTGGAACCTCTAGATACGAGTTTAATTCGTTCCAGCACTGAGCTTGTATAGCGAATTTCTCGTATCTAGAACAAACTTCCCCATTGAAAATAATGGAAATCCAGTTAATCCGTTCCGCACCCCAAATATATTAACATAAAAATCAATTGTCCTAACAAATAACACTGATAAATTATATATACTGTAGTCTACCTTTAATAAATAACACTGGTAAATAATATAACTGATTATTAAAAGAATCAAAACAGGTGTCCAAAGTGCATAAATCTTTAAATAAATAATCCTTAAAACAGTTGTGAAGTGGAGGTTTAAAATACACAAGAATAACAATCCTTTAACACGAGGTTAAAACGTCAAAAGGATGCAGTCTTTAAAAAACAGATGACAATCCCCGGTGCTTCTTCTCTGTTAGCGTCTCACCTGCGGGCTCTGCAACAGGCGAGACACTCTTAATGCAGCTGACCTTCTCTACACCGTCCTGCTTCAGCTGTTTGGCTCGCCTGTTCAGCTACACGCGAGCCTGCACTCGCTTGCTCTCCCGCACCGACTGCCTGCCTGCCTGCCTGCGTTCTCGTTCTCGTTCTCTCTCTCTCTCTTTTCTTTTACTTCTTCTCCCCCTTAACCGGCTCGCGCTTCTCTATATATGCGGGGAGGTCATGGCAGCTGCAGCCCATCAGCCACAGGAACAATCATGGATGTAGACAGTTTCCCACCTGTGCACTTAAGTGAGAAATGCAGACACCGCAGATCGCGGCTCGCAACTGCTACCACGCCCCCTCGCTAAGCCGCGAGCTATACCCACAGCCTGGCTCGTGGCTCGTTACGCGAGCCAATGCTCGCATTTAGATCTGAATTTTTCGCTCATACTTTCCTCGTATTTTGAATTTCTCGTATACAGAGGTGATCGTATCTCGAGGTTCCACTGTATATACCAGTAACAGTGCACTGCAGAATACACTTGACTTATAGTTTTCATCCTCTTTCTCTGTACGTTTAGCATTTGTTTGCTCAGAGGTTGATGCGCTTGTTGCTTCCTGAACAGTTCTTCTTTTCTTCACCCTAGCAGCCCGCTTCTTCTCTTCTTTCGTCGGCATCTTTTTGCGTTAAAACTGATTAAGTCAGTGTTTGTGTTGCAATTGTTTAATTTGTTTTCTATAATTTTTCACTTAAGCGAGGAATTAAATCTTCAATCTGCCTCAAGAATGATTTAAGATATGAAGAGGTAGGGGAAGTGACGGCAAAGGTGGTAGGGATGAAAACGGCGCCTATACACATGAGCTGCACGTCTGCCCTGCTGGCCGCTGCCGAGAGTTGATTCTTCAATAAAATTAAAATAAAAATAAAAAGAGGAATAACCTTGGAGGTCAATCATCACCCCTAAAGCGGACAGTAGAGGTCACATAGTACATGTGTACCAAATTTCAGGTCAATAGATCAAACAGTTTGCGAGCTACAGATGATTTAAAATCCTGGACAAAGAAGCGAGCAGCCATGGTAGTGTATTATATATAAAGATATTTACATGCAGACTAAATATTTGCAAAACTGTAAAAGGATCAACTGAAACTCAGACAGTATGTATATTAATAGAGAAACAATACCTACAGAATTTGCCTTTACAAGGGTAAGAATGGAAATGGATGTCTCCGTGTACTGCTTGCTTCAAAATGGAGTGTTAATAACAATATTAAACAATACTTAATTTAGCCACTAGAGGTCCCCTAAGAACACATTTTAGTGGAGGACAGAACATTCAGCCTTTCCTGGGATGTGTGTGCTGATCTCTGCCTGAATGCCATCTTCTGGTGGATCCTAGCAAGTTAGGACATTTTATGAGTTCTACCAAATCCCGATGAAGTTAGGAGTAGTTTTCTAAATTAGAAAAATTGATAATATATTCCTAACCCTAAGTGTAGAAAAGAGTAGAACCAAATTTGAGCCAGTCAGGACCGATTTCCTATTCAGAGACGCTTGATAAATATGAGCATTGGACTCAGTCACTCCAGGACATTAACCTTGTTGTTTTGAAGCCACTACTGTGCTTTGAGTAGAAAATTGTCCATGACCTCCCTAGTGGTGTGTGTGAAGGCAATGGCATTTTCAATGACAACACCTATCCACTTGTATGTGGCTCCATGTTACCTGAATATGAATGGTGTACTAGAAATGTATGAAATGTACTTTGTGCTAATATTGGAATTGCGTTCTTTAGAACATTAGAACAATCTAGACGAGATTGGGTCATTCAATCCAACAAAGCTTAAAAGTCCTACCCCCGAATTCCTTCAAAATAACATCAAGTCGAGTTTAATGCTTGTGGTAGCTGTCTTACTGGATAACAAATCTTCTCCCAAGGTGGAGGTTTCCTACAAAATGCTTCTGGTTTTCCTCCAGGATTTTCTTTGTGTTTTGCTGCTTTCGATTTATCTTCACAAGCCTCCCTGGGTCTGCTGCTGAGAAGCGGCCACACAACCTGAAGCTGCTGCCACCACACTTCACGATGGGGATAGTGTGGTTTTGATAGTATGTAGTGTTCAAACATGGTGCTTAGTCTGATGGTCAGAATGCTTGATTTTGGTTTCATTAGACCACACACACCACCTTCTTCCAGGTGGCTTTATAGTCTCCCACATGCCTTGTGGGCACACTCTACCTGAGATATCATGCATGTTATTTCACTTTGCTGCTCTTCCAAAAACGCACCTGAGCAACAGTTGTTGTCTCGCCAATCTCTCGCACCCACTGTTGCTTGCAACTCCTTCAAAGTTCTCAGGGGCTTCTTTGTGGCCTCTTCCCTCACTGGTTGTCTTCTTATCTGATCACTCAGATTTTATGGACAGTCTTGTCTGGTCAGATTTAGAGCTTGTCATTACTAACGATTGATTTAATCTGACAATCAGTGACTTGATTTGTTCTTTGTCTCATGCTCTTGCTTGGAGCGTTCGTTTGTCATTATTGTGAAGATTTGGCCGCCATAGTGACTCACACAAGTTGGTCCTTCCACATGCAGGAGCATTTTTACTACCATCAGTGGAAATCCCAGATTGATGACTTAATTCTGTGATTTCTAAACCAACTGGTTGCAACAGTGTGGATATAGGCGTGACGTGTTAAAGGAGGAGAATATTTTTGAAACTAATTATTTAGCGCTTTTGTAATTAAGTTAGCCCATTTTGTAGAGCTCTGTTTTCGCTCTGACATTAAAAGAGTCTTCTCCCATTGATCAGTGTCAAAAAAGCCAAACTAATGTTATATAACAATAACATGTGACAACTTCCAAAGGGGTAAATACTTCTTATAGGCACCATATTTTTACATTTGATTTGAATGTATGGTTGATATGCATCTACACGACATTCTAGATGTGAAAAAATGTGCTTCCTTGCCTGTTTGCTTTGTCTGCCACCTTCACAAGGATGAAGATTTTACTTAAATCTGATGAAAAAATAACAGCTTGATTCAATTGCGCTTGTACCCGTATCGCACTCAGGTAAATGCATTTTGATAGCCTCAGCGGTGGGATAAGACAGATGTCACTCAGTGCCTTAGCTGATAGTGCATGCAAAAATCACCCCTCAGGACTGTCATGTCAATGTCATTTGGATCTGATTATATGGGCAAACTGGATGATGGGAATACACAACAGGCAACATTTCCTACACTTTAAATGGGACAGTAATGCTACCCCGGTAACTCTAATGGATCTGCCTTAGTCAATACACACTTCACTTCTTTTTAAATGTCAGTCTTCATTGGTATTCAAGTGCTGTCACAGACTTTAAGTCACCACACCAGCTATATTGCTACATTTCTTTCCCCAAACTTTATAGGAAATACTAAAAAAAATACAATTACGCTCTATAAAATATATATATATACACACAGTATAAGCTGTCTAAGATAACCATGTTCTTTGTAGATAACCCTCATTTTAAAAAAAAGAATATTCTTACCTGCTGTGCACAGTTGCTATCTAAAAACAGGAGAATCCATGATAGTGCATATATTTTTAACAGCAGGAGACCCTCTATTTGTTGAGTCTGGAGAGAAGATATTTTATAGGCATTGGGTAATGGAAAGTCTGGAGCGGCAGAACAGACATCACACTGCTTGTCCTCCCTAGTGGGGTGTGTGAAGGCAATGGCAACTTCAGTTGCAACACCTAGGGCTTCATGTCACCTGAACATCAATGATGTACTAGAAACATGTGAAATGTACTTTGAGCTAATATTGGAATTGCGTTCTTTAGAACATTAGAACAATCTAGACGAGATTGGGTCATTCAGCCTAACAAATCTCACCAGTCCTATTCACTTAATTCTTCTAAAATGACATTGAGTTTTGAAAGTCCCCAAAGTTCTCCTGTCTACCACACTACTTGGTAACTAATTCCACATGTCTGTGGTTCTCTGTGTGAAGGAAAACGTCCTAATGTTTGTGTGAAATTTATCCTTAACAAGTTTGCAACTGTGTCCTTGTGTTCTTATTGAACTCATTTAAATGTCACAATCTCAATCTGGTGTTCTAATTTATTTCATAAATGAGTCATTTATGCCTCTCTTTTCTCATTTGTCACACAATGTGTTTTCCCTCTCTTTGGACACTATCATGGCCAAGCTAGCACTGGCATCTTCTTCAAATTTTACTGAGTGTCTCTTTAATCTCTCACAAGTCAACTTTCTATAATGTTGTTCTTCTGGAACTCTCTGTGGTATGGATCATCAGGCTATCTGGTTCAAATATCAATTTGTGGTTGTCTGCTGCTCATCTGATTGTAGGTTTTAGAGCATCAGAACATTAGAACACTCTAGACAAGAACAGGCCATTAGGCTCAACAAAGCTCACCAGTCCTATCCACTTATTTCTTCCAAAAAAACATCAAGTCTTACTGTCTGCCACACTACTTGGTCTCTTATTCCATGTGTTTATTATTCTTTGTGTAAAGAAAAAAATATTAATGTTTGTGCAGAATTTACCCTTAACAAGTTTCCAGCTGTGTCCCCCTGTTCTTGATGAACCTGTTTTAAAATAACAGTCTCGATCCAATGGACTAATTGCCTTCATAATTTTAAACACTTCAATCATGTCACCTCTTAATCTCCTTTTGCTTAAACTGTAAAGGCTCAGCTCTTTCCTCAGAATTCAACCCCTGTTGTCCTAGAATCAGCCTACTCGCTCTTCTCTGGACCTTGTCTAGTGCTGCTATGTCCTTTTTGTAGCCTGGAGACCAAAACTGTACACAGGACTCCAGATGAGGCCTCACCAGTGAGTTATAAAGGTTGAGCAGAACCTCCTGTGACTTGTACTTCACACATCAAGGCGCTATATAACCTGACATTGTTAGCCTTCTTAATGACCTCTGAACACTGTCTGGCAGTTGATTGTGTCGAGCCCACTATGACTAAATCCTTCTCATAAGGAGTACTTTCGATTTTCAGACTTCCCAATGTGTATTCAAACCTAACATTTTTATTTCCTATATATGATACTTTTCATTACTTACATTAAATTTCATCTGCTAGAAATCTGCCCAAGCCTGTGTGCAGTAAGGATTCAACAGATTTGAGATTGTCTGACAATCCACCAATTATTATTATTATTATACTTTTTACACTTCTGTCTTTGTACTTTTAGTGTTTTGCATGTTTAACTGTAAGAAGATGAGATTTAATAAAAATGTAATTTTTCAAGCCAAAAAATGCAACGATTTGTACGCAATTTTACGAGGATAAATGTAACGCTAAGGAGGTGAAGTATAGATTGTTAGGCAAACCCGGCGAATTTATCCAATTACAATTAAATCTACAACACAATAAAGTGTGCAGAAAGTGAAGGGTTCTGAATACTTTCTTAATCTGCTGTTGAGTCTTATTAAGCAAAACTTTGTAGCTCTACCAGAAATGAGATAGGGACCAGAGGCATAAATGTGAACCAATAAGCAGGCTAGATTCATAACTGAAAAGTCAGAAATTCAGTCGTCAAACTAAAAGTTTCCCAGGAAAGCTATCTAATGAATAACACACCAATCTGTTTGTTTTCACATCTTAATCTTGGATGAATATAAAGTGTTCATCATGACCTTTATACGCACAATAACAATAACATTTATGTCTATAGCACATTTTCATACAAATGATGGAGCTCAAAGTACTTTACATGATGAAAAAAGAGAAAAAAGACAAAATAAGAATTAAAATAAGGGAACGCTAATTAATATAGAATAATAGTAAAGTCCGATGGCCAGGGATAACAGAAAAAAAAAAAAAAAAAATCTCCAAACGGCTGAAGAAGAAAAAAAAAACAAATCTGCAGGGGTTCCGAGGCAACGAGACAACCCATCCCCCTCTAGACATTCTATGTTACATAAATGACCTCAATCAGTCCTCATGATATTCAGGGTTCTCATGGAAGAACTTGATGATGACGGTCATGTAGAGGTCTGGCCTTTAATCCATCAATGTAGGAACATCACGGTGCTTTGATTAGGTGGTGGTGGCACAGATCGCCACCACAGAAAACCAGAAAAAGAACATAAGAGAAAGTAGGGGTTAGTACGGATTTTAGAGCCACCATGAATAATAATGATAATTAATTGAATATACAGAGCATCAGGGTTAAACTAAGATCAAGCTATGAGAAAGCCATGTTAAAGTAATGTGTTTTTAGTAGTGCTTTAAAGAGCTCCACTGTATTAGCCTGGCAAATTCCTATTGGCAAGCTATTCCAGATTTTAGGTGCATAACAGCAGAAGGCCGCCTCACCACTTCTTTTAAGTTTATAATAAGCAGACACTCATTTGAAGATCTAAGGTTACAGTCTGGAGTATAAGATGTAAGACATTCTGAAATATAAGATGGAGCAGAATATTGAAGGCTTTGTAAACCATAAGAAGTATTTTAAAGTCAATTCTGAATGACACAGGTAACCAGTGTAGTGACATCAAAACTGGGGTGATGTGCTCGGATTTTCTTTTCCTAGTTAAGATTCTAGCAGCTGCATTCTGCACTCGTTGCAATCGATTGATGTCTTTTTTGGGTTGTCCCGAGAGGAGTGCGTTACAGTAATTTAGTCAACTGAAAACAAAAGCGTGAACTAATTTCTCAGCTTCTTGTAATGTTATAAGAGTTCTAACTTTTGCTATATTTCTTAAGCAAAAAAATGCTGTCCTAGTAATCTGATTAATATGTGATTTAAAATTCAGGTCAGAGTCAATAGTTACCCCTAAATTCTTTACCTCCATCTTGACTTTTAATCCTAATGCATCAAGCTAATTTCTAAAAACCTCATTATATCCATTATTGCCAATCACTAAAATTTCTGTTTTCTCTTTATTTAGTTTGAGACAATTACTACTCATCCATCTGGAAACACAAGTGAGACATTGTGTCAGTGAATCAAGAGTCAGGGTCATCAGGTGCTATTGATAAATACAGTTGTGTGTCGTCAGCATAGCTGTGGTAGCTCATGTTATGCCCTGAGATAGAATAGAATAAAAATAGAATGCCTTTTATTGTCACTATACACATGTACAATGAGATTAAAAGCAGCTCCTTCAGTGCAGACATATATGTAGAACACAACAAGTAAATAAACAAATAAACAAATGGTGCAAAAAGTTGCAAAGAAGTTGCAAAAAAGTTCTGCAATGCTATATACATATGGAAAGAATAATAACTATTGCACTATTGGGTTATTGCACATTATTTAAATATTGCACAATAATGATGATCATGTGCAGTGAGTAGTGGATGTTGGACCCTGAGAGTAATGATGTTGTGCAGTACAGTAATCCCTCGCTATATCGTGCTTCGACTTTCGCGGCTTCACTCTATCACGGATTTTATATGTAAGCATATTTAAATATATATCGCAGATTTTTTGCTGGTTCGCGGATTTCTGCGGACAATGGGTTTTTTAATTTCTGGCACATGCTTCCTCAGTTGGTTTGCCCAGTTGATTTCTTACAAGGGACGCTATTGGCAGATGGCTGATAAGCTACCCAACCAGAGCGCGTATTACATATTAAATAAAACTCCTCAAATATATTGTGAGCACGGGGGCTGTTCGCACCCCTAGAGAATATGGCTGCTCCTCAAAAAACGCTGAAAGATTACCTTCACATTGCTCTGTTCCTTGCTGGGCTTACATATGGCTGCTTTGTCAAGCGATATGCTTCCCGCACTGTGCTTCGCATACTTAAAAGATCAAACAGCACATATTGATTTTTGATTGTTTACTTTTCTCTCTCTCTTGCTCTGACATTCTCTGTTCCTGACGGAGGGGGTGTAAGCAGGGGGGCTGTTTGCACCCCTAGACGATACGGACGCTCGTCTAAAAAGGCTGAAAGATTACCTTCGCATTGCTCCCTTCTGTGCAGCTGCTTTGTCAAGCGACATGCTTCCCGCACGGTGCTTCGCATACTTAAAAGCTCGAAGGGCACGTATTGATTTTTGATTGTTTGTTTCTCTCTCTCTCTCTCTCTCTCTCTCTGACATTCTCTGCTCCTGACGGGTTTGAGCAGGGGGGCGGTTCGCACACTGGCCTAGAGGATACGGACGCTCCTCTAAAAAATGCTGAAAAGCTACCTTTACATTGTACATCCTTGCAGCTGCTTTGTCCGGCAGTGCTTCGCATACTTAAAAGCCAAACAGCCCTATTGATTTTTGTTTGCTTTTTTCTCTCTCTCTCTCTCTGACAGTCTGTGCTCCTGACGCGCACTCCTTTGAAGAGGAAGATATGTTTGCATTCTTTTAATTGTGAGATGGAACTGTCATCTCCGTCTTGTCATGGAGCACAGTTTAAACTTTTGAAAAAGAGACAAATGTTTGTTTGCAGTGTTTGAATAACGTTCCTGTCTCTCTACAACCTCCTGTGTTTCTGTGCAAATCTGTGACCCAAGCATGACAATATTAAAATAACCATATAAACATATGGTTTCTACTTCGCGGATTTTCACCTTTCGCGGGTGGCTCTGGAACGCAACCCCCATGATTGAGGAGGGATTACTGTATACAGATATTGCCCAGTTATTATCAGTATCATTTAGATATTGGATATTGTAAAGTTGATGGATAGAAGGAAGTCCAGGGGTTGGGGGGTTAGACTGTGTAGTCAGTGCATGTGTGAGTTTAGAATGGTTATGGCTTTTGGAAAAAAACTGTTCTTGAGTCTGTTTGTCCTTGTTGTGGTGCACCTGTAGCGCCTCCCTGAGGGCAACAGGTCAAACAGTTCAGAGCCAGGGTGGGAGCTGTCCTTGATGATGTTTTTTGCTCTGCTGAGGCAGCGGGAGGTTTCCATCAGGGAGGGGAGATAATCTGACCTAACTGACCCAGGATAGAGCTTTGTGGAACACCATATAGAATATCATATATGCATGACCCCATGATATCACCAACTGTGAATTTTTGGGTTGATTACTAAGCAACACAATAACAACCGCACCATCAAATGTCGGCGCCTCCCATAATAAGATGGTGTCATGGAAAAGATGATAGGTCTGCTGCAGCCTGTCCCAGCTAGCATGGGGCGGAAGGCAGGAGCAAACCCTGGACAGGGCGCCATTTCATCACAAGGTGCACACACACACACCAAGCACACACTAGGGCCAATTTAGAAACACTAGTTCACCTAAACCAGCATGTCTTTGGACTATGGGTAGGAAAACCAGAGCATCAGGAGGAAACCCAAGATGACTTGTCTTTAAACACTGATAAAACAAAGATGTTAATTATTAGAGGGAATGACGCTGATCGCAGCAATATTTTGTCATCATTTAACTCAGTTGGAATCACCATTAATTTTACTGAATCAGCCCGCAATCTAGGAGTTATCTTTGACTCTAGCACGTCATTTAAAGCACACATTACAGAGTTGTCTAAATCATGTTTCTTCCATGTTAAAAATGTTGGGAAATTAAGGCGTTTGCTATTAATGGAATCTTTGCAAAATTGTTGAGATTATTAGTACACAATACAATGACTTTTGTTCTTGATAATCTCACATGTCCTCTTTATGAAAAACTCTTTGCCGTTTTCACAGAACAGCTTCTTAGCTTCCCAACTGCGCTGATATAAGTTATATGATACATAGATTGGATTATACATCTGTAACCTTTTCAAAATGCAGTTTTGCAGTGTATTTGCATAGCTATGAAGTAAGATATACTATATTGTACTTTAACAGAATTCTCATTATTTCACATCCTTCATTAAAAGCAGACAAGATTGCAAAGATGTCGATGAATTCATTCAGCTCATTTGTAGCAAACAAAATTTGCAGCATTTTGCTTAACTTTTACCGTTAACATAAATGGATACTGTGGTATACCACAAACAAACAGTTTATACCAGGTCAATAAAAATGATAGGCAGCCTTTGTAAATGTAATATCCGCTGAAGTGCTGAACAAGGCACTTGGTACAAACTAAAAGGGCTAGTATTGATCGGCGAACTTCTCCAAATCATTTTCCTCAGCAAATATACTGTGTTCGCCGGTGATCCTGGTCACAGAATATTTACCTGGAAATTCACTGTGCAGCTGGCTTAGACTTTCTTTCCCTATCGTCCCATGATGCTTTGTAAACCAAGTGTGACATCACAGAGATGTAGCAGCTAGTGTTGGATGGGACAGCCGCTTAAGTGTATATGCTGTTGATATTTCATCATAATTCATCTCCTGTAGCCCTGGAATCAGCCTAGTAGCTCTTCTCTGGACCTTTTCTAGTGCTGCTATGTCCTTTTTTGTAGCCTGGAGACCAAAACTGCACACAGGACTCCAGATGAGGCCTCACCAGTGTGTTATAAATCTTGAGCAGAACTTCCTTGGACTTGTACTCCACACATCAGGGCACTTTATAACATGACATTCTGTTAGCCTTCTTAATGGCTGCTAAACTCTGTCTGCCAGTTGATAGTGTCGAGACCACTACAACTCCTAAATCCTTCTCATAAGATGGACTTTCAATTATCACACCTCCCATTGTATATTCAAACCTCTCATTTTTCCTTCCTACATCTGTGGAGATTTAATGGATTCATGATTATCTGCCAATCCACCTAGCTTGGTATCATCTGATTCACTTTGCAGATGAATTTAAGGACCCTCAAACCTCAACTTGATGTTATTGTGGAAGAATTCAATGGATAGGATTGGTGAGCTTTGTTGGGATGAATGGCCTGTTCTCATCTAGATTGTTCTAATATTCTAATCCTTTTAGCAGAAAATGTGCAAATACATTTAAACACAAAAGACACACGCAGAAAGAAACTGGAAATGTGTCATTGTATTTGGTAACATAAAGGTAATGTCATTTAGTATGGGCTTGTGCAGTATATGACCTGTGTAATATGTGAAACCCTTTAATAGTATTAGCCAGAGTGACATGCAGTTGATGCAAACAGGATGAAGTAAATAAATCTACATGCTTAACTGTTGCATTTATATGGTAGCAGTGGCAGTAATTGAGCAAAAAATCATCAAATGTCATAAAAATAAGACTGTACTTTTCAGTTTGACAGAGGTGGATACCACATACACTTCCGAACAGGTCATCCACCTAGACCCGGCCAGTACTCGGATGGGAAGCCATCTAGAAAAAGCTTGGATTGCTGCTGGAAGAGGTGTCGGTGAGGCCTGTGGTCTAAATGTGGATGCCAATACCCTGGTACAGTGACAGGGACACTGTGCTGTAAAAATGGCACCGTCCTTCAGATGAGACATAAAATCAAGATCCTGACTCTCTATCATCATAAGAGATCCCTTGGCATCCTTTGTAAAAAGCAGAGTGTATCCTGGTTTCCTGGCTAATTTGCCCACAACAGCCTAGTCATTCTGGCCCCCTAATCATCCATTGTCTCTAATTGCTTATCTCTCTCAACCCTTCACCGCCTAAATGCTCATGCATGGTGTGCGTACTGGCACCAAAATGGCTGCTGTTATATTATCCAGGTGGGTGCAACACATTAGTAGTGGTTGAAGTGGCTCCCCATTCAGTATGTAAAATGCTTGAAATAGTGAGAAAAGAGCTATATAAAAGTAAAAAATTATTATTACGATTACCTACTATCAATTGTGTATGGGGCAAGCCTTAAGAAATTCATGTTTCCTGTCTGCAAGAACTTTTACTATTCTGATATTTAATTCTATTAACACTAGAATTACCAGAGCCTACGAAAAAACTCATAGATCCTTCCCACCTTAAATCGCTTCTTTAATCCGTTCACAGCTCTCTGCCAGCGTCTTTTGTCTTCTAAATGTGCTGATATAGACAAGCTGCCAGAAGCCAGCTATTCCATCCCCCTACCATCGCAGAACGTGCACGAACTTCTCCCAGCTCATGCCGTGATTGATTATCTGGGAGTGAAGTGGAGTTTTAGAGTGGAAATAATTGATCGTTATTTGGAACACACGCATGTCATGTGTGTTCCTTTTCTACAGTAATCTGTGTAAACACATTTTTAAAACAGAAACGTTTTTCATATTGTAGTAGTAAATGACAAAATGTAGACATAAACTATATAATGTATGAAGCCTGAAGCCCAAATATCAAAGAAACACTTTCACAAAAGGTACAAATATAACAGAACAAATACGGTTTTATTCAAAAATATAACTGCAGAAAAAAAAGCCACCTTAGCACGCGATATTGATACACATTTACAACGACTGCCTCCATGGTGCAATTTAAGGTGGGATGGATCTACGAGTTTTTTCGTAGGCTCTGGTAATTCTAGTGTTAATTTTATCTCCGGGAGGCACCGAGACACAATGATTAGCACTGCTGCCTCACAGATCAGGTCACATTTTTGAGCACAATAACGGAAAAGTAGTCCGCCTCTGGCGATAGTATAACAAGATGAACAAGCAAATAGATTGTTTTTATTCACTTACCCACAAGTTACAACAAATGCTGAAAGTGGTCCCCATTCACGCCTATGCACCTTGAGGGCACATCGGAGCATGTTGGCTAATACTGCTTACAGTTCTTCAACAGTGATGCTGCTGATTGTGTTTGTGATGTTTTCCTTGAGTTTATCCATCTAGGGGCAGACTGGCCATTAGGGCATTTGGGCAATGCCTGGTGGGCCATGGTCTCTGTTCTGGTCATGGGCCAGCCATTTCATGAAATTAAATTTATGTACTAATTACTGTTTGACATTAAAATTAATTTTCTAAAAATCTTCTGTCTGGTACTACGATTTATATAGTCCTATATAATATGCTGTATTACGTCATCAGTTGTTTTAGTTGTCAGCAGACAATGTTGCAGCGAAAAAGTTGGTCAAAACTGCCTTTTGCCGATTTCTGTTTCGATACCGCAACATTTTGGTTAGCATATACATTATTGCAATTTATTTTATCTAATATCTAGTATTTAAATTCTTCGGTACTAATAATTAGTTTAGATTATGTATTATGCATTTTATTGTTTTCTGGTCGTCGGCGTGAAGAACATCTTGAGGCATTCATGTTGATGTCGGTGCTCGGAGGAGAAAAGTATCCTAGCCAAACTTGACACTAACAGTATTGTTGATGATGTGGCTGCTAAAAGCAGCGAACTGCGTAAGCTACTAGCCTATTAGGATACTGGCACTTGGCCATGACATTGACATTTGATATATACTCTAATAACGTGTAAGCAGTGTTACTAAGTTTTTATTTTTCATTAAATTTTATTTCTAAGCATGTCATCAAATTTTAAGTTTTGTTTAAACAACAGTGTACAGATTAAGTTTGTCAACACTTCAGATAGAGTTCATATCATAGGCTCATAGCAAGTAGCGAGCCGCAGACTCATCACAAATTTTAAGAAAATTACAATGAATAATGGGCCGAGTGGGTCGACCTCGTCACCTCACTCCTTGAAGGATGCCTGGGCCAGTTTTGAGACTCATTTCTCTCCTGCAGACAGGGCATGTGTATTGTTGGCATACACCTTCTGCTTTAAATTTCCCCACAGATAAAAATCGCATGTGGACAAGTCCGGGGAACGTGGTGGCCCTTGCTCACAGTTCGCTCCTCTGTAAACAGTTCATGAACCCATGCCAGTGAATTGCATGAGGTGTGGCATTTTGCCTCATCTTGTTGGAAAAAGCAGTACATTTTTTCTTCTGGTGTTAGTTGGTCGTAAAATTGTTCAAAGATGTTCAAAGATGTCCAGGTATATCGCAGTATTCACAGTTGATTCAAAGAAAATTGGGCCCACTATTCGTGTTCCTGACACCGCACACCAAACGCCAATTTTCTGGTCGTGAAGTGGCTATGGCCTCCTCCAAAGAGCATGGCACTATTATTGGAGGTGGGCAACTTTTCTGTGGGACACCCTGTAGTTCTGTTTCTTCTTCCCTATTGATTTCAATACATTTAGCTGAATTTGGTGAAATCCCGGAACATTTCTCAAAACTCGAGGTGAAACAAATTCAGTACAGTTTGCTCGATCAATAAGCTTCAATGTGAGACCAGTTTGAAATGGTAGACGAAGAATTATTGCATGGAGTGAATGCAAGTGTATGAGTAGGGGGATTATAAAAACAACAGAATTAATAGAAAATGTAACAGTGAATGTCATATGCAGAGTTTCACAAATGGATCAATCATATGGTGCTGAGGACCAAAAAAAACTAGCCTCAACAAAAAATGAATTTGTTATGAAGAACTCCAAGGAAACCATAATGATGTTTTGTTTAACACTCCAAAAGGTCAATCTTAGTGCTGCCCTATGGCAGCTAGTAGCATGTTTGACTGCAAGTCAGTGGCATCATCTGCAAATATCACTCCCAGTCTTTTTCAGTTACACTGGCTTCCTGTACTCATCATCACTTACATTTAAAGCTGTTAATCCATCCATCCCATTCACTGGTCAGGGTGACTTCACTGGTCATGTGTGCTTTGCAAACGCTAGAGGCTGTGAGAGTTTTTGGTTTGTTCTGTGGTGTGAGATTTAAATAAAAAAAATACATTTTGCTCTTAAAACTTGGGTTTTGGTTGCCGCTAAGGAACCGTGTGGGAATTTTTAAAGCTTTTTTTCCCTTTAGAAGGGTTTTTGTTTGCTTTTTTTTCGCCTGCACAAGAGCAAAAGTAGCTGGGTATTTGGAGTTGGGCTTGGAAAAGTTACTTGTACCTGTTTTTGTTCTTGTTATCTGTATTGGAATTAGCATCGAGGAGGTAGGGTAGAAAGCAGCAGTAATTGATATCGGCATTTGTAAGCAAATAACCACGTCGTCGTAACAGCGATTCCTTAGTTTAAAGGAAAAGGAAAAGAAAAAAAGGCCGCAACTGACTCCAAAGCAGTAAAAGGCTCAGCAGTGTGCAGGTAAGCGGCCAGCGTTAAGGCGCCCAGCAGGCACAAGCGGGTGTAGGAGCAAACAAGGTAGTAAAGTTTTATTTATTTTGTTTATTTTAGATTAAACAGCCCTTAGCGGTCCAGAGGTAGAACAGTAAGTGGTCGACAGCGTAAGTGTTCATTAATACGGGGGAATACAAACAGTGCGAGTGGAGAGCTTATAAGAAAGAGGAGCGCAAAGGTAGGAGAAGAGACAGAGAAAAGTAAAGTTAACCTCATAGAAAGACAAATAGTAGGCAGCTGAGAGGGAGAACAATACAGGAGCTTAAGGGGAAAAGGTGTAAAATATCTGTAGCAGATCGCAGTTATAACATTTAAGTTAAGGAACAGCCAAAAGAAGGAGAAATTTAATTAAAAAAAAAAAAAACTTAAGGCAGTTTACTAATCC
Organism: Erpetoichthys calabaricus; assembly: GCF_900747795.2. NCBI lineage: Eukaryota > Metazoa > Chordata > Cladistia > Polypteriformes > Polypteridae > Erpetoichthys > Erpetoichthys calabaricus. The sequence goes on from NC_041397.2 coordinate 16,342,098, forward strand.
CAAATCAAATTTTAATAATGAGGCCCGTGCAATGCAAGTCCTGTTGGATGTTGGACTTTTTAGATGATGGTTTGGAAGAGCCAGTTGTCTATGAGGGCTACAGCTGCAAGAGATGTCAGCTGATCCAGCACCTCGAGTTCAGCGACCCTGAACTGGAGGAGGAGTTGGCTGACCTGCGTTGTAATAGAGAATTGGCGGACTTGGCCCAGGTGTCCTTTAGAGAGATAGTGTGCACCCCCAAGGTGGCACGGGAGGAGATTCCAGACCAGACAGGTAAAAACAGGTGGGTCACGGTCACAAGGCGTAAGGCAAAGGGTGCACACTGTCGGGGGGCATCAACCCCAGAATTAGAAGTGGCAAACCGTTATCATGTCCTGGCAGAGCTGGACGGTGTCTCTGATAATTCTGAGGTGGTAGGCAGGGATGAGGAGCCCCAACGGGCCACCTCAAAACCAGTTCCCAAAAAGAGAGAGGTAGTGATAGTTGGGGACTCAATCATTAGGGGGATTGAAGCACAGGTGTGCTCCAGAGAGAGAAAGTCTCGCACGGTGTGTTGCCTTCCAGGAGCACAGGTGGGGGACCTCCCTGGAAGGGTGGATAGGCTCTTGGCCAGAGCGGGGGGTGGATCCAGTTGTCATTGTCCATGTTGGAACAAATGACATACATAAGGGTAGTCTGTCAGTTCTGCGATCCAAATTCAAAGAGTTAGGTGCTAAGCTGAGGAGCAGAACTGACAAGGTAGTCTTCTCCGAAGTTCTGCCTGTGCCACACGCCAGTCCAGGTAAGACTGAGGAGATTAGAAGGCTTAACGCGTAGCTCAAATCTTGGTGCAGGGTAGAAGGGTATAGGTTTATGGGGCATTGGGACTCCTTTTGGAACAGATGGGACCTGTTCCGCCGTGACGGGTTACATCTGAACTGGAGGGGCACCAATGTATTGGGGAGGCGTATGTGTAGGCTAGTCGAGGATTATTTAAACTAGGGAATGGGGGGGGCAGGGAGTTTAGGACAGGCCAGGTTTAGATCTATGCATGGAAGAACAAACAATGGTGTAGAAACAAGAATGCATAGTAATGTAAATTCTAAGCAAACATTTAAATGTAGAAGGAGTAATACATTAAAAATAGCTTGCCTTAATGCTAGAAGTATCAAAAATAAGGTAAGTGAGTTGGAGTTATATGTAGCAGAGCATAATTATGATATTATAGCAATAACGGAAACCTGGCTAAATAACAAAGATGGGGATGAGTGTAACATAGAGGGATACACATTTTTAGGAAGGATAGACAGAACAGAAAAGGAGGTGGGGTTGCTGTTTATGCCAAGCAGAATTTAAATGTAAGTCCTCTTCAGTTGGATGATGAGCCCCATCTTAGTGAGGACATCTGGCTTTGCCTGGAAAATATTAGGGAAAGAGGTCTTATTTTAGGAGTGTGTTATAGACCACCCAATTCAGACAGTAATTTCAACACACATCTTTTTAGTAATATCAAAAAGGCAAGTTTACAGGGAAATATTATAGTCATGGGGAACTTTAATTATCCAAATATTAACTGGGATAACCTTACAGATGGCGGAGTACAAGAGCAGGAGTTTTTAGAAGTAATCACTGGCTGTTTTCTAACACAGCATGTTAAAGCACCAACACGGGGTGAAGCCTGTCTGGATTTAGTATTTTGTAATAATCAAGATAGAATTGAGGGTGTAGAGGTGATTGAATACAATTCTCAGTATTTTGTAAGAGTGCAGATGCAAAGACTAAAATTGTTAAGTTGAACTTTGGTAGGGCTAATTTTGAGCAGATGCGACAAAGTCTAAGTACGATACACTGGGATAAGCTTTTAAGTGTGGAGACAGTCGAGGAGCAGTGGAACAGGTTTAAAAATGTTTTACATGTAATGCAGGACAGATACAGACCTAAATTTGGAATTAATAGGAAACTAAAAAAAACTCCACAGTGGATTAATAAAAATTTAAAAAAAGTTTTAAAGGAAAAAACTGCTTTCTAAGGCATATAAGACTAATGACTGCAAAGTGAATTGCAGAGCGTATGAGAACATGAGGGCAACCATTAAGAAGGATATCAGGAAGGCTAAAAGACAGTTGGAGAGGAATATAGCAGATAAGGTGAAAGACGACCCTAAGAGATTGTTTGAGTATTTTAGTAGTAAAAGAACAGTCAAGGAGGTCAAGTGCATCAGGAATAGTAAAGAGGAATTAAAAGATACAGACAGTGAAATAGCGGATGCCTTAAACTTACATTTTTCTGAGGTGTTTACAAGTGAGCAAGTGGATAACCTCCCAGAGGTAACAGGGACTACTAAGGAGGTACTGAGGGATTTGGAAATTGTAGAGGGAGAAGTACTGCTCAGATTAAATAAGCTGAAATCAAACAAATCACCAGGACCAGATAATATTTATCCTCGTGTTCTTAAGGAGGCTAGTGAGTACATATATAAACCCTTGACGCATATTTTTAGGAAGTCACTGCGCACTGGAGAGATTCCGAAGGACTGGAAAATGGCAAATATCATCCCATTATATAAAAAAGGTGACAGGGCAGATCCAAGCAACTATAAGCCAGTAAGCTTAACATGCATCACAGGAAAATTAATGGAAGGAATTATTAAGGATAAGATCGAGCAACACCTGGCAAGGACAGGAGTTATTCTAAGCAGTGAGCATGGGTTCAGAAGAGGGAGGTTGTGTTTTACTAACATGCTGGAATTCTATGAGGAGGCAACAAAAGGATGCGATCAAAGTGGAGCAGATGAGATTATTTATCTGGACTTTCAGAAGGCATTTGATAAGGTGCCATATGAGAGGTTGGGCATCAAATTAAAAGAGGTGGGAGTTCAGGGTGATGTTTGTAGATGGGTGCAGAATTGGCTCAGACAAAGGAAGCAGAGGGTGATGGTGCGAGGAACCTCATCAGAACTGGCCGATGTTAAGAGTGGTGACCAGCAGGGGTCAGTGCTAGGGCTGCTGCTATTTTTAATATATATAAATGATTTAGATAGGAATATAAGTAACAAGCTGGTTAAGTTTGCAGATGATACCAAGATAGGTGGATTAGCAGATAATTTGGAATCCGTTATATCATTACAGAAGGACTTGGATAGCATACAGGCTTGGGCAGATTTGTGGCAGATGAAATTTAATGTCAGTAAATGTAAAGTATTACACATTGGAAGTAAAAATGTTAGGTTTGAATACAAAATGGGCGGTCGGAAAATCGAGAGTACACCTTATGAGAAGGATTTAGGAGTCATAGTGGACTCTAAGCTATCGACTTCCCGACAGTGTTCAGAAGCCATTAAGAAGGCTAACAGAATGTTAGGATATATAGCACGATGTGTGGAGTACAAGTCACAGGAGGTTCTGCTCAACCTTTATAATACACTGGTGAGGCCTCATCTTGAGTACTGTGTGCAGTTTTGGTTTCCAGGCTACAAAAAGGACATAGCAGCACTAGAAAAGGTCCAGAGAAGAGCAACTAGGCTGATTCCAGGGCTACAGGGGTTGAATTATGAGGAAAGATTAAAAGAGCTGAGCCTTTACAGTTTAAGCAAAAGAAGATTAAGAGGTGACATGATTGAAGTGTTTAAAATTATGAAGGGAATTAGTGCAGTGGATCGAGACTGTTATTTTAAAATGAGTTCATCAAGAACACGGGGACACAGTTGGAAACTTGTTAAGGGTAAATTTCGCACAAACATTAGGAAGTTTTTCTTTACACAAAGAACGATAGAAACTTGGAATAAGCTACCAAGTAGTGTGGTAGACAGTAAGACGTTAGGGTCTTTCAGAACTCGACTTGATGTTTTCTTGGAAGAAATAAGTGGATAGTACTGGCGTCGTCTAGAGTGTTCTAATGTTCTAATCCATTACCCAACCCGCTATATCCTAACTACAGGGTCACAGGGGTCTGCTGGAGCCAATCCCAGTCAACACAAGGCACAAGGAAGGAAACAAACCCCCAGGCAGGACGCCAGCCCACCGCAGGGCACACACACACCAAGCACACACTAGGCACAATTTAGGATCGCCAATGCACCTTACCTGCATGACTTTGGACTGTGGGTGGAAACCAGAGTACCTGGAGAAAACCCACGCAGACACGAGGAGAACATACAAACTCCATGCAGGGAGGACCTGGGAAGCGAACCCGGGTCTCCTAACTGTGAGGCAGCAGCGCTACCCACTGTGCCACCGTGCTGCCTAAAGCTGTTAATGATATGTTTAATCTTTCTGCACTTCTTCAATCTTATACACCATTTTGTTCCCTCAGATCTTCTGACATCAATCTTCTCTGTGTCCCCCACACAAAACTGTCTTCTGTTGAAGCCCAGCCACTTAGTGTGGCTGCTCCCAAACTATGGAACACTATTTTTCAATCTCTAAGCAGCTATTTAATCCTTTCCACTTTCAAGTCTAACCTTAAAAATATACCTTCATGATTTTGGTGCCCAGGCACTCGATTATTTTATCAAGCAAGGGGGAATGAGATTGCTAACTGACACACCCCAAAATCCTTGCCACCCTAGGTGACCGCCTAGTTTGCCTGTATAGTAGAACCAGCACCTGTATGTGACATTTGATATATGTTGGCTTCTGTGTCCTTATTGTTTAATTCATTTTTTAAAAGTGGCCTTAAATAAAGTGCTACAAAATAATAATAATAATAATAATAATAATAATAATAATAATAATAATAATAATAATAATAATAATAAAGAAAATACACATTACTTATGGAAGAAATACACCTCTTGTGGAAAAGTGTACAAGTTGGTAATTGTGCCCAGCACTGTTGTCAAACCACATACACAACACAAAAATTACATAAAATCAATACACATACCTAACACTACAGAAAGGAGCCATTTTAAGTACATGTCACATAGTGAGGAAATTTCTTAACACAAACACAATCCCCTATAACATATACATGTATATAGGACATACACAACATAAAGCTACACTATGTCATGGCCGTTATAGGCCAGAATAACAACACTAATAATAATAATAATAATAATAATAATAGTAATAATAATAATAATACTATCATGGTGCTTGTCCAGAGTGTGGATTTTTCTTTATATCTTGATCTTACTTGTATTTAGTATGCAAAAATATATGTGGAAGAATAATTACCAGCACAATATAATGAATGTAAAAAATTTGACTGATCAGCCACTGTAGTTCCGTTTACCCAAAATTACCAAAGTTCTGCAGCTTTAGTTTGCTTCATGGGATTCTGACAATAGCCTGACATGTTGAAATGATTCCACAGACAAAATATCTTCGTTTTCTAAAAGCTTTAGTAAAAATTCAAAGTAAAACAGTTCACACAAAAATACAGAAAAAAATTAATAAAGCAAAGAAAAGTTCTAGTCTAAGAAAAGTTCTGTTTAAAGCTTCTATATCTTGTTTCATTCTTTAAGTTTGCTCCCACAGTCGAACCATTTCTAAAGGGTCAGAAAACTGTACGCCTGTCCCTGGATCTTTCGGTCCCTTCTAGTAATGAGACTAATTTCAAAACACACAGACTTCATTAACACACTGTATTACAGATATAGCTAAGAAGGTTCTATCTCATGTTAACTTACAGAGGGTGAAAGTCTATACCATAATCTGTAGCTATGAAAGAAAATTATACTCTATTCAAATTAAGCAAACACTGATATAATTTGTGAGGGACGGCCGGCAGATCAACCTGGCCAAGTCGCCTGAAGGATAGGGGAAGGCAGATAATTTTGGACACTGCCTCCCCAAAAATGCTAGATGGCAGCTCCCCTGTAATGTAGTAGTGTCCCGTATTCCCGCAGGGCATCCTGGGACTTGGAGTTCGGTTTCTCAGCCCTGTTGGGTACCGTGAGTGCTGCCAGGAGGCACTGTTAGAGGACCGGAGAAGCCATGCCTCATCCATAGCCCGGAAGTACTCACAAGTCACAAGGACAGAAGCTCTGAAGTACTTCTGGGCTGAAAAAAAAAAAACAAAAAAAACATCTGACCCGGAAGTGCCAGCAAGTCACATGGGCAGAAGATAGAAGCACTTCCAGGTCAAGGACTATATAAAGGACTGCTGAAGACCCAGCAAGTGAGCCGGAGTTGGGAGGTAGAGAACAGAGCTTGCTGGGAGGTGTGGAGGAGAGAATTGTGTTGATTTATTGCTTATTTAATTGTTTATGGTGGCTGTGGTGCTTGAAAGTTACTATTTAAGAAAGAAAACTATTAAAAGTCTTCTGGGTGTTTTTACTTTGTGTCCTGACTGTCTATCTGTTGGGGTTAAAGGGGCAACAGAAACCCCTAGCGTTCACAAAGTTTAAATTTAAGCTTTAATTTTCTAAGATTGGCTCTTACAGCCACATTAAGACCACCTGCCTAATATTGTGTAGATCCCCCTTGTGCTGCCAAAACAGCTCTGAAACCCATTAAGGCATGGACTCCAGAAGACCTCTGAAGGTGTCCTGTGCTATCTGGCACTTGATGTTAACAGCCAGTCCTTGGACTTGTTTTTCCTGTACATCCCTGATGCTCGATCAGACTGAGATCTGGGGAATTTGGAGGCCAAGTCAACGCCTTAAACTCTTTGCCTTGTTCCTACTCCTAAACAATTTTTGCAGTGTTACAGGGTGTATTATACTACTGATAGAGGCCACTGCCGTCAGGGAATATCATTTCCATGAAGGAGTATACGTGGTCTGCAATAATTTTTAGGTACGTGGTATGTGTCAAAGTAACATCCACATGAATGTCAGGATCAAAGGTGTCCCAGAGCATCACACTTCCTCCACTTGCTTGCCTTCTTCCCTTAGTGCATCCTACTGCCATCTCTTCCTCAAATAAATAACACACGCACCTAGCTGTCCACATGATTTAAAAGGCAAATGTGATTCAACAGATCAGGCCACCTTCTTCCACTGCTCCATGGTCCAGTTCTGACGTTCACGTGCCCATTGTAGGTGCTATCGGCAATGGTCATTGGTCAACATGGGCACTCTGATGGGTCTGCAGTTCCACAGCTAGGCAGCCCTAAACACTGCAAGCTGCAATGCATTGGGTGTGTTCTGACACCTTTCATGGATAGCCAGCATGGGATGGGATTGGGATGTGGAATGAATACCAGGCTATCGAGAGAAATCTCAGACAGAACATGTCAGTTCCACACAGAAAATAACCAGGCTGAGAATTAAACCCAGTACACCGGTGATTTGATGCAGCAGAACTAGCCTTTGTTCCATCATATTATAAATTCCCTAATTTTTTACAGTTTATAAGGTCAGTATTGTCGTGTGTGGTGTGATTGGGAGAAATAGACCAACTAACACCAAATGAAACGTTGTGGTACCAGCCGGGCTACCCCGTTAAGTTGGCAGAACAAACTAAACAAAAACAACATACTCAAACAGCCTGTTAAATAGTCACTCACACAAAATCAATAACAGGAGCGCTGTACTGACTAACTCCTTGGTCAAAATGCTACACCACGTACTGGGGGCTGCCTGTTTTTATAGCAGCTGGGCCCTAAGGGGTGGGGCCACCTCTGGGTTCTATAGCCAATGCCAGGCATTTTCCTTGGGCATCTTCTTGGCGCAGTGGGGGAAAAAGAAGATACAGTTAGTGACAGCACCCCCTCTTGTCCCACAGTGGTATCGCTTACCTCATCTGAGCCCAGAAGGTGGGCTCCAGGCACACATTTGTTACAACAGAGTTCAGTGAAATCCTTACTTGTATGAGCTTTATTTGATTATGCTGAACTCTTTTGTCCGTCACTTTGGATAAAAACATCTGCTAAGCAAATAAATGTAAATGTACTTAACATGTCACCACTCCATCCATCCATCCATCCATCCATTGTCCAACCCGTTGAATCCGAACACAGGGTCACGGGGGTCTCCATCCATCCATCCATTTTCCAACCCGCTGAATCTGAACACAGGGTCACGGGGGTCTGCTGGAGCCAATCCCAGCCAACACAGGGCACAAGGCAGGAAACAATCCCGGGCAGGGTGCCAACCCACCGCAGGACACACACAAACACACCCACACACTAGGGCCAATTTAGAATCGCCAATCCACCTAACCGCATGTCTTTGGACTGTGGGAGGAAACCCACGCAGACACGGGGAGAACATGCAAACTCCACGCAGGGAGGACCCGGGAAGCAAACCCAGGTCCCCAGGTCTCCCAACTGCAAGGCAGCAGCACTACCCACTGCGCCACCGTGCCGCCCATGTCACCACTCTTACATCCTTATTAGAAGAAGAAACAAAACACACAACAAACTGTTATCTTTATCGTAAAATAAACTTAATAAAAACAGGAAACACTTCTTTTGTATGTGAGAGCAGGAAAGTGGGCTTAATTTTGTGTCCCCATGTTGTCCCAAGCCAAGTCAGAAAAGGAGTAGGGAAAGGGTTAAAACGCCTGTCAGAAGTGCAATATTGTGAAATAAGGACGAAACGCATTCTTCTGTAACATATTCATACCAGCAAATGTGGTGATATGCAGATAACAAAATGAACAACTATTTGGGGGATATTTTTATGTAAACCATTTACATAATAATAATTCTGCCATAAAAAAAAACCCTTTGGGGTGAATAGCTGTCCCATTTAATGCATTAAATGAATGACACCATTAGAAACAAGCACATCAAGGTAAAATGCGGACGAACGCTCCTGTTGTTGGCTCGATATTTGCATTCGTCACATCCCCATGCTCAACATCATTATCATTTGGAAATTTACAGCTGCTCCTCTGCTCCTCTGAAACGCCTGTTTTGCATATCACAAATTTCCAGACATCAACTTAACTTTGCTAAGTTTATTTAACACATGCGTGCCTTAATTTGTCAACAAGTTCAAATTTAGGAAAATTATGACCCATACTTTTCTAATGAATTTAAACTGTAGTTCCTTATCTGTCACCCAGAAGCTCCAAGGTAAAATAAGGGATTCTTAATAGAAGGAAAGGATTCTGGATTCTGGCTTGGTCACCGTCTGTATGGAGTCTTGCAGGTTTTCACAAGGCTCTTCTCCAAAATTTCATGGGTGTCTGCATGATGCACTAGTGACCCATCTAGGGAAGGCTTCTGTGTTGGTTCTTATGCTGCATGCCACTGACATTGGATGTCGCATTTTGGAGTTGGGAATGATGTCACACCCGAGATGAGCACTATACAGTAAGAACAATACAAAACAAGGTCAAATTGTTGGGGCACCTTTGGATAAACCTTGTATAATTGAAAGAGGTTTGATAAAAAAAAAAATATATATAATATATAATAGGGAGTGGCTGAACGCATGATTTGGAGATGCAGACGGATAAACCCGCTTGCTTACTGCTCCTTCTGCCGAGCTGCATGTTCTGCTTCTCGCGCTGTGCGTCGATCATTTCAAAGCTTGTATAGCAGCTGTCCTCACGTCGCTTGCTTTACCCAAGCAATACCTCCCCATCCCCCCCCCCACCACCGGCACGCCACGCGCCTGCATCTGTTCCACTAGAAGGGGGGGGGGAGGCGCTAAACGAACGCTAAGGAGATGCAGACAGATCAGCTGCTGGCTTTCTGCTGCTGCTGAACTGAATGTTCTGCTGGTCGCGCTGCACGTCGGTCATTTAAAAGTCTGTACAGCAGCTGTCCTTTTGTCTCACTGCTTTGTCACTTCCAGGATGTCAAAGTGTCTCTCACAGGACGTCCGGGCTGATTATTACTTTCCTTACTTTCTGAATTTGCACATAGATTATTATTGTTCTCTTGTGCATCCTTTTTTGCCTTCTTTTCTCTCCAATGTTTTCGTATCTCTTTCTAACGCGCTGCTCTTTCTTCTTCGCTTAGTTGTTCACGTGCCATCTAGAACGTATAACATTTTTAAGAGTTGGGAGCACATGAAGTGTGTCTGCCAAAAACATTCCAACAACTGCGAGTTTAGATGTCCGTGAACTTGTTTTAAATTGTTTGTAAATAGGGCGTAACGTACAAAAGTCACCGTTTCATGGGTCTTGCTTCCTAAGATTGTAATGTCTAGTCTCGAGTGAGGTCAAAGTGTCTCTCCGAGATGATCACGTCTCGACCAAAAATTTTTTTATATAATAGATACATATATATCTTCTTATATAATACGCTACCATGGCTGTCTGTTTTTCTGTCCTGGATTTTAAATCACCTGTAGCTCACAAACCGTTTGAACTATTGACCTAAAATTTGGTACGCATATACTACGTGACCTCTACTATCCGCTTTCAGGGTGATGATTGACCTCCAAGGTTATTCCTCTTCTTATTTTTATTTTATTTTATTGTAGAATCAACTCTCGTCAGCGGCCAGCAGGGCGGCTGTGCGGTGCATGCGTATGGGCGCCGTTCTCAGCCCACGCTGTCACTTCCCCTACCTCTTCATATCTTAAATCATTCTTGAGGCAGATTGAAGACTTAAATGCCAGCTTAAGTGAAAAATTAAGGAAAACGTAAAAGTAACTGCAACAAAAACACTCACTTAATCAGTTTTAACGTGAAAAGATACCAACGGAAGAAGAGTAGAAGCGGTCCGCTAGGGTGGAGAAGAGAAGAGCCGCTCAGGAAGCAGCAAGCGCATCAACCTCTGAGCAAACGTACAGAGAAAAGTAGGAAAAATATAAGTCAAGTGTATTCATGGCACGTTATCGTGCAGTACGCCGATACTGGTCTTTAATAATTTTAGAAACATAGGACTGCCTCTCAAGACCGAGTGTTTTGTTATATTCAGTTATATATTACTTCAATATTTCATAGTGGACTATTAGTTTAGTTTTTCTCGATTTACGCTCAGCTCTCCAGCATGTTCTCCTTCAATCAGGCACTCTTTGGGTCTTCCAAGGTATTTTAGTGCTGGAGGATTTCATGGCAGTTTTGCAGTTCTGCTCTTGGTCTCACCATTGCCTGCACATTTTCCACTTTACTGGTAACATCGCTAGCTGTTTTAGGACAAACACTAAATTCAAACAGATTATTTAGAATATCAGCAAACCTGCAGGGTGCTGGTGTATCAAAATAACATTTTTAACAATATGCTGCTCTTTAGTTCTAGATACCAGTAATTCTAGATCAAATAAAATGCAGACATACTCAGATATACCCAATCTATGACTTGCCTCATGTCAATTTTAAGTCCTTTTGAAATAACCAAATCCGTCATGAGTCCTTCCATGTGTGTAGGTTGTCTCACGTGCTGAGTAAGATCAGTAGAGTGCAGTAATTTAATAAATTCTCTTGCTTTAAAGTCACACTGGTTATCCATATGAAAACTGAAATTGCCTACAATTAGCAATCATAATCAGATATTATTATAGATTCTAAGTTAGAGAATTCCCCGAAAAATGACACATTATAATTTGGAGTTCTCTAAAAGGTTAATAGACTGCCACACTCACTGAATAACCATGGCAAGATACTAGAAAGGCGCAAAAGTACCAAAATGAGTATCTTTGCAGTTTAATCAGATAGATAGATAGATAGATAGATAGATAGATAGATAGATAGATAGATAGATAGATAGATAGATAGATAGATAGATAGATAGATAGATAGATAGATAGATAGATAGATAGATAGATAGATAGATAGATAGATAGATAGATAGATATGAAATCCACTACATAATAGACAGATACCTTATTACCCCTGTTGTTCTACATGACAACATGAGATTAAAAGTTCTGCTCAGCCATTGCTACAAACTTGATGAGGTAATTAACATATTTAAAAAGTATCATTTTAGATGGAGTATTTTAAGAAATTTCATCAATGCATTTACTTCCTCAGATATCTGTGGAAAACGTCCTTGTAGTGATGAGTGAAAACAACTCATATGGAATTGAATTTACAGGGAAACCGAGAGTTTTGTTTCACCAAAATTAATGAAACGAATTACAATTCGCTTCTAGCGAAATCTGTGCTGTTCATACCAAGAAGAAAGGTGCATGGCTCCTGTTTGGATGCATTTTCATACATTAATTCTGTACATGTCTGTGGTCTTTTAGTATGTAAATAAAAATCTTCCATTAAAAAAAAAAAATCCCAGTAGTATGCACATCCTTGAACTAGGTTAAGGCGGTTGCTAGGTAACAGCAGGGGGTGGCAGGCCACAGCTTTCCATGTCGTGACGATTTACTGTGGAGAGAACACCCATAATGGGCACAGTGCTGATGTTTTAGCACGTCTTTGAGTGAAAAATATGCAGCATGTCATATTTCGAAATAAAGCACTGCACCTCTTGGCTATGATTGATGTCAATGAGAGACATTAATGGAACTGATTTACTGGTGTGGGATGTATAACATGCATGAGGCAACTGCAGAAAAGAACCCGGGTGAACATCAAACTGTAAATGAGACTTTAGAAAACAAAATTTCTTTAGTGAGGTTCATAGTTTGCAATTGCATTTTGCCATCGCGTCTTGCAATGGTGTGATGCTCAGCTGATGTCACAGCTGTTCTTTCCCTTTCTTCTATGCCACCTCCTCAAGCAGTTTGTTATAAGAAATATATCAACCACAATAGCTTCCATTCAGCCTCTATGAAAATTTTTTGCCTCGCCAGTATGTATCATGTTATATGTTTTCGATTAAATACAAGATCAAGGTGTAGCGAGTTCCTCTTAAAGTAGGATGAGGAGCCTGGCACACATGAAAATCTCCTACTTTTAGGAAAACTATCAGGAACGGAACCAGACAGAACCTTAGCCCCAATTTGATCACCTCAGCTGGAGATGTCCTTTAAGAATTTACAAAAGGAAATAACCACCCAAACAATTAAATTATTTCAACAAACAAGAATATATATTATAATCAACCAAACAAAACTATAAACACACTTTAAGCAATCCTACCCAAATCTGGAACAACTAAACAAATACTAATTAATATGGAACCCTTCTATAATGAGAAAGAGAGAGAGAAAGAAAATATGACCTATTTAGAGACAGCATAAATATATTCACAGCATGTACATATATATACAAAATAAATATAAATATACAAAAATAAATTAGACACACACACTCCCCACATGTTCCCCAGTCCCTTTTACTGTATATTATAACTTTGTAATCCAACCAGCCTTGGAAGTCTGGCATTAAATCCAGCGTACAAGCCAAATATATTCCACTGACTCATTTTATTTATATATATATATATATATATATATATATATATATTGTGACAGACAGCCGGCAGCTCAATCCGGCCGGGACGTCCCAGAACGGGAAGAATGGAGAAGGGCAGCCTTTCCAGGACACTGCCTCCCCCAGGATGCTAGGTGGCAGCTCCCCTGGACGGTAACTGTACCCTGTATTCCCTCAGGGCATCATGGGACATGGAGTTCATTTTCTTAGCCCTGTTGGGTGCCGTGGGTGCCGCTAGGGGGAGCTCATAAAGCTCACAACTCAGAAGTACTTCGGAGTCACGAGGACGGAAGCCCACAGTACTTCCGGGATGCTTGAGGACTGATGTGTCGTTTGACCCGGAAAAGAGGAGGAGCACTTCTGGGTCAAGGAATATATAAAGGATTGGTAGAGACCCAACGAGCTGAGCCGGAGTTGGGAGGGTGTGTGACGGAGCTGCTGTGAGTGGAGGATTATTGATTATTTGTATTAGTGAATTGTGGCGATTGTGGTGCTTTGTATACTTTATTGAAGAAAATAATTAAAAATTGTACTTGGTGCTTTTATACGTGTGTCCTGAACGTCTGTCTATTGGGTTTCACGGGGCAACAGCGCCCCTAGCATCCACTATATATATATATACCAGTAACGGCGCACTGCACGATAACATGCAGTGAATACACTTGACTTGAGCATTCCTAGTCTTCATCCTCTTTCTGTGTACGTTTAGCATTCATTTGCTCAGAGGTTGATGTGCTTGCTGCTTCCTGAGAAGCTCTTCTTTACTCCACCCTAGCGGCCCGCTGCTTCTCTTCTTTTGTCGGCATCTTTTCGCGATAAAACTGATTAAGTTAGTTTTTGTGTTGCAATTACTTAGTACGTTTTCTTTAATTCTTCACTTAATCTGGCACTTAAGTCTTCAATCTGCCTCAAGAATGATTAGCGAAGGTGGTAGGGAATGAGAACCGTGCCGGTACACATGCGCCGCACGGCCACGCGCTGCCGAGAGTCGATTCTACAATAAAATAAAATAAAAAGAGTAATAAAATCATCACCCCGAAAGTGGATAGTAGATATCATGTAGTATATGTGTACCAAATTTCAAGTCAATAGGTGAAACGGTTTGTGAGCTACAGGTGATTTAAAATCCTGGACAGACAAACGAACAGCCACGGTAGCGTATTATAGAAGAAGATATATATATATATATATATACAGTGATCCCTCACTATATCGCGCTTTGCCTTTCGCGGCTTCACTCCATCGCGGATTTTATATGTAAGCATATTTAAATATATATCGCGGATTTCTGCGGACAATGAGTCTTTTAATTTCTGGTACATGCTTCCTCAGTTGGTTTGTCCAGTTGATTTCATACAAGGGACGCTATTGGCAGATGGCTGAGAAGCTACCCGGCTTACTTTTCTGTCTCTCTTGCGCTGACTTTCTCTGATCCTGACGTAAGGGGATTGAGCAGGGGGGCTGTTCGCACACCTAGACGATACGGACGCTCGTCTAAAAATGCTGAAAGATTATCTTCACGTTGCTATCTTTTGTGCAGCTGCTTCCTGAAACAACATGCTGCACGGTGCTTCGCATACTTAAAAGCACGAAGGGCACGTATTGATTTTTTTATCTGTCTCTCTCTCTCTCTCTCTCTTTGTCTGCTCCTGACAGAGGGGGTGTGAGCTGCCGCCTTCAACAGCTTTGTGCCGCGGTGCTTCGCATACTTAAAAGCCAAACAGCCCTATTGATTTGTTTGCTAGAGATTGTTTTCTCTATCTATGTGACATTCTGTGCTCCTGACACGCACTCCTTTGAAGAGGAAGATATGTTTGCATTCTTTTAATTGTGAGATGGAACTGTCATCTCTGTCTTGTCATGGAGCACAGTTTCAACTTTTGAAAAAGAGACAAATGTTTGTTTGCAGTGTTTGAATAAAGTTCCTGTCTCTCTACAACCTCCTGTGTTTCTGCGCAAATCTGTGACCCAAGCATGACAATATAAAAATAACCATATAAACATATGGTTTCTACTTCGCGGATTTTCTTATTTCGCGGGCGGCTCTGGAACGCAACCCCCACGATGGAGGGGGGATTACTGTATATATACATAAAAGAAGCAATCTCATTGGCCTGGCGACAACTCTTTTGTAGAATGTTGAAGTCCGCCTCACCCGGGTGTATTGGTGTTAATGTCCGTCCATGGCAGACGCCAGCATCAAAAATACAAAGTAAAGCCGTGTGCTCTGAAGACCATTGCTGGTTAGCCAGCAATCTATTTTTCCATTCACCCGAACTGTTCTTGTTACGGAACCTTATTTGCTTTAATGATAGCTTTCTTGTTATATTCACCTTCCCAGCTCCTTCTTAAACAATCCTTCTCCTTTTTAAAATGCGCGCCTCCTTCCCTTTTTAAGTCAGTTCTCCTTACGACATACAACAGCACGTTTAGGCAAGGACCCACAGGCGTGGTTTGGCCCCTTGCTCCCCTTAAAGAGATACCCTCTAAGACAATAATTCCCTCGGACATCTATTCCAAAGAGAGCAAGCGGCAGAGACAGATAAAAGCACATAAAATATGTAGCAACTGTTACAAAGGTTCTAGCCTAAATTGCAAATTCGGGAAAATGGATTTAAGTGTTAGTTTTGCAAAATTCTATGCGAATCAAAACTTGCCTGTTTTTTGCTCATCACTCCCTGTCTCTATCCTTGCTCAATGATATCTTGGTGGAGCACCTGCTGATCTCAGGGTCGCCCAGCACTGCGGTGGATGGTGACGACAGCTCAGAATGTGACAATGCATGAGAATAAACTTAACGCTGATCAGCTGAAACTTCAGACTGGATGTTTTGACTTTGCTTACTGTAATAACAATGCCAGCTCCTCACCCTCTGTGGCCTGCAAAAATTGTCTGGCTGTCTCCCTGGATATCTAATATCATATCACTTGTTTTTTTATACAGACTTATAATTTCAATGTGCTTTCAGAAAAGTCTGTTAAAGAAACTGACTCATGACCACAGCTGTCTCAGAATTATAAGTCATATTTTGGAAATGAAAAAGTGAGAAGGGCCAACATTTACTGTACATTTAACCTTGTGGAAAGAGCACAAGTGACAGGCAGTTGGGATTCTGCGTATTTCAATTCAGCAAATGGGTTTGTTTAGACCGATAGCATTAGCTTAGGAGGAGATCTGCCAATGACTGCTCTGGCAAAGAGTACATTTTATCTTTTGATCTAACATAATGAGTTGAAGTGGAACAGTGGCTGATCTGTTAATCTTGTTAAATGTTTCACAAAACACTTGAGTTTGTTGCAATTACATTAAGGGAAAGGAGAAGCTTATTTTTAGCAACTAAACTTTCATCCGTCTGTATTCAACATTCATGTACAGATGTTTCAGCATTAAAGTATTTTTTTAACCACACACAATGCAGCCAATTAGAAAAATGTGGGAAGCAAGGTGGTTAGGGGGTGCTCAGTGTTAATCAGACAGTCAGTGTCTGGGTGGTGTTTAGTCATTGTTGATATGTACATCTCACATCTTTGTGGGGTTCCTTTAGGTCAGTGTTTCCTAAACTCGGTCCTGGGGAACCCCTGTGGCTGCAGGTTTTTGTTCCAACCAGATTCCTAATCCGTGACAACACCTGATAACACTGAGCTCATTTAATTAGCTGGGATTTTTTTTCTTTTATTCAACATTCAGAAAAGCATAGCGGCATGATTTTTACATTTATAAGACATTTATAAATATTTCTGCTTTTGCTATAGATTTAAAAGCTTAACTCTCTTTTGTTGATTTCATTATACTTTGCCCTTTTTCTGTGCAGTTTTTCCCCCTTCGTTGTATCTTAATAATGACAATTAAAAATGAGCAGAGCAGTCACCTAGGCAAACAACACTGAATAATCAAAGGCTGCAAGTACTTTAGAGTTGGACCCACTAATTAGTAAATAATGGATTAATTAAACAATTAGCAGACCTAGAAAAGTAGAATGAAAATCAAGATGAAAATGCTGTTAAAAAGAAAAAAAAATACATTATTTCTATATAAGTGCTTGGCACATTTTAATAATTTTTTTTTTTAGCAAACTTAGTTTTCTAATTTCTATTTTGTTCCCTAAACACAGAACTTGGGAAATATCAGTTCACTTAATTAGCCCAGGAGTTAAAAACAGAAGCTGGTTAGAACAAAAACCTGCAGCCACGGGGGGTCCCCAGGACCGAGTTTGGGAAACACTGCTTTAGGTACTCTGACTTTGTGCCAATTTTCAAAGATTCTTTAACCTCCTTAGCATTAGACCAGAGTGTCACTCACGCTAAACGTGTTAGTCCCGAGTGTCACAGGGGCAATGGTGTAGACGCGTCTCACATAAGCGTTAGACCGAAGTTAACTTGAGCTGTAAAATTGCTAACAGTTTTTGTACCGAGTGTTAATTGGCAACAGTATAGGCATGTCTTGGGTAAACATAAGTACTGAGCGTTAATCAGCAATGGTATAGGCGGGTCTTGTGTAAGCGTTACTACCGAGCATTACTCGGGCAACGGTGTAGGCGTGTCTTGTGTAAGCATTAATACCAAGTGTTAATTGGCAACGGTGTAGGCGTGTAATTTGTAAGCGTTAGTACCGAGCGTTACTCAGGCAACGGTGTAGGCGTGTAATTTGTAAGCGTTAGTACCGAGCGTTACTCAGGCAACGGTGTAGGCGTGTCTTGTGTAAGCATTAATACCAAGTGTTAATTGGCAATGGTGTAGGCGTGTATTTTGTAAGCGTTAGTACCGAGTGTTACTCGGGCAATGGTGTAGGCGTGTCTTGTGTAAGCGTTAATACCAAGTGTTAATCGGCAACGGTGTAGACATGTATTGTGTAAGTGTTAGTACCGAGCGTTACTCGGGCAACGGTGTAGGCGTGTCTTGTGTAAGTGTTACTACCAAGTGTTAACTGGCAACGGTGTAGGCATGTATTGTGTAAACATTAGTACGGAGTGTTACTCGGGCAATGGTGTAGGCGTGTCTTGTGTAAGTTTTACTACCAAGTGTTAATTGGCAACGGTGTAGACATGTATTGTGTAAGTGTTAGTACCGAGCATTACTCGGGCAATGGTGTAGGCGTGTCTTGTTTAAGTGTTACTACCAAGTGTTAACTGGCAATGGTGTAGGCATGGAGCGTTGCTCGGGCAATGGTGTAGGCGTGTATTGTGTAAGCATTAATACCAAGTGTTAATTGGCAATGGTGTAGGCGTGTATTGTGTAAGCGTTAGTACCGACCGTTACTCGGGCAACGGTGTAGGCGTGTCTTGTGTAAGCATTAATACCAAGTGTTAATTGACAACGGTGTAGGCGTGTATTGTGTAAGCGTTAGTACCGACCGTTACTCGGGCAACGGTGTAGGCGTGTCTTGTGTAAGTGTTACTACCAAGTGTTAATCGGCAATGGTGTAGGCGTGTATTGTGTAAACGTTAGTAACAAGCGATAATTGACAAAGGTGTAGGCATGTCTTGTGTAAACGTTAGTACCAAGTGTTACTCGGGCAATGGTGTAGGCGTGTCTTCTCCTATACTCATAATGGCGTCTTATAAGAAAAGTCTCTCATCAGCAGTGATGACAGGCAGTGAAGCTGAAATGGACAGTGAAACCGCAAGTGATTCTGGGAATTCAAAAATGACACACATCATTTGCATATATGCCGTCCATATTACTATTATTATTCATTATTATTATTGTCATTTGTATTATTTTTATAATTTCTATACTTTTGACTTTGTACTTTTAGTGTTTTGCACGTTTTGCAGTATAAAAATGAGATTTATTAAAGATGCCATTTTTCAAGGCAAAAAATGCAACGCTTTTTACGTGTTTTTTTAAGAAGAAATGTAATGCTAAGGAGGTTAAGTTAATCGATACTAAACTGGCTGACTATGAGTAAATATGGATGTGTTTCTGAGTGTACCCTTGTAGGTGTACAATAGATTCGGAAAGACCTGAAAATAGCTGTCCACCATTGGTCAGACTCCTTCACTGTTTTCAAATTTTGCTGTTGTAGCCTTATACTACAGTTATTTTTTTTTCCCAAATCAAACAACACTCAATACCCCAGAATGACAGAGAGAAGGAAGAATTTTAGAAATTTTTGCAAGTGTATTGTAGCAATGGTGGCAACAGCATCAACAAAGCAGTCAAATGAGAGCGGGAAAAATGGTAACGGTAATCTGGTGACCGTTACATAAATGACATCAAAAATGGCCATATGGGCGCACCCTATAAAAAAAGCATTGTCACTGCCATTTTGTCTTCAGTCCAGTACTGATGCCTGGGTGAGCAGTCCTTATCAGGATAGCGAGCCAATAAAACAGCCATGAAAAAGAGCTGGAATTCATAGGAGCCACTTGGGCTTGCACTGCGCTTTGAAACAATATGAGAAAGAAATAAAAAAAAACCTGAATGATCATACTGACCCAAGTATTCAGACCCTTTGTTATGATTCTTAAAATATGGCTCAGGTGCATCCCATTTTATTCGTTATCATTGAGCTGTTTCTACACCTTGTCTGGAATTTACGTCTGGTCACTTCTATTGCTATCACATGACTAGTAAACACACACACCTGTCTATAGAGGGTCCCAATGCTGACAATGTGCATCAGAACAAAAAAAAGTCATGAGGTCGAAGGAAGTGTCTGCAAACCTTGGAAAGGCTGCCAGACAATCCTGCTTCATTGAAGGTTCCCAAGAGCGCAGTGGCCTTTATAATTTATAAAATGAAAGACAGTGTGAAATGAATGACCTTCACACCACAAAAAGGTTTGGCATCAGCTTCCCCGTATACTTGAACTCTGGCTGAAAAAAATGGCAAAAGTAATAATTGACGGTCTTTACAGACAAGAGTCCAATACAGAACTGACAAACAGGAGGATTATGGCGGATTTTAAGGTCGATCAGGGGAAGTGACGTCATCAAAGTCTTTCAGTTCCAGGCAGAATTTCCTGTTTTTGGTCTGCAGGGATAAAAGGTACTCTGCCACCCTCTGGCCTGGCGTGGAATTACCTTCTTTTGAGCCCTTCAGCTGCCTTCCATGAGCACGTGTATGGAAAACAGACAGACAGAACTTTATTTGTCCCTGGGGAAAATTTGGTGTTTCCTGGCCTAACAATATTTTAGTAAAAATACATGTGTTTGGGACATTGTGAGCATACTACTGGGCAATCTGACAAGTGGACTGGGTTTTTATCATTGACATTTCTGATTTTCTTTGGATGCTGTGAAGCATTGGGGACCATAGACTCTTATTAAATCAGGAACTTGGTTATCTCTGTTCTTTTTTTCTTTTTTTTAATTTTAATGATTTTATTGTCATCATTCCATACAAATAGATCAATTTTTACAAAAAATAGGATTGAAAACAAATCAATCCCCACCCCTGAGAAAGAGAGCATGGCCAACGAAGTAGAACTTAAAGCTAGTAAAAATAAATAAATTGATGAGTTTAATAAGCATAAAGGCCTATAAAGATAAATAGAGAAGAAAAAGAAATGGGAAGAAAATCTGCTTCCTCAGTACTTTAAAAGCTTATTCTAAAATGTTATTAATCAGATCCTGCCAGGTTTTGAAAAAGTTCTGCACAGATCCTCTAACGGAGAATTTGATTTTTTCCAATTTCAAATAGTAGAGAACATCAGTTACCCAACTGACTTAAAAGGGGAGAGTTAGGATCCTTCCAGTTTAGCAAAATAAGTCTGTGTGCCAATAGTGTAGTAAAGGCAATCACAGTTTGTTTGTCCTTCTCCACTTTAAGCCCATCTGGAAGAACACCAAACACAGCTGTTAGTGGAATAGGAGGGATTGTGACACCAAGGCTGTCTGAAAGGCACTTAAAAATTTTGGTCCAGAATGATGTTAATTTGGTGCAGGCCCAAAACATGTGACCCGGTGAGGCTGGAGCATGAGTGCAACGTTCACAGGTTGGATTTTGCCCTGGAAATATTTTGGACAGTTTTAAGCGAGACAGATGTGCTTGATATAGAATTTTGAGTTGAAAAATTGTGTGCTTTGCGCATATGGAGCTTGAGTGAATTCTCTGAATTACTACCTTCCACTCCTTTACTGATATGTTGAGTGAGAGATCCTTTTCCCACCGTCCTCTTGGATCTTTGAAAGGGAGGGACTATAAAATGATTTTATATATTGCAGAAATGCTGAGTCCTCAAAACTGAGCAATATTTTTTCCAGCATAGAGAATGGTGCAAGATGAGGAAAATTGGGCAGGTTCTGTTTAACAAAGTTTCTAATTTGAAGATAGTGAAAGAAATGTGTTGCTGGAAAGTTAAATTTGGAATGTAATTGTTCATAGGATGCAAAGATGTTGTCTATATAAAGATTTCTAAGCAATTTAATCCCAAATGTTTTCCAGATATTAAAAACTGCATATGTTTGCGAGGGTTGAAAAAGGTGGTCCTCGTGTAGAGGTGCCACAGATAAAAGATTCTCCATCTTAAAATACTTCCTACATTGGTTCCATATTCTAAGTCAGGGGTGGGCAGATTCAGTCCTGGAGGGCCGCAGTGGCTGCAGGTTTTTGCTCCAACCCAATTGCTTAATAAGAAGCCCTTATTGCTCAAGTAACACTTCAGCTTCACTTTAATTGTCTCGCTCGTTAAGATTTTGAACCCTTATTGCTTATTTTAGTCTTACACAGCTGTATTCTTGGTTTTTAATTGCTCCTAATTAGCAATACCATGCAAATGACAAAAGAGACCAGCATTTCTCCATTTAGCTTGTTTTCATTTACACCTGTGTGTATTTATCATGCACTATTTGGTTTAATTAAATACTTGGAAGGAAAGTGAAGAGAAAAAAGTGAAGCACTGAGAATTACTCATCTGTTTTAGACTTCAAATCATTTGGATGATATCCTTAGAAAGGAAAATAAATCTAGGATATGAGAATGACCTGACATGACAGAGTTAAAGCACTAACAAGCCATGAAATTAAATAATTGACAAGGATTGGTTTTTAATTAAGCAACTGGGTTGGAACAAAAACCTGCAACCACTGCGGCCCTCCAGGACTGAATCTGCCCACCCCTGTTCTAAGTGAGTGAAGCACAATTGACTTATTAGTATATTGGCGATAACTTGCAGTTATTGGGGCACAAAGCAGGGAATATTGTTATCTTTTGCTGATTTGAATGCCTGTCACTGCTCAATGCTGATTACTTCCAACACCAAATTGGTTGGATGAGCTCGTTAAGCCTTGAACTTCATAGACAGGTGTGTCCAATCGTGAGATATAAAGGTATATAAGGTGGTCAACTGCAAGTTGTGCTTCCCTGTGACTCTCCTCTGAAGAGTGACAGCATGGGATCTTCAAAGCAACTCTCAAAAGATCTGAAAACAAAGATTGTTCAGTCTCATGGTTTAGGTGACGTCTACAAAAAGCCATCTCAGAGGTTTAAACTGTCAGTTTCAACTGTAAGGAATGGAATCGGGAAATGGAAGGCCACAGACACAGTTGCTTTTAAACCCAGCAGGTCTGGCAGGCCAAGAAAAATACAGGAGCGGCATATGAGCAGGATTGTGAGAATGGTTACAGACAACCCACAGGTCACCTCCAAAGACCTGCAAGAACATCTTGCTGCAGATGGCGCATCTGTAAATCGTTCTACAATTCAGCGCAATTTGCACAAAGAACATAGGGCGGCACAGTGGCGCAGTGGGTAGCGCTGTTGCCTCGCAGTTGGGAGACCTGGGGACCTGGGTTCGCTTCCCGGGTCCTCCCTGCGTGGAGTTTGCATGTTCTCCCCGTGTCTGCGTGGGTTTCCTCCGGGCACTCCGGTTTCCTCCCACAGTCCAAAGACATGCAGGTTAGGTGGATTGGCGATTCTAAATTGGCCCTAGTGTGTGTTTGTGTGTGTCCTGCGGTGGGTTGGCACCCTGCCTGGGATTGGTCCCTGCCTTGTGCCCTGTGTTGGCTGGGATTGGCTCCAGCAGACCCCCGTGACCCTGTGTTCGGATTCAGTGGGTTGGAAAATGGATGGGTCCTGCGGTGGGTTGGCACCCTGCCCAGGATTGGTTCCCTGCCTTGTGCCTTGTGTTGGCTGGGATTGGCTCCAGCAGACCCCCGTGACCCTGTGTTCGGATTCAGCGGGTTGGAAAATGGATGGATGGATGGAAAATGGATGGATGGATGGACATCTGTATAGCAGGGTGATAAGAAAGAAGCTCTTTCTGCACTTACGCCACAAACAGAGTTGCTTGTTGTATGCAAATGCTTATTTAGACAAGCCAGATTCATTTGCTTTGGACTGATGAGACAAAAATTGAGCTATCTGGTCATAACAAAAATCACTTTGCATAGTGGAAGAAGAACACCACATTCCAAGAAAAACACCGGCTACCTACTGTCCAATTTGGTGGAGGTTCCATCATGCTGTGGGGCTGTGTGGCTAGTTCAGGGACTGGGGCCCTTGTTAAAGTCGAGGGTCGGATGAATTCAACCCAATATCAACAAATTCTTCAGGATAATGTTCAAGCATCAGTCACAAAGTTACGCAGGGGTTGGATATTCCAACAAGACAATGACCCAAAACACAGTTCAAAATCTACAAAGGCATTCATGCAGAGGGAGAAATACAATGTTCTGGAATGGCCGTCACAGTCCCCTGACTTGAATATCATTGAAATCTATGGGATGATTTGAAGCAGGCTGTCCATCAAATGTTACTGAACTGGAGAGATTTTGTATGGAAGAATGGTCAGAAATACCTCCATCCAGAATCCAGACACTCATCAAAGGCAATAGGAGGACAGCGTCTAGAGGCTGTTAGATTAGCAAAAAGGAGGCTCAACTAAGTATTGATGTCATATCTCTGTTGGGGTGCCCACATTTATGCACCTGTCTAATTTTGTTATGATGCATTTTGCATATTTTCTGTTAATCCAATAAACTTAATGTCACTGCTGAAATACTACTGTTTCCATAAGGCATGTCAGATATTAAAAGGAAGTTGCTACTTTGAAAGCTCAGCCAATGATAAACAAAAATCCAAAGAATTAAGAGGGGTTCCCAAATTTTTTCATATGACTGTATATATATCAGTCATGCAGTGCTCTTTCAATTATATAGCACCTTTCTTTTCTATCTTTTGAATTGTTCCTGTAATGCAGCTTAGCAGAGTCTGTTCTTGTAGTATCAGGCCGAGGCTGCACTCACACATCCACCCTTAGTCATAACTGGCCCATTCATTAATGCCACTTAGTGTGCAAGTTTTATAGAATTATGCAGTAAACCAGCAAAACATTCAAACTTCACTGATCTTATATGGAATCCAACACTAATAATATATATTTACTTATATTTACGTTACCAACGGCATGCATTTTATCCCATCTTACAAGTAATAAATCAACAAACTTGCTTCTCTTAAATACACCTGCATTACTCTGTTAACTTATCCACAAGCTGACTTGTTTTAGATTTTTTTTTTTCATTTTAATTATAAAAGCTGTATAACTGAAACATCTATGGCTTGATCTTTCCACTTCGCTCTTGTTTTAGAATAGCACTTTCACTGTAGTAGTTCAGAGGTGCTCAAGCAGAAAATTAATTGTTATAGAAGCATATTACACATCACTGTAATAGAACGTCTGGTAGGATGTAACCATGACCACATAATAAAACAACATCAATGAGCTGTAATTGTGGACTTGAACACCATCAAGATAGAAACCATTATAACTAATTACTGTGTCTTTAAACTAAATGTCTGTGAGGTATAATGAAAATAACATACGTGTGAAAAATGGTTTTGCTGTGAATCTTTGTAACATAATCTCAGCTAGACATTATAAAGTAAAATTAACCTGCTTAAATAACTTCTTCATGGGGATTTCGAGAGATGAATAAATGATTCTTAAACAAAATGGGTTGTGACTAAAAATTCTTTTCCTCCTGCTTTGATTTTTTTTTTCTTCATTTGTAGATATTTTCTGGCATAGGCAAGCTAAATGACCACAGGAGGCCCACAGTCATTGTGGAGCCCACAAACCACACAGAGAAGAGGGGTGAAGGATGTTGGGGTCCTAAAACAGCTATAACCATGTCTGCTCCAAAAAAAAGTTAGAAATTGCACCCAGAAATAATAGAGTAATGGCTCCGAGGCTAGGGATCTGCGTCAGTAATTGAAGGTTGCTGGTTCGAATTCTGTAAGTGCCAGCAGTGTCTCTACCCCATTGGGCCCTTGATCTGCAATTGCTCCATCCTGGGTGTGACATTAATCTGCATCCAGCCCTGCAAGCAGGTCCTTCAAATTATAGGGAAAACTTGGGGGTTGGTGGCAGGATTGGCACTCCAGCCACCATTAAAAAACCTCACCTGTACCAGTGTGGTGCTGAGATGTCACCTGCTGCACTCGGGTTCCCAGTCCAGGTGGTTTGTCGTGTGGTGGATGCAGCAACTTTGCTATCAGCATATGCTCCCAAACTCTCTCTAATTACATAAGTAGAATTCTTTTAAAGACTAATCATATAAGCTTAAGGTCATCTGCCATCAAAAGAGAACTACTGTAAAGGCTAAAATGGCAAGTTGACAATCAAAACAAAGATCACTAACCATCCCCATCATCCAAAACTGGTATTTATCCCATGTAGAATTTACTGGAGGCTGAGACAAAAAAAAAAATCTATAATCTTTAATTCAATGTTTTCATGAGTTCAAATTCTTGAAATCAACAGTACAGAGTACTGGGAGTGTGAAAGAGAGGTGAAGAAGAGAGTGCAGGCAGGGTGGAGTGAGTGGAGAAGAGCGTCAGGAGTGATTTGTGTGTGGCTACCAACAAGAGTGAAAGGGAAGCTCTACAAGATGGTAGTGAGACCTGCTATGTTATATGGGTTGGAGACGGTGGCACTAAACAAAAAAACAGGAGACAGAGTTGGAAGTGGCAGAGTTAAAGATGTTAAGATTTGCATTGTTTGTGATGAGGATGGACAGGATTAGAAATTAGGACATCAGAGGATCAGCTCAGGTTGGGAGACAAAGTCAGAGAGGTGAGATTGCATTGGTTTGGACATGTGGAGAGGAGAGATGATGGGTATATTGGGAGAAGGGTGCTAAGGATAGAACTGGCAGGGAAGAAGAACAGAGGAAGGCCTAAGAGAAGGTTTATGGATGTGGTGAGAGAGGACATGAAGGTGATGGATTCAATCTTATAATCTCTTATACAGCCAATTAAAATGGAGAACTCCATTCAACCATTTTGTGTCCCATTAAATGTGGGAAAGAGAAGGGAAAGCGGAGGGCTGTTTCAGGAGGTAAGCCAGATGGTAAAAGCCAAGTATGGTCAACGTAAAGGCAACAAGACTATCTCCAAAAAGCTTGATGTTCTTTTGACCACTGTTAGCCAATATTAGCAAGAAGTTAGACTGTAGCTGAAAATTGACCCAGGATTGAAGAAACGATTGTTTCAATGGTGGAGAAACCAAGAATAACTTCAATACAGATCCAAACTGTCCTTCACGTTCAAGGTAGAACAGTTTCAAGTTGTACCATCCATCGCAGATTGGATAAAAATGGAGTAGAAGAACTAGGAAGACCCAAATCTAAGAGAGAAACACAAACATGCGCTAAGATTTTCCGCTATTCATGTTGTCTTGCCACCATCCTTTTGAGATAATGGCCTTTGGACAGATGAAACATAAGGACATAAGGAGAGGTTTTTTGTAAATCACAAAAGCTTTTCTCAAATTAACATAAAAATGAAGCTTTCAAAGAAGAGAACACCATCCCTATCATAAAACATGGAGGAGGCTCAAAGATGTTCTGAAGTTGCATTGCTGTCTCTCTGAATCCGTACAGTGTACAATACAATCAGAAGACAATGAGAGCATTTGGGGATTTGTTAGTCTCAGTTACAAGTCAAAGGTCCTTCAGCTGGATAATGACCTGAAACGTACCTTAACAAGCACACAAGAAGAAAACTTTGGACTGTCCCATTGAACGTCTGTACTGAAAGTGCCCATCAGACCTAAAAGAACTAAAGAGGAGGGGGCCGGACGACCAGTCGAGAAGTGTAGAAATCTCACTCAGGGCTACAAAAAACACTTGATGGCAGTTGTTGTCTCCAAGGGTTATGCTATGAAGTATTAGATTAAAGAACCGATATTTTTATTCATGCCATTTTTGTTTAATTATTTAAAATAATACATTCTGTCAAAAATGAAAAGCAAAGTTTCTATTAAGCTCTATTAAATGTGATATAAAGAATTGTGGATGCCAAATAATTTTGACCATTTCAGTTTAGTCCAGAGAAAACTGAGATTTTTTTTTTTTAAATGGAAGTCGGCCAACGTTTGTAGTATATATTTTTTCCCTATGCTATTCCAGAGCTGAATATTTTTTATTTCTTCAGATAGCCGTTTACCTTAAAGAAAAGGGCATGTAGGTCACGTTTCAACTGTGATGCCTTTTGAACTGTACTCCTTTGGTGTTGTGTCCCTTGAGGTATTAATGTTCCAAAAGAAGTTAACAAAAAAAAAAAAACTGGGGATCAGGTAAACTACAGCATTACCATGTGGGGGTCTCTCAGCAACTCAAGCCATCATTAATTGAAGATAATCCTTAAAACTGTCTACGAAACTGAAAGATTCTGCTTTTATACCTCTAGAGATGGCATCCCCATACCATCACTTCCATCTTATATATTACGTTTTTAGGCTAATTGCTTTCTCACCTTTGCATCTGGTAAATACTAGATATTGGATTTGCTAGGATTATAAAAAGAATTGAGAAAAAAGTTTTTTTTTTTAATTCTTCTGTTTTTTTTAATAATATATTTAAAATAAAGAATTATGTTTTCTATTTTAAACAAGAAAAATTCCGAATTGGTGTAAGTAGCCCTAATTTGGGTGTAGAAATGTAATCGTTTACTTCATGAGAAAGGCCTACATAATATACAAGAATAGCTGTGTCAGCTATTTGACATATTAAAATGTGTGCTTCAGTTTCAATGTTTAAAGTCTAAATATTCTTGATTGAAATAGACATTTAACCCTTTAACCGCCAACTCCCTAAATATTCCCCAAGCCAGGCGAAATCTGAACAATTTTTGTTTTTTTACTTTTTTACATTTTTTTTTACATTTTTTACATTTATTCAAGCAGTATTGACCACTAAATGTTGTACAAGTTGCCAGTGTATACACGAAATCTATAAATGTAACCTGAATTCTCAGCTAAGCAAAACATCTTGATACCAAACCGTGCCCTTTTCAATGGTAGATACTGTCGAAACTGTAAGCGGCCCTTCCACGACAATAAACTTTCATCAACTGCAACTGACGGTCCTGGCATGTAGGGCAACTGAAATGCTTCAAATAAATGATCAATCAAAGGACGTAGCTTGAACAAGTGGTCGCGGTTTGGATCTTTCTTATCTGGCTCGTTTCTGTTGTCATTCAAATGAAAGAATTTCAGCAGCAAAGAGAATCGGTTACGTGTCATGACAGCTGCAAAAATAGGTGTTGCATACATAGGATCTGTAGACCAGTACATCTCAATATCTGGTTTTCTGATTATTCCCATCAACATCAAAATCCCAATGAATTTTTTCATTTTGTTTACATCAGTGTCAAACCAAGCACGAACATGGGAATGTGGAGGTAAATTGGGATTTTTCTCAATAAACTGTGCTGCATACAGATTTGTCTGATGAACAAAATGTCTAATCAAATCAGGTGACACAAACAGCTCATAAAACTGCTCAGCAGTGTAATTGTTTACATCAACAATAAAGCCACACGTTCCCTCAAACGAATGCAGAAAAGGTAGTTCACCTCGGGCAGCAGCCCAGCTGAGATGCTGGGGATACACCCACTCAGCGCCGTCATCCGATGCGTCTTCATTCACAATATCATGCAGCGCACGTTGCTGCTCATCACTGTCACTAAAATCTTCTTCAGAACTGCTACAATCATGATCAGAACTGTCCAAAATCGCCTGCAAAGCCTCACTTGAAGTCAGTTTACGTTTCGCCATATTCACAGCTGTTACATGCGAATCACGTCACATGACCGGCCAAAACAACCACAGACTTGTCGAAATACAACGTAGTAATAATACCCACGCCAAACCGTCAGTTATACTACTTGCCAGGCATTCATATAACCACAGGCAAATGTGCCGGATAATTCCGGCAGTATGGCGTTAGCATTAAAACAGCGGTGCCGGATATATCCGGCAGAGGGCGGTGAAGGGGTTAATAATAATAATAATAACAATAATAATTCATTCTTGGCAAAAAGGAGTAACGTAAGTTCTGACATGGTGACTTATTCTTGATAAAGCTTCTGTCGAAAGAGCAACGAGTCAGGGTTTCTGTTATTAGTCTTCCTTTTAAGAGAGTTCAGAATACCGTGTACTGGACCAGAAGGAATATCTTGAACGTCACAACAAGGTCAGTATGTACCTGCACTGGGCACTATGCCAACGGCTGGGTGTTCCAAATATAGATAAGTGGTACAAGCATATACCAGACGCGATCATTGACACTGGAGACAAGACTATTTCCCAAGACTGTCCATCACCTCCAATAGGCTGGACATTGTGTTCCATGTGTCACAAAAGCCACAAAGAACCATAGCAAGGTTTGGGTCAACCACCCATATATTTGGTTTCCTGGCTGCAAATTGTTGTTTTAAATGATAGCACTGCTGTG
Organism: Erpetoichthys calabaricus; assembly: GCF_900747795.2. Classification (NCBI taxonomy): domain Eukaryota; kingdom Metazoa; phylum Chordata; class Cladistia; order Polypteriformes; family Polypteridae; genus Erpetoichthys; species Erpetoichthys calabaricus. The sequence goes on from NC_041397.2 coordinate 16,371,948, forward strand.
TACAAAACTGAGTCCAAAACAGAACTGAGGGAATAGTGAAAAGGTGGAGGCTTTTTAAGGGGAAGACAGGGAGTGAAGTCAAAGGGGTCTGGCTCATGAAGGTCTTCAGCCATAGGTTCGAGCCTGGATGTGACATCACAGGGGCCGGAGCCAGCAAGGTCTCCTTCCATAGGCTCGGTCCCGGAAGTGACATCAAGAGGGCCAGGTGGAATCTCCCGTGAATGGTCTACAGGAAAGGGAGAAAAAGAATCAATGCACTCTGCCACATCCCGGTATGACTCGGAACTGCCCTTACTCAAGCCCTTTAGCTGCCTCCCATGCGCACGTATGTGACACATGACAAGAAGAGCAAGTTGTGCATCTTCATCAATGTGATGATCCTAGATATAATACAGTACAATACAATTTATTTTTGTATAGCCCAAAATCACACAAGGAGTGCCACAATGGCCTTTAACAGGCCCTGCCTTTTAACAGCCCCCCAGCCTAGACAAGGAAAAACTCACAAAAGACTGGAAGAAATCTCAGGAAAGGCAATTCAGAAAGAGACCCCCTTCCACATAGATTGGGCATGCAGTGGGTGTCAAAAAACGAGGTCAATACAATACAATACTTAGAAAAGAACACAAGTAATCCTCAATACAATACAATAGCGCAATAGAAATAGTACAAGTACAGAGCAAAATGCAAGTAGATGATATCACGTAATATCACATAATAACATAACAACAACATCCTGAGCAAGGAGGCAGAGAAGATCATCAAATATAAAGACCTAGAGATCGAACTCAGACACATGTGGAACATAAGGACAACAGTGGTTCTAGTAGTCAAAGGCGTACTGGGAACCATCAAGACTGTCTTTCAAGGACAGCTGGACAACCTCAGAGTCAACATGAAAGAGAACCAGAAGATTGCACTTCTTGGTATGGCCCGCATTCTTTGATGAGTCCTCTGCTGAACAACAAGCTGAATTGAAAGCCTGGCAGGTCTGGTTGACCTGAGAGGAGGGTATAATAATAATAATATTAAAAATAACAATAATCTACTCTCTATATATAAAATCCTAAGCCTAAAAGTGCAACGATTTTGTGCAATGATTTTATGTGACTTTTAATGTCATGTTTTTTGTCACGCTTTAAATTGGGCTTATTTTAAAACCTACCTGTATATGTTTGGTATCATTCTTTTCAGAACTTATTGAACTTTAATGTGATGTTGTTAGATTTTCAGATTCTTATTCCTTTTTTAAATTATAAACTAAAAAATATCAAGAACTCACGTCCCACGAGATGAGACTTTGTGCAAAGAGATTTAACCACACCGGGGCCAGAAATAAAAGACAAAGAGTAGATGACAAAGACAGTTGCTGTACATGATTTTAAATGTTCGAAGAGCAGCACGAGATGCAGATCATGCGGGGCAAGCCAGCAGCTGATCGAGCAAAGAGGAGGTAAAAAAAAAACTGCATTTGTTTCCCATTGTATCACTGTTTAAGAGGGGGTTTCGGAGGAGCGACCGCATCTCCTTGGGGAGCGTTCAGCCCCCCTCTTCACAACGCGAGCAGCAGAGACGCGAAGTGGCTGGCGCATAGTGCAGGTCGTTTGGGGTTGGCGAGTGAAGCGAGCAGGGGGTAAGCCCTTGTTGCGGACGCCCCTACGACACTGAATCTGGAGGAGCAGCCATGGGAGCACACTACATCCCTTAGAATACTTGGTGGCAGCCCCCCTGGGTTGCATTGGGGCCGGTAATATGGAACACTGGAGCTCATCCTGGTTGGGCTCTGTGGCCACTGCCAGGGAGAGCTGCAAGGCTTAACGAGCCTGTCTAGGCAGAAGCGCAGCCACACCTGGAAAGTGCAGCCAGAAGTAGGTCACTGAACACCTGCAGCACTTCCGGGTGGGCTATAAGAAGAGCCTGCATCCACTACTCAGGGTGCCAGATTCGGGAGGAGGAGGACGAAGCTGCCCTGGGAGGAGTGGAGGAAAGAAGAGTGTGGTTTGGGGTGTTTTATTTGTGTTTTGGGACTGTGTTGTGCCTGTGGGGTTCACAGGGAAGACGTGCCCCACAGGTGAAGAAAAATAAATCTTTTGTTTATTTTGCCCATGCCTCCTGTGTCGGGTCGGCACCAACCAAGTGCCAATATCACACCCCCTAGTAATAATAATAATAATAATAATAATAATATGTTTTATTTGTACAGTGCCATTTATAATTTTCAACCTCTGATAGGGGTCCATGGAGGATTAGATCCCTAGTAATGGATCAAACATCAAAAATAATGTCATATTCGTAACCACTGACCTTGAAATAGATTAAAATGATACCCAACATGCTCATATTTTGGAACTTGTCATGTTTAATCTTATTGGAGTGTCTCTTATTGGGCTAGCACCACTAGTAAAGAGTCAGGTATCCAAAATAACATTATATTTGTGATCAGCAGCCTCTAAATCAGGGGTTCTCACACTTTTTCAGACCAGGGACAACTTAGAAGGGGGCAAAATTACAGACCCCCCCATTATAAGGAAACATCAAACAAACTACTTTATTATCACAAAATGCACAGAACTCATGAAAGTAAAACACCCTTTCAGTTTAATTTGATTTAGGATTTCACTACACCACATTTCTGAGTATACTTTCATTGATCACGTACCTGGTAAATTAGTGAGATGAGTGTGCTTGTCTCTGGCTGCATAGTCTCTCGTTTCTGGAGGTGATGGATGATAGGTATACTTTGTGATCATCCTCCACATGCAAACATGGTCCTGTTCTTTGTCTTGATAGCAGTCAATGCTGAGAATGAGGACCCACAATGCCAAACTCTATATAGTTGCCATCATATTTTATGTTTTATCTATTGTTAGGTGTCCTTGAGTGTTTAGAAAGGTGCCTACAAATAAATAAAATGTATTATTATTTTGTTTTCCATTTTTAGATGAAGCTGGCTTAATTTCATTTGACAATATAGACCCATTTTTTTAACCAAATTAGATAATTAGCTTTAGGGCAAAAGCTGAGCAAAACAGAGTAATGCATGATTGACGCTCATGTGACTGACAGCAGTGTATACAAAATGAGTAATGCACGGCTTCCCGCTGATTTTTATTGGCTCAGAACATTATGGGATTTATAGAATGATTATAATCAAGTGAATTAAATTTGTAAATAATATGCAATTAATTTCGGTGTATTTGATAAAGCCCACTTTATAGATGCAAATCTAAATAAGAAGGGAGACCACACAGAATCAATAGCACTGCTTTGACACCGGGTGGTGCCTGTTTACAAAACCGAGCAGAAATATGCGTACGGCTGGCGAGAGAACACAGGCGTTGGCTGTTTGCCGCTTCTCCACGATATATTCATTACTTAAGTATTTTTACTACTTGAATATCATTTTAATTGTAGCTGTTTTCTGGATATTATACAGAACTTTAGCATTTAGCAGCTGTAATTTGCTGTTTACACCTCACAGCGTTTAATATCGTTGCTTTTGGAGAAATCCTACCTGTGACATTTGTTGGCCTGACTTGCGCTGTGTCATCGGCGCTGGCCTATCGGCCCGCTATTACATTTCCTGAATGTCGGCTCTGTTGTTGGGATCTTGGTGATTGTCTTGCTTCTGGAGTCCTTTGCAATTTGCACCACAGCTGTCCAACTGTATACATAAGGACTATGGCCGACTGTTTACATTGTGGCCATATCTCCTCCGCTCGCCGGCATGCCATCGCAACTGTTGGAGATCAACAACCACAGCCTTCCATTTGACATCACAGTCATCAAACAACTTGGACTCCTCCGTCAACCCCGCTATGTCCATAGGGGATCTGGTCGGCGGTTTGTTTACATCAAGACTGGGAGGTCCATTCCGTTCTTGTGGTCAGCAGCACCTCGCTCCATGGCAGTCTGAACATGTCATCCGAGTGCCATTACCACGGAGACTAAAAACACTGCAGTCCAGGCGAGACGGAAAGCCTGGAGTGGGTTTCAGCTTTCTTTGTCCTCTGGTTAAAAGCAACACCTCGCTAAACATCAAAGTTGAACTTTTTAATGTTCAGTCCCTGACAAATAAAGCCTGTCTAATTTATAATCACATTGTAGACAGGGGGATTTGACATTATTTCTTTGACTGAGACCTGGCATAAATCCGAGGTATACTCAGTTTTCAATGAGTCCTGCCCTCCTGGGTACACCTACCTTGAAAAGGCCCGCAGCTCTGGACATGGCAGTGGTCTGGCTGTAATTCATCGGATTGATTTGCAATTATCACTTCTCCTCCTTCCTAAATTCTCAACTTTTGAATGCCTGGCAATAAATTGCAAGCATCCAGTTTTTATAACAAAACTTCTTATTTACCGACCACCAAAACAACACCCTGATTTCATTACGGAAATGAATGAGCTGCTTTCATCTTTCTGTACAACATCATCAAATGTACTGATTCTTGGAGATCTGAACATTCATGTGGGCACACCCTCTAATTATTCTGCTGCCCAGCTCTTAGAGCTTCTGGACTGCCTAAATCTGAGGCAACTTGTCGAGGTCCCCACTCACAACAAGGGCCATACCCTCGATTTAGTCATTACTGATTCAGTCCTCATCTCAGACCTCCAAGTATTTGATCTGGGTGTTTTTCCGATCACAAAATTGTCTCAATGGATTTACCCACATATTCACTATACTCTAAACCAGAGCACTGTATCCACTTCAGGAACCTGAAAAAAATTAATTTAACTGATTTAAAAGCTGACATTAAGATCTTCTCCATTGCTCCCCACCTTTCTTCTGTCATTAGTCAATTACTACAATAATGGGCTCCACAACATCCTTGAGACCCATGCCCCAGTTAAATCACGAGTGGTCTCTTTTGTAAAATCTGCCCCGTGGTTTACAAGTGAGCTTCGACAGATGAAAACAGCGGGGTGAGCCCTCGAGCGGCGTTTTGTTGCAACCAGTTCAACAATCCACAAATTAGCTTATCGGGAACACCAAAAAAACTACTCCAGGGCACTGACCACTGCCAGATCTCAAGACTATTCAAATTTAACCAACAACAGTCCTGGAAATTCCAAACAACTTTTTTCCATGATAAACCATTTTACTCAATCCTCACACCTACGCCTGTAATAATTTCACAGAGGAGCAGTGCAATAATTTTATTGAATATTTCACCTCTAAAGTGGACAGCATCCGCTCCTCATTGTATGCCTCCAGCCCTCCATCGCTGGATGTTTCTACATCAAAGCCAATGGGCTGCCTGTCCTAGTTCCTCTGTACCACAGTTGAAGAAGTTGAGGACATCATATAGAGGATGTGACCTTCAACGTGTTCATTGGACCCTTTTCCTACTCCTCTAGTAAAAGCTAATATATCAGATATAAGCCCTCTTATTGCTGACATCATTAATCACTCTATCCAGAGCGGCTTAGTCCCACTGGCCTTGAAAACCGCAAAAATTAGACGTCATTTAAAAAACTCCTCTTTGGATCCTGAAGTGATAGCAAACTATTGTCTGATCTCCAACCTTCAATTTTTGTCTAAGGTTTTGGAAAAGGTTGTTTTGGTTCAGCTTCAGGATCACCTCAAAAAATTCAATCTGTTTGAAAAATTTCAGTCTGGTTTCCGAACTTCTCACAGCACAGAGACAAACCTGATTAGAGTCACCAATAACCTCCTGATGGCTGCTGACCAGGGTTCTCCATCACTCCTTATCCTCCTGGACCTTACAGCTGCATTTGATACGGTAGATCATAATATTCTCCTTTATCATCTTCACTATACAATTGGACTTTCTGGCATTGCTTTCGAGTGGTTCAAGACGTATCTTACAGACAGGACTGAATATGTGGCCTTGGGGGATGCTAAATCTCATATTCACACTGTCACCTGTGGAGTCCCACAAGGATCAGTCCTTGGGCTGACCCTCTTTAATATCTATATGCTACCCCAGGGTCACATCATCTGCAAGCATGGAGTTTCATTCCATTGCTATGCTGATGATACACAGCTCTATGTGAGACTGGATTCGACTTCTCTTACACCTCCATCAACTTTTTCCTCTTGTTTGGATGAGATTGAGGCCTGGATGTCCAAGAACTTCCTCAAGCTGAACAGCACCAAAACTGAAGCACTTTTAATTGGCACCCCCCGTCAGCTTCGTTCCTCTGTAAATTGTATTTCCTTTTCTGACCGTACCATTACCCTCTCCACTTCTGTTACAAATCTGGATGTCAAGTTAGACTCCCATCTCTCATTTGATACACATGTCCATCACCTTTGTAAAATTGCATTCCTTCATCTCCGAACATAGCAAAACTCCGTTCCTACCTCTCCCTCTGTGATGCTGAAAAGCTGGTTCATGCCTTTGTCTCATCCAGACTGGACTACTGTAATGCACTCATCTTCGGGATACCCAACAAGAGCCTTCAAAAGCTCCAACAAATTCAAAATATTGCTGCAAGAATCCTGATGAGGGTGCAGAAATGTGAACATATCTCACCAATCCTTCAGTCACTTCATTGGCTCCCTATCCATCTCCGTATCAAATACAAAAACTCTGTTTGATTACTCACCAGTGTATCCATGGAATTGCTCCACAATGCCTTAAAGAACTCCTTATATTACAATCCATTACAACAAACCTCCATTTTACAAACACCCACCGCCTTCGCCCCCCTGTGACCAAACTTTATACAATGGGAGACCGAGCCTTTGCAGTCGCTGCTCCACAGCTCTGGAATGGCCTTCCAGAGAGCCTGAGAACACAGCAGATTGTGGGCTGTTTTAAAAAACAGCTAAAGACTTTTCTATTTCATCCATCCATCCATCCATTGTCTCCCGCTTATCCGAGGTCGGGTCGCGGGGGCAGCAGCTTGAGCAGAGATGCCCAGACTTCCCTCTCCCCGGCCACTTCTTCTAGCTCTTCCGGGAGAATCCCAAGGCGTTCCCAGGCCAGTCGAGAGACATAGTCCCTCCAGCGTGTCCTGGGTCTTCCCCGGGGCCTCCTCCCGGTTGGACGTGCCCGGAACACCTCACCAGGGAGGCGTCCAGGAGGCATCCTGATCAGATGCCCGAGCCACCTCATCTGACTCCTATCGATGCGGAGGAGCAGCGGCTCTACTCTGAGCCCCTCCCGGATGACTGAGCTTCTCACCCTATCTTTAAGGGAAAGCCCAGACACCCTGCGGAGGAAACTCATTTCAGCCGCTTGTATTCGCGATCTCGTTCTTTCGGTCACTACCCATAGCTCATGACCATAGGTGAGGGTAGGAACATAGATCGACTGGTAAATTGAGAGCTTTGCCTTGCGGCTCAGCTCCTTTTTCACCACGACAGACCGATGCAATGCCCGCATTACTGCGGACGCCGCACCGATCCGCCTGTCGATCTCACGCTCCATTCTTCCCTCACTCGTGAACAAGACCCCGAGATACTTGAACTCCTCCACTTGGGGCAGGATCTCGCTACCAACCCTGAGAGGGCACTCCACCCTTTTCCGGCTGAGGACCATGGTCTCGGATTTGGAGGTGCTGATTCTCATCCCAGCCGCTTCACACTCGGCTGCGAACCGATCCAGAGAGAGCTGAAGATCACGGCCTGATGAAGCAAACAGGACAACATCATCTGCAAAAAGCAGTGACCGAATTCTGAGCCCACCAAACCGGACCCCCTCAACACCCTGGCTGCGCCTAGAAATTCTGTCCATAAAAGTTATGAACAGAATCGGTGACAAAGGGCAGCCCTGGCGGAGTCCAACTCTCACTGGAAACGGGTTCGACTTACTGCCGGCAATGCGGACAAAGCTCTGGCACTGATCGTACAGGGACTGAACAGCCCTTATCAGGGGGGCCGGTACCCCATACTCTCGGAGTACCCCCCACAGGATTCCCCAAGGGACACGGTCGAATGCCTTTTCTAAGTCCACAAAACACATGTAGACTGGTTGGGCAAACTCCCATGCACCCTCCAGGACCCTGCTAAGGGTATAGAGCTGGTCCACTGTTCCGCGACCAGGACGAAAACCACACTGTTCCTCCTGAATCCGAGGCTCGACTATCCGACGGACCCTCCTCTCCAGGACCCCTGAATAGACTTTTCCAGGGAGGCTGAGGAGTGTGATCCCTCTGTAGTTGGAACACACCCTCCGATCCCCCTTCTTAAAGAGGGGGACCACCACCCCGGTCTGCCAATCCAGAGGCACTGTCCCTGATGTCCATGCGATGTTGCAGAGGCGTGTCAGCCAAGACAGTCCTACAACATCCAGAGCCTTGAGGAACTCCGGGCGTATCTCATCCACCCCCAGGGCCCTGCCACCAAGGAGTTTTTTGACCACCTCGGTGACCTCAGTCCCAGAGATGGGGGAGCCCACCTCTGAGTCCCCAGGCTCTGCTTCCTCATTGGAAGGCATGTTAATGGGATTGAGGAGGTCTTCGAAGTATTCCCCCCACCGACCCACAATGTCCCGAGTTGAGGTCAGCAGCGCACCATCCCCACCATATACAGTGTTGACACTGCACTGCTTCCCCTTCCTGAGACACCGGATGGTGGACCAGAATCTCCTCGAAGCCGTCCGAACGTCATTCTCCATGGCCTCCCCAAACTCCTCCCACGCCCGAGTTTTTGCCTCAGCAACCACCAAAGCCGCATTCCGCTTGGCCTGCCGGTACCTATCAGCTGCCTCCGGGGTCCCACAGGACAAAAGGGTCCTGTAGGACTCCTTCTTCAGCTTGACGGCATCCTTCACCGCCGGTGTCCACCAATGGGTTCGGGGATTGCCGCCACGACAGGCACCGATCACCTTACGGCCACAGCTCTGGTCAGCTGCCTCAACAATAGAGGTACGGAACATGGCCCATTCGGACTCAATGTCCCCCACCTCCCTCGGGATGTGGTCGAAGTTCTGCCGGAGGTGGGAGTTGAAGCTACTTCTGACAGGGGGCTCTGCCAGACGTTCCCAGCAGACCCTCACAACACGTTTGGGCCTACCACGCCTGACCGGCATCCTCCCCCACCATCGAAGCCAACTCACCACCAGGTGGTGATCAGTTGACAGCTCCGCCCCTCTCTTCACCTGAGTGTCCAAGACATGTGGCCGCAAGTCCGACGACACGACCACAAAGTCGATCATCGAACTGAGGCCTAGGGTGTCCTGGTGCCAAGTGCACATATGAACACCCCTATGCTTGAACATGGTGTTCGTTATGGACAATCCGTGACGAGCACAGAAGTCCAATAACAAAACACCGCTCGGGTTCAGATCAGGGGGGCCATTCCTCCCAATCACGCCCTTCCAGGTCTCACTGTCATTGCCCATGTGAGCATTGAAGTCTCCCAGCAGAACGAGGGAGTCCCCAGAAGGTATGCCCTCTAGCACCCCCTCCAGGGACTCCAAAAAGGGTGGGTATTCCGAACTGTTGTTCGGTGCATACGCACAAACAACAGTTAGGACCCGTCCCCCCACCCGAAGGCGAAGGGAGGCTACCCTCTCGTCCACCGGGGTAAACCCCAATGTACAGGCTCCAAGTTGGGGGGCAATAAGTATACCCACACCTGCTCGGCGCCTCTCACCGGGGGCAACTCCAGAGTGGTAGAGAGTCCAGCCCCTCTCAAGGAGATTGGTTCCAGAGTCCAAGCTGTGCGTCGAGGTGAGTCCGACTATATCTAGCCGGAACCTCTCAACTTCGCGCACTAGCTCAGGCTCCTTCCCCTTCAGAGAGGTGACATTCCACGTCCCAAGAGCCAGTTTCTGTAGCCGAGGATCGGACCGCCAAGGTCCCCGCCTTCGGCCACCACCCAACTCACACTGCACCCGACCTCCTTGGCCCCTCCCATAGGTGGTGAGCCCATGGGAAGGGGGACCCACGTTGCCTCTTCGGGCTGTGCCCGGCCGAGCCCCATGGGTGCAGGCCCGGCCACCAGGCGCTCGCCATCGAGCCCCACCTCCAGGCCTGGCTCCAGAGTGGGGCCCCGGTGACCCGCGTCTGGGCAAGGGAAAACGCCGTCCAAAATTGTTTTTCTTCATAGGAGGTTTGTTTAACCGCTCTTTGTCTCATCCCTCACCTAGGACCAGTTTGCCTTGGGTGGCCCTACCAGGGGCATAAAGCCCCGGACAACAGAGCTCCTAGGATCATTGGGACACGCAAACCCCTCCACCACGATAAGGTGACGGTTAAAGGAGGGGCTTTTCTATTTAGGAAAGCTTATTAACAAGAATGCTATAATTATTGTTGTTTTATCTCTGTTTTTATCTTGCCTTTCCTTTGTTTAATCTTTTTATGTTGCACTTTGAGATTTACTGCTAATGTAAAGTGCCCCTATAAATAAAATGCATTATTATTATTATTATGGTGTGAGGCAGTCATGAAAATGTGTGTGGTTTTACAGCAAGTTTAGGTTTTATACATCTCGAACTGAGCGTGAAAACGGGTGTAAGCAACGCTTATATACAAGACCCCAGGTGGTTTAAAGCTTTTTAAATTTCACAATTATTGAGGCCACTGTGCTCCAGGAAACACTCAAAGCTTTAAAACTGAAGTTAAAACCTCATCCTGATCTCTGATTCACCACAATTGTACCACAGAGGTCTAAAGAGAGTTCTTTGGACTTCATGGCTTGGATTTTGTCTGAGCAGAAACATGCGTACGCATGGTGTGAGGCTGTTGTGAAAATGTGTGTGGTTTTACGCCGAGTTTAGTTTTTATAAATCTCAAACTGAGCGTGAAAACGGGCATACGCAACGCTTATATACAAGGCCACAGATGGTTTAAAACTTTTTCAATTTCACAATTATTGTTGCCACTGTGCTCCAGGAAACACTCAAAGCTTTAAAACTGAAGTTAAAACCTCATCCTGATCTGCGAATCACCACAATTGTACCACAGAGCTTTACAGAGAGTTCTTTGGACTTCACGGTTTGGATTTTGTCCTGACATGCAGTGGGAATTGTAGGACCTTCAGTACATGTGAGAATTAAAACAAATGGGATGCACGACCACAATTTGGAATGCATCAACAAAGGGTCCGAATACTATAAATGGGAGATTTTCAGTTTTTGATTTTTAATAAATTTTCAAACTATTCTGAAAACATGTTCATACTTTGTCATTATGGGTTATTGCGTGTAGATTGATAGACTAAAATGGCAAATTTATCCATTAAAAAAAAAAAAACTAAAACACAATGAAGTAAGCATGAAAATGAAGGATGCTGACTACTTTCTGCATCCCCTGCTGGGCACATTCACATATACCTAACTTAGTATTGCCAATGAATCTAACAAGTACTTGCTGAGGCAGAGGGGAACTTGGAATATCGAGGGGGAAACCCACACAACCGACAATGGAAGAATACGCACACTCCACGCTGAAAAAGGCTGAGTGCAGAATTTCAACCTAGGACAGCAGATTTGTGAGGGAGCATCACTAACCACTGCACTACCACACTGCCATCCTTGTACAATTATAGTAAGAAAAAAATCACATTGTATTTATATTGAGCTCTTTTTAAAGCTTCTGTTCAGTACACTCTTATATTGAGTTCTCTTATTTGTGGGGAAGAATGCTATCTCTCTCTCCGATTAATTCCACTTGATACGCTTTTATTTTGAAGCAATTTTTCAAATGACAGTTTCCTTTAGAAAACATAAAATGCAGTCGTATGTATTAACCATGATAATAATATGCAAATTGCATTAGCATAGCCAAAACTTAATTGACTAAAGCTCCACATACCAAAACAGCTTATTTGTTAAATAACTCAATCAGTTAAATTTAAAACTAATTAACAGGAGAAAGATTCTCATTCTAAGACCTAATTTACAATGCAACACTGAAAAGGGAATCAAAAATTCAAATATCCATTGTTTATGATTTTCATGTTTATTTCTGTTCATCCTCTTTCAACATTAATGACTGCATAAGAGTATCTTAACTGAAACTTCTATCAAAAGCATTTTATGCCTAAAATAATTTCTGCTTAGTGCAGCCTCTGACATCTGACTAAACAGATGGCCTAACATAACATTCTCCGATTTGCTCAATCCACTGTAAGAGCCTGCCGGGATGACTCTGAGATGGAAAGATGGAGAAGGCAGCTTTTTGAGTCGGTTGAAGGTGGACAAAGCTTGCTGGGATGTGTTGAAGAGAAAGAGAATTTTATTGTGATGGTGCTTGATGTATTGTAATTGCCTGTATTATTGTGGCTGTGGTGCTTAGGGAGCACTGTTTAAAGAAGAAAAGAGTTAAAATATTTTCTTGGTGCTTTTACCTAGTGTCCTGAGTGTCTGTCTGTTGGGTTTAAAGGGCCAACAGTGACCCCTAGCGTTCACATCTCTCAGCAAGCTTTGTCCACCTCCACCTGACTCTGGCTCACCTGCTGGATCTTCCGAAGTCCTTTAAACAGTCCTTGACGCAGAAGTGCTTCTGCTATTCCGTCCATGTGACCCGCCAGCACTTCTGGGTCAGATGGAGAATTCAAGTTTTTAATCAGCCCGGAAGTACTTCCGGGGCTTCCGTCCTCATGATCCATTAGTACTTCTGGGCTAGGTGAGAATTTATTCTACCACCATCTTTCCACAGCGTCCCCTGGCAGCACCCACAGTACCTAGCAGGTTGTGTCCCATAGTGGCCACTGCTGCAGTCCAGGGGAGCTGCTATCTAGCATCTTGGGGGAGGAATTGTCCTCGAAAAGCTGCCTTCCTCCATCCTTCCATCTCAGGAGCATCCTGGACAGGTTGAGCTGCTGGCCATCTCTTGCACCACTTAAGGGTCAGACAGCCTGAGCCTATCCCAGAATCATTGGGTACAAAGCAGGAGCCAACAATGGATGGGGCGCTCAAACTCATACTTTGCCAGTGAATTCAACAAGTCTGTCATGGAGAAGCTTGAATTCAAGGTCAACAGTGTAGGAGGAAAACGGGAATAGCTAGAGGAGAAGACACATAAAGAGCATGGGGACTCCACACATGGCCAGGTATAGGATCTGAACCTGCCAGACAGGATAAAAAGTAAGACACAACACAGATGAGAATCTGGGGCAGTGAAAACATTCCAAGAGAAATAGTATTATCATTCCAAACATGACTGAAAGTCCTCAGTGTTAGTGTGCAGCATTCTTCATAATGGTACTCAGATTTGTTTTCATTCTCTCCTTTGCTGCGACTTCCAAGGGGGTCCAAAGTGTGTCCCATAACTGAGCCTGCCCTTTTAATTAGCTTCTTGATTCATGTGGGCATCTCTTGAAGTGATGTTATCAGCCCAGCACAGCATAGTATAGAAAATCATCTGTCCAAAGGACATTCTCCTGAAAACCATTATGGCTGATTAATGTGCATTTTAGCAAATTCCAGTATGGCTTTTTATGTGTTTCTTTCAACAGTGGAGTCCTCCAAGCTCTTCTTCTATTCAGCCCACTGTCACTCAATAAGCGACGGATGTTGTGTCCAGACACTAATGGAACTTGACCAAGGAGTTCAACTTGTATCTCTTTGGAAGTTGTCCTTGGCTTCTTGTCTACCAATCTCACTAACCTTCTACCCACTTTGGGGTTGATTTTCCTTTTGCAAGATTGGCTGAAGTCCATGGTCCTTAAACTTCTTCATAATATTTGTACTTGTTGTCACAAGAACATCAAGATGCTTGGAGATGGTGGTCTTCTAGCCTTTGTCTCTAACATGTTTGTCTATCATTTTCTTTCTGATTTCCTCAGACAACTTCTCTGCTTTGCTTTCTCTGGTCCATGTTCAGTGTGAAACACACGATGATACCAAACAGCCAATTTAAATCAGCTGAATGACTGATTGGAAACGTGTGATACGAATTCAAGAAAACTTCTAGTTTGAAAAATCACTTGAATCCAAGTATTTATGATTTTTTTCTAGGGGTACCAACAAATGTGTCCAGGCCATTTTAGAAGATCTTTGTAGAATTATCAATACTTAATCTCTTTTCACACTTGCTTTTCTTCACTTGACATAACATATCAAAGCAATACAGGTTGTGAAATGATCAGACTCGACACACTTAAAAAGGTTTGGGGCAGCCACCAGTGTAATATCCCTTGCTGCAATGGGTTTGAAAAAGCAACACTGATGTGCATTCAATGGAGTCCAAACAAGAACTGCCGAATGGTTGTTAAGATGGCGGATTTAAATGCAATGACTGGAAGTGATGTACGGTGTTGTGGTGTGAAATTTTGCATACAAGTTGATAAATATTTTGCATATCTTTATTTGTATTATTAGACAAAGCAAATGTAATATTAGTATTACATTATTGATAATAACAGCAATGGCTTGATGGTAAAGAACACCTTACCCCCCTTTTAGGAATGAGTTTTTATAATTTTATGACAGGGTTAGGGGAAGTATCTCAAACCAGTTTGGCAAGTGATTCTCTGCAGGACTCTCAGTCAACCCCTGCATGAAGGCCAACTATCTAACTGGCAAGCTTCACCTTAACACATGGTTTTGGGGGCAGGTGTGAAGGTATTCTGTCCCCCCCATTGGTGTGAATTATGGCTGTTTGGAATTGGCTCATATCAGAAGCCTTTAAGTACCATGACACCCTATTGGCTGTAGTGTGTGAACAGAGAATCTATAATCTATTTCCTCGTTCTTCTCTCTTTCTCTTACCAACTGATGAAGGAGCATCTCACACACCATGAACTGAAAAGGACAACACAATGAAGATCACAGCTCGGAAGCCATATTAAGACAGGCATGCGGCCTGTTCTGAAGAAAGCTGACCACAAATGATGCCTTAACTAGAGACATTTTAAGTAACTAACAAGTGTGTGTGCCACCAGAAACTACACATCACCATTTATAAGGTTGTATGGCTGCCAATATTCAAATAAACTTTGCATATTGTTATTATTCATTAATATTATCAATAATACATCCATCCATCCATTTTCCAACCCACTGAATCCGAACACAGGGTCACGGGGGTCTGCTGGAGCCAATCCCAGGGTACAAGGCAGGAACCTATCCCGGGCAGGGTGCCAACCCACCGCAGGACATACACAAACACACCCACACACCAAGCACACACTAGGGCCAATTTAGAATCGCCAATCCACCTAACCTGCATGTCTTTGGACTGTGGGAGGAAACCGGAGCACCCGGAGGAAACCCATGCAGACACGGGGAGAACATGCAAACTCCACGCAGGGAGGACCCGGGAAGTGAACCCAGGTCCCCAGGTCACCCAACTGCGAGGCAGCAGCACTACCCACTGTGACACCGTGCCGCCCAATAATACATTATATAAATTGTAATTTAACTCCTGCTTGTCTTTTACTATACCTAATTCCTTGAGGTTATAAATGTAGGAGGGAAGGTAGGGAGAAGTTATATACTACAATACCTTATGAACAGTGATAAGTCTGTGAGATTTGAGGTATTCTGACAAAGGCTACATATTAATAATACGAAAGTGGAAAGTAGAGTAAAATATTACTCTACCAAGACAAAACATATGGGAACCGTAAGTGGCATTCTTCTGACGTCGTAGCCGGAAGTGACGTTCTTTTGGGCGCTGGAACAAGATGGGACATTCTTCTAGGGACACAAACCAGAAATTGACGTCTTCAGGGACAAGACAAGATTTTCCATGTCTGACCTGTAGAGATAACAGAAGAAGGTTTATCGTACACCGCCTTCTCCTGGCCTGGAGTAGAATTACCCTCACTTGGTCCATACAACTTCCTCCTACTCGCACGTGTGTAACAAGGTATACAGTATCACACCCATTACTACCCTTCCAAAAGACAACCCAAGACAATCATTCAAATGCATTGTGTCTTGTAAAGTGCTGGCCTCCCATCTTGGGTTGCTTTCTACTAAGCTTTTGATGATAGCAAGATGTGGCTTTAACTGACCCCTTACTTGGAAATGGAAAATGGAGATTCAGGTAAAAGATAGATGGATTATACATGGAAGTCAACTGTGTCTGCTTAAAACTACCAGGCATGTCTCCTTAACAAATGATCTTAATGCACAGACACGTTTTTTCTTTATTAGTAAACATTTTTATGTTTTGCTTATACATCTTCAAAAAAGATGATACAACTCAGATTAAGTGCGGAAATTGATCTGCTAGAAAACGTAAGACTCCTCAGGCAGATCTATACAATAATTAACATTTTTGTAATTCATCATAATGGAGACTGTGAAGTTAATAGGAAATTACAGGTTCATCTTGTGTAATAAATATACAGGCTAATTATGAATTTGTTATGCACATCTGAAATTAATGGGAAGGATGCATACAGAATAAAAGCATTCATTCTTTTCCAACTCACAATAATGAATGTGCCTTAGTAAGCACCTTGTGAAAACATGCGGTTTACTGTCTTCTTCTTACAATATTGATATGAATCCAGCCAAGAGATTATGTCTGTCATGCTATCAGGTTAAAATACTCATCTCTTTGACTTATTTTAGTGTTTGCACTTTGCTGGAGATCATATATACTGTCCACAGATAACAAAGCCAAGAAATATCTCAACTTATCTCATCTTCTCAGCCACTTTCCCTGGTGTGGTCTGCAGCAGCAGCAGGCCAGGCCTAGCTAGCCCAGACTTCCTTGTCCCCAGCTACGGATTCCAGATCTTTTTAGGGAATTCCTAAACGTTGCCAAGAGAGCTGAGAGATATAATCTCTCCAGCGTGTCTTGGGTCTGCTGCAGGGTCTCTGCCTAGTGGGATGTGCCTGGAGTAGTTCTAAGGAACCCAACTGGGAGGCTCGGTTTTATAAGATGCCCAGATCCCCTCATCTGGCTACTCTTGATCTGAAGGAGCAGCACCTCTACTCTGAGACTCTCCTGAATTGTTGAGGTACTCAACATATTATGGAGTGTCAGCCCAGCCATCTTGCAAAGTAACCTAATTTCTACCACTTCTACTCACAATCTCGTTCTTTTGATCGTTACTCACAACTCATGAGCACAGGTGTCCATTGCCAGGGTCTATTCCATCTAGGTCTTTCCCACTAAACTGACATTGCACCCAATCCTCACCCTTCGTCTTGCAGGAGGTGATCCCAAATGATGGCTCCACATCAATGTTTCACTCTGTTATGTGGGTTACCTGACCACAGGGTGCTCATTGGCTGACACCATCCCCAGGCCTGGCTCCAGAATTGGGTCCTGGTAACCCTATTTTTTTTGTCTTGTATATTCATGAGGGTCATTGTGAACCATTTTTTGGACTGATCTTTCAACCCCAACCTCTTCTCCCTACAAAAAGCTCCAGACAACCAGGCTCTGAGCATCACTAAGGTGCATAAGCCCAACCACCATGTCAAGATGACAGTCCGGGATGGGGAGCGAAGAAATATCAGTCTTAGAATTGATTTATGCATGTTGTGCTAGAAAGCAACATGCATAAAGATGTTAATGCAAATTATATTCCAGGATCATTCTAAGTAATGAACTCTACAGAGAACTCTCAGAGGACCTTTCTACAGCGTTTAAAGTAGTTCCTTTTTAAGTATAAAATTTACAAATTAGTCACATTAGATGAAAAGCTGATTGGACTATTGGTGGGTTCTTGTTGTTTAATGATGACACAGAAATGGCCAAAAGGGGTGTGAGGCCTCCAAAATACTCCACAAAGCAGGCTAAGAGCTTCACCAGCCTGTCCAGAAAAGGCTCACCCCAAATTAGTCAGGTCTCAACTGCTATCTGCAGGCTGTGGCCTACACAACTCCAAAAACTGGGGAGCACACCCTGAAAAGTACAGAATACACAAAAATATAACAAAAAAATCAGTATAGAATGGTCCATACAGTATTTTTGTATAAATTATGCTTTAGTGGTATTACAGGAAATCACTCAATGGATGATTTTACTGTACAATATAACTGCTTGTACTGTACAGTAATACACAATCAAGTGCATTTACTTATACAATATTTATTATGTATACAAATGTAATGCAGGTTACAATGAACAGGAAAATGATTCGAGTGAACAACTTAAGTAATATTTTGGGACTAAACACATTGGGTCAAATGAAGTAAACAAGTGGCATAGACAGACAGACTGGTAGAGGGTGGGTGGCTTGAAGTGTCTGTCCACATCAACCATTACAGATCTGTGTGTGTGTGTGTTTAGTTCTTTCTCTTCATCATCAAACATATGCTCTGGTAGAACAGAAAAGCAGTGATCTATCTTCTCTTATAAATTTCTTTGTGTATGTGTGTGCATACTGTACATGTATATTTATATAGAGTATGTATCTCAAAAACTTATCGTGCAGAAATTTTGCAAATCAATAGGTCTCGTCACATGATTTAGCGGAGTAAAAAGCAAAAAATCCCTGTTAATTTAATCAATTTCTACAACAGATATCATTGGACATATATAAATGAAAAGAATTATTATTATTATTATTGGTCAAACTGGTTTTGAAGGATATTGGAATATGTACTGGACATGGCTTGACCAAAAATAACACACTTGGAGGCTGTAACATAGAAAAAAAAATGATGCAATTTGTTTGAAGAAGATGCGCCAAATTTTTTTCGGACGATTATCATTGCCATTTGGGCAGATAGCTCAGAAACCCCTCATTCTAAAATGTTCAAGTTTTCATGGGATATAGTCGTCCAGAAACAGTACACAATGCAAAAAAGCAGATTTTTTCAATTTAAATTGTAATTTAAAGATGTGAAAATCAATTTTAAATTGTTAATAAGCACATATACAGAAGCCATAATAAAATCAACTTTTCTCGACATTTTAAACATCACAGAATCTTAACTCAATAGTCAATTTTTATCCCTTATCATGAAAGTTCAACTTACATGGAAGTAAAATGCTCAATGAGCAAAAAAACAAGTTGTCTGAAAAAGCAGTCTGAAGCAAGCAAATCCCAAACTATAATCTGAATGGAAATCCAAAGACAGAAACAAAATTAAATAAAAATACCTGTAAATCCAAGAAAAAGAACAATAGTCATAATGACTCTAACATAATGGCTGTTTTCGTAGCCATTTTATTTGTTCGCAAATGCTGCCATTTTGTTTTCTCATTGCTTGGGTAGCTACCATGGTTTTAGGGGTGTGTCCTCACAGGTCGTGAACTTCAGCTAACGACAGAATGAGTTTCATCCTTGAGATCAGTTCCCAATCTGAGTCTGCGGATTCAGAACCCTTTAATTTTCAAAGAATTTCTTCATCCTTAAAAGTCTATTCTAGTTTTTGACTGGTGTCTGTAATTTTGATCTCTCGTTTTCGTTTTGGTAATAAATGTGGCAGGTATATTGGTTCTGACCTAAATTTTGTGCTCAGCTAGGCTTTTCTCCTGGTGTTTCATTAAAATCTTTTTGCTAGTGATCTAGCATAACATACTCCTCCATTAAATGGACATCTTCTGACACGAGACAATTGGGTCACCAGATACATTTGGTGACATTTGCAAATATAAGCACATAAAAAAGTGTGCTCTGTACTTTACTATGCTTTAGCATTAGTGATGCTGCATATATGAAGAAGTGCTCTAACCCATGGGTCCCCAACCCCCGGTCCGCGGCCCACTACCGGGCCGCGAGAGAACTGCCGGCAACGGAGACTCACTCAGACTTTTCAGAACGCTTGGCGGGAGGGACTTTGTAGCAGCGCAGAGAGAGGAGAGAGACCGAGGTGAGAGAGTATTACAACAAAGTATTTTTATGGTCCTGACAGTTTCCTCATATGACACGATTCTATACAAATCGCGTTACTACAAAGTACATTCAGCAGATACTTTCATTACAACGAAGTGACTTTGAAATGCTTGAATGAATCATCCACAGAGCAGTTAGATCTGTGGTCACAGCTCAGTTGTGCACGTTTGCACAAAGATCCCCAAACAGAAACATTGTAAAAAAAAATCTCCTTTCTTCGAACTTTCCTCGTAGTTTTTTGTTTTTTTTTTTGCTGTTTTTGTTTTCTGTGGTTTTCTGTGATATCTTTTGCTTATTGCTCATCAACATTTGAAAAACATCCATTGGAATTTAACTCATTGTCACCCTCCTATAGAAACGGCAGACGCGAGAAAAAGATAGCAGTGTTAATGTTTGTGATGTGCAATCTGTTGGAATGGCAAATGCAAAGCATATGTCTTTGTTATATGCAAAAAAAGAAGAAAAATCTCGGGTTGCAAACATATGCGAACTGCTTAATAACTTAATAATAATAGAAATGTAATGTAAATTGTGAACAAAACTGCAAACCCCCAAACACCCCCCCCCCCCCCCACACACACACACCCCTTCCCCCAACCACCGGTCCGTGGAAAAATTTGCATCTAATAAAGTGGTCCTTGCTGTCAAAAAGGTTGGGGACCACTGCTCTAACCCAAGACCCTCCTGTAAACACTACCAGTCAAAAGCTGTACATCACCCCATTTTTCCAGATTTTATTGAAATATAGGTAGTTCAAGTCCACTTAATAACCTAAAATTGTTCAAATTAAGTGTTAAACTGACAGAGGATCAAAAAAAAGCTTGCCACAATCCGGAAAATAAAGTCATTCTCAGAGTTAAACAAAGTGCTGGCATTTTCTGAATCTCATTGACAAGACGCTACTCCTGGCTGCTATCAGTGTGGTCATGGAGATGGCAACCTTTGATCTCAGTAATACAGCAGGGTTTAAAAATTGCACTTTTCAAAGAACAAGTAGTGGGTTAACAACTTACAGCTTTTCGGCAGCAGTGAAAGTTAACTAATCCTTGAATGTCGATATAAGCAATTCCTGCAGGTGTTCCAACTTTTCTTGATTCCTTACAAACCATCTGTTTGTATAAAAGCCCTCTGAAGCTTTATTTGAGCAATATTGCACTGTTTATTGCTACAATGAAGAAAATGGATGTGCTCCTAAACATTTGACCTGTAGCATTATACTGTAATACATATATTGTGGCTCCTAGGGGGCATCTCAATACTCCAAACCCTTGACACAATACACAAGTCCCTGGTACAAAGGTCTGTTTATTTTAAAAAATGCCTTCATATCTTTCTTTTCTAACGTTTTCAACATGAACCTGGTAGTAATTTCAGGGAAAAACATTGCCACCAAGAAGCACTTCCAAGCAAAGTGGAACTTCTCTAGGGCAGAGGAGTATCCTTCTGGCACCCCCCAAGTAACCCAGCTGGCATGGCCATGAGTACTATAGTTCCCAGCCAGCCGTAGAGGTGTGCACACAGGAGTCCCAGCAGAGAGATTCTGCCAGTTGGTATATTGGGGATGACAAGTGGCTCCCTCTGTCCATCCATTATGTCATCTCAAATGGAAAAGGGAACAGCAACCATCCTGGTCAGGATGCCCAACCATTAATATTCTGCATCCATTATAAGGACCTTCTGGCTGGATAACTGATCATCTGTCCGTGTCTGGATGCCAGCCCATGTTTTCCTTACATCACAACATACATCACTGTATATTTACTTAGTGGTAAGTTTATTACGAAAGACACCCTGTTGATGAAGTCAACAAGGTGCAAGGGATTGTGGTCCATGCTGACTCATTGGCCTGAACTTACTGTCATGTTTGATGAATCATCTTAAGGTGATATGGACTTTGTAATGTGGCACATTATTCACTTGTGAAAGGGCACAATCTCTCATTAAAGCAATAAAATGGTCAGCAGCAATGTTTAGGTTGCACTGTGGATTGCAAATGACACTTAAATGAAATTAATGTGTCAAGAAAACATTCTCCACACAATTATAGTACCACCAGCTGAGTGTAATTTTGACACAAGGCGGGATACATCAACAGATTGATGTTCTTCACATGAAATTAATCTGCATATCACAGCAGAAGCTGAGAAACATTAGCCTAAGAAAAACATTTCCTACCTTCAGTCATCTAAGTTTGATGATTGTGTGCCCATTGTCACCTTAAATTTCTTTTCTTAGTTGATCCCTGTGTTGCTGAAAGTTTGTATTCCCAACCAGTTTCATGAGTCGTTTTTATCTTTAAATGACAAGAGTAACAGCGATGGCCAAATGGCAGAAAGGAATCAGACAAGCCAGATGCAGTCAGAGTCCTGTGGACCTCGGCAAACAAGCCGCCTCCCCGCTACTGGCCATTCTACAGCTGAATTAACTTGGTGGTAGAGAAGTGGCACCAATTGAGAACCAAGAAGAGAAACAGAACAGTGGAGCATTAGTAAGAGTTTATAAATATTGTATTATTTATATTTTAGTACTAATGACTAACAACAGACATACAGTAAGCACAACTAGTCTGCAGCTCTAGTCAGGGTGTGCCAGACTAAAGTCGTGAGCCTTCAGCCAGGATTTAAAACCTGAAACTGAAGTGGCACCTCTTACAATAGCCGGCAACCATTCCACATCTTTGGGGCCCTTCATCTAAAAGCTGGACCTCCCACTGTTATTTTGTTAATCCCCTGAGTCATAAGCAGGCCAGCCTCTTGAGATCTTAAAGTGTGCTATGGTTTGTAAGTAGTGATAAAGCTCAGATAAGTCAAACATTTAAGACTTTATATGTTAAAAGGAGAAATTTTGAAACTTAACTGGTTGCCAGTGTGAGGACTTGAAAACTGGAATTATGTGTTTGTACTTTCTGGTTCTTGTAATGGTTCTTGCAGCAGCATTTTGAACTAACTAAAAGCTGTATAAAGAAAAATGATTCACATTTTTAAATGAGATCAATTAAAGGTAAAATGACTCATTGATTTTGAAATTTGAGTTTGAGAACTACTGCTGTCGGCCATGCTGTTCGATGTCTGATGTGTTCATAGATGGCCTTCTGAGCACCACTGTTGTAAAGAGCTGGATATTTGTTGTTACCTTTCTGTTATCTTGAACCAATCTTGTCATTCTCTTCTGACCTTTCTCATTAACATGGTAAACTCGATAGATTGTAGTGTGTGACAATCCCTGGAGGGTTGCTGTTTATGAACTGAGGGAACCCCACCATATCTTGCAGTATCAATCACGTCAATATTCAAAGTCAATTAAATCATTTTTGTTGCTCATTCTCACCTTTGTTTGAACTAAAACTAAATTTCTTGACCTGTCAGCATGCCAGATATGTTGAGTTGCAGCCATATGATTGGCTGTTTGCAGCAGCAGATTTTTTTTGTCTTAACGAGCAGATGGACCTAATAAAGTGGTCACTGTATATACATATCTAACAAGTGTGGCACCAGTATTAGGCCCGGATAGGCCTATGCCCACTCGCCTTGGCCCACCCTGTTTTGTTCCTTAGTTTTATAATTTTTTCCAAGGGAA
Organism: Erpetoichthys calabaricus; assembly: GCF_900747795.2. Taxonomy (NCBI): domain Eukaryota; kingdom Metazoa; phylum Chordata; class Cladistia; order Polypteriformes; family Polypteridae; genus Erpetoichthys; species Erpetoichthys calabaricus. The sequence continues at coordinate 16,395,198 of NC_041397.2, forward strand.
AATTAGCCTATATTACATACATGCATTTTAGTACACATCTTAAAATATCAATTAATTATAAACTTAGCAAATATCCAGTGTTAAATTTACACTGTAAAAAGTTAAAATATAAAGTATAAAGTATATGGAAAGTGTATATATGGTGTGGTCTGCAGGGGGCGCACCTGCCACCTGAACACGATACAGACAAACACCACAAATAATTTCTAACACACCACACTTTTATTTATAAGTGGGAAGGCTTATGCTCATGGAGTCCTGAACGAGGCGCATTACCTGCATTGCGAAAAAGCAGCAGTTACGGCACTATGGACATGTGGCACGATTCCCAGAGGGTGATCCGGCTTACAGGATCCTCAGTGTTGAGGGCCTGAGTGGCTCAACCAGGCCAAAGGGACGCCCACGTAACACCTGGCTGTGGTAGTTAGAGGGTCATTTCCGAAGGGTGGAACTGGAGCGCGTGTCTGCTTGGGATCCCAAGCTGTTTCGTCGTGTGGTGGTTGCGGCAACACGCTGTACCGGTGCATGCTCCCCAACCTGACCTAACCTGACCTGATTATTTGGGCATTTGTAGCCAAAATGCAAATAATATTTTATCAAAATAAAAATAACATTAGGCCCACCATTTTATGAAATCCTACACCACTATTGATATGCAATACTCACCTATAAACAGCCACGACATATACACACAGACAAATGAAACACTGTGAGTTTACTTTTGTAAATCTTAAATAAGGTCATTTTAAAAATAATTTTGCAAATATACAAAAATAATTAACAGTATATAAAGTGTCTTACAAAATTATTCAGCTCCTTGACCAATTTTCTAATTTATTTGAATAGCAAATCTTCTACACTGAAATTTGTTATCTCTGTGATAAGGGTCTTAATAATATAGCAAGCTTTGTATTTTTAAATCTTTCACAAAATGGTTTTCAGGTCATATTTTATCCTATTCCTAAACTCAACCTGTTCTGTTTCAGCTAAGTCTCGGTTTACAATAATTCTGTGTGCAAACTCCAACATTTGATCAATCATCTTAAATTAGAGCCCATCAGCAACTTGATTAAGCACTTGTGTCATCCTGCCAACATTAATCTAATTTTACGTAATTGGATTTATATGATCAAAAACAGGCATATTTCATACACAATTTGTATTGTACTAATTAAATCAAAGAGTTCAAGCAGGAACCTCAATTTTGGTGGAGTATCTGCAAATAAACTGCCTGAAATATTTTCCAGCATGAATCCTGAATTTTTAGTAAAGTGATTTGAAAGGATAGAGACCTTGAGTAAAGATAAAATTAATCAGCACGTTCTTTCAGATCCTTCTGGTTCGTCATTTATGCCTCTCTTTTCTCATTTGTCACACCATGTGTTTTCCCTCTCTTTGGACACTATCATGGCCAAGCTAGCACTGGCATCTTCTTCAAATTTTACTGAGTGTCTCTTTAATCTCTCGCAAGTCAACTTTTTATAATGTTGTTCTTCTGGAACTCTCTGTGGTATGGATCATCAGGCTATCTGGTTCAAGTATCAACTCGTGGTTGTCTGCTGCTCATCTGATTGTAGGTTTTAGAGCATCAGAACATTAGAACACTCTAGACGAGAACAGGCCATTAGGCTCAACAAAGCTCACCAGTCCTATCCACTTATTTCTTCCAAAAAAACATCAAGTCTTACTGTCTACCAAACTACTTGGTCTCTTATTCCATGTGTTTATTGTTCTTTGTGTAAAGAAAAAAATATTAATGTTTGTGCAAAATTTACCCATAACAAGTTTCCAGCTGTGTCCCCCTGTTCTTGATGAACCCGTTTTAAAATTACAGTCTCGATCCAATGGACTAATTGCCTTCATAATTTTAAACACTTCAATCATGTCACCTCTTAATCTCTTTTTGCTTAAACTGTAAAGACTCAGCTCTTTCCTCATAATTCAACCCCTGTAGTCCTGGAATCAGCCTAGTCACTCTTCTCTGGACCTTTTCTAGTGCTGTTATGTCCTTTTTGTAGCCTGGATACCCAAACTGCACACAGGACTCCAGATGAGGCCTCCCCAGTGAGTTTTAAAGCTTGAGCAGAACCTCCTGTGACTTGTGCTCCACATATCAAGGTGCTATATAACCTGACATTCTGTTAGCCTTCTTAATGGCTTCTGAACACTGTCTGGAAGTTGATAGCTTTGAGTCCAGTACGACTTCTAAATCCTTCTCATAAGGTGTACTCTCGATTTACCGACCGACCATTGTGTATTTGAACCTAGCATGTTTACTCCCGATGTGTAATACTTCGTATTTATTCACATTAAATTTCATCTGCCACAAGTCTGTCCAAGCCTGTATTCTATCCAAGTCCTCCTGTAATGATATAACAGATTCTAAATTATCTGCTAATCCACCTATCTTGGTATCATTTGCAAACTTAACCAGCTTGTTACTTATATTCCTATCTAAATCATTTATATATATTAAAAATAACAGCAGCTCCAGAACTGACCCCTGCTGGTTACCACTCTTAACATCAGCCAATTTTGATTATGTTACCTGCACCATCACCTTTTGCTTCCTGTGTCTGAGACAATTCTGCACCCATCTAAAAACGTCACCCTGAGCTGCCACTTCTTTTAGTTTGATGCCCAACCTCTCATGTGGCACCTCATCAAATGCTTTCTGAAAGTTCAGATAAATAATCTCATATGCTCCACTCTGCTCGTATCCTTTTGTTGCCTCCTCATAGAATTCCAGCATTTTAGTAAAACACTTCCTCTTCTGAACCCATGCTGACTGTTCCAAAAACTCCTGTTCTTGTCAAGTTCAGTCTTATCCTTATGTGATGGATGTTAAGCTTACTGGCCTATAGTTACTTGGATCTGCCATGTCACCCTTTTAATATGAAGGGATGATATTTGCCATTTTCCAGTCCTTCGGAGTCTCTCCAGGGTGCAGTGATTTCCTAAAAATATGTGTCAAGGGTTTATATATGTACTCGCTAGCCTACTTAACAACTTGAGGGTAAATATTATCTGGTCCTGGTGATTTGTTTGATGGCAGGTGATCAAACATTTGCATAATATTTTCAGTTAGGGTTCTTCTATTCAGTTTCTGGTCCAGAACTGTGACTGCCATCATGGCTTTTGACCTATAATTTATTAATTTGTTCAGTTTCTTTTATTGCTAGGGCGGAGTGGTAGCTCTGAGGCTAGTGATCTGTGCTGGCAATTGGAAGGTTGCTGGTTCTAATCCCATAAAGGCCAGAAGTGACTCCACTTTGTTGGGATCCTGAGCTAGGCCCTTAACCTGCAATTTGGGTATGTCGTTACTCTGCATCCGGTCCTGCAAGCAGGTCATCCAACTTACAAGGAAAACTTGGTGGCAGGATTGCCACTCCAGCCATTGTAAATAACCTTACAATGTTCCGTGTGGTGCTGAGGTGCCACCCGTTGCACAACTGCACTCGGATCTCAATCCGGGTGGTTTGCTGAGTGGTGGGTGTGGCAACATGCTGTAAGAAATGTGTACTCCCAACCCCTCTCTCTCCGTTTATTGTCATACTGTATTAGGCGTCAGCCACCTCTTAGTGATGAGCGATCCCCACAGAAGTTGATTCGTCTTATGTTTAGCGAAATCACAGAACTGTTCAGAAACTTCGCAGAACTCTGCAAAAAGAATTGATGACAATAGGAAAATTGGAATTGAGCTAGCTTTGAGTGGATTATAATGGAACAGGACCCAATGATGACCAACGCTGTACAACAGAAAACAATATCAAAAAACGAAATAAAAAAATGTTCATGTTACTCATGTGTCAAATAATATACACATCAAGTCATCCAGTTGTATGCCCACAATGTGCAAAAAGCATGTATCTTTTGCTTAAATATTGTTAAACACTGTAAATTGCTCCAGAAAATGAAAGTAGGTTGTTAAGGTTGTTAGTTACATACTGAACTCACTTTAACTTATATACTGTGCTGCTAAATTATCTAATTTAAAAATTGCAGTTTATTCTCATCATATTTTTAAATAAATATGTTAAAATGGTGTGTTTATATCCTAAGTAGTGAAAAGCAACTCCATTGAATACATTTTGCTCCGAGTTCGACAGAATAATAGAAATGTTTTTGAATTTAGCCGACTCTGTGATCTGCCCTGAAGTCAACTGGGGAAGGAGGAACTGACCTAGCTTTGAGTGGATTATAATGGTGCAATGGTCTTTCAAATGTGCCTGAGGGCCGGAGAAGTGTCAATGCTGGACTGAATATTGTGTCCAAAAACGTTATCTGAATTGTGAGGAAGAAGAGTCACCCACTGAGCCATGGCGCCTTAAACAATAAAAGATTGAAAACTATTGAAGTCATCAGAAAAAAAACGAAATGTCGAGATGTCAAGTAATTGAAAGGAACTACTTTGGGCATCTCTCTCCTAGGAGGTTTCATTTTGCCAATGTGATCGCATCGCTTGTGTATTAGCGGTGGGAGGATAAGTAAAAGGGATACCATTTTGCCAATGTTAACGGCTAAGCAACTTTGTCTTTCTTCTGAGGTTTTGTTTTGCTGATGTGCTCGCCTCGCTTATTAGCAGCTAAGCAAATTTTCTGTTTCCTCGGAGGTGGAGCCCTTACCCCGACTCCACCTTTCACTTCCTGGCCAGATAGACAGACACACACACTTCCACTCGTAGATGTTTATATATATATATATATATATATATATATATATATATATATATACACAAGAGGGTACCCAAAAATAACCGGAATTGAAAAAAATAATTGTTTAAATAATTTTTACCTACTTAAACTTAAGTCTCCTTCAAAGTACTCTCCATGTGAATGAATGCACTTGTCCTAATGGCTTTCCCACTGGTGAAAACATTTTTGGAACTGCTGAAGAGGAACGTTGTCCAATGCCTGCAGCAATTTTTCTTTGACTTCCTCCACGGTACAAAAACACTTTACTTTGTGCTCTTTTTTCATACGTGGGAACAAGAAAAAGTTGTATTGAGGAAAGATCAGGTGAGTAGGGAAGGTGGCAAGAACTCCAAGACACACAAATCAGTTCAGAAATCTCTTCAATAGTCCAACCATGATCTTCGTAAATTGCATTGCAAGGTTTTTCAAGATTTTCATCATTCCTAATTGTGGAAGGTCGGCCAGATCTTCATTGGTTTTCAAGTGACATTTCCCCTCATTTGAAAACCACTTGTAGATCTGTGTTTTACTTAAAGTTTCCTCTTTAAAAGCAGTTCCAAGCACCACTACATTTTCGGTAACTGTTTTCCCTAAGAGAAAACAAAATTCAACACAGACTTGCTGTCCTTTATGATAACCCATCACAAAAATCGCAGAACACATTTAACAAGCACCAAGAAAAACTGACACGGAATGGCATACGAACAATACAGAGCAACACCACTTGGCAGACTGCCACAGAATGCTGTAAGCATGCAACACCTACCAGCAATATTCACAACTAAGCCTAGATTGCACATCAAGTACAGATTCTGGTTGTTTTTGGGTACCCCCTGATATACTGTATATATATATATATATATATATATATATATATATATAATATATATATATATATATATATATATATATATATGTATATATATATATAAATCATTGTTCTCAAAGAGTTCCAATCTTGGGTCACACATTGTCCATGCCACAAAGTGGCCATGTGGGACTGGCTTGTTCTATTGTTACTGGCTTCAAGTGCAGCTGGAAGGTTTACTTTGCAGTTTTTTCTTCTGTCAAGAAGATAAGAACGTCCTATAAATATGAATAAATATTTTGTTATTAATTTTATTATTTCACAGGTACTCATTTTGACTTGAGGAAAAGGAGTGGGAGGGTCCTCGAAGGCTTTTTTGACTCATAAGTGCAGCACATGGCTAATTGTACATGCATAATTAGCCATGTGGTGCTGTGCAAGAGACTGAGAGAGCGCAGAGGAATCAGGGTTATATGAGAATAAATCGAGAAATACAGGCAATTTGAAAATAATACAGTACTCTCAAAGGATAGAAGCTGATGCAATACATAAGGTTTTTCTGAAGAAGATCTGGGTGTTTTGGAGCATATGCCGATGTATGTTATACAGTTACTTCTCGTAGAATGTAACGCATTATAAATAGTCTGTTATTTTTTCATTACTTTTTTCTTTTATTTTCGCTCGTATGACAAACTTTACATTGTTACTTGTCAGCATTTGTTATCAAATCCTAAGCCCAGAGCTGGCTTGTGCCAATGTTTTGGGTGTTTGCAAGCACAGAAAAAAAGAAAAGCTGGCATTTCATCAAGTCTGTCAAAGTGGCATTAGAATTCCACAAAAAATGTGTGAAGGCAGGATTTAAGCCCTGGATTCTACAGAGAAACCACCATAACAAAATGTATTCTGAACAGTTTGGTTGTTTATTTCTTTGCATAATAATCATTTTAATAATAATAATAATAATACTAATAATCATTCTTTACATTTATAAAGTGCTTTTCTCACTACTCAGAGCGCTTTAAATAGTGAGTAGGGAGCAGCATCCACCTAGATGATATGATGGCAGCCATTTTGAAGCTAGTACGAACACCACATATGAGCTATTAGGGGGTGAAGGGGTGAGTAATAGTTAGCCAATTAGAGACAGGGGATGATTAGCGGGCCAGAATGACTAGGCCATGCTGGGTAATTTAGCCAGGGCATCTGGATACACCGTACACTTTACAGGTATCTTTTATGACCACAGAGAATCAGGATCTCAATTTTACATCTCATTCAAAGGGCGGCTCCATTTTTTACAGCAGTGTCCCCATCACTGCACTGGGGAATTGCGATCCATATTCAGACCACAGGGTAAGTGCCCCCTGCTCGCCTCAACAACACCTCCAGTAGAAACCCAAGCTTTTCCTGGTTTATATGCCATGTTTGTCCTGGATGGGTTCATTAATCATTATTGTAAATATTGCAGTTGTATTTCATATTAATTTTTGATTTCCTCTTTTAGACTAAAATGGTTTAAAACCTAGTATGACTTAATATTCTATTTTTTCCAAATCACACTAGTTTATTGCATAAGGAAAACAAGACCAATATCACAAAGTGGTTTAAATACACAATTATTAAATCACCGGGTTCTGGAAGTACGCTGCTGTCAGTAACATGTACAAGTTACTGGAAATAAAACCTGCTATCCATAATGAGAGCCCAAATTCAACAAGTTCAGCAGAGTAGACTCTCCTATTCAGCAGATACATTTCCTTTGTGGGCTTTGAAAAGGCACAGTCAGTCAAAGCGGAGGTGGTGGTGGTCATTGGGGGTTAAACAATTTATGACAGAAAATGACATTTAAGAATCAAGGTAAGAGAGAAATGGTAGGTCAGGAAAAAAAGAGGGCTGATACACAAGAAATGGAAGAAAGAGAGTAAAGGATTAATGAGTCAAAGTCAGTTAAGCGTTATACAAGTGTTATATAAGCCATGAAAGAAGTGCAGTGATGGGAAGGAAATAAAAAAGGGGACAGCTGCAGACTGAGCTTTGCAGGAGTAACAGAAAGGTCACAGGAGAGCGAGTTCGCTGTTGTATAAGTGAGGATCAGCACAAGTCTCTGTTGTCTGATTCCGGAAGTTTTCTGTAATTTTCATAAATGACCCAATTCAGTGGACATGACTTGAGTGACTGGAGATGAAAGGCACAGCACAATAGACAGACAGACAGACAGATAAGAAAGACACGACATAATAAAAATGAAAGGAACTATATAAAAGAAAGATAGATAGAAATGAAAGGCACTATATAATAGATAGATAGATAGATAGATAGATAGATAGATAGATAGATAGATAGATAGATAGATAGATAGAAATGAAAGGCACTATATAATATAAACCATATAACATGAGTAGAGCTCCTTTTCAAGATGAAATTTCCATTGGCCTTGGCCCATATGTATTAAAAATCTGCTCATACCTTTTCTTAGTCAACACTACATAAAGCACCTTTACAGCTCCAATTATCGTGTAACCAGAGTATCCATTAAGATTCATTCTCCTTTTCTCTATTTGAAGTTTTGATGGCCTTATGAGGCATTTTACAAAGTATTAGTGTTTGTCATTGAAACTGAAAAGGCGGAATGTCAGCCATAAATATTTTTGCATCACTTTGGCTGACTGCTTAAAACAAATGAGAAGGCCAACTGTTATACTAACAGCACATAACAGTAACACATAAAACGCCTTAAAAAGTGTTAAAAAAATAAATAAATACTTTATTCATCCACTCAGGAAGGTGCACAGCAGGTTGTTTTTCCTCAAGAAGACTCTGATCATTCAGCATATGTTGTCATTGTTCTGTCAGACAGTGTCCCCTTCTTTGCTGCCATGTGTTGGGGAAGCAGTATGTCAGATAAGAACATGAAGAGGCTAGACAAGCTGGTGAGGAAGGCCAGCTCAGTGCTGGGCAGGACTATTTACTCAGTGGCAATGGTGGTGGAAAAGTGTATGGGGAGGAAGGTACAGGCCGTCTTTGAAAATAGAAGTCACCCTTCTCCACAACATTTTGGTAGGTCAGAGAACAGAAGGCGTTAGAAGAACATTTGTTTCTACTGCTGTGAGATTTTATAACTCTGTTGTCAACACAAGTGATTCATGACCTGGGGGGTATTTTCCGTACGTCGCTTAAATCATCCGAGATCAGATGCCTCATCTTGGATGAGTTAATGCCGGTGAAACTCATCTGGGATAAGTCGTTTTTTCAAACGCAGCCGTGTAGTAGACTAGTCTAACTGGATCTAATCATCCGAGATGAATGCGCGAGCCCGCGCTGATTGAAAAGCCCATATATATTGAGTCTAGAAAACATGATCAGCAAGTCTTTGATAGGCTGTAACAAAATGATGAAAGAACGGGCGCATTTTTTTCACACAAGCGGTGCTGGACCTTTTATTCGAAGGACATGAAGAATTTCAAGATTTAATATGCACAAGGGGTAACACTGCAATAGCAGCCCAAACCAGAAAAGACGGCTGGCAAAAAGTGGCCGACAAAAACTCTAAGTAGTGTGCATTGTACTTACTGAATGCAGCGTTTCATTTCCTATGTGTCAGATTAATTATTATTTAATATGTCATAATTCCAGATCAAACATGAGAACATGGGAACAGGTTAAGTACTGTACAAGAATATACTTCAAACTGGTAAATATTGGTATATAACTATTTAAAGAATTGTTGACATAACTAATCATGTATAATATAAAAAACATTAATTTTAAAGCTAATAAGAAGGCAGACAAGCAAAAAAACAGGTGGAGGTCCATGTGGTCCAAACCTAACCCCTGCAGAAGAGTTGGCTGTCTAGCAAAATGTCCATCGCCCTGTTTGTGAGGGCATTCCAGGGGGAAGCTCCTCCTCAGAACCAGTGGCAGGATGCAGTGGTCACTTCATTTCAGGTAAAGGATAGTCATTGCATATATTTGTCATCGATGTGTACCATAGGTATGTTCTATATAGCCCTCTTTTTTGTTGGGTCAGTTGCAGGGAATGTCATATCCCTAGAACTTGTGTCTGACCAACAAGATATTGATGAAGGTCACATATTTGATGAAGAAACTGTGTCTGATTATTCATCAGGAGGAGAGGTACATTTTCCAAATAATGTTTGATCAAACTCCACTCTGATCAGTCCCATGTGCCCCAATCACATTTGGAAATCCTGGGTAATGAGAATGTTAGGCTGATTGAGATTCTTTATGGAACTGTGGGTGTTTTTGCCTGTGTATTACCTACCAGCAATGGCATGAAACACCTCTTTTATTGTCTGCACACGCAGGTGTCTAGGAAACACTATGAAAACCCGAAGAAAATATTTCAGAGCCAAACAGACTTTATGAATTGCCTGGCAAACTGCATTTTAGATAGATTTTCCACATTGCCAACAGTATATAAAAAAAGTGCCGCTTGCAAAAAACCTCAAAGCAATGTCTACTGTCTGTGTGGTTGTGAGAGCCCGACTTCGCCGAGTTTGACTTCGAATATAAGGTGCTAATAAATCTTTGAGGTACAATATTCCCCCTCGGCTAAAGCGGTATCTTTTGAAAAGAATTTCCTCCGGGAGCAATAAAGGTTCTTGCCGATTGCGCAAAACCCTCTCTATATGAAATTCTCATCTTATAATTTGCACACCGATATCAATTGGTTGCTCATTCATGAACGGTGAAGCCATGACTGAATGAATTCCATGCACGGACACTGATTAAGTGTGTGAGCTAATCTTTGTTTACATCAAACAAACCTGCTCCGAGCAGGTTTGAGGATTAGGATGTGCTGCTATGACAACACATCCAGCAAGAGTTTCGAAAAACCGACAGATCCAGGATCAGGCCAAATCGTCAATAATTACATCCGGCTAAACGAGTAATCCACGTACGAAAAATACCCCCCTGGTCACCTTCCGACACTGTAAACATTGACCATTTGTACTTTTTACTATTTATTTATTTATGTTTTGTTCACCTTTTTATTTTAAATAATTTGTAACAATTCTTATTGATGTGATTCAGCTACTGGACACCCGAATTTCCCTGAGGGGATGAATAAAGTATATTTATTTATTTGTAGTTATATATATACTATTTATTATATAGTTCCTTTCATATCTATCTATCTATCTATCTATCTATCTATCTATCTATCTATCTATCTATCTATCTATCTATCTATCTATCTGTTATGCAGGTAAATATTGATTTCTCCACATATATGTGCAGTAGACCATGTGTAGAGTCTTTACTGAGTCAGAAAACATGTACATTTTTTTGCCAAGGATGTTAGTCTTATAATGTCCTTCAAGAGACATTTAAATGTCCTTAGAAATTATAAACACACAAATAAAAGTAAACACTGCTGTACAACAAATTCACCTACTTCCCATCAAAAGGTCAGTACGCATCCCTGGACATATTTGATCAAGACACTGTAATGAAATGATCAGGCCATAGTGGTCAAGAGTATGTAATCAAGGTAGTATACAAAAATTATCAAAGTTTAAGAAAAAAAAGATCAATCTTATAATGATTAGGACAACACAATTGGGAAGAAAAAGTGTATGGCTGATCAACACAATATGATTGACATTAAAAATGATCAGACATAGATGGGCATTATAACATGATCATAATAACAAGATTCTTATGGAAAATCAATCAGAGATTGATGATCAAGACAATTTGATCAATAATAAAAAATAATCAGACATGGGCATTAGGCAAGCAATATTCAGTTGGATGGATTTATGACTGTACATTTGTTTGTGCGGTATCAGTCCGCACCTCTTCCTATATTGTACAGTATAACAGCATTTCCCTTTTTTTAGATCAGGATATGTTGTCTGCCTCCTATATGCTTTCACGGCATGTGAGCCATCAGTTTCATACAGCATATCAAGCTCTGAGGATATACATCATGAAAGCAAGTGGGGAGGACCTTCAATTACTTGTTTCCCCCATTTATTCAATGCACTCTATTTTTAAAAAAAAAGAATTTATTGGATTTTTCAATGACAGCTCAAGTCTGGCTGGACAATCCTCTAGGGCTCACCTGTCATGAAATATCTTCCTTCCCAGTCTAAATCTGTTCTGGCAGGCTATCAGCATCTATGCACTTGTCACTCTTTACTCCCCAGTTTACCCTCAAAGTAAAATTAGGAGGACTGCCATTCGTTTGGTAAAGTAAAACAAAAACAATGTAGGGGTCACTAAACCGTAATGAGATAGAGATATCTGTAACTGTATTTTTTATCAACCTTCAGCTATTTCATGCATTCATAAAAATAAATAATTCAATCAAAAACCCTCGCAGGTTTTCACTACCTGACAATAATGAGAATATTATTAAAATACTTTGCACATTGACTGCTGTGCCATTTATTACCAAATGCTGCAGTATCGGTCTCTGCATATATGATAAATAATGAACTCTATCAAAACTCATAAAAAAATGCAAAGAAATGCATTAGAAAGCAACGGTTTTCTTATTAATAGTGACTGTCAAAAACATAAAGAACCTGTTAATTGCTTTATTTTCACCGTCAACACGACTAAAAGTCTCCATTTGAATAAGAGTCCTAGAAGGATGGCACTACAGAGAGTGCAGGAATTGGAAGCACATGTGTCACAAATATAATGCGTTTCTTTACGCAGTCCATGCTTGTTGCACACAACACATTTGGCAGTTGGTGACTGTTTGCTCTTGGTGGGTGGCACAATGTCCATGTAGTGCTGTTTTGACAGTTGTGAAAAGTCGAAAACCTTGGAACGAAGAAACGCTTGTCAGTGCCAGAGCCTACAGGTTCCCAATCATCCAAGTGATTGTCACTATCTCAATCACCATCATTACCAAAAAATTATTCATCATACAATAAATCTAGTGGTTTCAAAACATCAGCAGCTTTATTCCTTTTTCTTAACGATAGGTTTTAGGGCTGAATAGAATCAGACCCCAGGAGCTGAAAACATATGCCAGCCAGATCAGTAAGGGTCCTTCAGCACCTGTTCCCCCTTTCCCTGAATTTGCCAAAGGCTCCCCAGCTATGGAAAACATACTGTGTGCTCCCAATGCAATGGAAAGTTCATTCTGGTGATACTACGGATTTCAGACCAGTTGCTCTTACTTCGTACATCACTCCACTGATCCTACTTTCACTTGGACAAAGACAACACCACACCACAGTCATGATTAAGTTCTTTGACTTTTAACACCATTCTGCCTTAATGACTGAGGAAAAAGCTCAAGGCTCTGAATTTTGATGCCCCCACTGTCTCCTGGATCATGGACTACCTGACCAACAGACAGCAGTTTGTGAGGCTGAGGGACTCTGGAGCCCCTCAGGGAACTGTCCTGTCTCCACTTCCCGTGTACCCGCTACATAACAGAACTTCCAGCACAAGAGCGCTTGCCGTCTACAAAAATTTTCAGGTGACTTGTCCATCATAGGCTGCATTAATAATGGTGATGAGCAAGAGTACAGGAAGGTTGTGGAGGACTTTGTCTTGTGGTGCAAGGACAACAATCTGCAACTCAACATCAGCAAGACAAAAGAACTGACGGTGTGCCAAGGAGCCTCTAAGACAGGTCAACATTCAGAGGTAGGTTGTGGAAGTGGTGCAGGGCTACAGGTACCTTGGGGTTCACAAAAGCAACAAAACGGACTGGTCTGACAACACAATGGTGCTAGACAAGAAGGGCCAGAGCAGATGGGACTTGCTAAGAAGGTCTTTTGATGTGTGTAGCCAGCTGCTGGAAAAGTTCTACCAGTCCATAGTAGCCAGTGTGGTGTTCTCCTGGGAAGCACCCAAAGCACAAGGCCAGAATAAACTTATCAGGAAAGCCTGCTCCATTACAGGTCAAACACTGGACACCCTGGAAGCTGTTGTGGAAAAGAGGATGATGGGAAAATTGGAAGCCATCATGAGAAAATCCCTCCATGATGCACTCTCTTGGAGCACTTTTAGCCAGATCAACATTCCATCATTCTGCAGCTGTATACATCTGAATTTCCCTATGGGATTAATAAAGGTTATGTACTTTATTCTGGAACTGAACCTTGGTCCCTGGAATGGTGCTGTCCACTGTCCCATAATTATCACTTGCTAACCCTTGAACACCCACATATTTGGGGGGGTTAATGCACCCCCGGATGGCAAATACTTTTTTGCTGCACTTTTTAAGGAAACGTCCCAATTCACCAAGAAAAAGAGAAATTTTAATGGAACACATGTTTTTCATGCAAAGAGCATCACAATTACTGCCACACTGATCATTTTACATACTGCCAATGAACTGTAAAAACTATAAAAAACTACAGCAACAATCTGTTATGATATGTACAAGGTGCAACTGACGGCATTGATGAAATTCAGTAAATTACCGAGCCAACTGAACTGGCTGCACGCAAGCAAACAGATGCCAACACTGATGCTCGCAGGCTAGTCTAGTACAGTGGCTGACTCTCAGGGACAGTGATGCTGATTCGCTAGGGGGCAGCAGTGGTCATGAGCTGGCTGCTCAACAGATGTACTGCACAGACTGATCGGCTCCGGCGTGCTGACAAATTGCACTGGGAACCGACTATAGCCGGCTACGGCATTCAACGCATGTACGTTGCCGAAGATACTCGGCTCCAGGGTGCTGGCAAATTGTATTGGGAACAGATTATAGCCAGTTGCAGTAATTTAAGGGTTAATGTATAAATTATATATGACATGAGTAGAGCTTCTTTCCAAGATGAAATTTCCATTGGCCTTGGCCCGTATGTATTAAAAATCTGCTCATACCTTTCCTTAGTCAACACTACATAACGCACCTTTACAGCTCCAATTAACGTGTAACCAGAGTATCCATTAAGATTCATTCTTCTCTTCTCATAACTATGGACCGTCTAATTCTAGCACTATTTTACGCAAGCTGTTTCCACCTGAAAAAAAAAAAAAATTCTCTGGGTATCCACTAGATGGCAGCACTATAGTAGGTAACTGAGACATGATAGCAAAGCTCACCAGCAAGCTGACTGCGTATATAGTGGCTGCATACTGAGATACAAATTTTCTCATACAGTATGTCACAGTTTGACAAGCTCAATGAGATATGAATTAACTCGTACCTCATGTTCAAAGTGTTAAGCATATTATGCCCCTCACTATGTAGTGCAGATCAGGTAGTGACGGGGACAGTCCCCTGAGTAAATAACACTGTTTACTTGCATTACAGGCTTTGTGGGTGTTATTTAGTCGCAGTGATATGAGCGCGGGAGACACCGATAGAGTTAAAGGACTTGGAGTATTGTAGAATCGGAATGTAATTTTACCTCAGTAAATCATAATTGGTTTAGCATAGTTAATGCTTCCCTGGCCCTGGGGGGTACTTAAAAGACCACTACACCATTCTAATCCACACAAAGCTACTTCAGTTTCTTCTTCCCCATTGACTTGATTTTGCAGATTTGTCAAAATTCCCAAACATTTCTGTTTTTTCTGAACTCAAGGAGAATTTAATTGTTTTTGCCCATTACTAATGAACTAACAAACAAGTATTCTGATACTTGAATGGATATATCAGACTTGATTTTCCTTGTTTATGAGGGAATTTCAGTACAATGAGTAGTTGCCTTAACGCTCCTGGGTCTGTGCTACAGCCCTGCCACTGCTTTTGTGAAAATTTACGCATTCTCACCTTGTCTTGGTGGGCTTTTCTCTGGCTTTCATCCAGGAGTCCATATTATGTTAATAGGTGACTCTAATTTTGCCCAGTTTGAGAAGACTGAATGCCCTGCTGTGAATTGGCATCTGTCCTGGATCGGTCCCTGTTTTGTGTCTACTGCTGCCAGAGCTGGCTTCTCTATGGCTCTAAACTGAACAAGTGGCTAAGAAAAAATGTGATGAGTGATTGAGAGAGTGTGCGACCAACGTTGGCTCTTGCCTTATGCTCCATACTGATAGGAAAGCCAAAATAAAATCCAAAAGTGGCCCCATAACAGAATTAAGCATTGGAAATATTAGCTATGGTGCATCTCTCTCCCAGAAGGAAATACTTCAAGTGCAAATGCTGCCTTTAATGTCTCCTTAGTGCTCAAACCATTCAAAATGACGTATCACTGCTGGTCTAAAATATTCTAAATTAAACTTCCATTCGCCTTCCCTCGCTGGCACGTCTTTCTCTTTAATCTCACAGATGTTCAGAAAGTCACCAGCGCTCTAAATGTTTGTTTAGTTCCTCATTCTCCATTGGCACAGACACTTATGTGCCTGAAAGTCTCCCGTCTTCTATTTTGAATGCCTTCATTTCGATATATATTTTGTTGTTTCGATTTTGTCAGACGCACTCTGGCAGGTGCAGTTCTGAGACGTGACAGCACTCCTTCATTTTCTAATGGCTTAATTTAAATGGTATGTGACACACGGGAGTGATTACTTTGTTCTGCATGCTTGGTCTTAGAATGAACTGTAGAATAAACCTCTACAATCCTTCCCTTATCTTGGAAGAGCGTAGATGAGCAGAGACAGTCTGGAGGATTGGGATACTCGGAGGGCGGCATGTCAAGCGTCTGCTTCCACATCTGCTTTTCTGAAGTCTAAGATATCTGCGGCATCTTCTGCCTTATCTGTTTTATTCAGTAAATGAAATAATGCTCCTCACAGAGTCTAATTACAAGCCTCTACTCTGAAGCTAATGGGGCCTCAGGCTTTTAACAGTTTATTGGAATCGGTAATTAGACAAATGGCATGTGAATCTCTTGCATAAATATGGTTGCAATGGCCCAAGAAAATATTTTGCAAGAAAATGTTGTACGGGTCTTCTTAGAGATGTTTGACTCAGATGTAAGTAACATAAGGGTGCTTCATGCTTAAAAAATAAACAGCTGTGAATAATATAATGAATATAATACTCACACATCTAAGAAGACCATTGAACTGTCTGTAATATTTGATAGATAGATAGATAGATAGATAGATAGATAGATAGATAGATAGATAGATAGATAGATAGATAGATAGATAGATAGATAGATGTCAATGTCAATTTATTTATATAGCACATTTAGATAGATAGATAGATAGATAGATAGATAGATAGATAGATAGATAGATAGATAGATAGATAGATAGATAGATAGATAGATAGATAGATAAACAAACATAGTAATGCTGTGGCCAAAGTGCTTTACAAAAATAGAACAAATTAACATAAAACATAAATAGAAATAAAATATATGAACATAAAATAAAATACATAATAAATAGAAGTAATGTTATATACATAAAAAATATAAGTAATGTAATATAATCACAAAGAGGAAGCCATCAGTATTACTGAAGGTAACTGAATGCAAGTGAGTAGAAATGAGTCTTTAATTTTGTTTTGAACAGTTCAATTGTAGACGACTCCTTTATATGATGAAGTAAAGAGTTCCACAGGCGAGGAGCAGCAGCTGCAAAAGACCTGTCCCCCTTTGTTTTACACTTTGTACGAGGAACAACCAGAGACAGCTGACCAGAAGATCTAAGCACTCTAGATGGCTGATGTAAAACACACAGTTCAGATAAACAGGCAGGAGCAAGCCCATGTAAAGATTTAAAACCTAGCAGCAGGATTTTAAAATCAATTCGAAAACTGACAGGCAGCCAGTGTAAAGAAGCTAAAATAGGAGAGACAGAGTCATACTTTCTTGCCCCAACCGGAAAGCAAGCGGCAGCATTTTGTACCAACTGTAACCTGTGTATCAAGGATTTGTTAATCCCAGAATACAGCGAGTTGCAGTAATTGAGGCGAGAAAAAATAAACGCATGAGTAGCTATCTCAAGATCCCTAGAAGATAAAAAAGGCTTTATCATACCTAACAGACGAAGTTGGAAAAAGCAACTCTTGACTACAGAATTTATTTGTTTCTCAAAAGAGAGGTTACTATGAAAGGTAACACCAAGATTGCGGACTTGAGGTTTGGAAAAGACAGAGAAAGAGCAGGGAAGACCAAGACCAATTTGGGCTTTAGCTGATGGACCCACTATAAGCACCTCCGTTTTATTTTGAGTTAGATCAAGAAAATTATTAGCCATCCAGGATCTTAATTCAGACAGACAGTTGTGGAGTTGATTTGTTGTAGAGTTGCAGACAGGAATATAAACCTGAGTATCATCAGCATAGCAGTGAAAAGAAATGTTAAATTTCCTAAAAATTGCTCCAATAGGGTGAAGGTATATGGAGAATCAAATAGGGCCCAAAATGGATCCCTGAGGAACACCATATTTAAGAGGAGCAGTAGATGAAGAGGAGGAATTAAAAGTCACTGAAAAGTGTCTACCAGTTAAATATGACCTGAACCAGTTAAGAGCAGCACCTTTAAGCCCAACAAGATGTTCAGGCAGCATCAGCAATATTTCATGGTCAGTGGTGTCAAAGGCAGTGGACAGGTCAAGGAGAAGAAGGACTGCCACATCACCTGAGTCAGTAATAAGAGAGATGTCGTTGAACACTTTCAGGAGTGCCGTTTCAACACTATAATAACGCCTAAAGCCAGATTGGTAGATCTCAAATACATTATTAGATTTATGGTGATTAACCAATTGATTATAAATAATTCTTTCTAGAATTTTAGCCAGAAATGGCAGTTGGGAAATTGGACAAAAATTAGCTAAAACTCCAGGGTCTAATTCTGCCTTTTTAAGACAGGGGCAGACTGCAGCATGTTTACAAAATGAGGGCACAACTCCCGAATTAATAGAATCATTGATGATGGCTAATAAGGGTGGGACCAACACATCAAAGGCTTCCACTAGGAGACGTGGTGGTACAGTATCCAGAGGACTGGGGGCTGGTGTAAGGGTGTCAATAGTTCTTTTTAGCTGTGAAAGTGAGACTAGATCAAAGGATTCTAAGACAATGTCATGATTAACAGTAGAAAGTTCGTAGTCCGTTTGAACAATGCCATGTTGGATAGTATCGATTTTGCTGACAAAGAATGATAGAAACTGGTCACATGAATGAACAATGCTATTTGATCCCATCGCAGAGTGGGGGTGAATGGCCGCATTTATTGAATTAAATAGGACCCTAGGATTCTTTGAATGACGGGAAACTAAATCGGCAAAGAAATTTTGTTTCGTTTTCTTAACTTCAGCCTGGAAATTGAAAAGAGAAGTCCTAAAAATCTGTTTAGAGACAATCAGTCCATCTTTTTTCCAATGTAGATAGTTAGTGTAATGGACGGCCGGGGATCCTGCCTGGACAGGACGCCCTTTATAAGAGAAGACTCAGGGAATTGGCGTACTACCAGGAGTACCTCCCCCGGGACACGATAGGGCAGGCCCCTGAGTTTACATCGTGGCCACGGATTTGGAGCTCAGAAGTTCAACCCGCTGGAGGTCCGTGGTCATCACCAGGGGCACCTGGACAGCCCCAGAGTCTGGTTATGCAGCTCTTCCGCCACACCCGGAAGTGCTACCGGAGGTTAATCAAGAGACACCTGGAGCACTTCCGGGTGCACTATAAAGGAGTCTGCCTCACTCCATTCAAAAAGCCAGAGTCAGGAGGAGGTGGACGAAGCTTAGGAAAAAAGGAGTAGAGGCGGCGAAAGGAAAGAAAGGACGGAGTGTTGTGTTACTGGAGCACTGTGTTGTGTGCGGGACAGTATAATAGAAATAAATGTGTGTTATTTTGGACATTTTGAGTCCGTGTATGTCTGTGTCCGGGCTGATCTTCTACGAAAGATAGATAGATAGATAGATAGATAGATAGATAGATAGATAGATAGATAGATAGATAGATAGATAGATAGATAGATAGATAGATAGATAGATCTTTATTTGTCCCCAGGGGGAAATTTTTCTTTTTACTGAAACCCTTTAAATAAATAAATACATAAACAGGTAGATAAGTAAATAAATATACACACACTTTGATTTGAACACACACTGGAATGACTTGCCAAGTCTGTCAGGTAGCTTGCAATGCTGACTACTCTAATATAATGAAAAAATTCTACGAAATAAAGTATAATGATTATCCTTCCCATTATTCCAGTTTGCAGTATCTTTGCTAATTTAAAAAAATATTACAGTAAAAGACACATTGCCATGAATCCCCCTCAAAATACTCCCCCTTGCTTTGAACACACCTATCCCACCATTCTTGCCATTTTCTGAAGCAGTTCTAGAAGTCCTCTTTCGTGAATGTCTTCAGTTGTGCTGTCATGGCTGCCTCGATGTCCTGCGTGTCAATCAAGAACCAACATCAAGGTGATGATGATGATGATGATGATTGCGTTTTTTTGACTTTGATGGAACTGTGTGAGCTGAGTTTGTACCCAGGAACACGGTTTATTAGAGCAGTTAAGAACATGTTTGTATAAAACGACCTTAGAAATGAGCAAACGGTTGCATCCACCATCATAACAACTCTCCATATCACACATCACATTCTGGTACGGCAATGTCTGTCAAATAAAAACATTAAGGTGTGTCCTCATCTATCTTATTCACCGGATCTGGCACTGTGTGACTTTTGGCTATTCCCCAAAGTCAAAGTGACCATGGAAGGTAAATCGTTTTGAATCGATTCAGGACATCAAGGTGGCCACAACAGCACAACTAAAGACACTCATGAAAGAGGACTTCCAGAACTGCTTCAGAAAGTAGCAAGAATGATGGAATAAGTGTGTCTGAAGTGAGGGGGAGTATTTGGAGGGGGATTAATGGAAATGTGCCTTTCACTTTAATCATTTTTTTATATTTAAACATTCATTGTATTTTTTCATCACGCCTTCTAGATAGATAGATAGATCTTAATTTGTCCCCAGGGGTATATTTGTCTTTTTACTGAAGCTCTTTATAAAAGTAAATACATAAACAGGTAGATAAGTAAGTAAATAAATAAATATACACACACTTTGATCTGAACACACACTGGAATGACTTGCCAGTCTGTCAGGTAGCTTACAGTGCTGACTACCCTAATATAATGACAAAATTCTACGAAATAAAGTATAATGATTATCCATCCTATTATTCCAGCTTGCAGTATCTTCGCTAATTTATGCAAAGATCGCAACATAATCACACAAGCAGTTCACAGTGACATAGTTAGGTGACATAGCTACCACACAGAATTCTTTGTGTGACAGAAGCAAAGGTGCACTGCAGTGTTTTCTAACTTTTCTCTGTGGTGGCACACTTTCTGTAACCCAAAAAATCCCAAGGCATGATTCTGTCAACTACAAAAACATTACATGTCATACACGTTCTAAACTCTCCGAAGGGTCTTGACTGCCAGAGACGCCATCAAAAAAATCAGTTTGGACATTGGCACTCGCAGACGCAGCACTTAGTCAGCATTCATATGCCCACTGTCCCTTGGCTCTGTGAGAGTTGCTGGTGAACATGCACCTTGGCAGCTGGACCCCCAACACGTCTTCTGGCTGCTACAGTGAGTGCTGCGTCTCTAAAGCAGCTACTTTTAGGTCTACTTCTTCAGGTAGTCCCGTCCTCTTTGACAGGTCTCAACAACTTGAGGAGTGTGTTTCTCTCAGGTCAGGATCCAGGGGCACTACACTGTTATTTTCACAGCAGACCAGTTGAAAAACACTTGTGTAGAGTATAATTGTCAAGTCGTTAATGATGATGGACAATTGAGGATAGTAGTTTTGGAGTTTTAACAATATTTTAATGTATGCCTGTTTTGGAGACACTTTAACTTTCAACTAAATCTGTCGTAAGCAGTGCATTTTGATCGTTTAGTTTTACTTTGACATGTCTGTGTTTTGTAGACTATGCCAATTTGAGAACTAACACAAGATTTTTTTTATTAAAAAAATTATTTGTGCTTATAATACATTGGCCTCATTTTCTTATTGTCTTCTTTTCAACTTGCCTTTTAGGAAAGCACTCAAATTCAGGCTATACTTGCTCAGCTTTAAGGTTATTGTTTATTGTTTAAGCTATGCCTTTACTTTTTTTAAATTCCTTTGTTGATTCTACATTATTGTTGTGTATTTACTTCATGATTAAAGTACTTTATGATTACATGTTTAAATGTTAGATGTGATTAATCTTGTTTAATTACATACAGTGATGCGATAAAATAGCTAATTTTTTTTAATTGAATCCCAGCCCTAATATATATATAAGACAAACTTTAAAAATCAATACAAAATGTAAAAAAATTTAATTTGTTTTGAGAAGAATTTATATTGATAGCTTTTGTATCCAAAGGGCCTCTTGTTATACAATATTTTTTGTTTTATCATGGGCAAGGACATATAGATTTCCTGGAGAACTCACCTGGGAGAAAGCAACATAAAGCTGACCATGCAAGAAGAATGGTGAGCTAAAATCAACCCTTGCCAACTTGAATGTCCGTCCCTGGGCCTTGTTAATTTATATTGCGAAGCAAACTGTAATCTCATGAATTGAAAGGGCATCTCCATCGCGATTAGAGAAATGCAAGAGATTAAAGCCCCACCACCAATGCCACATCAGACTGACCTGCATGGAGGCTGCCACATCCAGGGTTGATTTCACAGTATGTCATTGTTGAGTGTCAATGCTATTCCTCAAGGAGGGCCCCCACAGACTTGTCATTGCAATAAGTATTTATGTAAATGGACACCCTGTCACTATGCCTCTGTGTAAGCTGCTACTCCACTCTGGAAGGTGACACAACAGATGGTCAAGAAGACAGACACCAGTCAAGTGAATGGGTTGTGCAAGTTTAGAGTGAATAATAGTGCAACTGATTTTGGTTTTTGAGTCATTCACAGTCTAAAGAAATGAGTGCGGACTGCTGATGTGGACAGTATTATGGATAAGTTTTTCATGCTGCATACTATTTACCAACATATTTTGTTAAATATGCAAATCATGCTGATTTCTTCATCTTCTTCTTCCTCTTCAACATTTCCCACTTTTATGTTGGATCAATGTGCTTGATTAACCATCTCCAAACAGCTTGGTCCTAAACCTCCTCCCAGTCAAGACCTTATCCTTTAAATCTCTGCATTGCTGCTTTAATGTCCCACAATTTCTCTTCTCCTGTACTTCCATTACCATCACTCTATTGCCCACATATTCATTGTTTTCCCTCATCACATATCCATATCACTTCAGCCTACTTTTCTGCACTTTCTTAGATAGCTCTCCTATTTTTGTTGTACCTCTGATTGTAGTAATTTCTTATTATGTACTCGTATTGCAACTTCACATATTCATCTTGACATTCTCATTTCTACCACATCTCATTTTTCCTGTGCTCATGTCCATGTCAATTCCTTTGATCACCCAATACTCCTGACACCTTCTTCCAATTGTTCCATCCTCACTGCATTCTGTGGTTTATCTCTGCATCTAATTTTTCATCTTGGGCTACCACTGAGCCCACATATTGAACCTTATACAATCTTGTTAGTAGCTCTTCCAGCAGACTAACATCTGAATTCTGATCATCATTAAACCTCAGATATTCTGTCCTCTTCCTATTTATATTCAACCCTCTATCTTTCAAAGACCTTCTCCATTCTTCTAACTTCCTCTCCACCACCCCTTTTCTGATGCTAAACAACACAATGTCTTTAGCAAAAAGCAGCAGCAGGGAGATTGGTCTTTAATCGTAGGAGTCAACACATCCATACCCAGATCAAATAGGTAAGGACTTCAAGAAGATCCCTGAATGCAGACCTACTCTAACTGGGATCTTGTCTGTTACCCTAATACTTCTTTTAACCCGAGTCCTCATCATACACATCTTGGACAATGCTAACATACTTCACTTTTCATAAATGATTTATATAGAAAAATATTAATTTTTACTTCATTTAATATTTTATATATCTAGCTGATTGAATAGTGTTGTTTTGCTTTCTATGATTAAATTACTGTTGTGATTTTATTTTGAGCTGAAGCACCACTCATAATTTTTAACACTAGAATAACCAGAGCCTATGAAAAAACTCGTAGATCCAGCCCACCTTAAATCGCTTCTTAAATCCGTTCACACCTCTCCGCCAGCATCCTTTGTCCTCTAAATGTGCTGATAAAAGACAAGCTGCCAGCAGCCGGCTATTCCATCCCCCCACCGACTTAGAACGTGAGCGAACTTTTCCCAGCTCATGCCTCGATTGATTATCTGGGAGTGAAGTGGAGTTTTACAGTGGAAATAATAGATCTTTATTTGGAACACACGCATTTCATGCTTGTTCCGTTTCTAAAGTAATCTGTGTAAACACATTGTTAAAACAGAAACTTTTTCATATTTTAGTAATAAATGTTACAAAATGTAGTAGGCATAAACTATAGAATATGTAAAGCCCGAGTTCCAAAGATCAAATAAACACTTTCACAAAAGCTTCAAGGTTGGTACAACAGTTTCCGTGGCGTAGCGCATTAAGATTTTCTTCTTAGAACACAGCAGCTTTGCCGTGCCTCACAGACCTAAGTTCGATTCCCCGCTGGGGATGAAATGTTGCTTTTTTTTTTTCTTTTTAACCTCAAACGGACATAAAATTTATAAATTGGTATGCACTGTCAGTTACTGAGATCGTTATATTTTCATGTGGGATGCTCCTTTTAAAATATTTTTTTAACAATTGAGACTGCAATTAACAGGAACAACTGTCCTTATAACTGTTATTTTTAAGATCCATAACACACAGACAGACCGAGCACTGTGTAATAGAGAGACAGACAGGCAGAGATATATAAATAAACAGGGAAGGCACATGTACTGAAAGAAGAAAAAAAGATCAACATGTGCGTTGTTCCTGCAGCACTGAATGAGCTCATGCGTTCTAACATCACCCCTCCCCCCGATCGGACTCTCTAAGTAACAGCGCAAGTACAGACGCAAACTAAGTGTAATCAAGAGTCCTGGTTCGATCCCCCCTCACTCCTATATTTGCCGTTTTCAGTAGTAAGCTGCTCTTTTTGTTAATATTATACAGTACACACATGCACTTGGTTTGTGTCTGTACTTGTGCTGTTACTTAGAGAGTCAGATGGGGGAAGGGGTGATGTTAGAGCGCATGAGCTTATTCAGTGCTGCAGGAACAACGCACATGTTGATCTTTTTTTTTCTTTCAGTACATGTGCCTTCCCTGTTTATTTATATATCTCTGCCTGTCTGTCTCTCTATTACACAGTGCTCGGTCTGTCTGTGTGTTATGGATCTTAAAAATAACAGTTATAAGGACAGTTGTTCCTGTTAATTGCAGTCTCAATTGTTAAAAAAACATTTTAAAAGGAGCATCCCACATGAAAATATAACGATCTCATTAACTGACAGTGCATACCAATTTATAAATTTTATGTCCGTTTGAGGTTAAAAAGAAAAAAAAAAAGTAACACTTCATCCCCAAGCGGGGAATCGAACTCAGGTCTGAAAGGCAAGGGAAAGCTGCTGTGTTCTAAGAAGCAAATCTTAGCACACTACGCCACGGAAGCTGCTATATTATTCTTAAAGCTTTTATGAAAGTGTTTATTTGATCTTTGGAACTCGGGCTTTACACATTCTATAGTTTATGCCTAATACATTTTGTAATATTTATTACTAAAATATGAAAAAGTTTCTGTTTTAACAATGTATTTACACAGATTACTGTAGAAACGGAACACGCATGAAATGCGTGTGTTCCAAAAAACGATCTATTATTTCCACTGTAAAACTCCACTTCACTCCCAGATAATCAATCAAGGCATTAGCTGGGAAAAGTTCGCTCACGTTCTGAGTCGGTGGGGGGATGGAATAGCCGGCTGCTGGCAGCTTGTCTTTTATCAGCACATTTAGAGGACAAAGGATGCTGGCGGAGAGGTGTGAACGGATTTAAGAAGCGATTTAAGGTGGGCAAGGATCTACGAGTTTTTTCGTAGGCTTTGGTAATTCTAGTGTTAAACATTTGCATATCCACAGAAATATGTAAGTATGGTTGTTAATTTTTAAACTACTTCTAAAGAAAAGAAAACATATTTTCTACTTCATTTGTTGTCTTATGTGCACAGCTCACTTAAATATAATATTTTGCATCGCACCAATAAATACTGAATGTGGTTGGTAGCAGCACAACCCTGGAAAGGTCTTTTTTTTTTAATGTATGCTAACATTTATCATGAGCTGGAGACCAACCTGGCCCCATGGCAAAACCTCGACCTAAAAACTGAATTGGTCCAGAGATGAGCTGGAGAGACTCAAATAAAGAAATCCTTAGATTGGCTTGTGATGATGTAACTGTTCTTCTTTCAGCTGCTCTCATTAGGGGTTGCCACAGCAGATCATCTTCTTCCATGTCTTTCTGTTCTCTGCATTTTGCTCTGTTACACCCATCACCTTTTCCTCTTCCCTGGCAGTTCTATCCTTAGCATCCTTCTCCCAATATACCCAGCATCTCTCCTCTGCACATGTCCAAACCAACGCAATGGTCTGACTTTGTCTCCCAACCGTCCAGCTTGAGCTGACGCTCTAATGTCCTCATTTCTAATGCTATCCATCCTCGTCACACCCAATGCAAATCTTAGCATCTTTAACTCTGCTACCTCCAGCTCTGTCTCCTGCTTTCTTGTCAGTGCCACCATCTCCAACCCATATAACATAGCTGGTCTCACTATTGTCCTGTAGACCTTCCCTTTCACTCTTGCTGATACCCGTCTGTCACAAATTACTCCTGACACTCTTCTCCACCCATTCCACCCTGCCTGCACTCTCTTTTTCACCTATCTTCTACAATCCCCATTACTCTGTACTGTTGATCCCAAGTATTTAAACTCATCCACCTTTTCCAACTCTCCTCACCATTCCACTGACCTCCCTCTCATTTACACACATGTATTCTGTCTTATTCCTACTGACCTTCATTCCTCTCCTCTCTGGAGCATATCTCCACCTCTCCAGGGTCTCCTCAACCTGCTCCCTACTATCGCTACAGATCACAATTTCATCAACAAAAATCATAGTCCACGGGGACTCCTGTCTAATCGTGTCTGTCAAACTGTCCATCACCATTGCAAATAAGAAAGGGCTCAGAGCCGATCCCTGATGTAATCCCACTTCCAACTTGAATGCATCCGTCACTCCTACTGCAGACCTCACCACTGTCACACTTCCCTCGTACATATCCTGTACAACTCTTACATACTTCTCTGCCACTTCTGACTTCCTCATATAATACCACAGCTTCTCTTGAGGCACCCTGTCATATGCTTTCTCCATGTACACAAAGACACAATGCAACTTCTTCTGGCCTTCTCTAAACTTCTCCATTAACATCCTCAGAGCAAACACTGCATATGTGGTGCTCTTTTGTGGCATGAAACCATACTGCTGCTCACTAATAAACCTAGCTTCCACTGCTTTTTCCCATAACGTCATGCTGTGGCTCATCAATTTTATTCCCCTATTGTTTCGGCAGTCCTGCACATCCCCCTTATTCTTAAATATCAGCACCAGTACACGTCTTCTCCACTCCTCAGGCATCCTCTCACTTTCCAAGATTCCATTAAACAATCTTAAAAACTCCACTGCCATCTCTCCTAAACACCTCCATGCTTCCATAGGTATGTCATCTGGACCAACGGCCTTTCCATTTTTCATCCTCTTCATAGCTGTTCTTACTTCCTCCTTGCTAGTCTGTTGCACTGCGGTGGGTTGGCACCCTGCCCGGGATTGGTTTCCTGCCTTGTGCCCTGTGTTGGCTGGGATTGGCTCCAGCAGACCCCCGTGACCCTGTGTTCGGATTCAGCGGGTTGGAAAATGGATGGATGGATGGATAGTCTGTTGCACTTCCTGATTCACTATCTCCACATCATCCAACCTCTTCTCTCTCTCGTTCTCTTCATTCATCAGCCTCTGAAAGTACTCTTTCCATCTGCTCAACACACTCTCCTTGCTTGTTAGTATGTTTCCATCTTTATCCTTTATCACCTTAACCTGCTGCACATCTTTCCCAGCTCGGTCCCTCTGTCTAGCCAATCAGTACAGGTCATTTTCTCCCTCCTTAGTGTCCAACCTCTCATACAACTCATCATATGCCTTTTCTTTAGCCTTCGCCACCTCTCTCTTCACCTTGCGCCTTATCTCCTTGTACTCTTGTCTACTTTCTGCATCTCTCTGACTATCCCACTTCTTCTTTGCCATCCTCTTCCTCTGTATACTCTCCTGTATTTCCCCATTCCACCACCAGGTTTCCTTTTCCTCCTTCCTCTTTCCAGATGTCATGCCAAGCACCCTTCTTGCTGTCACCCTTACTACATCTGCTGTAGTTTCCCAGCTATCTGGTAAGTCTTCACTGCCACCCAGTGCCTGTCTCACCTCTTCCCTAAACTTAACCTTGCAGTCTTCCTTTTTCAACTTCCACCATTTGATCCTTGGCTCTGCCCTCACTCTGTTCCTCTTCTTGATCTCCAATGTCATCCTACAGACCACCATCCTATGCTGCTTAACTATACTTTCCCCTGCCATCACTTTGCAGTCTTCAATCTCCTTCAGATCAACTCTTCTGCATAGGATGTAATCTACCTGTGAGTACCTTCCTCCACTCTTGTACATAACCCTATGCTCCTCCCTCTTCTTAAAATACGTATTCACCACAGCCATGTCCATCCTTTTGGCAAAATCCACTATCATCTGAACTTCATTCCTCTCCTTGACAACATACCTACCCATCACCTCCTCGTCTCCACTGTTTCCTTCACCAGTATGCCAATTTCCAGCTTCATAATCATTACTCTGCCTGACACTGTTTAATTTGGAAAATTTAAAAATGGACTCATTTTTTAAACATAAGGGTTTCAGTGTCATTTGGATGGATGGACGGACTTTATTTGTCCCCATGGTGAAATTAGAACTTTACAGAGGCTCAAAAAAGAGAAAGAGAATTATATCTCTCTTTTAAAGAAGAAAATCTTGAGATGAAACTTTTGCCAAGAGATTCTGTCAACTCCTGCCCTACTCGCAACAATTTTCAAACACGCTAATGGTCCACTCAACTCTCATTCGTGTGAATGCTTTTGTCAGACACAGTTCCTGAGCTCTCAGCTTTTATAAATTTTTACGTTTTCCTCATTTTAAATCATTTATGAAAAGTCCTCAGTTTCATCTTTTACAGAAGCTTTTCTGGACAATATTTTTAGACATACAATCTATTCGTTTCCTTCAATGTAGTCCTTTTCTGGAAATAATTTTATATGTTCTAAATGACACGTCAATTACTAACCGAAGAAGAAAGGGCAGTGTGCTGAAAACAGTGTTTGAGAGAAAAGAATTCAATAAAGAACAATAATAAACTACATACAAATTCGGAAAATAAGGAAAGTAATAATCAGCTCAGACCAAGTGGAATTGAAAACCTAGCAGGTCCAAGCAAGGTTGGAAATAAAAAACAAAGAGTAGAAGACAAAGTAGAACGTCGTAAAGAGGTTCAAAAATGTTGGAGCAATACACAGGCAGAGCAGGTTAGGGATTATGAAAGTGCTAAAATTCGCACTGATTGTAAAGATCTCATTAACGCTAACAAATGGAAATTATTACTCGGTGAAAGTAACGAAACAGCGAAAAGAAATCGAATATATGGGCATGGGTGATATGACAGAAGTATGCTGATATTGTTTGGACTTAAACTTTAAGTCAGAGACTTGTAGATCGTCTAATTCATGTTGCTAATAGGGAAAAGTAGTGTTTCTTCCCAATGAAGAGGAGTTTTTGCAAGAATTAAAAGATTTGTAGTTTGGTGAAAGTGAAATCCACAAACACTAGAGGCAAAATATCAAAATCTACAATAATCTGTTCGCGTTCGCATCATTCAGTGCTCAAAACATAGATTTACATGATTCTGGATCATACACTATGAGAATCTGTGGTATCGCAACAATTAAAGCTACAACAAGTTTAATTTCAAAGAAACCGCAATTCAGTCAGGTTTATATTTATGATCATGAAGAAGCGATGCAACATAGAATCAAAAGAGTTAAATGATCGGACAAATTAAAATTTCTACAGCCAATATTGGATAAAAATCCATACGCCCAAAAGTATCGCACTTTACACGAAATTTATCTGCAAAACACGGAAAAAGAAGTTTTCTTGGATTTCTATATGAATCCGAAAGATCACAGTCCCATTTATAATAAAACCAACATGTCACAAATTGTCAGCGATAATAGTTTCAAAAGACGGAGATATCAAAGACAGGAGTTTAAAAAGTAATTACATGTTAATTTCAAACCCAAACAGAATGAAAATGTATACCTCAACAAATACCTCTAATGCAACATGAAACATAATTTTATTTAAATTTATTACGTTTTACTATTTTTAACTATGGTTAATTACTCGCTGTAATGTAAATTAGTTACTTCCATTATGCATATGTAACAGTTCCCATGAAAGTAACAATCTGTTTAAATTGGACATCTGCTTATCCATACGTGAGCGGCAGAGATGTGAAGTGGCTGGTGGATAGCGCCCACCCGGGGGTTGGCGAGTGAAAGTGAGCAGGGGTCAGAGCCTCCTGTTAAATAATATATAAATAATAAAACAAACAAACAACAACCTCCTAAACACACATAAGAACTTCTGGCATGGATATTGGAAAACTGCTGCAATCAATAACAGGGCTGTATATGGCAGTAAGATGGCCAGACCTGTCCAGAAGTTCACTTGAAGGCATTAACATATGAATAAGACAGATCCAGCTTGTTGTGTCCACTAAAGGAACACACCGTTAGATGTTGGTTCAGCATTGCTCATTATTCTGTTGCAGAGTTTAAAAATAAACATCAACAGGAAGATGCAACCACCCCTAGGTATTAACGTGGACAAATTCAGTCAGTTTTTCAAAGTTTGGATCACACTTATTGGCTTTAATTGTAATGTGCTTGTATCTCCTTCATAAGTCTCCAACCCATCTCCTGCTTTTACCACTCTGATCATATCAGACGATAACTGTTCTGCATTAAATAGCATCCAAAATATGTTTAAGATGGTCCTCCACAATAAACAAATGTCACAGTACCAGTAACAGTCAGTGACTCATCATACCATGTAAAAGTTCATCCAACTTATTTAAAAGCGATCAAACATTCCAAAATTATAGAGACAGGCCAGTTCTGAGTACTTTCCACTATACTTTTATCCTTGCTCCATATTCCTTCCATCTTTGGATAAGCTGCTTTAGTGATAAGGTTCAAACAGTCAACAGTGATCGAAGAGCTACCAGCTGAGTAGGGGAACATTTTATACCATATTTGCTTCTTTACGCGCTCAGAGTCTCCTACATTCTCTGATGTTATAGACATAGGTAGCCATCACATTCTTGTGAACCTCTTCATTCATGCTGTGATAACTTTCAAGTTCCCACTTCCTCCAAAAAGCAGTTGATAAGGCCTGGCCATTCGGGTTAATGACCACACCACCTTGTGAACTAAGGCACAGGGAACTGAACTTTTGATTCATTATATTTCTGAATAACAGACTGAAGGGAAGTGGTACACCACCGTGGAAGGAAAAGTCCAGGGTGGGACATACGTTAATCAATGATTGGAGGATCCGGGCACTACGGCACACAATATTACTTATATAAACAGAAAGAGATTTATAATAGAGCAGAATCATTTTCAAGATAGAGAGAAAACATTTTGTATTTAATCTTTTCATCTTTTCTCTTTATTCTTGTACTTTAATAAATACACTAAACACTTTTAATATTAATTTGGTCTAGATTCTTATATCTTTCTGGTCTCATAGTTTGAAAATGACACCCTAAGGGACTTTAGGGGGTTTCATTAAAAGGCTGAGCAGGGTTGGAGATGTTAAACGTAGGTTTGTGAGACAATGGCCTATAAAAGGTAACTAAACTTGTTGAAGTTAGGTTAGGTTTAGGTTTATTTGTCATATATAGGTTAACACAGGGTCAACATACAATGAAATGTGTATGACGAGAAAAACAAGTCACTCAGCCTAGATCTATCCATCCATTTTCCAACCCGCTAAATCCGAACACAGGGTCACGGGGTCTGCTGGAGCCAATCCCAGCCAACACAGGGCACAAGGCAGGAACCAATCCCGGGCAGGGTGCCAACCCACTGCAGGACACACACAAACACACCCACACACCAAGCACACACTAGGGCCAATTTAGAATCACCAATCCACCTAACCTGCATATCTTTGGACTGTGGGAGGAAACCGGAGCGTCTGGAGGAAACCCACGCAGACACGGGGAGAACATGCAAACTCCACGCAGGGAGGACCCGGGAAGTGAACCCAGGTCCCCAGGTCTCCCAACTGCGAGGCAGCAGCGCTACCCACTGCGCCACCATGCCTCCCCCAACCTAGATCTAATAAAGCTAAAAAAATAATTTAAAAAAATTACAATTTAAAAATAGACAAGCCATATAAAATAAAATATGTACGTTTTAAAAGAAGTTATATTGCAATATGAGTTGAATGAGCAGCAAGTACAAATGACAGTTATTGCACAGATAATGTTTTATGAGTAGAGATGCATATTCCATAAAGTGCAGATGCATGTTCCAGTCAGTATTCAGAGTGTGTGCAGGTTCAGTTTGTGTGTGGTCCACAGCTCAGATTGAAAAGGCCAGTTTTTTTAAATAGATAATCGCCGCACTCGCGGCTTAAAGAGGAGGCGTGGTAGTGTGGCCGGAGCGGGTCCTGGGCACTTCGTGATGTGGGTGGTCCTTGCTTAAGTGCACAGGTGAGGAGTCGTCCACATCCATAATTGATGCCGGGAGCTGCTAATCGCCACACCTGATCCACCTCCCCATTATATATAATAGGAACACGAGTGTGGAGGGGGAGAAAAAGAAAGAAAAAGGGAATGGAGGTTAAGGAGGAAGGCCGCTAGAAGCGAGGGAGCCTGTGTGTGTGTGTGTATGTGAGAGAGAGAGAGAGAGAGAGAGAGAGAGAGCAAACAAGCACAGACTCACGGATGTTTGCAGGCAGCTGGGAGAAGCGAGCCCTAGCTGGGTGTTAGGCAGACACCCGGGGGCCGACAGTAGTGGTCGCTCCTACTGAGCGCTTGTATGGAGCAGGAGTGACTGGAAGATGGTTGGCTCGCTGCATAAGGCCGAGAAGGCAGCAGGAGTCGGAGATTTTAGTGGAACCACAGCATGAGCGCCCTGGCCGTTATTGGAACCCAAGTCTCATTCTGGCGGAGGGCTGAACGAAGCCAGGGATCAGGAGGCCAACAGACCAGTGAAAGTAAGAGAAGGTCAGCTACAGGTAGGGTGACTCCCCTGGTGCATAGCCTGGATGGGAGAAGCAGGGGAGTCGCCAGTAGGAAGAATGCACCGGGCTTTGCTTTTAAAAGGACTGCTTCCGGCCATTGTTTTTAACCCTGTTTTAAAAGAATTTATTTACTGGATTTTAACCTCCACAATTTGCTTTTAATGGATTCCACTTGCTTTTAATGGATTTTTTTTTTTTTTAATGGATTAATTATTAAATTATTTATTTAATAACTGTTTGTAGCACTGCACTATTTATTTGAACACTGTTTTTGGTTTGGTTTTTAAATAAAAGCACCTTGCACCTTTTTGCACCATCCCCTTGCTTCGTGGTTGATGTCTTCACTGTCCAGCTCATCGGTGACATTTCTGACGGTGTCGGGTTCAAGAGCTCCCAGAAGCCAGATGGGAGCATGGAGCAGAACCCACATCATCACATCCCAACACCAGGTGCTTAGACCAGAGATCTTGAACTGCAGGGTGTACCTTAAGGGAGCTACGGTCACCATTACCTCCACATCTCACATCCCTTAGCCTGGTAAAGAGAGCTGGATAACGTGAATATCCCTCTGGACCCAGTTCTAGTGAAAATATATTCAAACAATATGGTGTGTGCCATTTAAATTTCATTAGGCTGTCTGTGGCTTTTGAACGTTGGACAGTAGGGAGACATTGTAAGGATTCCAAGCTGATGGGCCATTAGCAAGAAGAAAAGGATTCAGACGCCATTTGGCGTAGCCTTGGAGGTTATGGCACTGAACAAATGCGTGGTGATTCTAGTGTTAAAGAGCTGCAGCCAAAAGTGCTTTTTTCCACCTTGTGGATGCAGCAATACTAGATTCTAATTTATTATTGGCAGCATTTTTTTAAAAAAAAACATGTTTAGCATCAATAGATGAACAAATTAAACAAACTTGATGTACTATTTCCATTATATCAAAGCTGACCTCATTCAATACATATGTGAGGAAGCCATGACAGTCTAATTAACTAATTTCTCCTCAGTTTTATTTTAAAATTTAAAACAAAAGCACTGTAATACATAGATATTACTAAAATAATATCACATTCCTATCTAGCTAATGAGAATGCTGACATGGAATGATTACATTAAACCAGTATTAAACATATTTGAACAATTTCAATGTATTTACTGTGGGAAATTAAGTGATAAAAGTCATTGCAGAGGAGGATCCCTCAAAATGAGTATGACAGGCACTGAATTTTCAATATCTTGTTCCAAGCTGTGAGGTGTAAACCACCTTCACCCATCCATGAAGTACATTAGAAATGATCTTGCCATACAGACTAGAGAACTTTATTAAGAATATAAAATGGCAGGCTTTATCTACTGAAGTAATTAGATACTAATTGGTCTCTCATGTTAAATGTGCTGCAGTCTTTTAGGTGAAAGTAAGGGCAGGAGTGACTCCATTGTGACAGCCAAGTCAGTTACTCAAAGTATGATTTTTAAATGCAGCATTACAAGCTGTGAGTGTTGTATGGGATAGACGGGTGTTCCGGCTGGGATGAAGATTGGTTTCTGACCAGAAAGGGAAGTCACAATGGAAGGACAAGGGATGTCTGCTACCCAAAGCTATATTCTCCCCCCGTACACATAGTGGCAGTGTCCCACTGATGGCACACCCATAGGAATATCTGCAGGGTAAGCTGGGAATTGTAGTCCCATGGGACAGCCCTGTTGGGGTTCTTGGGTGCCTGTAGGGTGAGTTGTAAGGGGTCGTTATGACCTTTTTAACACTTAAACTGCCGCAACAGGCTATAGTCGGTTGCCAATGCAATTTGCCAGCAAGCCGGAGCAAAGGATATTCGGCGATGTACATTCGTTGAACGCTGCAACTGGCTATAGTCGGTTCCCAGTGCAATTTGCCAGCATGCCGGAGCTAATCCGTCCATGCTGTACATTCGTTGCCCACTGCCACCACTTAGTGAA
Source organism: Erpetoichthys calabaricus (assembly GCF_900747795.2). NCBI lineage: Eukaryota > Metazoa > Chordata > Cladistia > Polypteriformes > Polypteridae > Erpetoichthys > Erpetoichthys calabaricus. The sequence goes on from NC_041397.2 coordinate 16,429,918, forward strand.
TCAGCATCACTGTCCCTGGGATTCAGCCGCTGCACTAGATGAGCCTGAAGGCATCAGCATTGGCCTCTGAGTGCTTGTGTGCAGCCAGTTCAAGTGCAGTTGGCGCAGTCGGTGATATACTAAATTTCATCAATGGCGTCAGTTGCACCTTTTACATATAATAATAGATTGTTGCAGTAGTATTTTATAGTTTTTACAGTTCATTGGCAGTGTGTTAAATGATCAGTGTTGCAGTAATTGTGATGCTCTTTACATGAAAAATATGTGTTCCATTAAAATTTCACTTTTTCTTGGTGAATTGTAATGTTTCCTTAAAAAGTACAGCAAAAAAGTATTTGGCGTCTGGGGGTGCATTAACCCCCTAAAATTATGTGTGGCAATGCTGTGGCACCAGAAGTACACTCCTGGGTCTGGCATAAAAGACCTACAAGGCAGACAGAGTCGGGAGGAGTGTGGACAAGACTTCAGAGGAGGTGTGGACAGCAGAAAGAGATTTATTGTGCTAACTGTATTATTGAAGAATAATTTGATAAATGGTGGAGGTAAAAAATGAAGAAGATCTTGTATCTGAACCCAGCACTGTGTTGTGTAGTTGTGTCTAGGGGGTTTGGAGCACTGCTATGCCTCCTGATGGATACAAAGCATATAAGTTCTTCTTGCAGTGCTTCTAGAAAGAATTCACCTAACTGGAAGTTTTCACATTTTACTGTTATACAACATTGAATCACGGTGTACTAATTTTGGCTTTTTTGCCATTGACGAAATTCTGATTTCTGCAAAGTAGTCTACAAATATAAAACATAATATAACTGGTTGTATAAATATTCACTCCCTTTAATATGGCACACCTGAATCCTCACTGGTTACATCCAGTTGGTTTTAGACATCCCATAATTGGCTCAATGGAGATCATCTGTCTGGGATTTCACTTGATTGTTGTATAAATGCAGCTAAAGGTGGAAGGTCCAAGTTGTAATGAGTCAGTATGGTGGTCTAACACACACAATGAAGACTAAAGAAAACTCAAGCAACTCCATGAGAAGTCAGGTGGCGGAGACAAGAAAATTGTCCAAGTCAATTGATTCACATTATAAAAAACTCGCCATTTCCATCGTGAAGCACAGGCTGTGGGGATACCTCTGTGCAGCAGACCCTGGAAGGCATGTGAACAGAAAATGAATGCAGCAAAATACAGGAACATCCTGGAGGAAAGCCTGATGCAGTCTGCAAGAAACCTACACCTTGGGAGAAGATTTGTTTACCGGGAAGAAAAAGACCCCAAGCAAAATTCCAAAGCCACACAGGAATGGCTTCATACCATCAATGTTCCTGCTCTGGAGTGGCTGAGATAGAGTCCAGATCTCAATGCAATTGAAAAAGGCTGTTCACTCACAGTCTCCATGATACCTGACAGAGCTTCAGCAGGTGCATAAAGAAGAATTGGGGGAAAACTCCACAGTATCCAGATGTGCAAAGCTAATATAAAGAGAGGCTTGTGTACACAGACTGAAGGCTGTCATGGCTGGCATCTACTAAAAGTGACTTGTAGAGACAAATACTTTTACAATCAACTGCTCCGTGTTTTGTATTTGTAATCAATTTTGACCTCTTGGCTAGGATCTCCTTTTCATTTTGACATTAAAAAGTCTTTTTCTGTTGCTCAAAGTCAAAAAAGTTTGATTTAACATTGTATAACAATAAAATTTAAAAGCTTCAAGGGGGGTGAATATGTTTTATAAGATCTATAACAAAGAGAAAGAGAGAGAGACAGATGTGTAAAGTGCTATATATCATATTGTGAATGAAGTCACCCTCGGACACACAAAAAGATTTGGGGCAGCCACCCATATATTGTACCAAGCTACAAAGATTGATTGAATTTGCACAGATGAGCTCAGGATGAGTTCTCAGCATGAAGTAGTGGTAAAGTAGTGGCAAAGATGGCAGCTTTAAAGGCCATCAAAAGGAAGTGATGTTATTTATGTCGGACCCGGAAGTGCCGTCTTTCTTGGTGCCAGAACTGGAAGTGACATCTTATTGGAAGTCAGCACCGGAAGTGACATCACTCTTGGTGCCGGAACCGGAAGGTATGTCTTGTATGAGAAATCAGACAGATTTTCCCGTGTTTGGTATACGGAGAAAACAGAGAAAGGTTTAGTGCACCCACACATAAAAATCAACAATAATATATATATATAAATTATTGTTCATTTCAATGTGTGAACCTTGACTGTGTTGTAACTTGGACCAAGTAATTGAGTTAAACTGTGATAATATCCCTTGATTTCCCCGTGTGTTTAATAAATGTGTTTTATTTCTTTCTTTTTTGTTTCCTATCCATGATTGTGTGGAGTACTTACACGGTGGTTGCATTCAGATACTGTATATATGACTTGGCTTATATTCGAGTCAGGTCCCGCTGCCCCCGCCAACCCGCACGTGTTCAGTCTCTCCCTGTGCATTCCCTGTGCAGCGAGCGAGAGAGAGAGAGCGCATGAGAGAGAGACAGACACACACACAAGCGATAGAGAGACAGACAGACACACACACGAGAGAGAGAGAGCGAGCAAGAGAGATACCATATTGTTTTTGTTGACCCTCTTCTCCACTTACAGAGCTAGTTTACTGTTTTTCTTTGAAATAAATACTCAAAAACATTAACCTACTGATGCCTCAATTAATGTACAGTAATTTTATTGGTATTTATTTTGATTATTGAAACTTACCAGTACCTGCTGCATTTCCCACCCATGGCTTATACTCAAGTCAATAAGTTTTTCCAGTTTTTGTAGGTAAAATTAGGCTTATATTTGGGTCGGCTTATACTCGAGTATACTATACGGTAAGTGATTATATATATACTAGCTGCGTAAGCCCATGCTGTAAAAAGACCAGACTCCTAGAAAGTGCTGAAATCATTAGAAAAAAAAATTGAAATGCAGAGTCGGCAGTTTCATTTTGCGGATATGCTCGCCTCACTTGTGTATTAGCGGCTAAGCGAGTTTTTCTCTCATTTGTCTTTCGTCGTTGGATTCACTTTGGAGACAGAGTTGCTTTCTTCGAGCATCACGCTGTAGCCTCATCCTTCTTTCTTCTTCCAACTCGATAACTTGGGGCTGCCTTGCCAGCTCTTTGAGCTTCATGCTGTAGCCTTGCACTTCTGGGCCGGACAAACAGACACACTTTCACGCGTAGGCATTTATATATAAGATATATATATATCTATATATATATATATATATATATATATATATATATATATATATATATATATATATATATATATATATATACAGTTAAGTCCATACATATTTGGACAGAGACAACTTTTTTCTAATTTTGGTTCTGTACATGACCACAATGAATTTGAAATGAAACAACTCAGATGTAGTTGAAGTGCAAACTTTCAGCTTTAATTCAGTGGGGTGAACAAAACGATTGCATAAAAATGTGAGGCAACTAAAGCATTTTTTTAACACAATATTTGGTAGCATCGCCTTTAAATAGTTGAACTTGAGCCAAACGATTTTGGGTTACCTTCCAAAAGCTTCTTACAATAAGTTGCTGGAATTTTTGCCTTTTCATTCAGACAGAACTGGTGTAACTGGGACAGGTTCATAGGCCTCCTTCCTCACTTGAGCCTTTTCAATTCTGCCCACAAATATTTCGGCTATTTCAATTATTATGCATGTCGTCATTTTCCTTGGTTTGGTTGCATTTCCCAACTTGATCACAGGTGTCATCATTTCCCAGTTTTTGCAAAATGTTGCGTATGCATGAGTCAGAGTTGTCTTAAATATACGTATGGTCCCCTTGTCAAGTTTTCTTTTAGTGTTTGTGGGGGAACTTGTGAACAACATCAACATTTATTCTATAGCACATTTCCATACAGCAGTGCAGCCCAATGACCTTTACAAGATGACAAAACAAAAATTGCAAGAAGAGAAAACAATTAAAAATAAGCAATAATATTAAAGAATAAATAACAACACAACAAGGTAAGGTCAGATGGCTGGGAGGACAGAAAAAGCAAAACAAAAAAAAACTCCAGATCGGCTGGAGAAAAAAAAAATCTGCCGGGGTTCCAAGGCCAAAAGACCACCCAGCCCACACTAGGCATTCTACCTAACATAATTATTCCAAAATCAAATCTCATAGATTTCATGATTTACATGATTGGGTTTGATGGAGTAAATAAAGCTGAGACAGCCACCTTTATTCCATCATCTCAGGGGGCTGCATGGTGCCTAGATCAGGTGGTGGTAGTGGCACAGAAGAACTGGAGAAAGCAACAGAGAGTAGTGGATATTAGTACAGTATACAGTATTTCGAATATGCAATCTTTATAAATGAGCCCCCTGGCCTGTTTACAGACTTTTGCCCAATCCTGATGACATAACCTTTCGCTCCCACCAGCAACCCTAAAGTAGACTGCTAAGGTTTTTCAGAATCGCCCTACTGAACTCAGTCCATTGAAGGCTACTATTCTTGCACAGCACTCAATGTTATGCCATGCATACATTTTGTAGCTTGTTTTAATCACTTGAGTCTGATATTTGTAGGTTTGTACATGATTGGAATGGCACCTCATGACGTGTTTTTGTCACCAACATCAGCTTCTAGTCCCCACAACCCAGTAATGCAGTGTTTTTCAAGCAGTGTGCCATAGCAGAGTGGTGCGCTGTGAGAGCTACCCATGTGTGCCATGGAAAAAATAATGCAGTGTACCAGGGTCTGAACCTGAGTGGTCAAGATCTACCTGAAGAGGATGGGAAAACCTGGACAAATTGGCATAAAAGCAAATCCACAATCGCTGTATTGCAGATACAGAACTTAGAGCACTTCGGATGAGTCCCCAAACTGTTAGAGTCTATCTGCTTGGGCATGTGGTCACCAGCAAGCCTCACAAGGCTGGTGGATAGTAAGCATATGAGTTGCCTCTGAGGCATAGTGGGGCAGGCAAAGGGATGAAACTGCTGAGAGATACCATCAAAGTGCTCACTAAGTGCTGCATCTGCGAACGCTGAGCTACGTTTATTTTACCGGCTTCTCCAGTAATCCTGCCACCTTAAAGAGTTGAGCAGGTGTATGACACATAAAGTATTTGTGGTTAGTAAAATAGTGGTGTGCCTTCTGAGAAAGGATTTGACAGACACAGGAAAAGGTTTGGGGGCAGACGCCCGTATATTTGAGTTAGGCTGCCAAAGATGAAAGTTTGGTTCCATGAACAATAGGTCTCAACAGACATCAGTCCAACCATAGAACAAAATGACAGACAAACATGGTGGTTTTAAAGCCGGACAGGGGAAGTGATGTTATTGGGGCAGGAACCGGAAGTGATGTCATCGGGCCTGGAACCAGATGTGTCATCATCGGGTCCGGAAAATAGGACTGTCCTCATTGGGCCCAGAAACTGGAACATGGTTGTTCTGCTGATGAAAAAGAGGAAGGATCAGTGCACTCTGCCACCCCCTGGTCTGGCATGGAATTATCTGTTTGTGAGCCCTTCAGCTGCCTCTCATGCGCACGTGGGATGTTTCTGGTTGCAAAAGGTGTGCCACCATAGAGAAACCCTGCTGTAATGGAATAAGCAAGTTCAGAAAATAGAGGAATGCATTTTTAAAGAAACTTATGTATGTCACAAGACAGTTTTCATTGTAATATGACAATTTCTGCAAAAAGATAAGAATGAAAATTCAAAGGGATTGAGCTCCTTTGTTGCAGGCTTATATTACTTCTCATAAGCTTTATACATAAATAAAAAGAGAATTCATTATAGGAAATTTGCATTCTTGAAATGCCAGTGACTTAGCTGTGTTAGCCTCGTTTGATACACACTTTACATATTCCGTAGGCCGTGCTCGCTCTTTTCGCTTTGTTCTCTTTGTGTGGTCATAAGATGCTCCTATCTGTGGTGGTGCAAAAAGCTCTCCAATTTGTCATCTTTAATTGGATACAGATCCTTAACTAGGACATGCAAACGTAATCATAATCGTGTAAATGAACTTGCTGCTCTTACGGAAGCATTGCCTTAAGTCTCTCTTTACATTCACATTGTATAGACTTAGCTTGTTTGTAAGGATTAGGTTGTTAGAAACCGTTGCACACGTAACATTTTCAGTCATCTATTATTAACGGAAAGTGTCTGTGTGTATGAGGGGGGCATGCTTAACCAGAATTGTTAATCACAGTCTTGAAATTGGATTTAATGGGTCCATTAAACTAATGAATGTTAATCACGCACTGCTCCCCCCCCACCCCAACTCCTACATATTCTTCTTGACAAGCAGCGTTCAATCCATGTCTCGTCTGACTCGATGTTCACCTGGAGCATCACTGGCCACTTTATTAGGTACACCTTATTAGTACCGGATTGATCCCCCATTTGCCTTCAGAACTGCCGTAATTCTTCATGGTGTAAATTCAACAAGGTGCTGGAAACATTCCTCAGGTATTGCTGCAGATTTGTTGGCTGCACATCCATGAAGTGAATCTCCCATTCCCCCGCATTCCAAAGGTGCTCTATTGGATTGAGATCTGGTGACTGTGGAGGCCCTTTCAGTCCAGTGAAGTTATCGGCATGTTCAAGAAAGCAGTTTGAGATGATTTGAGCTTTGTGACATGGCGTGTTATCCTGCTGGAAGGAGCCATCAGAAGATGGGGACACTGCAGTCGTAAAGGGATGGACATAATCAGCAACAATACTCAGGTAGGCTGTGGCATTTAAACGCTACTCAGTTGGTAGTTAGGGGCCAAAAGTGTGTCAAGAAAATATCCCCCACAAACTTACATCACCACTGGCAGCAGCCTGAACCGTTGATACAATGCAGGATGGTGGATCCATTCTTTTATGTTGTTGACGCCAAATTCTGAGCCTACCATCCGAATGGTGTGGCACAAATTGAAACTTGTGAGACCAGGCAACATTTTTCCAATCTTCTGTTGCCCACCTTTGGTGAGCCCATGTGAATTGTAGCCTCAGTTGCCTGTTCTTAGCTGACAGGAGTGGCACCCGGTGTGGTCTCCTGCTGCTGGATATTTTCGCTTTTTTGGATGATTCTCTGTAAACCCTAGGGATGGTTGTGTGTGAAAATCCCAGTAAATCAGCAGTTTCTGAAATACTCAGACCAGCCCATCTGGCATCAACAACCATGCCACATTCAAAGTCAGTTGTTAGTTGTATATTCATTGAATAAAAGTGCTTTCTGTTTGCAAAAGCAAATTCATTATGTGATGGTACTTTTATTGCAACATGTGTGCAGTAAATTGCGCCAGATAAATTAGGAAAAGCAGAAGTAACTGCAAATTTGTTCTTGGCTTGCTCACCCAGACAGTAAGGGTATTGCATGTATCTGGGAACATCTCAAGTAGACCATCACACACAGATGGCATTACTGTGAGATTTCTGACCGGCATCCGTCACTGAAAAGCATCTGTCACCAAACTTACTATGGGTGGTGAAACCAGTAACAGAACAGGGATTGTGTATTTTCTGTGTGATGGTCTCTGTAACGTAGGCTCCATTTCAGCACATTACTCTAACAGAAAGACTCCAAGAAGTCTAATATGGCCAGTCATCATCATGAGTCAAAAAATCATTGTGATCACTGAAATCTTGCATTAGCCTGCCTCTGGCGATATCCCCCCAAAAAATCTAACAATGCCATTGCCAGTTATATTGTACAACACACAATATTCCTTTTTATGCATACTAACAGGAATTGACATTAAGTGAATGCCTTATGCATTATTACCAACATAGAAGTCAGCTGTATCGCCAGTTAACTGAGATAAAATTAGATCAAGAATATCGAGATGCGATTGCCGCAACTTTGAAATGTGCAACGAAATGAGATTTTCTGTACTCCTGCCTGAAGCCAAATAAATTAGAAAAATCAGCCAACACCAAAAAGGTCTTCATAGGACTTACAGATATTTGAAAGTTGCCATTATTTTAAGACGATTTTTCATCCGAAGTCTGTGTTTCAGAAAATCTCACTTTTGGATAAGAAATGGAAATAGGCCTTCTACTCAATTACAGACACACTCATAAGGTTGATGCTTGGTCTTCAATGTAAACCAGTGGTTCTCAAACTTTTTTTCTTTCGGGATCCACTATTGTATCATGAGAATATGTGAGGTCTGTCAATGATGCTGTGGTCTTCGCGTAGTTAATGGAAGCTCTGATCAGGGCTCTCGACAGACTGAACGAAGAGTCTGCAAGATCCAGGCCATTGTGGAGACAGTGTCGACCTCGTTGAGAGGTTTACTTACCTTGGCAGCAACATTCATGTCTCTGGTGACTCTTCCTATGAAGTCAGTAGACGGACTGGGAGAGCATGGGGGGGGTCGCAAGGTCACTGGAAAGGGATGTGTGGTGCTCCCGATATCTATGCAAGAGGATGAAGGTCCAAGTCTTTAGAGTCCTGGTGCTTCATGTTTTGCTATATGGTTGCGAGACTAGGATGCTATCCAGTGAACTGAGATGAAGACTGGCTGGACCAGGCCAAGGGGGTGCCCACGTAACACCTAGCTGAGGCAGATAGATGGTCATTTCTTGGGGGTGGGACTGGACGACATGTTTGCCTGGGGGGGTTGCTCTTTCATCGTTTGGTGGTTGTGGTGATGTGGTTTACCAGTGCATGCTCTCCAACTTGATCTGTACTGACCTCATACACAGGCCTTGATATTTATCCTCTTTTACTTTTGTCGCAGTCTTGACAAAGATGCTTGGTTTTAAAAACACCCTGGCAGAAACGTGACATATTGAAGTTGGTGGTGTGAAGATTAGCTTAATATTAGCTTCATGGGGGTTAGGCCCGTCTTTAGGTTCCAATTCGTGGGAGTAGTTGTCTGATTTTGAATATTTTGAGGTCAGCACCCCTTTTCACTATTCACAACAGTAATACATTAATCAAGGTATTTAATAAGTTAATTATCTTCTAATTCAACAGCTTCATCCTGTACTGAGAGCATCAGGAAGGAAGTAATCCTGGACTTGGTAGCAGTCTAAAGCAGGGTCCATTCATGTATACACTCACACCCACACTGGCCTGGTTTAGTATCATCATTTAGCCTGACAAACAATGTCCTTCCACACATGGTGTATTGCTGTGGGCTCACACCATGAAGCATCTCAGTTTGACGTTTTGCACTGTGATGAACTGCTGGTGATCAGCCATAAATTCCAAACTCTGGGTCTTAAGCAGTGTCCTTATAGTGTGAGCTAATTGAAGAACTTCTAGTCTCAGCCACAAAGATACCACTTGTAAACACAGAGAGCAAAATACTTCTGGTAACACAGGCTGAACTTTCTCTCACTCTCAGCCTCCATCTTTTCTGTGCAGCACCGCCACTACACTCCACCCATCCACAGTGTAAATCCCATCATCATCTCCAAATGAACTGCTGTGGACTGACACCACAAAGCATCTCAATTTGAAGACTTGCTCTATGTTGAACTGCTGGTGGTCAGCCATGAAGCTACGATGGCTGGATCAGCAACAATCCTCCTTACAGCGTGAGCTAATAGGAGAACTCCTTATCTCAGCTGTGCAGAGACCGCATGCCAACACTGCAAATGGAGCACTCCCTGGTGACGTCAGCTGTGCTCTCTCTCTCTTTCAGACCCCACCTTTTCTGTGCAACACCACCAGAATTCTCCATCTATCCATCCATCCATTTTCCAACCCGCTGAATCCGAACACAGGGTCACGGGGGTCTGCTGGAGCCAATCCCAGCCAACACAGGGCACAAGGCAGGGAACCAATCCCGGGCAGGGTGCCAACCCACCGCAGGACACACACAAACACACCCACACACCAAGCATACACTTGGGCCAATTTAGAATCGCCAATCCACCTAACCTGCATGTCTTTGGACTGTGGGAGGAAACTGGAGTACCTGGAGGAAACCCACACAAACACGGGGAGAACATGCAAACTCCACGCAGGGAGGACCCGGGAAGCGAACCCAGGTCCCCAGATCTCCCAACTGCGAGGCAGCAGCGCTACCCACTGCGCCACCGTGCCGCCCATTCTCCATCTATCCACAGTATAAATTCCTGCGAACCCACAATATTTGGCTCAGAAGCAGTCGCCTTACATTATGAGCTAGGAATAGATCTCCTTGTCTCGGACCACTTCTGAACATGTTGAGCAGATTGCTACCAGTTGACATCAGCTGAGCTCACTCTCTCTCTCTGTCTCTCATCCAGACCCCACCTTTTCTGTGCAGCACTGCCAGAACTCTCCATTCATCCACTGTATAAATTCCATCCTCCTCGTCAAGTGAATCACTGTGTACTCGCATCCCAAAGCATCTCAGTTTGAAGATTTACCCTGCGCTAAATCCTTGCAATGTCTGGCTCAGAAGCAGAAGTCTCCTTACATTGTGAGCTAAGAGGAGATCTTCTTGTCTCGGACCACTTCTGAACACGGTGATCAGAGTGTTACCTGGTGACATCAGCTGAGGTCACTCTCTCACCTTTTCTGTGCAACACACTCACAGCACTCCACCCAGCCACACTGTTAATCCCAACTTTGTTGGCAAGTGTGGACTCACACCACAAAAATACCACACAGCAAAACACATGGGGAGAGCATGCAGACTCCATAAATACAAAAAACTGTTACAAGATTTAAACATATACCACCATGGAGAGAGAGTGGAGAGAGGTTGGTAGCATGTGCTGATTACAGCGCCTTGCTGTACCCACCACATACCGAACCACCCAGATTGAGATCCGAGTGCAGCCGTTCAACGGGTGACACCTCAGCACCACACTGGAACAGTGTGAGATTTTTTACGGTGGCTGGAGTGCCAAACCTGTCACCAACCCCCAAGTTTTCCCTGTACGTTGGAGGACCTGCTTGCAGGGCTGGATGCAGATTAACGTCATACCCAGGATGGAGTAATTGCAGGTTAAGGGCCTTACTCAAGGGTCCAACAGAGTGGAGTCACTTCTGGCATTTATGGGTTTCGAACCGGCAATCTTCCGATTGCCATGGACCCCTTATTAAAAGAAGAAAAATCGATAGTGTTGCCAAACTTAAAGTACAGCTTACAGTGGCAGAAAAAAAAAAACAGTGAGAAAGTTATGCAATTAATATTCAATGATTAAGTAATTCCTGTAAAGGAAATTAATTTTGGGAGGGTTATGAATGAACAAATTATGGCCAAGATGAGTGATGCGGATTTCATGCAGAGTTATATCAATTTATTTTTTCAGTGATTCAGTCCTAACTGAGTGTATTTATATTATCCCTCACATAAAAATTGGTTGAATCCATTTACATTTAGGAATTATTGGAGTCTGCCGCCGTTAAAAGATTGAAACCTGGTAATAAGCTGGTACTCTCATAGTTTAAGGTCAGAATTACAGCAGCATATCTGTTTTGCCTGCATGTGGATGTTACCTGAATTATAAATAGAAGTAAAGGCTTTAGATAAAAAAAATGAAGAAAATGGAAATGGTGGTCTGTTCTGTTTTGATCTATGATTAGGTGCGGTATGGATCATGTCTCACGTACTGTAAATATTTATGATGGCTGTTGTTTTATACAGCTTACCTGTTTATGTATTTAATGTGGACAGCATAAGGGTTCGTGCTCCTGCCTCAATGCTCCATATACTTGGGTTCAGTTCCCAGCAGATTACCATCTTTGTGTAGTCTTTTTATTTTTTCATGCATTCTGTTTTCTGTCTACTTGCCAAAGTCATGCATGATAAGTTGATTTGTGACTACAGTGCTTTCCATAATGCTTGGAAGAAAGACACATTTTTTCCTTGATTTACCCCTCTGCGCCACAGTTTAAAATTACAAATCAAACAATTCAGACATAATTTACAGTAGGTACACATTGCAGACTTTCATTTACGGGGATAGGCATACATGCAGAAATGACAACGCTTTTTTTATATGGTTCCCCCCATTTCAGGGCACCATAATGTTTGGGGAAATTGGCATCACAGATGTTTGTGATTCCTCAGGTGGGTTTTGTTGCTTCATAAGACACCTCGGCTTGCTTCTACCTTTTGGAGTCTGTAGTTGCTATTGTGCAACATGAGGACAAGAGCTGTGCCAATGAATGTCAAAGAGGCTGAAAAACAAGAATCAAACCATTCACGGCATCGCAAAAACCTTAGGATGAGCGCTAAGTCAACGGTCTGAGATACCATTAAGAAGAACAAACACAGTCGTGAGCTCATTAGAACACTTTAGACGAGAACAGGCCATTCAGCCCAACAAAGCTCGCCAGTCCTATCCACTTATTTCTTTCAAAAAATACATCAAGTTGAGCTTTGAAAGTCCCCAACATCTTACTGTCTACCACACTACTTGGTAGCTTATTCCAAGTGTCTATCGTTCATTGTGTAAAGAAAAACTTCCTAATGTTTGTGCGAAATTTACCCTTAACAAGTTTCCAACTATGTCCCCATGTTCTTGATGAACTCATTTTAAAATAACAGTCTCGATCCACTGTACTAATTTCCTTCATAATTTTAAACACTTCAGTCATGTCACTTCTTAAACTTCTTTTGCTTAAACTGTAATGGCTCAGCTCTTTTAATCTTTCCTCATAACTCATCCCCTGTAGCCCTGGAATCAGCCTAGTCGCTCTTTTTTGGACCACCTGTAGTGCTGCTATGTCCTTTTTGTAGCTAGGAGACCAAACTTGCACACAGGACTCCAGATGAGGCCTCACCAGTGTGTTATAAAGCTTGAGCAGAACCTCCTTGGACTTGTACTCCAGACATCAAGGTGCTATATAACCTGACAGTCTGTTAGCCTTCTTAATGGCTTCTGAACACTGTCAGGAAGTCGATAGCTTAGAGTCCACTATGACTCCTAAATCCTTCTCATAAGGTGTACTCTCGATTTTCCGACCGCCCATTGTGTATTCAAACCTCACATTTTTACTTCCTATTTGTAATACTTTACATTTACTGACATTAAATTTCATCTGCCACAAATCTGCCCAAGCCAGTATGCTATCCAAGTCCTTCTGTAATGATATAACGGATTCCAAATTATCTGCTAATCCACCTATCTTGGTATCATCTGCAAACTTAACCAGCTTGTTACTTATATTCCTGTCTAAATCATTTATACAGTATATACGTATTAAAAATAGCAGCGGCCCTAACACTGACCCCTGTGGAACACCACTCTTAACATCGGCCAATTCTGATGAGGTTCTTCACACCATCACCCTCTGCTTCCTGTGTCTGAGCCAATTCTGCACCCATCTAAAAACATCACCCTGAACTCCCACTTCTTTTAATTTGATGTCCAACCTCTCATGTGGCCACCTTATCAAATGCTTTCTGAAAGTCCAGATAAATAATATCATCTGCTCCACTTTGATCATATCCTTTTGTTGTCTCCTCATAGAATTTCAGCATGTTAATAAAACACGACCTCCATCTTCTGAACCCATGCTGACTGTTCCTAATAACTCCTGCCCTTGCCAGGTGTTGCTCAGTATTATCCTTAATAATTCCTTCCGTTAATTTTCCTGTGACGCATGTTAAGTTTACTGGCCTATAGTTGCTTGGATCTGCCCTGTCACCCTTTTACATTAATCACATTAATGGTAGGCTAAGGAAGACCACCACTGCAGATGACAGAAGAATCCTCACTATGGTCAAGAAAAAGCCTCCAAAGCCTGTCTGATCATAAACAGTCTTCAGGGGGCAGATGTGTGTGTGTCAGAGATGACTATCAGCAGAAGATTTCATGAACAGAAATACAGAGGACACACTGCAAGATGAACACCACAAAAACAGGATGGCCAGATTACAGTTTGTGAAAAAGGACTTAAAAGAGCCTGCAGAATTTTGGGAAAAAGGTTTTGAGGACAGACGAGACAAAAATGAACCTGCTGTATCAGAGTGACATCAGACCAAAGTGTGTAGATGACAAGGAAATGCCCAAGATCCAAAGCAGGTCACCTCATCTGTTAAGCATGGTGCCGAGGGTGTTATGGCTTGGGTATGTATGGCTGCCAGAGGTCCTGGCACACCCCTCTTCATTGATGATGACCTGCTGATGGTACAATGAATTCTGAGGTGTAGAGAAACATCTGATCTGCTCAAGTTCCAGTAAGGGCCTTCAAACTTATTGGACGGCGCTTTATCCTACAAGATGATGATGCAAACATACTGCCCAGCCAAGACAACAGTTTTTCAAAGCTAAAAAGTGAAAAAGTCTTAAATGGCCAAGCTGGTCACCCGACTTAAATCCAATTGAGCAGGCCTTCCATATGCTGAAGAGGAAACTTAATGGGACAAGCCCCCCAAAACAAGCAGGAGCTGAAGATGGGTGCATTAGAAATTTGGCAGAGCATCACCGGAGAAGTCTATGAATTGCAAACATCAAGCAGTCATTGCATCCAAGTGACTCCAAAGCAAAAAGTAATGATAGAATTCAATAAAAAAAGCAAAATGCCCTTTACTCATCCTTCTTCTTCCACAGACAGCTCACAAAGGACAGATAGAAGCATAATCACAAACAAAAAGTGAAAAACTATGCACAAAGATACTAATGAAAAAATGAGCAACCACAAATGCAGATTACTTCCATCCAGATAAAATGTAAACTGTTCTTACTAATATTTATAAACTTAAGTACTCTTCTCTCTGAAGATAGATAGATAGATAGATAGATAGATAGATAGATAGATAGATAGATAGATAGATAGATAGATAGATAGATAGATAGATAGATAGATAGATAGATAGATAGATAGATACTTTATTAATCCCAATGGGAAATTCACATTCTTCAGCATCAGCATACTGATACAATAAATAATATTAAATTAAAGAATGATAACAATGCAGGTGAAAAACAGAAAAACAGACAATAACTATGTATAATGTTGAATGTTAAAGCATCTACAAACCCAATAACCGGTCAAAAGATGATCCCTGGCAGACAATCTGGACTATTGTTTTATATTGCTAGCTCTCTTGCCTAGAAAATTATTTCTCACGTCTTCAGGGGTCCCCCAATAGCAAATGACGTTGAGTCACTCACCCTATGTCCTCCTCTGATCAGGTGAAGAGTCCTGATTTTTAAACCTCCACATTTCCTTCATGCACCCGTATGTGTTTGCAACCACGTCGTGCTGGTGGGTCATTCAGAATCAGAATCAGAATCAGAATCAGCTTTATTGGCCAAGTATATGTACACATACAAGGAATTGGACTCCGGTTTTACCTAGTATTGTCCCTGATGCTGTGAGATTGACTTAAGTGTTCATGAGAGTGATGGCCTGAGGAAAGAAACTGTTCACATGTCTGGTAGTTTTGGCGTACAGTGCTCTGTAGCGCCTACCAGAGGGAAGAAGTTGAAAAAGGTTGTAACCAGGGTGTGATGGGTCTGCAATGATGTTTTCTGCCCGTTTCCTGACTCGAGATCTGTATAAGTCTTGAATGGAGGGCAGATCAACACCAATGATTTTTTCTGCAATCCTGACTGTCCGTTGAAGTCTGTTCCTGTCCTATTTTGTGGCTGAGCCAAACCAGACTGTGATAGTTGAACAGAGAACAGACTGACTTACTGCAGAGTAAAATTGGATGAGCAGCTCCTGAGGCAGGTTGAACTTCCTGAGCTGGCACAGGAAGTACAACCTCTGCTGGGCTTTTTTAACAATTGTGTTTATGTTTAGTTCCCACTTTAGGTCCTGGGAAATTGTGGATCCCAGAAACCTAAAGTTTTCCACAGCAGACACAATGCTGTTGAGTAGTGTGAGAGGGGGCAGCACTGGGGGGCTCCTCCTGAAGTCCACTGTCATCTCCACAGTTTTAAGCTTGTTCAGCTCCAGGTTGTTTTGACCACACCAGAGGGCCAGCTGTTCGACCTCTCATCTGTATACAGACTCATCACTGTCCTTGATGAGGCCAATGACTGTCATATCATCTGCGAACTTCAGGATTTTAACAGACGGGTCTCTTGAGGTGCAGTCATTTGTGTAGAGGGAGAAGAGCAGAGGAGAGAGGACACATCCCTGGGGGGCGCCAGTGCTGACTGTTCGTGTGCTGGATGTGATTTTTCCCAGTCTCACTTGCTGCTTCCTATCTGTCAGGAAGTTTTTGATCCACCGGGAGATGGGAGCTGGTACAGTGAGCCAAGTGAATTTGGTGTGGAGGACTTCTGGAATGATAGTATTGAACGCCGAGCTGAAGTCCACAAACAGGATCCTAGCATATGTCCCTGGAGAGTCGAGATGTTGCAGGATGTAGTGCAGTCCCATGCTGATTGCATCATCCACTGACCTGTTTGCTCGGTAAGCAAACTGTAGGGGGTCAAGCAGGGGGTCTGTAATGTCCTTCAGGTAGGTCAACACCAGTCTTTCAAAGGATTTCATGACCACAGACGTCAGGGCGACTGGCCTGTAGTCATTTAACCCTGCGATGGAGGTTTTCTTTGGAACCGGGCTAATTGTGGAACGCTTAAGGCAGGAGGGAACTTCACATAGCTCCAGGGATCTGTTGAAGATCTGTGTAAATATGGGGGCCAGCTGATCAGCACAGACTTTAAGACAGGAGGGTGACACACCATCTGGACCTGGTGCCTTCATGATCTTCTGTCTCCTGAAGAGCTGACTCATGTCCCCTTCACAGATCCTGAGTGCAGGTATGGTGTCAGTGGGGAGGGGCAGGGGCTTGGTAGTGAGTGCTGGGAGTGTATTTTGATTGGCGTGGGTGAGAGGTGTGAAAGAGGGATTATCTAACCTGCAGTAGAACAAATTCAGCTCGTTGGCCAGTTGATGGTTCTCTTCAGTATGGGGGGATGGTTTCCTGTAGTTGGTGATGTCTTTCAAACCTCTCCACACTGATGCATGGTCGTTGGCTGTAAACCTATTTTCCAGCTTTTCAGTGTAGCACCTCTTTGCTACTCTGATCTCCTTTGTCAATGTGTTTCTGGCCTGATTATACAGGATTCTGTCCCCACTTCTGTAGGCCTTCTCCTTAGCCTGACGAAGCTGCCTGAGTTTTGTAGTAAACCAGGGTTTGTTGTTGTTGTATGTGCAAAAAGATTTCATGGGCACACACATATCCTAACAAAAACTGACGTAGGATGTCACAGTGTCAGTAAGCTCATCCAGGTCTGTCGCTGCAGACTCAAAAATACTCCAATCAGTACAGTCAAAGCAGGCTTGTAGTTCCAGCTTTGCCTCGTTGGTCCATTTCTTCACCGTTTTCACCACAGGCTTTGCAGATCTTAAGTTCTGCCAGTAAGTCTTTAGAAGATGAACCAAACAGTGGTCAGAGAGTCCCAGGGCAGCACGAGGGACAGAGTGATAAGCATCCTTTAATGTAGTGTAGCAGTGGTCCAGTGTGTTTTTGTCCCTGGTAGGACACTTAATATGCTGACTGAATTTTGGCAGTTCTTGCCTGAGGTTTGCTCTGTTAAAATCACCAAGAACAATGAGCAGGGAGTCCGGGTGTTTGTGCTCCATGTTAGTTATCTGGTCAGCCAGGTGTTGTAATGCTTCACTAACACAGGCCTGAGGTGGGATGTAAACACCAACCAGAATAAACGAGGAAAACTCCCGCGGTGAATAGAACGGTTTACAGTCAATGAAAAAAGACTCTAAGTGAGGGCTGCATGTTTTGATTAGTACTGTGACATCTGTACACCAACCTTCATTTATGTAGAAACAGATTCCGCCTCCTTTCGTTTTCCCCGAGAGCTCCATGACGCGGTCCGCACGGAGAAGTTGGAAGCTCAGCAGGTATAATGCGCTATCGGGGATGTGCTCACCAAGCCAGGTTTCAGTGAAGCACAGGACGGCAGATCTGGAAAAGTCCGTGTTTATTCTGTTTAACAGTAGCAGTTCGTCCATCTTGTTGGCCAAAGAGCGGACGTTCGCCAGGTGTATTGAAGGGAGCGCAGTTCGAAATCCTCGGGGGCTCAGTTTAACAAGCGCTCCGGCTCGCTTCCCTCGTCAGCGTCTCCTTCTAATTCCGTAAAGGGCGGCTGCTCCTCCGACTAAAAGTTCTGTAAAGTATTCTGTTTGAGTGAAAGACAGTGAAAAAATTTCACCAGCGAATTGACCGATGTGTAAGAGTTCCTCTCTGCTGTATGTGATCAGAGGGGGACAGCTTATCACTGAACAAACAAACAAAAACAGAGAAAGCACCAAGGAACAAGGCACCGAGGCTGTCATCTGCGGCACCATGATGTACCTCTGCAGTTCACTCAGTCTTCTCTCTCAGTACAAGCATATTTCTCTTTGCAGGCTATCTCTTAATCTCGGCACTCTCCTCTTTCCTTCTCGCACCGGCTTTTGCACCTTACCGTCAGACCACTTCAATTTGAAAGCGCAACCTGGAGATAATGCAGTGGCATCTGACACATACCTTGGAGTAGTGCTGGTTCAACTCTCTGTCTCGCAGGCCTTCAACTCAGTGGGGTGACTCGGAAAGGGAAACCAAATGCCAGTGTGACATTGCCCTTACTGTTACAGTATTTTTAGAGGCCCTTGCCCTGCCGGGATGCCTCCACACTTGGGGGACCGGAGGATCCTGCCTATCCAGAGCATTACCTCCCCTGGCGAGCTAGATGGCAGCCCCCCCTGGGTTGCAGCAGTGCCTAGGACTCCCGCGGGGCTTCATGGGAGTTGGAGTTTGGTGCAGCCCTGTTGGGATCCATGGGCGCCGCCCTACAGAGCAGCTCTTCCACCACACCTGGAAGTGCTACCGGAAATAGGTAATCAAGCACCTGGAGCACTTCTGGGTGGGCTATAAAAGGAGTCAGCAACCACTACTCCAGGAGCCAGAGTCAGGAGGTGGGAGATGAAGCATGCCGAGGTGTAGTAGAGGAGTAAAAGAGAAAGAGAAGAAGAATTGTGTGGTACTGTGCCTGTGGGACTGTGTTGTGGGCTCGTGGGGACAGGGAAGACATTTCCCACAAGGCAAAAGAAAAAAATAAAAGCTCTGTGTGCTTTGAACTTGTGTCCTATGCCTGTCTGTGTCAGGGCTGGCCTTCACACCAGTAAGTGTAAATTTGACCTTCTATGGCTATTTATCTGACTGTGATAAGCTATAAATAGCTATTGATAATTACTACTTTTAAATTGTCTGCGGACTCGGCCTACCACATACTCCAGTTGCTTGTTCAAAAAAATCTAAAAGATTGGTTAGGGAGGAACTTCTTGTCATAAATCCATGCCGACTGTTATTTAGTATGTTATTTGCATATAGTTATTTTTTTCATGTATTTCTTATTATACTTTCCATAATTTTGCATGGCACAGAAGGAAGACTTATGGCTCTGTAGTTACCAGGATCCATTCTGTCTCCCCTGTTGAAGACTGGAATCACATTTGCACATTTGAAGTCAGTGGTTCTTAAACTGCGGGTTGCAGACATGTTTGTGATGGGTCACCATGTGATTGTGTATGAGAGCTGTGCCAATGAAAGTCAAATAGGTTGAAAAACAAGAATCAAACCAATCGAGACATCGTAGTAAAATCAACCAAGTTCTTCCAAGTCTGAATTCTGAGACACGTGATATACCCCCCTCTATTTAGTGTACTGTTTATGTGACGTGACGCCATTGACACATCTCAGAAAGCTTCCATTTCTGTGATACTTAAACATAAGTAATATCCCTCATTACACCAACCTGTGAAACAGTCAGACTAAGATGGATGAAAGGCAAAGACAGAAATAAGGAGGGGATGACAGGTTAGCTTGGTGATAGGATGCTTGAAATGTCAAAATGAAAAGAATTGGGAAGGCACAAGGATGGGATCATTTTCAGGTTGTTGTCAGTATGGTCCCATGGCAGTGTTTTATGCTAAATGCAATTTCAGTGGTCACGTATAACTCATCACGTCTTAGCAGTTATGTCATACATTAAATCCAAATCTTTAATAGACATGCAAAGAAAGACCTTGTATTAAGTTTAACATACATTGGTGGGTTGGGGGTTACGCTTTTCACATCATTCAATCAATTTTATTCCACTGATAGTATGAAGAATATATTTGTTGGACCATTAAGTTCTTTAAGAATATCAAAAGGGTGACACAGACGGATTTTGCTGTCTAGCACAACGTCACTCGCCATCATTAAACACTTCAAATGGACTGATGTGTTTGGCAAATTTTTCAAGAAGGTTTATTCTATCAACCACATAAACAACAAACAGTGCATATGAGTTTTTTTAAATAATTCGGACTATGTGACTCGACCTTTCGCACTCAGTTTTGTTAAATGAAAACTCAGGATATACTGAACGATTTGTAAACTTGTTTGGAAGAATGTATTGTTAGTAGTGGAGCTCATTGGAAAAAAGAACCTATTTAAAACATAATAATGTTATTTAAGATAAGGTAAAAAAAAAATTGCATTATTTAGTTTAATATTCCTTATCTAGCACCATTATCCTATCAAAAAATCATCATGTCCTTGCATCCCACTTCTTATAAAAAAGCATTTATTTCTTTCAGCTTTACTAAATTTTGAACAAAGTCAAAAACAAAGCGTAGGTAAAAACCAAAAAACGTCAAGCCCAGAGGAAGAGAAAAGTCTAAAAAACAGAACGTAAGTGTAACAGGGTTAATCTGGTTATCCATGTTATATTTGTACTTTGGGGTATGTTTTTCGTATGTCCCTGTAGCGGACATAAGTAACAACACAATAATTATAAATCATTCTGTTCTGTTTCTCTTCTTTGTGTCATGCTGTAGTGCCACTACTCTACTGCCATGGTGTTTTCCAGCCCATGGAAAACACTTCTGTGATGCTAGGATCCTTGGAATTACCAGATGTAAAGATTCCGTCATCAAATTGGATGGCCCAGCAAAGACTATACTGTAGAATGTCCAGGAGGAGGAATTGGCCAAGGTCTCCAGGACTCTTTGCTAACAACTAGTGTTTTTGTTTTTCTCTCCTCCATTGTCAACTGGCCATACTTCAACAAATATGGACATACTAGCCAACCCGTGGAGTAGCATACGCCGCATAATTATGTATTGATGGGTGAACACTTCCACAGTTGTCCAAATGGGGTGGGTTTGAGGATACGACTGTGAGTGAATGAAAAGATGGACCTCTGGAGAGAGCAACATACAATTGTTCGTGACTGAAAGTGGGATCGTCTGTGACGATGGAGGCCACGCTGCTGAAAGTTACTTCGTCGGTAGGGATAAGTGTCAGTACTTGTTCATTAAGGTGTAGCGAGTCTTCGTTGTTGACGCTTAATATAGCTTGCATACTGAGTTGTTCCGGAGTCACAGTTGAGAAACACTTTTTTAATGTCTTTTAAGCACAGGGAAAAAAATGAACATGTGAAAGAAACATCCATAATGTAATAAGCCACCAAGAAAAGTAACATTGCAACAATGCACACTACGACCCGATCGCTGTAAACAGAAGTGAAAACAAAATCGAGCCCGGTGCATTCTTTAACTGCCTTCTCTGCCTTGTGGCACAGTGGTAGTGTTACTGCTTTGCAGTAAGGAGACTGTGGAAGATTGTGTGTTCGCTTCCCGGTTCCTCCCTGTGTGGATAGCGCTTTGAATACTGAGAACACTGCTATATCAATGTAATGAAGTATTATTATTATTATTCTTATGCGTCCAGCCCCCTCTATCTTGTGTGTGTGTGTGAGTGTGTGTGTCTGTCGCGCACCTGTGTGTGTCGCTCTCTCTCTCTCTCTCTGGCTCGCTCGCTCGCTGCACGTGTACCTGCAGGCATACGCCGCATAATTATTTATTGATGGCTGAACACTTCCGGAAAGACACAGTTGTCTAAAAGGGGTGGGTCTCTGGAGAGAGCAACATGCAATTGTCCGTGACTGAAAACTGGTTTTGGCAGATACATTCACATCTTTTTGAAAGTTTGGCCCTGTTCCTTATTAATTGTCATTGCAAAGGCCAATCTAACAGGAAATTGTCTTCGTGTAAAAGTAAAAGGAAAATTATCCGCGACAAACAAATTGTTTTACACGCTGCATACAGCAATTCACATCCGCAACAAACATGCCTCTTCTTAGATGGTCCTACCGCGTCCACCCTTGTTCTCGAAGCATACATACCACCTGGTCATGTGCCCGCTCGCAAGAGCAATTCACAGAGACTCGGCCACCAACTCTAAGACCATGGCGTGTAAAACAGTTTGCGATGGTGGACGCGGTCGTGCGTTGTAACCGAAAAGAATAATGAAAAGTCAACGTGGCTCAGAGGTGCATGTGGACTGTAGCAGAGACAAACGCGAATGACGCCGTGTTTTGTCAGTTGCTGCGTCCGAGTTGGTGGGCGTGGCTCTGCAAGTTGTCATCATATCCAATGGTCTTAGAGTTGGTGGGCGTGGCTCTGTCCTGCGTGCTCCATGGGTGTCTTGTTCGCTGACGGCTTAGTGAATTATATATACAGATACTTGTCCATAATTCCAGAAGGCCATAGTTCAACAATTATGGACAGATATTGTTAGGTTCCATTAATGTTAATCAGTTTGGAGCTATTTGTTTTCTCCTGTGTACTTAAACAAATCTACATGTTTATGTGTATTCATTATGCAATTATGCAACCTGTTGTAGTGGACGGCCAGGTCTCATGCCCGGCCGGGACGCCTCTTCAGTATATGTTCAGGGGTAGCAGCCATGGACTATTCAATATCTTCCCCTGGACACTAGCTGGCAATCCCCCTGGGTTGGAGCGGTGCCTCGGTCTCCCGCAGGGCTCCATGGGAATTGAAGTTTGGTGCAGCCCTGTTGGGTCCCGCAGGCGCTGCCAGGGGGTACTGCAGCTGGGACTCCTGAGTCCTTATGGCCAGTGTTTTCACTACACCCGGAAGTGCAGCCGGAACTCGGCAATCAAGCACCTGGAACACTTCCGTATAAAAGTTGACGTGAGAAGTGGAGGAAAGGAAGAGTGTTTGTGCTTTTGTGTCCACTTGTATGTTTTGGGAGTGTGTTGTGCCTGTGGGACACGGGGAAGGCATGGCCTACAGGTGAAGAAATTTAACGTGCTTTCGTTGTAAGTTTGTGTCAGGTCGGGCGCCCATATAGTGCCCTTGTTACAGTCCCCAAAATTGTTATACTTCTTTTATGTAATATGTACACAATGTTAGGTAGGAACCAGTCATTGGGAGAGCAGGTGTTGCAGGCTCTTGGATGTGGTGCATTTATGGGTACTCATGTCCTTATTTCAGCAGATGTGTATTTGGCTTGCTAGAGAGCGTGTGGCTTGCAGGAGTAAATAAAGTGGCTGAGATTCTTAAAAGCAATGGGTGTATGGTCTTTTACTGTCTGCCGTGGAAAGAAGAAAGGAAGAAGTAAAAAGTTACATGAGGCTCTTTGCCAGAAAAATCTTGCAGAGTATTGACAAGGGATCCACAAACTTGAACACTGAGATCCTGTGGCACGGCTTATTTGCCATTGAGCTGATGACGACCTTAGCAATACCTGTTCATGTCCTAACAACAGAGACACCCAGATAAAGCAAACACAGTAAAAATAAATAAATTAAAACAGTGGCAAAATCCAAGTACGAGAACACTTCATTCAAGAAAAAAAATGTTATTCCTGAATTTCCAGACATTCAAAACATAAATTCATACTAAAGAAATTGTTTATCACGCTCTGAAAAAATTAAAATGAAACAAAATTTGAACAGATTGATGCACCTCCTGGTGTTGCTTCCTGTTGTTATTAAGACTTGAACTACAATATGTAATAATTAAGGCATTTTATTTGAACATTTTTGCTTCTCCCATATATATTTTTTAATTGTGTCACTGAAAATCTATCAAGATAGACACTCTCCATTGACTCTGAACTGAATGTTTGAAAATGTTATGTTACTCCAGCACTACAGCGCAGAAATGGGCTTTTTAATTGAAGAAGCAATATGACGTCAGATCCTGGGCAGCATGGCATGCATGGTGGTAATCAGTGCTGCTTTGCTGATCAGGCATCAGGGGTTCTAATCTCACGCATGGCTGCTGTCTATGTGGAGTTTGCACATTTTTGCAAGATGGTTTGGGGTTTTCTTCGATTTCTCTGATTTATCTCATAGATGTACTGTATGTGTCTGATTAATTGGATATTCTAATTCTGGCTTGGTGAACATGGGTGACCCGTTGGGATTCCGTCCGACTCTCTTGATCCTAAACCGGATTAATAAGAAGACTGAAAATGGCTGAACATTCGGGAGCAATGGCATTAGGCCTCTAATTCAAACAACTCAATTATCCTTTAAAACGTGTCATTGAGTATTTACGGCAGGTTTTAGCATATCTGAATTGTAAAACAAAGGATTTTTATTTTAAATTTCAAAATCAAAGATAACACAAGAACTCCTACCCTTTTAATTAAGGAGACTTCATTCACATTAGTTTTACAACAGTCTGATGCTCAATGATTCTGATTTGCCTGAGTGCCTTGTCACCTTTGTTGGATCAAGAGATGGACTGGCGGCTGGGAGGGGGTTTGTGGGGAATGAATGGCTATTACATGTCTTGTGAATGAGATTTAAGATCTTGTCCTTAGCCTCCTCAGCTGAGCTGCCCTCTGTAAAACCATTGTGGTAGATTTATCATCTTCAGTTGGCATAGGGAAAAAAATCCTGGATGTATTTTATAAGGAAGAGAATTGCGAATGAAACGCTTAGGCGTCATTTATGGCACGGAAGGTAATAAATGCTTTAGTCTTTTACTAATTAAACATTACATTTTGTTTCACTCCATCTGGTACCATTCAGGGAAAATCTCTGTGAACCAGGATCATTATTTGACTTTACAGAAGAAATTGATCATTATTTTAATAGTTCACGATATATGCATTGTAGAAGCTGTAGTTGCGGTCCCTGATGCAATAATAATGCTAAGGAGGCTAAAGTATTACAAAAAAAAAGTTTTATTTTACATAAATAAAATGGAGAATTGAACACTGGGAGAACAAAAAATAAACAGATGGGCCTTCCTACACAGGCTTTCTATCAAAGAGGGTGGTTCACCCACTTGTCCACTACGTAGAACTCCACTTCCTCTCAACTTTCACCCTTCTTTCTATTCTCTGTGGCCCCCTCTTCCTTGTATCCTTTCTCGCAATACAGTTCCAGATTAAATCCCATCGCTAGTCACTAGTGTTGATCAGCCAAATTAGGCAAAACGTTTTTCATAGCAAATGTGCTGTGTTTGCTGGTGACCTTTGTTTGACGAATATTTTACCTGAAAATTTATGTCACGTGAAAATTATTTTCCCAGCTCCTCATGATGCTTTGTGAGGCCAGCGTCACATCATGGAGCTGTAGCGGCCATGTGTAGTACTTTCACACTGTCTTATTGTAATGCCGTGCATACACAGTGTGATTTTTTTATAAATCGTGAACAAGCAACTATTCACACCTCACAACAGAACTGCCATTCGTATATGTGCTCGAACTGTGTGAACACTTTCGGTCTGATTGACAAGTGTGTAATATGGCCAGCGAGTCAGTCTGGCCAATATCACAGCGACAGGAGGAATGACGTACTTCCGGGATGAAGAAGAGGACTTTTAATCTGACCCCGAAGCGATAGAAGGTCACATGGACTGAAGGATCGGAAACACTTCCGGGTCAGGAAATATAAAAGGACTGTGGGAGATCCCAGTCGTTGAGCTGAGCTGGGTGGAAGGGTGGCAATGCGTCTGGGAGATTGGAGGATTGATTATTGTTGGTAGTATTGATTTATATGAGTATTGTGGAGAGGAGGGTGCTTTGTGCTCTGAATTATTGTAATAAAGTCAATTATTGGACTTTTACCTGGTGTCTGACGTGGTGTCCGAGGGTTCAAGGGAGCGAGAATGCCCCCTATCTGTCACACAAGCCATGACGTTGGTGCTCAGATTATATGTGTACATGACCCCCATGGACAGTTTTATACTGTGAAAACAACATGATGGCCACAGGCTTCTCAATTAGCCATATTGTGCTCTGAATGTACAACAAAAGAAAAGAAAAAGGTGTAACTGGACACGCTGATGGTTCAGGTACGGAAAATACGGTCTGCCGACTTTACAGAAGGAAACGGACCTTTGTAATCTATGTAATTTACCGTTGTGTGTGTTTGTTTTGGGCTCTTACAGCAAAGATTTCTTAAGATGCTTTTCTTATTGGCCATTTACACTTTTAAAAATAAAAGTGCCAGAGGAGTTCTACAAAGCGATGTCATTGGGGAACCATTTTTGGTTCCTAAAAGACCTAAACACACGACAGATCCAGAAAGAACCTTCATTTATTTAGATTTGTAATGGGCTCCATACAGTAAATAGCCAAGAATAGTTAGTCACAGATTGTTGACATGATTTTAAAGGGACTCTTCCTGCATACTTATGATAACACAGGCGAAGTTTAGGGTTTCTTAATCTGTGAGTTTCCTGCTAGGCAACCAACCTTACATTTTTTGTTTTTTTCCTACATATTAGGAAGTTTTTCAAAGCACAAAGAACCAACTTTATATGCAAAGAACCTAGAAAGAAATGGTGCTTTGTCAAGTAATGGTTCTTTGAGGAACCACACAGCTCATTAAAAAAAATCAACTCTGTACTGTTGATCTGAAGTATTTAAACTCCTCCACCTTCGCCAACTCTACTCCCTGCATCCTCACCATTCCACTGACCTCCCTCTCATTCACACACATGTATTCTGTTCTGGTGGCCCTACTGACCATCATTCCTCTCCTCTCTAGAGCATATCTCCACCTCTCCAGGGTCTCCTCATCCTGCTCTCTACTCTCACTACAGATCACAATGTCATTAGCAAACATCGTAGTCCACCGGGACTTCTGTCTAATCTCGTCTGTCAACCTGTCTATCACCATTGCAAAGAAGAAAGGGCTCAGAGCCGATCCCTGATGTAATCCCATCTCCACGTTGAATGCATCTGTCACTCTTACTGCAGACCTCACCACTGTCAGCACAACTCTTCTCGAGACACCCTGTCATATGTTTTCTCCAGGTCTACAAAGATGCAATGCATCTCCTTCTGGCCTTCTCTATACTTCTCCATCAACACCCTCAGAGTAAACATTGCATCTGTGATGGTCTTCCTTGGCATGAAACCATCCTGCTGCTCACTAATCATCACTTCCCTTCTTAACCAAGCTTCCACTACTGTTTCCCATAACTTCATGCTGTTACTACAGCTCCACACATCCTCCTTATTCTTAGAAATCAACACCAGTACACTTCTTCTCCATTCCTCAGGCATCCTCTCACTTTCCAAGGTTCTATTAAACAATCTGGTTAAAAACTCCACTGCCATCTCTCCTAAACACCTCCATGCTTCCACAGGTATGTCATTTGGACCAGCAGCCTTTCCAGTCTTCATACTCTTCATAGCTGTCCTTATTTCCTCCTTGCTAGTCTGTTGCACTTCCTGATTCACTATCTCCACATCATCCAACCTCTACTCTCTCTCGTTCTCTTCATTCATCAGCCTCTCAAAGTACTCTTTCCATCAGCTTAACACAATCTCCTTGCTTGTGAGTACATTTCCATTTTTATCCTTTATCACCCTAACCTGCTACACATCTTTCCCAGCTCTGTAGCTCACTGGTCCTTTTCTCCCTCCTTAGTGTCCATCCTCTCATACAACTCATCATGCACCTTTTCTTTAGCCTTCACCACCTCTCTCTTTACCTTGCGCCTTATCTCCTTGTATTCTTGTCTACTTTCTGCATCTCTTTGACTATCCAACTTCTTCTTTGCCATCCTCTTCCTCTCTATACTCTCCTGTACTTTCCCATTCCACCACTAGGTTTCCTTTTCCCCCTTCCTCTGTCCAGATGTCACACCAAGCACCCTTCTAGCTGTCACCCTTACTACTTCTGCTGTAGTTGCCCAGCTGTTTGGTAATTCTTCACTACCACCCAGTGCCTGTTTTACCTCCTTCCTGAACTTAACCTTGCTGTCTTCCTTTTTCAGCTTCCACCATTTGATCTTTGGCTTTGACCTCACTCTCCTCCTCTTCTTGATCTCCAACATCATCCTACAGACCACCATCCTATGCTGTCCAACTACACTTTCCCCTGCCACCACTTTGCAGTCTTCAATCTTCTTCAGATTGACTCTTCTGCATAGTATGTAATCCACCTGTGTGCATCTTCCACCACTCTTGTACGTAACCCTATGTTCCTCCATCTTCTTAAAATACATTTTCACCACAACCATGTCCATCCTTTTCACAAAATCCACTATCATGTGACCTTCTTCATTCCGCTCCTTGACACCATACCTACACATCACCTCCTCATCTCCTCTTTTCCCTTCACTAACATGTCCATTGAAATCCACTTCAATCACCACTCTCTGTCCCTTGGGTACACTGCTCATCACTTAATTCAACTCTCTCCAGAAATCACCTTTCTCATCCATCAAGCACCCAACTTCCAGGGCATATGCACTAACAACATTCATCATTGCACCTCCAATTTCCAGCTTCATAATCATTACTCTGTCTGACACTCTTTTCACCTCCAAAACACTCTTGACATATTGTTCCCTCAGAATAACCTCTACCCTATTTCTCCTCCCATCCACATCATGATAGAACAATTTGAATCCACCCCCGCTGGTCTTACTCCCCTTCCATTTACTCTCTTGCATGCACAATATATCAACCTTCCTTCTCTCCTTCATATCTGCTAACTCTCTCCCCTTACCAAACATACTGCCAACATTCAAAGTTCCTACCCTCAGCTCCACTCTCTTTACCTTCCTCCTCTCCTCTTTCCTCCAGACACGTGTCCCCTCTCTTCTTCTATTTCTTCGGCCAACAGTAGCCAAATTTCTGCCAGCACCCTGTTGGCTAACAGTACTGGTGGCAGCCGTTGTTAACTCGGGGCTTGACCGTTCCGATATGGAAATTCGTATTGTTGTCCAGGTATTGATATGGCAAAATTTTACACCGGATGCCCTTCCTGACGTAACCCTCCCCATTTATCCAGGGTTGGGACCACCATGAAGAAACACACTGGTTTGTACATCCCCTGTGGCTGGGTTGAATTCATTGATTTACCGAACCTACTTAATTCAGTTTTATTATCGTCAACAGCCAAAGCCTACATTTCTTCATAAATGCTCAATTTTCTAGTTTTTCTTTTGGTGTAGGTTAGAAAATTTTACATTTAATAACAAAAAAGGGAAATTAATTATATAGACTGCAAGCCATTTATCACAATCAAGTGGATTATAAAAAAATGTTAGAAGTATTGGAAAATGTAATTAACATGAATTGATTTAGTATTTAACTTAACTATTCTTTCCAATGAAGATCAGCACAAAAGAGTCTGAATCTCTTTTGTCTTTAAAAGTAAGAAAATGATTGGAAAATGTAAATGTCAAAATTGAAACTTTTGTTTTTTTTCTATGTTTTCACTTTTAACTCTGTCAGCACTAATGTTCTCCCAATTGTACCAAATAAGATATGGTATAGTCTAATGAATAAAATGTGATTGATTTTAATCATTGCATTTTTCCTGAGAAACAAATCTAATCCTGACAGGCACTATGAGGACTTAAATCTGATGTGACACAGTTTCTCTGTTATTGATAAGACTATTAGACAAAAATGTGCCATATAAATGTGCCTTATAAATTAGCCTTCTTTCCCTCCTTTTGCACACTGAAATATATTCAATTATAATTTGCAGTTTTTCATTTGTTCTTCTACTAAACAGTGTTAGCCAATGACAGATATTAAGGATGGTATCGAGATTTATGAGCAAATCACTGTCCTCTAACCTGAATCGCTTTACTGGTTACGGATCAATTTGGACACTCTATAAGCCTTGAAATCAAACTCCTTCCAATTTAAAAATAATGTGGGAAGTATTATTAACATTAATATTATTTTACAAAGCTCAGGACTATTATTTCAATTTAACATCATTCACTGTAAAAGCCAAAGAAAAATCTTTGCGCATATTAAGGATGATAAATATGAATAAACATACCTGGCTGAGTGTTCAGGGAATGTGCAGACTAACTATCGGATATCTTTTCAGACATCTTCAATATTTCCCTGAAGCAGGCAATCGTCCACCAAGTGCTTCAAAACAACCACCATCATACCCTTGCTAGAGAAATCCTCAGTCTTTTACCTCATTGACTCTTCATCCTTTAGCACTCACTCCAGTCATTATGAAGTGCTTCAAGAGGCTAGTCTTGGACCACTTCAAAGCCAGACCTCTCACATCATATGACCCTCATATGGCACATTGCTCGAACCATTCCACTGAAAATGCCATATCGACCACTATCTATCTGTCCTTGTCCCATTTGGACAAAACAAACATTAGGAAGCTTTTCATTGACTTCAGTTCAGCTTTCAATGCCGTCATTCCTCAGACGTTCATAGGGAAGTTGGGTCTACTAGACTACAACACTTCCCTATCCAACTGGATCCTGGACCTCCTATAAGAGAGACCCCAGACAGTCCGCATCGGAAACATCATCTCCAATAACATCACACATAGCCCTGGTGCCCCCATTTTCATGCATGGATGTGTGGGTGCATGCGAGAGAGGCAGAG
The DNA here is from genome assembly GCF_900747795.2 of Erpetoichthys calabaricus. Classification (NCBI taxonomy): domain Eukaryota; kingdom Metazoa; phylum Chordata; class Cladistia; order Polypteriformes; family Polypteridae; genus Erpetoichthys; species Erpetoichthys calabaricus. Next base: position 16,460,457 of record NC_041397.2, read on the forward strand.
ACAGATTTGATGTCATTCAAGTGGTTATTGGAATATAAAATAAACACTTTTGCAAAGGTATAACGAAACAAGTGTGCTTTAATTTAACAATAAAATTCAAGTGACAACAAGATACCAAGAAGACATGATTCACCAGCATTTGAGTTTCTACTTATACACCTTCAGTGATATCTTTTGCAAATACCATAAATTTACACCGTCTGTTACAGACTCCCATTAAATGTATGTTTTTATTCTATAATATTAATAATAACAGCAGCTCACTACTCAAAAAGGTAAATGCAGGAAATACCCAGAATCGAATCCGCAACCTCTTCACTATGAGACAACATTTCTTACCTCTGCATCAGCCAAGCAGACACGTGTGCTTCGTACCTTAACCTAATTTCCTTTTCTTTAGTTATATTCTTGAGTAAAAGTGCACTTGTTTTGTTATACTTTTTGTGAAAGTGTTTATTTGATATTTGGACTTCAGTCTTCACACATTATACACTTCATGTCAACATTTTACATGAAAAAAGTTTCTGTTTTTTGTTATGTGTTTAACATTTCTTGCCTCGCCTTTCCTGTCATTCTACATTTACCCAGATTGTTGTAGACACGGGACACACATGAAATGTATGTATTCCAAATAACAATATATTATTTACCCCTACAACTCCAGGCACCTCACACCCAGATAAACAGACTTGAGCTGGGAGAACTTCAGCTGGGTGGGATGGCAGGCTCCTTGCTGCTTCTGCTGATTGATACATTTGCAAATTAAAGACACTGATGACGAGGTGCAAAGGAATTTAAGATGGCCCGGCATTATGACTTTTTTCATAGGCTTCAGGAATTCTGCTGTTAAGTTTGCTGATGACACAATGGTGGTGGGTCTCATCAGCAATGGAGATGAGTCAGCTTACAGAATGGAGATATGACAATTGGCATACCGATGCAACTACAACAATCCTTTTCTTAATGTAGACAGGATGAAAGATAATTGTTGACTTCAGGAAAGCCTATGCTCTCCATACCACACTGCATTTCGAGGGCTCTGTGGTGGAACTGGTCAAGAGCAACCTATTCCTTGGCAGCTGACCTTACTCAATTAACATCACCTCCATAGCAAAAAATGTGCATCAGCATCTCCATTTCCTTCAGTGGTTGAAGAAGGCAAGACTACCTCACCCCATTCTCACCACTGTCTATAGGGGCAACATCAACAGTGTTCTAACCAGCTGCATCACCATCTGGTTTGGGAACTACAAAGTCTCTGAACGGAAGGCCCAACAGATAGTGCATACTGCAGAAAAGATCACTTGGTCCTTCCCATAGTTTTTGCAGCAGGTTGATTAGATGTTGATACATTAGGATCTGGTGTTTCAAATGTTTCGTACTAAGAGGCCATTCTTTTTTTACATTCTTGGTCTTTCATTTTATCTCTCTCTGTCTCCATTCATGCCAGATGCTGCAGCAATATAGACTGAGATTCAGATTTCTTTTGTTGTCATTGCACTTAGTACTGCAGGGATCTGTGGTATCCAGGGTGAACTTCTCCAGGCTGGTGGTAAGGCTGTCCTCCTGGCATTGCAAGAAATCTTTGCTTCCATTTGGGAGACTGGCATCATCCCAACTAACTGGAAAATGGGACTTGTTGTTCCTATTTGGAAAGGGAAGGGTGATTGCCTGGATTGCAGCAACTACAGGGGGATAACACTGCTCTCAGTGCCGGGTAAAGTCCTTGCTAGGGTCGTCCTCAATAGGATCCATGATCACTTGCTCACCTAAAAGCAACCGGAACAGTCTGGTTTTACGCCCATGAAGTCCACCATCGACCGCATCCTGGCACTGAGGGTTCTCATGGAGCACAAACGCAGCCTTTGTCGATTATCGCAAAGCGTTTGACTCAGTTGATCAAGCTGCTCTGTAGGACATCCCGAGAGTTCGCGTGATCCCCTCGAAGTTGATGGATATCATGGCTGGCCTGTACACTGGTACTGTGAGTGCTTTGCAGAGTGGAGGCAGGACCTCTGCATTTTTCCCAGGTGATTCTGGGGTTCGTCAGAGGTGTGTTCTTGCTCCTACTCTGTTCAATGCTTGTATGGACTGGGTGTTGGGCAAGGTCGTGGGGTCCAATGGCTGTGGGACATCTGCTGGTGAAGAAAGATTCATGGATCTTGACTTTACTGACGATGCTGTGATCTTCGCAGAGTCAATGGAGACTCTGATCAGGGAGCTCGAGACACTGAGCGAGGAGTCTCAGTGTCTGGGCTTGTAAGTCCTGCTGTTAACATTAGAATTCCTGAAGCCTAGGAAAAAACTCCTAATCCCGGCCCACTTTATATCCCTTCGTACCTCTCCATCAGCAACTTTTGTTTTGTAAATGTGTTGATCAGCACAAGCAGCAAGCCGGCTGCTGTCCCATCAACTGCCTTGACGGACCTCAACTCGGACAAACAGTTCTCCCAACTCAAGCCAAGGCTCCTTATCTGCATGTGATGTGCCTGGAGTTGTAGAGGGTAAATAATACAGTATATCGTTATTTGGAATAAATGTATTTTTATGTGTGTTCCGTTTCTACAAAGATCTGGGTAAGTGTAGGATGAAAGGAAATGCGAGAAATGCAAGAAATGCTGAACACACACCTAAAGCAGAAACTTTTTCCATGTTATACTAATAATAATGTGAAGTGTATAATGTGTGAAGGTTTTAGTCCAAATATCAAATAAACACGTGTACTTTTATTCAAGAATAATACCAAAGGAATATAAAAAAGATTTTGGTCCAAGGTGATGTTAATTTGCTGCAGGCTCAAAACATGTGGCCCAAGGTGGCTGGAGCTCGTTTACATCGTTCGCAAGTTGGATCTTGCCCTGGAAACATTTTGGACAATTTTAAACAATAAAAGATTTTAAGTTTAATAATTGTATTCTTGGCGCATATGGTGCTCGAGTGAATTCTGTGAGTGGCAGCCTTTCCTTCCTTTTCCTAAATGTTGAGTGAAAGATCCTTTTCCCAATGTACTCTTGGGATCTTTGAAAGGGAAGGACTTTAAAATGTTTTTATATATTATAGAAATGCTGTCCGAGTCCTCAAGACTGATCAATATTTCTTCTGGAATAGAAATAGATGGGAGGTAAAGAAAATTGGGCAGATTTTGTTTAGCAAAGTTTCTAATTTGAAGGTAGTGAAAGAAATGTGTTGCTGGAAAGTTATATTTGGAGTTATCTATATCTATCTATCTAGCTATGGATCTCTAAGTTATTTAATTTTGTATGTTTTCCACACGTTTAACCTTTAAACTGCCACATACTTGGGGGGTTAATGCACCCCCAGACGCCGAATACTTTTTTGCTGCACTTTTTAAGGAAATGTCACAATTCACCAAGAAAAAGTGAAATTTTAATGGAACACATTTTTTCAGAGCATCACAATTACTGCAACACTGATCATTTTGCACACTACCAATGAACTGTAAAAACAATTTAAAAATACTACTGCAACAATCAATTATTATATGTACAAGGTGCAACTGACACCATTGATGAAATTCAGTAAATCAGCCCACTGCGCTTGAACTGGCTGCACACAGAGGTAAATGCTGATGTTTCCAGGCTCGTCTAGTGCAGTGGCTGAATCACAAGGGGGATTCACTAAAATGTAACAGTAGTCATGAGCTGGCTGCTCAACAAATGCACGGCACTGACTGACACATGCGCATGTTTGAGAGGGTGGAATAAAGTGGTTATCATGCAGAGATGCCACAGATAAAAGATTCTCTAACTTGAAGTGCTTCCTACATTGGTTCCATATTCTGAGTGAATGAAGCAGAATTTGGTTGTTAGTATATTGGCGATGACTTGAACTTATTGGAGTACAAAACAAGGAATATAAAGAAGTACTGCAGGATTTTATTTCTATTGCAGACCAAGCCTGTGTATGTTCATCTATTTGTGTCCATGTCCAGATTTTTATAGCTTATATATTTGCCGCCCAGTAATAAAATTGGTCTCGTCCGTTACGGGAGATGGAAGTTTGAAGCGGAGCTCCGTTGCAGCAGCTTTATTTTTTCTCTTTTTTGTTATTATCCCATAGGTATCCAGTATTTACCCAACCCGAGGAGTATGTACTACAGTATATAAACATGAGTAACAAGAAAGGGGGTTAGTAAGAAATGGAAAAGAAACCTAAAGCTACATCCAAGTCTAGACAGGCATAAAGTCCAAGTGCAAGGTACGGCCTTTCAGAGACTGACCTGGAACAGGCAGGTGAAAGCACAGACTTCCCAGGACCCCTATCCGCTGCATCGTCTCCAGTCGAGAGTGAAAATGGGAGCGAAGGTGCAAGTGATGCAGGTCATGATAGCTCACCGAATCCAACAGATCACTTGAAACTAGAAATGGCTTTGCAGTCCATGCTTTCATCTACTCCTCGCGTGCCGGATGCATCAGCTGTAACTGGGGTTGCCGAAACGATTTGTTCGAACTGAAGGAAATGATCGCAACATTGGCCACGGCCATAAGTGAGAACAAGAAAGGCATTCAGAAAAATATGAAGAAAAAAATAAATGGCTTGCTCAAGACAAATGAGAAACTGCGGCTGGAGATGCAAGAGCTACGGCAAGATAATAAAGACTTGGAAAAACGTATATATAATCGTTTTGATGCAACCTTTAAAAGTGTGCTGGGAAAAATTGAGGAACACATTCAGGAAAATGCGTCCAAACTGAGAGAACTTGCCGATCAGCTGGATAACGTAAAGCAGACATTCACAACTCAGATTGAAACAGCAGAACATTTTGCATTTACTGCCGATGGAAAAGCTACAGATGCAAATTCCGAATGCAAAAAACTCAGAGACAGACTTGCGGCTCTGGAAGATGGATGCAGAAGGAATAATATTAGAATCGAAGGCCTACCTGAGAATCGTGAAAGTCCAAACCCAGTGAAACTCGTAGCTGAACTATTCTCAAAAATAATTGGAGAGGACTTTAAATCAGATACCGAGATAGAGGCAGCTTATCGCATACGTGGATCAAATACCCCTAAACCTAGGACTTTAATTGTCCACTTCGAGAGATTACCATTTAAGCTTAATGTAATGGCACTTCTCAGACAGAAACAAGAGATTATATTTGAAAATAACCACATTCGCATTTTCCCTGATTTCTCACCCTCAACAGCTGCTAAACGTGTCACTTTTTACAACATTAAACAGTGGTTATGGAAAGCCAATGTCAGATACAGCCTCTTGTATCCTGCCAAACTGAAAGTGGATATTCAAGACAAATATCACATCTTTTCCTCCAAGGAGGAAGCAGAAAAAAGCTTTTTTGAAATACGATAGTGAGTCACATCCTGTCATGGCATGGCAAGAAGATATTACCTGCTGTCTGATCCGCTTGCAACGATACGGGTACCATAATTATACATCCTTTTTTCTTCTTGGACACTTTTTGTTTATGTTTTAATTACAATTATAGACATATGTGTGAAAGAAATTAAAGTAGTTTTTTTTTAACTATTCTAAAGGAAACTGTTTAACATCATACCCTTGGTTTATTGTTATTGTTATTATTGCATTAGGGCTTACTATGCTTATCCAGGGCTTACTGTTTTAATATTTCAAGACTGTTGAAGATTATATTTTATGCTTATTTAGACTTTATCGGCAAAGATATCTCTACTTTTTAATCCTCAAACGCCGCTGCTGGGGGGCTTGTTTTGTTTTGGATGTGCTCTGTCTCTAGGTATGTCAGAGGACTGGGACTTTGTGAGGTGGGGTCCAGCCTCAGATGGGGAGGGAAAATGGGGGTATGGGGGATAACGGGGAGGGGGAGAATGAGAGCAAACTATATCTAATCTATCATTTTAATCTTTATAATTATAACTACCAACGTAACAATAGGCTGCATGGCAACAACTTGTGGGAAAATCGGAAATTAAGGTTAAAGCTGCCACACTTCCAGTTTAGACTACAAAATGACATCAAAAATTCAGAATCAATGTTTCCATGATGGGATAGTTAACTTTGTGAGCTGGAATGTTAAAGGCCTGAATCACAAATTAAAGTGAAAAAGTATTCTCTCACCTAACAGGTCTAAACGCTAAAATAGTATTTTTACAGAAGACCCACTTATTAAGCAAGGATCAGTTCCGGCTGAAAAAAGACTGGACTGGCCAAATGTTCCATTCCAGCTTTACAACGAAAACTAGAGGTGTGGGAATTCTTATACATAGAACAGTCTCATATGTAGCATCAGATGTAGTATCTGATCCTGAAGGGAGATATGTGATTGTCATGGGCAGTTTATTTAAATGTAAAGTGATTTTGATAAATGTTTATGCACCCAATGTCGACGATAGGGAATTCATGCAAAATGTATTTGCACCCATTCCCAATGTGAACACTCATAAAATTATAATGGCTGGGGACTTTAATTGTGTTTTAGAACCACTCCTGTCATGGGGGGATGACATCTAACACTGAAAGACAATTGCACAGTTTTTAACTGACCATAACTTATCAGACCCCTGGAGGTTTCTAAACCCAAAGTCAAGAACATATTCCTTCTCCTCACCAGTGCATCGTTCCTACTCAAGAATTATTTCTTTACAGGTGATAATTTCTTGCCTACCATTAAATCTTGCAAGTACGATGCTATTGTTATTTCTGACCATGCCCCTCTGATCTTGGAGCTAAAATCATTATGCCCCACATACTCATCTCGCAGATGGCGTCTTAACCCACTTCTATTAGCAGACGAGAACTGCACAGAATTTATATTAAAAAAAAAATCAGTTTCTTCCTAGAGAGAAATACATCCTCAGAGGTCTCTGCAGGAATACTCTGGGGAAACTCTAAAGGCCTTCTTAAGAGGACAGATTATTTCATATCTTTCTCATATAAATAAATTAGACACCAAAAAGGTATCAGAGCTAACCAGTGAAATAACTAGAATAGATCAAGAACATATCAAGTGACCAAGTGAGGCTCTTCATAAGAAAAGGCAGGTGCTGCATTCAGAGCTCAACCTCTTAACAACCAAAGAAACTGAACAACTAATTTTTAAATCAAGACATTATTCCTATGAACACGGAGAGAAAGCTGATAAGCTCTTAGCTCAACAAATCCACAAGCAAGAAGTTTGCAATGCAATCCCAGCAATCACTGATACAAATGGAGATAAAATCATTGACCATAAAAATATAATACACACATTTAGAGACTACTATAAATCCTTATATTCTACTGAGTTTAAAGAAGACAACACACAATCTAATGCATTTCTGGATACATTACAGATACCACAAATAGATACTCTTAGTGCAGAGGAATTGGATAAACCTCTGGAGCTGTCAGAATTACTAGATGCTCGAAAGTCAATGCAGAGCGGGAAAGCAGCAGGCCTTGATGGCTACCCTGTCGAATTTTATAAGAAATTCTGCACTCAGCTAGCTCCCCTCTTATTAGCAACATTTACAGAAGCTAGAGACAATCAAATTCTACCTCAAACTTTTTGCCAAGCATTAATCACCATTTTTCCTAAATAAAATAAAGACTTATTACAATGTGCATCATACAGACCAATTTCACTTCTGAATAATGATGTTAAGATACTCTCAAAAGTCCTAGCTAGAAGGATGGAGAAAGTGCTGCCTTTGGTAATATCACAAGATCAAACTGGATTTATTAAAGGCTGACACTTAGCTTCCAATCTTCGACGCCTGTTTATTGTAATATATTCACCTGCAAAGTCAAACACCCTAGAGTTATTATTATCGTTGGATGAAGTAAAAGCATTTGATATGATTGAATGTAACTACCTTTTCACTACATTAGAGAAATTTGGGTTTGGCCCGAAAATTTGTGCATGGATCAAACTACTGTATACAAATCCAGAAGCTTCAGTTTGTATTAACAATATTTGTTCAGACTACTTTAAACTAAAATTATTTTACAGTCCCTCCCTTTCAAAGATCCAAGAGGACAATGGGAAAAGGATCTCTCACTCAACATATCAGAAAAGGAGTGTAAGGGAGCAATGCAGTCAATTCACTCGAACAAAACATACAATTATTCAACTCAAAATGATATATCGAGCATATCTGTCTCTCTTAAAACTGTCCAAAATGTTTCCAAGGCAAGATCCAACCTGCGAACGCTGCAATCAAATTCCAGCCTCACTGGGTCACATGTTTTGGGCCTACGCCAAATTAACATCATTCTGAAAAAAAAAATTTAAATGCCTTTCAGACAGCCTTGGTGTCACAATCCCTCCTAACCCATTAACAGGTATGTTTTGTTTTCTTCCAGATGGGCTTAAAGTGGAGAAGGACAAACAAACTGTGATTGCGATCACTACACTATTGGCACACAGACTTATTTTGCTAAATTGGAAGAATCCTAACTCTTCTCTTTTAAGTCAATGGGTAACTGATGTTATATATTATCTGAAATTGGAAAAAAATCAAATTCTCACTTAGATCTGTGCAGAACTTTTTCAAAATCTGGCAGGATCTAATCAATAATATTTTAGAATAAGCCCTTAAAGCACTGAGGAAGCAGATTCTCTTCCCATTTCTTTTCTTCTCCATTTATCTTGATCCACCTATTAAACTCATCAATTTATTTATTTTTACTAGCTTTAAGTTTTACTCTGTTGGCTATGCTCTCTTTCTCAGGGGTGTGGTTTGATTTGTTTTTAGTCCTATTTTTTATAAAAAATGTATCTATTTGTATGGAATGATGACAATAAAATCAATAAAATAAAAAAATATATAAATAAATAAATAAAATTGAAAGTTATTGCTATGCCACCTTCTGCCTTAGGTCTTTGTAGGATCACTCTTTGGATGTTTTGAATTCCAAATAAATGAGGTTATGATTGAATCTAACTTCTTAAAAAATGATTTACTGATGTATATTGGAATACTTTGAAATAGAAAAAGAAGCTTAGGAAGGATGTTCATCTTGACAATGTTAATTCTTCCAGCTAAAGTGAGATGAAGGGTTGACCATCTATGGAAATCTTGCTTAATTTTTTCCATGCAGACAGCAAAATTTTGTTGATAAAGAGATGTTTACTCATGATGTTTACCCCTAGATATTTAAACTGATCTGCAATGATAAATGGAAGTTGTCCAATCTAATATCGTGTGCTTGAGAATTCACTGGGAAGAGCACACTTTTTTTTCAAATTGAGTCTGAGACCAGAAATCTTTTGAAATTCTGTAAGTGCTGTTAGGACTGCATGCAAATAATTTTGTGGGTCTGATATATACAGTACCGTATCATCTGCATATAGAGAAACTTTCTGTTCAAGTCCTTCTCTGATGCATTTCGTAAGTGAACTGCCAGTGGCTCAGTGGTGATTGCAAATAGCAGTGGTGACAAGGGGCATCCTTGTCTAGTTTGAAGTAGTGTAAAGTAATATTGTTAATACAAACTGAAGGTTCTGGATTGGTATACAGTAGTTTGATCCATGCACAAATGTTTGGGCCCAACTCAAATTTCTCCAAAGTAGTGAAAAAGTAGTCCCATTGAACCATATCAAATGCTTTTTCTGCATCCAACGAAAATAATGCTTTTTGCATTTTTTGGTTTTTAATTTTTTTTATATTCTTTATATTGGAATTTAGATTTGACCTTATGACTTTGAATTTTGATTGTATTTGTTAGTTTGGTTAATGCCTATTTTCTTTGTTTTTGCTTTTATCTTTGTGTCTTCCTGACCTTTTGTAATTCCACTTTTTTTGTGTCTCACATTCTTTGTCAGTTTAGTTCTTTCTTATTTCTATTTTTGATTAGTTTTTCTTTATTTCCCTAATTATTTTCTGATGTCCTATAGGACCATTTTACTGTTTAAAGGTTGATTTTTTTTGGATCATGAGACTTAAAAAGGATTCTCATTTATGTTTCATTTAAGTCAATTTGTCACAGATGTTTCTCCTAAAATTCAGACAAAAAGAAGACATCAAAGAGGTGGCATGGTGGCGCAGTGGTAGCACTACTGCCTCACAGTTAGGAGACCTGGGTTCGCTTCCTGGGTCCTCCTTTCGCGTGGAGTTTGCATGTTCTCCCCGTGTCTGTGTGGGTTTCCTCCTGGTGCTCTGGTTTCCTCCCACGGTCCAAAGACATATAGGTTAGGTTGCATTGGCGATCCTAAATTTTCCCTAGTGTGTGTGTGTGTGTGTGTGTGTGTGCCCTGCAGAGGGCTGGCGCCCTGCCCGGGATTTGTTCCTGCCTTGCGCCCTGTTCTGATTGGGATTGGCTCCAGCAGACCGCCGTGACCCTGTCTTAGGATATAGCAAGTTGGACAATGGATGGATGGAGACTTCAAATACAACTGAGGTAAAAGAAGTTTAAATTTGAGAATTTAGTTTGGTTTTGTGAGATGTGTTCCTAGTGTTTTAATTTTACCTCTTATTTGTTTGACACACACCATTATCTAAGGTATCTTACAACATTTGAGATACATTGTATGAAATTTCTTTTGTTTTTCCTACTGGAGCACAGGCAGATAAAATGATTTGCTCAGGGTCACATGGTGTCAGTAGTGGGATTTCAACCAAAGCTTAAACTACAATACTACACTATTAATGTCTTTCAAGACTTCATATTTTTTTCTTTCAGAATGAGCAGCATGATCTTTTTGGAGTACAGCAATACAAAGTAGAGAAACTAATAAAATTATTCAAAAGCACGAACTACGGTTTTGTAGTAGTAGTGAAGCAGTGAAGCATTTTATTGCCGCAAACAACTGTCCATTTATTTCATCATATACAGTTTGGTGCAAGGAAACCAGAAATTTTGGAACTAGGTGTTGGCGACCCAGGGGCATCGGCAGTTTTTTGGGACCAATGTGACCTCGTTTAGAACCCCTTGCTATTAGTTATAATGGAGCAGTGGAGTGGTGCACAACGAGCGTCCGCTGTGAAAGCCTTTTATAAGAATGATAGTGTGACTGCTGTGCAAAAGAAATTACCCATTAGGACGTCATGATCATGTCCCATCCGCTCATATGATTACAACATGGGTGTGTAATTTCAAAGTAATGGATTCAGCCTTAAAAAAGAAGCGATGGCAGCTATTCAACAATTATTTTAGGAAGGTACGTCATTTCACGCAATCGTGACATTCCATGGCCTCTGAGATCCCCAGATTTCACTATTTGTGATTTTTGTTCTTTGGGGACATCTTAAAAGCCAAGTGTACTGCATACGTTCCTGCAACCATTGCTGAACTACAAATGAGGATTGAAGAGGAAATCGCTGGCATTCCTCTTGGCATATTACATCGAGCAATGCAGAATTTCCACAACAGGCTGTCAGGATGTGTACAGAGAAAAGGACAACACCTTTGTGATGTTTTCTTCAAAACATAAAATGAATATTGAATGAACATTGATTACCATCATTAACTGCATATCCTGTACAATACATTTCATCATTAAATGTATTTTGTAATGTGTTTATTCATGCATTGATCATCAATTTCCCTGTATTAATGAACCCAAAACACAAATACTGGGGGTCCTCGGGTTACGACACAGTTCCATTCCTACAATAGTGATGTAACCCGATTTTGGTGTAAGTCGAAACACACCCTAGCCAAAGTCACTTACCTATCCTAACACATTTGCAAAATCATAATCTAGAACATAAAAACACAACTAAGCCACAGAAAAAGGAAAATGACATAAATATGCTATACTGTACAGTGTACTGTAGTAACAGAAAAAATGACAAAAAATGAGTGTAAAAAAATTCCTTACTTTTATTCCTTCTGATCTCTTTACAATGTCTAATTTCACTTCCATCGTGATGGCTTTGCTCTTCTTTGAAACACTACCATCTGAAGACTCTGACTTTCGTTTAGGAGCCATGATAAGGACCAAATAATTCACCAAACAAAGCAACACAAAGGGAACACTTCCTCCGCACACAAACCAAACTAGTTTGCCAACTCCCTCACTCATATGCCGTGTTACTGTGTATTCTTCCGCTGCGTGCAACCAAACTAGTTCGCCCACGTACTCTGGAAGTACAACGCTAACGGCGTAAGCCGAAACACTCATGTCTCAATTTTTGTAAGTTTTTATGTGAGCGAGTGTTGTAAACTCGAAATGTTTTATGTCGAGACGTTGTAACCCGAGGACCTCCTGTACTTTCAAACTTCAAATAAAAATGTCAATCGCTATTTGGTAAATCGAAACTCAATTGTATGATTTTGCTGAGACCTCCACTGAAACTCAACAGGAGACACTTGTGAAAATACTGGGGGTATTTTTTTTTGTCAGGAGAAAAATCTGAGAAGTATTATACAAAAGAGCAAGTCATAATGGCCCTCAGTTTTGTTTTAAATTTCTCCTTCGCTACGACCTTCAGGGGTCCAGAGTGTGCCCTATAACTGATCTTGCCCTTTGAATTCGCTTGTTGATTCAATGGACCTTAAATGAAGTGATGTTACCAGCCCACCCAGCACACCACAGCATTAGAAATCACACTGACCATTATAGAATTATCAAAAACTGTGAAGGATGTCAATTCCCACATTAAAGGAACTACCTGCCTGCTCTGCCCTTTCTTGTAATAGACCAGTCTAGTCTGTCATTAATGTGGACCCCCCAAGTACTTGTAGTGATGCACCACCTCTACATCCACTCCCTAGACAGTGACAGTGTTGTATCCAGACAAAAAAACTCCTTTATGCACGGGTTTTGCCCAAACGCTTTTCTTCCTTTTATTCCTTCTCTTTTTTCCCATAAAGCCCCAGTTCACCACACCCCCTTATTCCCATCCTGCCCCTTGTCTTTTATGAAATCAACTATGTACAAAACTCTCAAAGAAACACAGGGTTCAATTCTGGACATAACAGACAGGACACAGAGTCTCTCTTGGCCTGAGGTTGATGATGATGATCTGCTCTTCGTCTTTATGGTGTGTTCTAATTTAATCAAACTAAAATCTGAGTACTTTGTCCTCAAAATGTTTGAGTGCTTTATCCCTTACACCTGCTTTTAGGTGTGTGTGTGTGTGGATATTTTTAAGGCCAGCATGTGGCTTGAGATAAATAGCCAGTTTTTCAGGGAGCATGTGCCCCCACTAAATATAGACCACCCAACTTACTTTTAAAGCCTGTGTAACAGAATGGTGTGACCAATAGTGCCAACACCCACAATTAAAACTAACATTATAATAATTGGTTCTGCCTGTGGAGAATATTAGAATATCATTAAGAAAATGACATAACACTGTCTGTTGCTGTCACCAGATGGCAACTTTTCAAAAAGGCTTGTGCGGAAACCGAAGCTGCAAGGTTCCTTTTCTCAAGGATGTTTCAAGCAAAAAAGTGTTTTATTAGATATACTTGGGTATAAATCTGATTTCTTCAATAAAGCTCACTTTTAATGCATCATGAACTGTGCCTGCCAATAAGATTCTGCTAATCTTGTTAAGAATGGGCTCTGCTAGAATGGTATTTGAGCACCGTGTGTCAGTAATTTAGTTGAAACGGGGTCTAAGGCACAGGTGGCTGGTTTTATTTCAAAAATAAGAAAAAAATCTATGTACTGTTATTAGTTTAAAATTACCAAGGCATTCCACACAAAGAGAGGTACAGTTTGATGCAACAATGCTGCATTTTAGGGCCGATTTTTCAATCTGTAGTCTTTTCTTTAAATAAAAACCCATGCTATTTATATTGGAAAGAATTTCAGTCAGTTTAGATTTTTTGGGCATTATGTGCTGTTTTACGCAGGACATGTCTGTTGCTCCATTTTGATCTGTCATGGTTGGAGGCTCTGATCGAGGCGCTCGAGAAATTGAGCGAGGAGTCTGAGTGTCTGGACTTCTGAGTGTCATGGATAAAAACCAAGATCCAGGTCTTTAATGACCTCTTCGGCACAGCCATCAGCATTGTGTTTGTCTGTGGAGTGAGTGTCGACCTCGTCGAGAGGTTTAATTACCACAGCAGTGACATTCATGTCTCTGGTGACTCTTCCTATGAAGTCAGTAGACGGATCTGGAGAGCATGGTAGGGGTCATAAGGTCACTGGAAAGGGGTGTGTGGCGCTCCCAATATCTCTGCAAAAGGACGAAGGTCCAAGTCTTTAGAGTCCTGGTGCTTCCTGTCTTGCTATATGGTTGCAAGACATGGACGCTATCCAGTGGCCTGAGACAAAGACTGGACTCCTTTGGTACTGTGTCTCTCCGGAAAATCGTTGGGGACCGTTGGTTTGACTTTGTGTCAAATGAGCGGTTGCTCGTGGAGTCCCGAATGAGGCACATTACCTACATTGTGAGGGAGCATCAGTTACAGCACTACGGCCATGTGGCGCATCTCCCCCTAGGGTGATCCAGTTTGTAAGATTCTCATTGTTGGGGACCCAAGTGGCTGGACCAGGCCAAGGGGTCACCCACGTAACATCTGTGGCAGATAGAGGGTCATTTCTGGAGGGTGGGACTGGACCGCGTATCTGCCTGGGGGTTGCCAACTGGGATCCCGAGTTGTTTCGTAGTGTAGTGGGTGTGGCAACACACTGTACTAGTGCATGCTCCCCAACTTGACTTGACTTGATGGTTGCCCTTATTATTGATAGTGATTTGTGATACTCTTGCTACAACCTTCCATTTTCTGTAAGAACTTTGTCCGAGCAAGAAGCTAAAATGAACAAGACCATGTACCCCTTTCTTGTACCAGTCTGAATCCAGCCCTCATGATCCCTTCTTAAATAATGTCGTCAGGTCTGTTTGGCCAACCTCAGTAACCTACAATGCATGAAGCCCGATGGCGAACGCAGTTTTTATTCATTTCGAGGCATTCACGAACATGTGAAGTGGCTCTGCTCTACCGCAGCACAGTCTTACTCCGCTTTTGTTTAAATTCAGGCCATCTTTTTGGTTTTGTTTTGAGTGTGGTATAGTTGGTTCACTGATCAGAAGAAAAAGCCAGTTTTAAATAAGTAATCACTCGCTGCTTAAAGAGAGAGTGGCAGTGTGGCCAGAGCGGTTCTCGGGCATTATGTGAGGTGGGGGTTTCCTTGCTTAAGTGCACAGGCGAGGAATCGCCCGTGTCCGTAATTGATGCCGGGAACTGCTAATCGCCATACTTGAGCCACATCCCCATTATACTGTATATAGTAGGAGCATGAGTGCAGAGGGTTAGGGTTAGGGTTAGAGGCGGGCAAGGCTGGAGAAGTAAAGAGCTGCAAGATAGAGAGAGTGAGCAATCGAGAGCAGACTCGCTGGTGTTTTGCAGGCAGCTGGAAGGAGAGCCCCCTGGAAAGGGTGTTTGGCCGACACTCAATGGGGCTGAAGGAAACGGTCATTCCAGCTGAGCGATCAAGGAGCTGGAGTGACTCGGAAGGTGGTTGGCTCCCCGCATAAGGCCACGGTAGGAAGCGGGAGTCAGGAAGGCTTAGAATGAACCCCAGCGTGAGCGCTGTGGCCGTTGGGGAACCTAAGTCTCGGACTGACAGAGCCCGGGACCGAAAGGCAACTGGACATGGTAGGGAGACTTCCCTGGTGCATAGTCTAGATGGAAGAAGCAGGGAAGCCGCCAGTAAAAGAAGACACTGGGCTACGTTTTAAAGGACTGCTTCTGGCCATAGTATTTTAACCTCGTTTTTTATGGACTTTAGCCTCCACCTTTCACTGGTTTTTAATGGATTATTTATTTAATGACTTTCAGAAGCACTGCACTATTTACTTTGAGTACTGTTTTTTGGTTTTGCTGTTTTTAATAAAAGCACTTGCACCTTTTTGCACCATTCCCTAGCTTCGTTGTGATGTCTTCACTGTCCAGGAAGATGGGAGCATGGAGTAGAACCCGTATCATCATACTGAGTAACCACAAAGATGTTGTAGAAGTGGATCAGCAGATGTGTGCATGTGGTACAGCGGGGTCTGTGGCATGTGCGTTTTAGATGAATAGATAAATAACACGTTTGGGGGTTTGTGTGAGGAGTAGATAGTGTGGCGGTGTGGCCTCCTGGAGGCAGATGTGAGGGGGTGATATCCGAATTCACGTGCGCACACACACACGATTGGCCTGTTCGTTCATCAGCACCGGAGTCATGATTGCCAAACCTGCTTCCCATGGGGTTTTAACTCTTTCAGGGCAGATGTCGACTTTTGTCCAAAGGAGGGGTTGATGGTGGCAATCAACCCACCGTTATGTTTTAGTTGGACTCTTTACTATAAGGAAAGTTAGATTCCCTACACTTGTGTGAGTAGCAAGGAGCAAACAACTGAAAAAATGGCATCGAGATCAAAGCAAATGCATAAAGCAAAATACTCGCCGGAGAATATTTTGCATAATATCGCTGAATTGAAGTCCGATTTTGATACAAGTGATCGAAAATGAATGCGATCGTGGTGCTGAACTGATTTGTGTAGCTTATGCACCTACGACAACATTCACCTGGCAGGATAGCCATTAACAATGACAAGAGGTACAACCAGATTGCGATGCACTGTGACCACGGCCGCTGCTGCCATCCCTGCCATGCAAAGACAGCAACAGTTTTATGTTGATTTCTGTGTGAAACCAATGCTTTGTGTGCTTTTCAGAAAGCTGTGTTTTTGTCAAAAAATATTCAGCCCTCACAGAGTTAACAAGAGTGAGAAGGAGAAAGAAAAAAAAGAACAAAGACAGAAGAGGGGAAGGTTAAGATAAAGTGAAGATGGAGAAAGCAGCAAGCCAGAGGAGCCAGCAAAGGCAGCCGGGAATGTGAGCCCCATGGACGAGTATGTGGCCGGCGCTTGAAAAGCCTGAAGAAAGTCACTCGGGCTGAGTTTACCTGAAGTAGCAGGAGTGACCAAGTGCTCAAAGAGGACTTCCACATAAGGCCGAGGAGTGGCAATAGGAGTCGGAGGACTGAACCTGCTGAGAGTCCGGGGTGACAATGGGGACCTTAGCCTGTAATTTTAAAGGTTGGCTGTACCTGTCGGAGGGACGTCTCCTTGAGCTACAGGATCCCATTTGGGGTAAGCAGAGGAGACATCAGTTTATGGAGGGAAGCACTATGATTCTTTGGTTTTTAAAAGAATTGTGCTTTTTAAAAGAATTGTGTAAATGTGAATTTCCCCTTGGGATTAATAAAGTATCTATCTATCTATCTATCTATCTATCTATCTATCTATCTATCTATCTATCTATCTATCTATCTATCTATCTATCTATCTATCTATCTTTAATTGGATTTATTTATTTGACATTTTAACCTTCACATTGCACATCATTTTTATGGATTATTTACAATCAAATGAAAAAGTTTGGGCACCCCTCTTAATTCTTTGGATTTTTGTTTATAATTGACTGAGCTTTCAAAGTAGCATCTTCCTTTTAATATATGACATGCCTTATGGAAATAGTAATATTTTTAGAAGTGACATTAGGTTTATTGGATTAACAGAAAATATTCAATATGGATCATAACAAAATTAGACAGGTGCATAAATTTGGGCACCCAACAGAGATATGACATCAATACTTAGTTGAGCCTCCTTTTGCTAATCTAACAGCCTCTAGACGCTGTCCTCCTATAGCCTTTGATGAGTGTCTGGATTCTGGATGGAGGTATTTTTGACCATTCTTCATACAAAATCTCTCCAGTTCAGTTAAATTTGATGGCTGCCGAGCATGAACAGCCTGCTTCAAATCATCCCATAGATTTTCGATGATATTCAAGTCAGGGGACTGTGACGGCCATTCCAGAACATTGTACTTCTCCCTCTGCATGAATGCCTTTGTAGATTTCGAACTGTGTTTTGGATCATTGTATTGTTGGAATATCCAAATCCTGCGCAACTTCCACTTTGTGACTGATGCTTGAACATTATCCTGAAGAAGTTGTTGATATTGGGTTGAATTCATCCGACCCTCGACTTTAACAAGGGCCCCAGTCCCTGAACTAGCTACACATCCCCACAGCATGATGGAACCTCCACCGAATTTGACAGTAGGTGGCAGGTGTTTTTGTTGGAATGCGGTGTTCTTCTTCCGCCATGCAAAGTGCTTGTTGTTCTGACCAAATAACTCAATTTTTGTCTCATCAGTCCAAAGCACTCTGTTCCAAAATGAATCTGGCTTGTCTAAATGAGCATTTGTATCCAATAAGCGACTCTGTTTGTGGCGTGAGTGCAGAAAGAGCTTCTTTCTCATCACCCTGCCATACAGATGTTCTTTGTGCAAATTGCGCTGAATTGTAGAACGATGTACAGATACACCATCTGCAGCAAGATGTTCTTGCAGGTCTTTGGAGATGATCTGCGGGTTGTCTGTAACCATTCTCACAATCCTGCGCATATGCCGCTCCTGTATTTTTCTTGGCCTGCCAGACCTGCTGGGTTTAACAGCAACTGTGCCTGTGGCCTTCCATTTCCTGATTCCATTCCTTACAGTTGAAACTGACAGTTTAAACCTCTGAGATGGCTTTTTGTAGCCTTCCCCTAAACCAGGAGACTGAACAATCTTTGTTTTCAGATCTTTTGAGAGTTGCTTTGAGGATCCCATGCTGTCACTCTTCAGAGGAGAGTCAAAGGGAAGGAAGCACAACTTGCAGTTGACCACCTTAAATACCTTTATATCTCATGATTGGACACACCTGTCTATAAAGTTCAAGGCTTAAAGAGCTCATCCAACTAATTTGGTGTTGTAAGTAATCCGCATTGAGCAGTGACAGGCATTCAAATCAGCAAAATTACAAGGGGACCCACATTTTTGCACAGCCAGTTTTTCACATTTGATTTAATTTCATACAACTAAATACTGCTTCGCTAAAAATCTTTGTTCAGAAAACACCCCAGTACTCAGATGTTCCTAGGAAATGAAAGACATACCACTGTTATCTTTTTTGTTGAAAGGAGAGTCAATTATTATGCAGGCTGAGAGTGGTTCACAAACATTTTCATATGACTGTATTTATTTATTCACATACTGCACTTTTGACACTATTTATTTTGAATAAAAGCACTTAATCACTTTTACACCGACCCTTGCTGAGCACATGTATCCTAATTTGCCTGTCTCATCCTTATTATATTATCAACGGTTCCGGGTTCAAGCTACCAAAGGACGTAGAGCCAACCCAGACCATCACAGTGCATTTTAGAGAAACTGGAACCAAAGCAGTTTTCTAACATACTGAGGTATTGTTTTGTTGTGAAAATGTGTTCCCAAAAGACATTTTAACCTCTGTAAGAAAACAGACAGACCAGAATAAAGAGTTGGGGTGCCACCCTGGTAATCCAAATGCAGCAATGCAAAAGAAAATAATTGTGAAATGGTCTTTCCAGTCACAAGTTCCAAAGTGAACTGCTTCAAGATCGTTCTGGCAGGAAGAGGCGGGTCCAGGCAGACCGGATGTGATGTCAGAGATGTTACAGCTGTCAATCATCCAAAGAGAAAAGGCATTAGGACACAGCGCCAAGCCCTGGAGTGGCAGGGAATCACAATCACCAAAGCCCTTAAGCTTTTCCCTATGTGCACACGTGTGACACTTCTAAAGTTCTTTTATATTGGTGCATACATTAATACTGGAAATACTTAAACTGTGTCACAGATGGCCGAGGCCCTTGCACGGCCGGGACGCATCTTCCTTGTGTGGTCCTGGGGAACAAGCATGGACAGAGCATTACCTCCCCCAGAACACTAGATGGCAACCCCCCTGGGACATGGAGTTGGATACAGCCCTGTTGGGATCTGGAGGTGCCACCAGGTGGCACTGCAGCTGTAACTGAGCCAGTGTGGATGTTTCTTCCACCATACCTAGGAGTGCAGCTGGAAGTGGGGCAATGAGCACCTGGAGCACTTCCAGGTGACTTATATAAGGGGCCAGCAGACATTACTCGGTGAGCCAGAGTCTGGAGGAGGGAGACAAAGCTTGCCAGGAGGAGTGGAGGAGAAAAGAGAAGAGAGAGAAAGTATTGTGTGTAATCGTTTGCTTATTGGGACTGTGTTGTGCCTGAGGCATGTGGGGAAAACATTGCCCACAGGTGAAGAAAAAGAAAATAAAACATCTGTGTTTTATCAGTGTGCCTCCTGTGTCTGTCTGTGTTGGGTTGAGTGGCTGCTATGCCCTCTGTCTTTGTCACAACTGTTAGCCCTTATTTTCACATTTATCCTGCAGTTCTTACCTATTTAACATTCATTCAGCATAGAATATTTCAAATACAGAGCAAAATTACCTCAACACTGGCCGAAACTGGCTACCTGATCTTTGAGACCTTAGCTGCTCTGCTCATGAGCCATTTCTTTCTGGATTTGCCCTGAATTCAGAAAAGCTTAGCAAAATTCAGGGGCAGTCACAGCTACTCCTGCTGCGTATCTCATTCTCTGATGGCTGCCTATGAAAGGCCTGAACAATTTAGCAGAAGCCAAAGGCTAATCACTACCCTTGAAAGAATGTAACCTAAATGAGCACAGTTTGCTTTATTAATAATTACTGGTCCTTGCTAAATGTCAGTAAACAGCAGGATGCGATAGTCCATATCACAGGACATTTGGAGATAATATGATAACTGACTAGAGCCATTTATTTTGTATAGCTGAGTTCTAAAAAATGTACTTACCTGCATGACAGGTGAGGAGGCTCCGGGAGCAAATGGGTACGGTGGTGGAATGGAGGCACGCCATGAGTGGAAACATTTCTGGCAGAATGGTGCAAGTGAGAAGACCTGACAGCTGTTTTAACTCTGACATCCTGGTAAAGGATGTCCGTTTGGTCATATAGAGAAATATATTAATAGAATTGATGATTTATGTGTTTTCAAAGAGAATCATGAGCACATAAGATAAGTATTATATTTTATTGAGCACTAGTATTGTAAGGTGTGATGGGTGTCAGAGAACCTCAAATCCCTAAACATGATCACACCAAGTCCCAGGTTCAAATAAAGGAAGATTTATTAAACAATTCCTCCTCAAAGTAACAAAAGCACAAACAAGTTTTCTCTCTCCACAATTCCTCTTCTCCTTCCAACTCCTCTCACCACCGCACTGCCCTCCTCCAGTTGAGTGTTGCATTCCTCCCTGCCAGCTCCGACTCGCCTGGGTAAGGGAGTGCGGTCCCTTTTATTAAGGACCTGGGAATACTTCTGGTGCCACTGCCCGATGGAAGCACTTCTGGGTAATGTGAAAGTCCATTATAACAGGGAGCTTGTCTCCCTGCAGAGCCCTCTTGTGGCACCCAGTGACCCCAGCAGGGCTGTTCTGCCGGACTACATCTCCTGGCATGTCCTGCTGGCTTCCTACTGGGCACTGATATCCAAGGCCACTGTCCATCTTTGTCCTGGGGTAATAGAGTCGCCAAAGACGTCTTCTTCTGGTGTTCTGTCTGTCCATCTTCTCTGGCTATCACTTTTGGGTCTGGCTCCTTCCTCTGTTGGGTTGCCCATCTGCCTGTTCAGAGCCTCCTGTCTGGGTAAGGAACCATTTTATGATGCCATTTCCTTCTCACCATCAACGTCACTTCCATCGAGATTCCTTTCCGTTTCCTGTGTGTTAATCATTTTCTGCCATGTATAAGACCCATGAAGCATTGTTTAGGTCGTCAAATGTTTGTATTATTCATCTTTCACGATTACTCGGATCCACCAACATTATACAGGGAATTCCCCCAACCCTTGATCTATTTTGCTTGTCCTTTATTTATTCACTATATATTTTTTATTTTTCGGAGTAAGCTAGAAACCACCAATATATTATAAGTCAAAGGTCAAGTATGTGACAAGGGGTGGAGAAAGTAAACTAACTCCTCTCTTCCTGATGGGGAATGTAAACTTTTAGGCTGGAAATATTAGTGGTGAACACTGGACCGGTACTAGGCAAGAATAGGGCCTGTCAAGTACAACATGACAAATTGAACGAGTGTTATGCACATTAAGCTGGGAAAATATTGGTGGAACCAGTTGGAGGCAGGATCGAGGGAATGGAATGTTGGAAGACAGATGAGGATGTCACAATGTCAAATGTGTAGTGATAAGAACTGTAATAAAATTAAGGTTTGCTTGTCACTGGGCACTCATTTCAGTTGATCTGAGTCTGTGTGTGCGTCACACAATAAAGCCTGATTCTCCTGCCTTTTCTGAGACTCTGTGTGCCTTACTTTGAAGAGAGGGTGCCCCGACTCATCACGACAGCCATGTGAGTGGCAGCAGAATACCCGGCTGAAAATGGAGGCTTCCACGCAACTGTTGTTACGGTTCTGCCTTTGTCCAGAAACTGTTTCATAAGCTTTTATGACCTTAGTCTCGGAAAGTCTTTCTCCCGTGGGGCGACTGGGATCTTTTCCTGAATAAGATCAAACACAGTTGCATAGCGTGCGACAGGAGCTTCCACCTGCAGCTAAATTCACTTCAGTGCACATGTATTTTGTGAGCATGCCCGTGTCGATCAAACAGAGGAAGCTCTGCAGTTTACTTGTGACTTTACGCTGTTGGAAGATAAGTAAATAGATCAAGGTAAATAACATTCAGTCTGGCTTTAATATAAGTAACATATACATGGTTTTCATATAAAGGCCATCACAAAACGTAATCACAAACAGGACTTTGCACCATACCTTGGCGAGCTCTGTACGCCGTGCTTTTTATTTGAAGGACAGATGTGGGGCAGACTGACTGGCAGGATGATGCCTGACCTCTTGCTGCATCAAAACGGTGCCATCTTTCGCTTTTATGCCTGGTGCAGCTGCATTGTTCTTATGTGTGAGTGGGCGTTTCTTGTGGGGAAGGCTTCTGTTCTCTTACTCTGATGTAGAACCCTCATCCTCACCTCTGCTATAGCACGTCTTTATTTGAAAACAGCAGTGTCAGATTGGGGCAAGCATGAACGCGACTGAGAGAATAAAACTGAATTAAAAAAAAACCTCTAACCTTTACAAGTACGATAAATTTAGACCGGCTGTTACAGACTCAAATCAAAGGTATGTTTTTATTCTAGATGGTAAGAATAAGAGCAGCTCTCTACTCAAAACGGAGGCGTCCGGGGTCAAACCACAAACTTCTTGATTATGAGTCAGCAGTTCTTACTGCTGCACCACCAAAGCGGTTGTATTAAACATGTGTCACTGTCACACCATAACGCGAGTTCTTTTTCTGCATTTATATTCCTGAATAAAAGTGCACTTGTTTTGTTATATTTGTACCTTTTGTGAAAGTGTTTATTTGATATTTGGACTTCAGGCTTCACACATTATACTACACTTCAAGTCTATACTTTGTCATTTATTACTAAAACATGAACAACGTTTCCGTTTTAACGATGTGTTTACATAGATTGTTGTAGACACGGAACACACATGAAATGTATGTATTCCATCCATCCATCCATCCATTTTCCAACCCACTGAATCCGAACACAGGGTCATGGGGGTCTGCTGGAGCCAATCCCAGCCAACACAGGGCACAAGGCAGGAACCAATCCCAGGTAGGGTGCCAACCCACTGCAGGACACACACAAACACACCCACACACCAAGCACACACTAGGGCCAATTTAGAATCGCCAATCCACCTAACCTGCATGTCTTTGGACTGTGGGAGGAAACCGGAGCGCCCGGAGGAAACCCACGCAGACACGGGGAGAACATGCAAACTCCACGCAGGGAGGACCCGGGAAATGAACCCGGGTCTCCTAACTACAAGGCTGTATGTATTCCAAATAACGATATATTATTTACCCTCTACAACTCCCGGCAATTCACACACAGGTAAACAGACTTGAGCTGAGAGAACTTTCTGCCCTTTCTGCGTTGGTGGGGGTGTGAAATAGTCAGGCTGCTTGCTGCTTGTGCTGATTGACTCATTTACAACACAAAAGACACTGATGGTAGAGGTGTGAAGGGATTTAAGGTGGGCCGGGATTACGATTTTTGTCGTAGGCTTTGGTAATTCTAGTATTAATAAAGACTTGTTTTCTTTTGATCATTTAGATTGTTTTCTTCTGTGCCCCCCAATTTTACACCACTGATCCATTCAGGTACATTATAGAGGCCCAGAATTTGAGTGTGTGTAGAGGTGCCAGTGCACAGGGTATCACATAGAACAAATTCTGCAAACTTTGTTTCAATCATTACTTCTATATATTCACAGAAAAAAAAAAACTCATACATTTTTTATATCGAAATATGCAACATGAATGACTCAAATCAAGGTCTCAAAGGAATCTTTGTATCATGTGGTGGTTACAGAATTTAGCCGTTGCAGTCTTTTTTTGTCTTTTAAGCCAGGCGATTCTTGGAATCAATGGGGCATTCTGTAGGTGGCAAAATCTAACAGAGTTGTCTTCTCTCTCTCTCTCCTTAAGTTATGACATCTCTCTTTTTGTAAAATCCTTTACATTTATTGTGACTTGCTGACTGATATAATATATGTTAGATGTTGCATCAGTCAAAGAAATGGACAACTGATATGTTCTTATAGTCTGGTTGATTATTAATGAAGTTACTTTTATCGAAACATGAAGCATGTTAATCTTAAAGTCCCAAGCTTCCATGTCACTTATTCTTACAAGCATATATACACACTGGTTAGTTTATGTAAACGAGACATTTAAATAGATATGTCTGGAGAAAACCATGAGTGAGTTTTGCTTAAAAATGATTGGGAATAAATTAGACAGCTCACTAAGTGTCACTTGTACTGTATACACCAAACCAACACATCATGAAGGCGATGCTCAAAGTAGGGGTGGTGATTTTGAACTGCAAACAGCAGTAGAGCTCTAGTTGACCTGGTCTGACAGAGAGCAGGCTTCTGACTACAATAAACTGTCTACAGCCAGAAAGTCTCTCAAAAAAGCCCCTCTAAACATTGTGGGTACTCGGGAGGAAAGACAGGCATCCTGGCCAGGATGCAGAAGATTTTATACCCAGTTAGGAGGCCATTATAGAAAGACCGGGAATATGGACTCACCAGAAGTCATCTCCCATACAGAAGGTGGCAGGTTGAGGCTACACTTGATTAGGACACCCGCAGGGTTGCATGGGGGGTTGCAGGGATCTATCTATCTATCTATCTATCTATCTATCTATCTATCTATCTATCTATCTATCTATCTATCTATCTATCTATCTAGAGTTTGCTCACTTAATTATATCTTGATTTGCATACTGATAATTATCAGCAGAGTCGACACAGGGAGCAAATGATGTTAAATGCTGAACGACTGCAGCCATTTCAGTGTCACCCTCTCTCATGCGGTGTTTCTTGACCTTTCAGGAGGGCGGTTGACATTGGTGAATTGGGCGTGATTGTCAGAGCAAGTACCACCCACTACATGACCCACTACCATTATAAACAACAGAAATTTGCAATCCACCTGTGGAAGCCCATGACCCAAAAGTGACCGCTGCTCTCATGTGCTCATTGATAAATGACAAAAAGAACACCTGGAAATGTACAGAAAAAATAATGATAGTAAAGATAAAACCCTTAAAAAACAAGAACAAAAATGGATCACTATAAAACAAATTTAGATGTTTACTGCATCCCAATAAAATGGATCAAACCCAGTGTTCTAACTTATTTCTAAATTGACCACAAATATAAAAGAAATGGGAAATAATCCATCCATCCATCCAGTTTCCAACCCGCTGAATCCGAACACAGGGTCACGGGGGTCTGCTGGAGCCAATCCCAGCTAACACAGGGCACAAGGCAGGAACCAAACCTGAGCAGGGTGCAAACCCACTGCAGGACACACACAAACACACCCACACACCAAGCACACACTAGAGACAATTTAGAATCGCCAATGCACCTAACCTGCATGTCTTTGGACTGTGGGAGGAAACCGGAGCACTCGGAGGAAACCCATGCAGACACGGGGAGAACATGTAAAACTCACGCAGGGAGGAGCCGGGAAGCGAACCCAGGTCCCCAGATCTCCCAACTGCGAGGCAGCAGCGCTACCCACTGCGCCACCGTGCCGCCCATGGGAAATAATAAATTGCTTAATTAAGGCAGGGGTCCAATGAAAAGTAGATATTGCTGGGCATGAAAGCTTGTAGTCACCCCTGCAGGACTGAATTTGGGGACCACTGGTATAAATCCACCTAATTAGTAACTGAATCAAGACCAAGAATACCATATTTCTTTATTGTCCTTTCCTACAAGCTGCAGATTTAATAAGTTAACTTTAAGAGTCTTCTCAAATAATTTGGTGAAGTGTGTTTTGTCTGTTTCAACTTACATTTTCATTTGAATGAGCTTCACAAAATGAAATTCCATTCATTTGTTACAGCAATAAAAGTAAAGCCTTACTAGGTGTTGGGCACACAATCTAAACTAATAGACTGTTATAAAAATGAAAGCACTGAATCTCACATCATTGCTGCACGCTACGAAGTGCTGAGGATCAAAACTTCACACCTGCTGTGACCAAGAAAATTAAATAGAGTCTGATTTTTTTAAATTTAATTTCCAATGGTACAGAGAGCTTTGAGGTCTAAAAACAGCTAACACAATGTGACTCCTTTAACAAGTTTACCTGCCTTTAAACGTTAGTTGTTCATATCAGAAAACAAAACCCAAGAGCAGGTACTGCATCGGCACTTTGATAACAAAATTACACTCTGTCTGAAGGGCCATACTAGCTGACACCAATATATTTCCTTCAAAGTGGAAATAATTTAGTGGCTTCTTTGGTGGATCACAAATTTAAGAATTGAATAATGCAATCAAAAGCTGTACATCTGATGTAGTCTTACACACTAACCTGTTTTAAAGGCTAATTAAATATTTCAATATTCTGTGCTGTTTATTTTAATTGATTAAAATCTGTCAAATTTTCATCATATTTTGCTGCACTTATGGTAAGATAGACAAAAAGGCGGAATACAGCTAATAATTCATGCTTTTCATGTTTAATTATCCGTTCATCCATCCATCGTTGATGGATGGAGTGCTGCTAAGATGGTAGTCCTTCTGACAGGATCTCCCACCTTGACAGATGACATCTGAAGCACCTTTAGAGTGACCGTTGGGTTCTTAGTCAGCCTCCATGACTAGATGTATAATTCTTGGTAGAGTCCTGGTGGTTCCAAACTTCTTCTATTTCACGGGTGTCGAACTCCGGTCCTGGAGAGCTGCAGTGGCTGCAGGTTTTCATTCTAACCATCTTCTTCATTAGTGACCAGTTTTTGCTGCTAATTAACTTCTTTTGCCTTAATTTTAGTTGATGTGACTCAGGCCCCTTAGTTGTTTCTTTTTCCTTAATTAGTAGCCAAACAATAACAAGACACAAAACGAGCAGCCACATGACCGGCTCGCCTGTGCCCATCACACAATATCTGAAAATAAAGAAAGGTGAAGGTCTCAGTAAGGTTGATCTGCTCAGGTCACAAAAACATTTTGATGACTAGGGGGCTTCACCCCCTGCTCGCTTCGCTTGACAACCCATGGCCTGCGCTACGCGCCTGCCACTTCACATTTCTGTTGCTTACGTTGTGAAGAGGGCGGACTAAATGCACCCCAAGGAGATGCAGTCACTCCTCTGAAACCCCCTCTTAAGTGGTGATACAATGGGAAACAAATACAGGTTTTTTTTTACCTCCTCTTTGCTCAGTCAGCTGCTGGGTTGCTGCCGTGCCGCGTGATCTGCATCTCTAACATTTAAAAGCCTGTAAAGCAACTGTCCTTTTGTCTCACAGCATTGTCTCTCTTCTCCTCCAGACATCCTCTGCTCCTGGAGGGGTCCTGCTCCCAAGGCGTGCCCCCTTATGAAGAGGAAGATTTTCTATTCTTTTAATTGAGAGACAGAACTGTCCCCTCCGACTACACACGGCGCTCGATTTACTCCTGAAAGAGACTTATGTTTGTTTGAAGTGTTTGAATAACATTTCTGTCTTTAAAATCTCCTGTGTGTCTGTGCAACTCTTTGATCCAAGCGTGAAAGCGTATGTGGATTTCACTTTCACCAAACAACAAATGTTTTAATTCTCACAGATACTCCTCTTCATTGGGAAGAAACACTACTTTTAATAATAATAATAATAATTCTTGGCATTTATATAGCTCTTTTCTCACTACTCAAAGCGCTCAACAATTGCAGGTTAAGGGCCTTGCTCAAGGGCCCAACAGAGCAGAGTCCCTTTTGGCATTTACGGGACTCGAACCGGCAACCTTCCAACCTTCCAATTGCCAGTGCAGCTCTACAAGTCTCTGACTTAAAGTTTAAAGCCGAACAATATCTACATACTTCTGTCATATCACCTATGTCTATATATTCAATGTCTATTCACTTTTACCTTTTCATCAATATCACATTGAATTTTGATTCCGTGTTTGGAATTACATCGTGACAACGCAACGTATAACTGCCCTTGAGTGAATATCGTTTCTTTCTCTCTACATGAACTGTGTCTGACAATAGCATTCATACAAATGAGAAATGATTGAACTGTATGTGTGGTTGTAAATGTTTTAGATGTGGGCAGGCCTTTTCCAAATCTCTTTGCATAAAGTCTTGTCTTGCGGGGCTTGAAATTTTCTCTTGCTGGATTTCACTTTCACCAAACAACAAATCTTTTAATTCTTGCGGATACGTCTCTTCATTGGGAAGAAACACTACTTTTCCCTGATGGCAACACAAATTAAACAATCTACAAGTCTCCGACTTAAAGTTTAAATCCGATCAATATATTCGATCTCCTTTCTCTGTTCTTTTATTTCACCGATTAATAATTTCCGTTTGCGCTAATTCGATCTTTACTATCATTTTTTTGAGACTTTCGATTTTTTAGTACTTCCATTATATCTAACCTGCTCTGCATGCTTGCACCAACGTCTTTGAATTCTTTACGACATTCTACTTTGTCATCTACTCTTTGCCTTTTATTTCCGGCCCAAGGTGTGGTTAAATCTCTTGGCACTAAGTCTCGTCTCGCGGGACGTGAAAGTGTCTCTCTGAGAAAGTCATGTCTCGTCTCTCCTCCCAAGATTTTTTATATTATAATAGAGAGATGTTCTTAGAAAAAACAGAAAAATCAACAGTTTTGGAAATGTCTGCTGTGGTAGAATGAGAGCAGCAACAAGCCATGGAATTAAATAACAGGTTTAGTACTTCTGTAATAAATTATTTCATCGAAGGTCGCACATGGCACAGCAAGCCTCTTGCGTGAGACATGAACAATCACTGTGCCAGAGTGTTCCCATGTTTAATAACATGCTTTCATTCCTATCATCATGAAAAAGATATCACGTATACATCTCAGTATTTTAATTATTCAGAGAGCTGTAATATCACGAATGTAATGGATTATGTGTCCTGTCGGAGAAAGAGAAAGCCTGTTTAAGAAGCAGGTAGTGATTCACACACAGAGCACATAGAAAATCAAATACAGAACAAAGCATTTAACGTCCTACTTTAGTTACAATGGGATTTGAGAAACTAGTAAATTAAACGATTTTAAGATGAAGTTTATGATGTTCTACTTTAATGGCAAAATAAACTACATGATTAAAGTGGAAATTTCGAAATTAAAGTTGACATTTCGTGCTTTTTTCCCACTGTGTGCCTATTTTTTTTTGTCTGTACCCTAATAAGCTTTCATATGACACTCAGACGGTGGGCTACGACTCGCCTTTTCATGGCGACTTTGATATGTGACTTCTTTTTTATTTCGGGCACTGTGTGACTTTGTGAACTTGAGCTTTCGAGTTTCTCCGACACTCTGTCACTCAATCAACTTTCTTTTGTTGATTATACCACTGTTTAAACCAACAAATAGTACATTTTTCCTTTGCCTCCATTTGGTATTCGCTGAAATTATTATATTTTCCCCCCGTGCTTTTCCCATTGTCTTTTCACAGAAGGCTATTTATATTGATTTGCATATTCAAAGAGGTATAATTCTGGGAGGAGTTGGGGCGGGACAGAAGGCGCGTGCACGTGTGTTACTTTTCACGCTGATTGGGATTTATGTAGCGGAAGAACGTGAACGTTTGTGTACATACAGATTCCTGCATCTGGATTTTCTGTGCGTACGCACATTCCCGCTTTTGTGCTTACGCCATGTTATAGTGTGAGTTCTACGCACGGCATTATACATGAGGCCCCAGGTCTCTAAACAAATCCAAATCATATTATGTGATATCATCTACTGTTGAATTCTGCTCTGTACTTGTAATATGTTTATTTTACTATTATATTGTATTGAGGATTACTTGTGTTCTGTTCTGTGTATTGTATTGCACTGCACGCCCAACCTACCTGGGAAGGGGTTTCCCTTTGAACTGCCTTTCCCAAGGTTTCTTCCATTTTTTTTCCTACAAGGGTATTTTGGGAGTTTTTTCTCAAGGCTCGGAGTGGGGGGGGGGGTCAGGGATGGGGGGGTTTTGGGAGTTGGGTAGGGGTTGTGGGGACCTATCAAAAGGCAGGACATGTTAAAGCCCATTGCGGCACTTCTTGTGTGATTTTGGGCTATACAAAGATAAATTGCGTTGTAATTTGGAGGGCCACAGCAAAGGGCCTGAATACTTGAGGGAAATGAGTGATTTCAGTTGTTGATTTTTAATGGATTTGATAACCTTTATTTTGAATATGGATTTGTTTTGTCTTTATGGGTTATGGTCAAAAATGGCAAATTTGTCCATTTAAAATGAAATCTACAACACAATAAAGTGTGCGGAAAGAGAAGGGGTTTGAATTTGCACCGAATCCACTGTATTAGCCTGATAAACTTAAAGCTACAAGGTTACCTGTTTAGTTTGGCTTTGCTGTGTGATGCTTAGCAAGTCACTTAACTGCCAGGGTTCCAGCTGAAAAATAATAAACTGTCCTAACGTAAAGAGATCAACCAAATACACATTACTGAAAAGAACACTGTCGGGAAATCGAGACATGGCACAACTTAGCTTCTATCACTGCTAGTTTCCTCTGGCTTTTTCCATGTTTTGGGTTATCGCAGTGCAGGTACAGTATTTATTGCTTTCCTACTGCATTCTTCTTTTTGCCATCTCCTTACTATGTCCAAACTCCGGCATAGATTTCTCCACTCTATTCTTCCTCCCAATTTTTGGTCTTCTTCTTCTTTCTCCTGGCAGCTGTATCTCTAATACTTTTCTTAACACACTCTTCAGCCCACTTGACTCATCTCTCCACCATCATTCACCATCATTCTTTCTCCTTTAAGCTCCCCTAATATTCCTTTTCGTCTTAAACTGGTTTGTTTATTCTGTGTGACCTGTAGGCCTCACAATTCCTCCAATTTTCTTTTCCTTCTTCTCTTCTCTTCTTTCACTCCTCCAGGCGAGTGTTGACCAGCTCCCCTTCTGACTCTCACTCATCTGGTTGAATTTGAGTGGCTTCCTTTATGCCAGACTCTGGAGCTCGTCTGGTGTTACCAAACTACAAGCTCGAAGCACTTCTAGGTCAGGTAGAAGTTCCTTAAAACGGGGACTGTCCGTCACTGTAGCTCCCCCTGGCGCCACCCATGGTAATCAGCAGGGTTGTGTAATGGAACTGCAAATCACAGCCTGCTCTGCAGGTATCCATACAGGCACCATAACCAAGGAAGACTGCCACCAATTATATTAGGGGAGCAAACAGTTCATGCAATTGGTCTCTTCCTGTCCTTCAGTTAAACTAGCCGTCCAGCTGGGTAAGGATCCTCAAACCATCCCTGCCAGAGAATACCAGGCCATGGATGGTGGACCTGACATCTGCCTATCCATTTCAGTATTTTCTTCCTTTAATCTTTCACTCAGTCGTCACATTTTTTTGCCCTATGTAACAGTGCCTCACTCACTTTTTCTTTTGACTTGGCAGGTCTGTCTGTATAGGAGATACTGTACTTTAACTTTTTCTGTTGGTGGATATCAGGCCACAGACCTTAACCTGCATTTGGTCAAACTAAACAGGAGTGCAGCGCATGCTAGAAGGCAAAGCAGGATTCATAGCATTTTGCATAATTAGATTGTGCAGGTTTCAGTCCCCATGTAAAAAAATAACCTTGAGCCTGTGATAATGATTCTGTAACATTTTCTGTTTTTTGAGAAACTGTAAAATGTTATGGCACTTTGCTAGTTAGCCAGGATAAGTTATCCAGGTATGATCATTTTAGGAAAAAAGACAGGGGTGGTGATTCTGTTTTTTAATCTAAAAGAAGAAACATTTCAGTTCTCTTTCAGAAGATGGAAACTTTGCAAAAAGCCCTCTCACACACAAGAAACCTTTTCATTTTTTTGTTTGGGGATATGCAATCTGCAACAAAAGAAAGGTAGCCATTTAAGCTAAATGTGCAGAAAGAGAAGGGGTCTGAATATGCATTGAATCCACTGTGTCGGCATAGTAAATTCTAAGCCACACAGTTATCTTGTTTAGTTTGGCTTTGCTATGTGATGCTTAGCAAGTCACTTAACCTGTCTGGGGTTATCGCAGTGCAGGTACAGTATTTATTGCTTTCCCACTGTATTCTTCTCTTCGCCATCTTGTTACTATGTCCAAACTCCGGCATAGATTTCTCCACTCTATTCTTCCTCCCAATTTTTGGTCTTTTTCTTCTTCTTTCTCCTGGCGGCTCCATCTCTAATACTTTCATTAACACACGGTTCATCCCACTTGAGTCATCTCTCCACCATCATTCACCATCATTCTTTCTCCTTTAAGTTCCCCTAATATTCCTTTTCTTCTTAAACTGTTTTGTTTATTCTGTGTGACCTGTAGGCCTCCAAACCCTCCAACTCAAAAACACCAACAGAGTCCTGCATTCACATAACATTTTATTTTAGTAAATACCTTCACGCGTTATTCATAAATGCAGTCACAATTCCTCCAATTCTCTCTTCCTTCTTCTCTTTCTTCCTTTCCTTTCCTTTCACTCAACCAGGCGAGTGTTGACAAGCTCCCCTTCTGACTCTCACTCATCTGGTTGAATTTCAGTAGATTCCTTTATACCAGACTCTGGAGCTCTTCTGGTGTTACCAAACTACAGGTTGGAAGCACTTCCAGGTCAGGTGGAAGTTACTTAAAGCGGGGAATGTTCATCACTGCAGCTCCCCCTGGTGGCACCCATGGAACTCAGCAGGGCTGTCTAATTGAACTGCAAATCTCAGCCTGCTCTGCAGGTATCCATACAGGCACCGTAGCCCGGGAAGACTGCCACCAATTGTATTAGGGGAGCAAACAGTTCATGCAATTGGTCTCCTCCTATCCTTCAGTTAAACTAGCACCCTAGCTGGGTAAGGAACCTTGAACCATCCCTGCCTGACAATACCAGGCCATGCATAGCATCCAAGAGATCCTATCTGCCTATCCATGGAAGTATTTTCTTCCCTTGATCTTTCATTCAGTCTTCAACATTGCCACACTAACTTTTCCGTTTAACTTGGCATGTCTGTATATATTGGAGATATTTTAAACTTGTCTGCTGGTGTATGTCAGGCCATGGGCCGTAACCTGCATTTGGTCAAACTAAACAGGAGTGCAGTGCATGCTGGAAGGCAAAGCAGGTTTCATAGCATTTTGCATATTTAGATTGTGCAGGTTTCAATTCCCATGTAAAAATAACCTTGAGCTTGTGAAATGATTCGGTAACATTTTCTGTGTTTTGCGAAACTGTAAAATGTCATGGCGCTGTGCTAGTTTGCCGGGATAAGTTATCCAGGTAAGATCATTTTAGGCTTAAAGAGTGGGGCGGTGATTCAGTTTTTTTTTTTCTAAAAGAAGAAACATTTCAGTTTTCTCTCAGATGATGGACATTTTGCAAATAGCCCCCCTCACACACATGAAATCTTTTGATTTTTTGTTTGCGGATACGTAATCTGAAACAAAAGGAAGGCAGGCATCTAGAATTTCAAATGGCCCAAATGTAGACAGTAGTAGATAATAGGGGGCGTAGCAGCACCCCAAACCTCAGATACAATTGCACAACACCATGTTCCAGATGCAAATAATAGTTTATTAATAGGGAAATACCTATCAACGGGCTTCTCTTCACAATACACAACAGAACTGTCTTTTCCCTGAGTGTTTATCACTACCTTCCACTCTTCTCAACAAGCCTTGTCCAAGTCCTCCTGACTCTCTCAGGTGAAGCAGAGCAGTCTCCTTTCTGCCCAACATAAGAGTACTTGAGGCCCCACCACAATGCATCCAGAAAGCTTTTAGGTTAGGCGGAACCTCCCTAAACTGGGGACACCTTCTCCTGCCAGCTCCATCTGGTGGCTCCCACACAATACAGAAGGGCTTACCATTGGGACTACAAGTCAAGTCAAGTCAAGTCAACTTTATTTATAAAGCACTTTACATACAACAGCCACTGACCAAAGTGCTGAACATAGGCTAAAATAAATTTTAAACAAAAACAAAATAATAAATAAGTAAAATAAAATACAGTAAATTAAACTAATTAAAACATAGTAAACACAACTAAACAGAGTTAAAACAGAGTAAAATCAACTGCTCACACAGGATCAAACGCCAAACCAAAGAGGTAAGTCTTAAGAGCAGACAAAAATGGGCAGTGAGGAGGCCTGTCTAATGTGGATCGGCAGTGAATTCCAGAGCCTTGGAGCCACAACGGAAAAAGCCCTATCCCCCCTGAGCTTTCGCTGAGTCCTAGGCACATCCAGAAGCAGCTGACCAACTGATCTGAGTGAGCGGGAAGGAGATTGCATATGCAGCAGCTCAGCGAGGTAGGACGGATCATGCCCTTTTATGGACTTAAAAACAAATAAAAGAATCTTAAAATGAACTCTAAACTGAACAGGCAGCCAGTGCAGTGAGGATAACACAGGTGTAATGTGCTCATTCTTTCACGAGCCAGTTAAAAGGCGTACAGCAGCATTTTGCACCAGCTGGAGCCGAGACAGGGTGGACTGGCTAACACCAACATACAACGAATTACAATAGTCAAACCGGGTTGTAATAAAGGCATGGATTACTGTTGTAAATTGATCTTTGGAAAGAATGTTTTTTATCTCCGCCAAACGTCTTAGCTGAAAAAAAACAAGATTTCACCACCGCGCTGATCTGACCATCTAGTCTAAAATCCTCATCTATCCTAAAACCCAAATTTGTAATAACAGGTGTACCATATTGTGCTAGGGGACCCAAATCCACAGGAGCAGAAGTAGAAATAGATCCACTGGTGCCCCCAGGACCAAAAACTATAACCTCTGTCTTATTTTCATTAAAATTTAAGAAGTTCACTGCCATCCAAGCTTTCACCTCTTCTAGGCACATAACCAAAGTTTGTATGGAGTAAGCATCCTTGCGTTTGAGGGGTACATAAACCTGAGTATCGTCTGCATAACAATGGAAAGCAATTTTATGCTTTCTAAGAATAGAGCCAAGAGGCAGGAGATACAAAGAAAATAGCAGAGGACCAAGTATGGAGCCTTGTGGAACCCCACATGATAGTGAAGCAGAGGAGGATCTAAATTCATCTAGCCTCACTGAAAAAGTTCTTTGAGTCAAGTACGATTTAAACCACGCCAAGGCAGTACCACGAATGCCCACACAATGCTCCAGACGAGATAATAAAATACTATGATCTATAGTATCAAAAGCAGCTGTTAAATCGAGCAGAACTAAAATCACATAATCCCCTGAGTCTGTTGCCAAAAGGATGTCATTACAAACCTTCAGTAATGCGGTTTCAGTACTGTGAAGCGGCTTAAAACCAGATTGAAACACTTCGAGCACATCACTTTCATCTAAAAAGGCTTTCAATTGAATATACACACTTCTCTCCAAAATTTTGGACAGAAATGGAAGCTTGGAAATCGGTCTAAAATTGGATAGCACAGTGGGATCTAGGCTTGGTTTTTTGATCAATGGTTGCACTATGGAATGTTTAAACAAATTAGGAACTACGCCTGAGGAAAGGCTGCTATTGATAATAGCAAGAACAGATGGCCCTAAAACAGAAATAATCTCTTTAAAAAGAGAAGGTGGGACAACATCAAAAGGAGAACCTGAGGGCTTCGATTGACCAACAATCTCATGTAAACAAGATAGAGTCACCG
The DNA here is from genome assembly GCF_900747795.2 of Erpetoichthys calabaricus. Classification (NCBI taxonomy): domain Eukaryota; kingdom Metazoa; phylum Chordata; class Cladistia; order Polypteriformes; family Polypteridae; genus Erpetoichthys; species Erpetoichthys calabaricus. The sequence continues at coordinate 16,496,419 of NC_041397.2, forward strand.
GCTCAAACTGATAAAAAACAGCAGAGCAGGGGAGAACAGCTAAGGGGTCATAAACAGTGAGAGGTATATGAGCCCTAACAACACCTATGCAGCCCTACAGGTGTGCACCCGGAAGACCCGCCAGAGAGTTGTAGCCACTTATTGGGCTGGGGAAACACGTGGCCCCTGAAGGCAAAAATCGTTCCACCCGTCCATCGTCGATTGCCTCCTGGCCTGGATGCCAGCCAACCCATGTCTATGACAAGACTTAATCCACTCAGATTTGTATGATTCTTTGTAGCACTAATATTTTCTACTATTGGTTTTGATGCAAAATCTAAATATAATTTTTAAGTAAAAACTTAAAGACAGTGTCTGTGTTTGAGTGCTAATAGTGTTACCGAAAGGTATAGATTGATAATTTCTTGTCTAACTGTGCTCTGTTAAGGGCATGAGAAGACCCTCTTGTGAATCCCCCTATTGGTGGTAAATTGGGTTGAAGTAAAGACAGTGAAGCAGATACCAAAGGTTTCCCTTGGGTTAAATATGCAGGGTACTGCACAGAAGGTGAGATGGGTAAGTGGTTGGAGATATCAGGTACCTACTGTGCATTTCTTCCAATACGTCTTAAAAAAAGAACTAAGAGTTTAGTTGGCACCTATCTTGTCATTGGAGATCTGATAACATGATAGCCACAGGGATGAAATTCAAATTCAGGAATCTGGAGCTGTCATCTTTGCCTTATTCACTCATTTCTTTACAGACATTCTTGTAAGTAATTTCAGTCTGTAGAATACACAGTAAGAAGCAAGAAATCCTCAGCTCTATATGCATGAAAATCTAATTATGCAGAAGTATCTGACTATTCATATTGTGTTCAGCTGGGTATATGAACAACCAGTTTATCCTCATGGGTGAAAATAATTAGCACTTAAAAAGAATAAAAATGAAATATTTATTTAAATTATTGGTATCTTGGTAATACACACAGGACAAATGATAACATAAACTATCTTGTGTGTGGAAAAAGCATCATGTTAGGAAAGGCTTAGATACTCAAAGGAAAGTGCAGGCCTCCACCGAGGGAAACAGCAGATCCTGGGTTACCAAATTTATAGAGAATTTGAAAAATATCTTTTATATTAGGCTCATATTAGTTTAGCCACTGTGTTGAAACTTAAGTAATTTATAAACAAACTAAAAATCAATTTAGTTTTATATTTTGTTTTGTGAGACAAACCAGACCTTGATTTGTATTGTTATTGCATAGTTATACATTGAAAAAATGAATTTTGAAGATTTTTGCACACTGAATTCAAAAATGAAAGCCATTTTTCTCTATAACATAATATTTTTTAACAAAAGACTTTTTTAACTCTCAGTTGTAGTTTTTTTATTATTATTTTTGTACTATAATTAAAATATCAATATTTTATTGTAATTATATTTGGTTGAGCTTAATATTTTCTAATATTAAAATCTATGTTTAAAGCAAAACAGTTATTTTATTTGATAGTAAGGTGAGAATATAGCTAGAGTTGAACACGGTGATGAGTCATAGCAGCAGGTAGCAGCATGTGGAGCCATTAGAGACATATCAGGAGATATAAATGGTGGGACAACAGAGCTTACAATTTCCATGGGGGGGCTTGCAGTTAGGAGACCAGGCTTTGCTTCCCAGGTCCTCCCTTCGTGGAGTTTGCATGTTCTCCCTATGTCTGCATGGGTTTCCTCCCACAGTCCAAAGACATGCAGGTTAGGTTCACTGGTGATTCTAAATTGTCCCTAGTGTGTGCTTGGTGTGTGTGTGTGCCCTGCAGTAGGCTGGCACCCTGCCCAGGGTTTGTTTCCTGCCTTGCGCTCTGTGTTGGCTGGGATTGGCTCCAGCAGACCCCGTGACCCTGTAGTTAGAATATAGCAAGTTGGATAATGGATAGATGGATGGATGGATGGATTTCCATTGGATTAAGAAGGAATGACAAAGCTGGAAAAAAAAAAAGCTACAGCTTTTTGCCAAAAACCTCAACAGGTCAAGCTTGGTGGATCCTGATAATGTGCTGATATCACTTTCATATTTAGCTTGGGTAATAATGAAGCAGTTAGATGAAAACATGGAGCCTGTTTTATGGATTTGTATCAAACATTTGCAGGTTTGTCTGTAGCAAAATTGAAAGATCATTTTTGACATGATTTTAGAAAATTGACTTTTGATGCAGACTCATATGGTGCAGTGAATGACTGGGAACAAGAAGTTTCTAAATTTTTAGATAGATAGATAGATAGATAGATAGATAGATAGATAGATAGATAGATAGATAGATAGATAGATAGATAGATAGATAGATATTGTGGCCTGCAGGGGGCACTCAGTTTCCCAAACCCCAAAACATGTTTTTATTTTTTCTGCGGGAAACGCTTCCGAAATTGTTTCCCACCACTGCAGCACAATACAAAGCACAAGAGCACAATCCTTTTCTTTCTTTTCTCTCTCTCTCTCTCTCTCTCTCTCTCTCTCTCTCTCATTCTCCTTCTTTTGCCTCCACTTTCGCATCCCCGTTATACCCTCTGATCTCCCATTTCAATTCAAACGCCTCCAATTTCCAGTAAGGCTCTGCTTTGCAATGACAATTAGTCTCAGGGACAAACCCTACAAAAGGTTGGCATTGATTTGAGGCAAGATTGCTTTTCACATGGCCAACTATACGTTGCATGCTCAAGAGTAAGCTCAGCGCACAGCTTGGTCATATTACAACCAGAGCGCCGAACTGACAACGTGGTATACAAAGAGATCCTTAACAAATAATAACAATTTTAAGGCAGTACTTCGCCGCTGCGAAGCGGGGGTATTTTGCTAAAGTAGATAGATAGATAGATAGATAGATAGATAGATAGATAGATAGATAGATAGATAGATAGATAGATAGATAGATAGATAGATAGATAGATAGATAGATATTGTGGCCTGCAGGGGGCACTCGGTTTTCCAAACCCCAAAACACGTTTTTATTTTTTCTGTGGGAAACACTTCCAAAATTGTTTCCCACTACTGCAGCACAGTACAAAGCACAAGAGCACAATCCTTTTCTTTCTTTTCTCTTTCTCTCTCATTCTCCTTCTTTTGCCTCCACTCCTCCTCCAGCAAGCATTCTCCACCTTCTCCCCACCTCCTCTGGCTCCTCGAGTGGTGGTGGCAGGCTCCTTTTATCCCGCACCAGGGAGTACTTCCAGTTGCCTGTTAGCATGGTGCGGAAGCACTACCAGGTGAGGTGGAAGCTCGACAAAGTAGGGCAGTCCCTGCAGCTCCCCCTGGTGGCACCCACAGAGTAAAACAGGGCTGTGCCCATGGAACCCTGTGGGAGTCCGAGGCACTGCTGCAACTCAGGGGGGCTGTCATCTAGAGTTCCAGGGAATGACCAGAATGACCAAAAAGGAAGAAATTTTAAAAAGGGAGAAATTAAAACTTGTCTAAATGTCAAGCTTTCTGGGGTTCCCTCAATGTTTGGCTCTCTACATCCGACAGACCCTCATGTTTAGGCCATTGTTTGGACCATATATCGTGCAAGAACTTACACCCTTATGATAAAGAGCAAACCAAAAGGCATCTTCAGCACAAGTTGTGCAGGCTACGTCAACCGACCCCAGGGGTTCACCACCTAATGGGAAACAAAGGGTTAAAGTTACTCCTCACAAAACTTCAGAAAAAAAAGAAATCGGTAATATAGGCAAATGTGGAGTGTCGTCTTATGCTATTTTGTGGTTTTTATAATCGTGATATGATATTTGTGATATTTGATTCTTTACCGGTGGTCCTAGCCTTCTAAGAGCCTCTCTCAGAATGTTAAAGCTGGCAAGGTTCGAACATAAGCATGTAGGGTATCGTTTTAGACTATTTCAAGGTCAGTGATTATGAATATGGTGCTATTTTTGAATCTTTTGCTAGGGTGTGATGGTGCAAGTTTGCTCCACGCTCCTGTCACGTTAAGGAGCCTCTTGAACCTGCTACTGCCGATAACATAACCAAGGGATGAGCCTAGCAAATGAGGACACTCACATAAAGCAAGGGGTAGGTGTGAAAGTGATTCAGTCCTTTTATTAATACCAAACAAATCAAGTGTCCAAAAGTGCAGTGCAAACGTTCAATCAAGAAATAAATAATCCATAAAAACAAGTGATTGTGGAGGTTAAAATCAAATAATCTAACCACTGTCTTAAAAGCCTTAACTTTAACCTTTGCCTTAATTCTTCGATCACACAACACTCCTGATACCTTCTTCCAATTGTTCCATCCACACTGCAGTCTATGAGTTATCTCTGCATCTAATTCTCCATCTTAGGCTACCACTGATCCTCGATATTTAAATGTATCCACTCTTGTCAATGGGCAACTTCTGAAACCTGATCATCATTAAACCTCAGATATTCTTTCTTCTTCCTATCACTGACTGAAGAGTATAAATCATGTTGTTTAATAGCTGAACAATAATATCCAAAGGTTTGACTTTATACTATGTATACGAGGAAGTACAGAGAAAGTATAGGAATCAGGAAAAAATCTGACCTTGAGATTATGATGAATATTGGCGTTTTAGACATTCCTGAGTCTGAAAATACCATTTTTGAAATTATGTCTATCTGTGTGTAAACAAGATAACTCAAAAACACTTTGACCTGGTTGGTAAGATTTTCTACCCTGCTTTATATCAAAAACTGCCTGTCCCCTGCGGCTCTGCCCACGTAGTAGTGAAACAGGACAAACTTTAAAACTCAATTAAGAAGAAATGTAAATCTGGCCAAGCAGAAGGTAGGTACGCTCTAACGTCAAGTGTTGGCACTGTATCTGATCGTGTTCAGCTCTGATGGGAGAGTGTCCCTGCATGGGGAGAAGAGCACGTGGCTGTAAAATCACCAGGTACCGTCTACAACACACGTAGCTTTGATCTCTCTCTCAAAAACGTCAAATATTACTCCTTATCAATCTGTAGATGATAATGTCTGTTGGACAAACAGGTATCACTAGCTAAGCGGAGGCAAGGTACGTTCCAACACGTGGTGAGAGGTACAGCGACACGAACGGAGGCTGGCACTGCCCCCCTCCCCTCGGCCCACAGCCTCTGTCTTGGATTTGTGCAAATAAATTGGTATCGCAAACAAACTATGATATGAGAAGTCGTAAAATCAATCGACATGTTCAAGCAAATTACAGAAAACAACCCAATCTAAATCCGTTAAGTAGTTCTCTCGTGTAAAATGGGCAGACATACATGCAGACAGACCGACTTTGAATTTTTTATATATATAGATAAGGAAACCTATCAACTTTTGGGCCACTTCCGACAACCGGAAGTGGTACTTTAACTGAATATTTTTACGAATTTTCAAGTAAACTATGGTTATAATTACAGATAGATGATTCACATTTTGTATAGATATTTATAATAATAAAAAGCCATCAGATATGAAATTTGAGAAGAATTACTCAACTGGAAGTAATGAAAATATAAAAACCATTATTAATTTTATTTTAATTTATATGTCATCAGTTTAACAATAACATGTAAACACTGAACATGCCATGTAAATATAAAGATGTAATGGGAACAATAAGCTGCTATGTCCCCATCATGTTCCTGGTAAAACATTTAATTTTATGATTATCATCATTGTCATAATTAAATGCAGCTAAATGCAGTTTTACCTTTAGCAATTTATTGCAACAAATATTATATAATACTAAAACTTTTTCTATGTTTTTAGGTGATTATAACTCTTTGCACATAATGTAATTAATGCATATGTAATCATGAAAACATTCCACCACCGTTTTCAATCTCCCTAAGTATGAAAATATCATTTTAATATAAAGTTTGCTTTTAAATAGTGATAAATGATTGTGCGTCGATATTATTAGCTATGATGAGAAACAAAGATATATGGTATTTGAGAAACATTGCGCAATTGGAAGTGCTTCTGATGACCCTTTCCTCTATCCCAGTATACTAGAAAGTGGAGGGGAGCGCACTCCCAATTTTTTTCTTATAAAGTTCACATAAATTTAAAAGTTAGAAGATCCCTAACAATGACTACTTGGCAAGCATCCCCTGTTTACAATGATCCAGAGGGCAGGCAAATGTAGATGAAGTGACCATCTTTCATTAAGGTGAACATGCTGTTTCTGTGCTTTAAAACACCAAACAAAAATGGAAAAGATTGCTTAAACAACATTAGAAACGAAAATGAAAATGTAATGCTCATTGTTAGAGTTTTCATTAAAAGTCCTGTGCTCATTACCATGTTGTTGTGATCATTTTGTTGATCTATCCTGTCCTATGAAAATGTTGTTCAGGTAATTTTCTAGCCTGTCACAGACCATTACCTGCTAGGACAACAAAGTGTCATTTTGTAGGATTGCTTAACTGTTTGTATTACTGAAGGAAGTGAGCGTATTTTAATTTAGAGAGGTCGTGTTGTGAGGTCCAGGCCAGTTTGGATGCAACTGTACCTCATATATGAGTTCCTACTGCAGGGGTTCTTAACCTGACCTCCCTAGGGGGTCCATGGTTGGGTGTCAGGGAGTCCGTGAGGGTCAGACAAAAATGAACATTTACAGTATATTCACTACAAAGCCTGGTACTGTTGATTTAGAGTAGATGTAGTAGTAGTAGTAATGATAGTAGGAAACATACTAGTAGTAAATTTGTTTTAATTTTCAAAAGAGGATTGTATTTCTTAATTATAATGAGTGCCCATTACATTTTGCATAAAAAAGGAGTGTTTGTTTAGATGCATCTCAGCTACAGTCTACACTGCTATTCTTTTATTTTAACCCAATCACACCCAATTCCCAGGTAAACCTATGCCCACCCACGGGTATGAATCACTGGTGGCATGTATATGTTTTTCAGAACTACTGATAGTAACTAATTTCTGTCCAAAAACTTGTTCAAAGTTGTGTTAAAAGTAAGCAGACATCTTTAACCATCCTTGCTACATGGAAATAAGAAGCACAGGCGGGAGGCAGCTGTTATCTAGCGATGTTGCAGGACTTAAGAAATATGGATGCTCACTCAAAAAGCCTTGTTACAATTTGACAGAAAAAGAAAATAAATGCAAGAAAAAAATGCAGAGCAAAAGAATGGTATATTTTTACAGTTCACAAATGTCAAATATCTATATATCTCAGGGATTTCGAGGACAAATGCTGACAATTTAGTCTGAAACCTGTCGGCAGCAGCTTGGTTCGATTGATGTGTCGTTTAGGTTATTTTGCTGCCTGCCATACAGATAGCATGACCTGCCAAGAAAATACACACCGGTGTGCATGATGCGTAAGTTATAGTGTGTCACAATATTTTTCTTGTTTTATTCTGGGTTTTTTTCCCCTTTTTTTATTGGTACTCTCTCTATAAAGAAAGCAATCAAGCTACCATGTGGTAAAGTGCACATCAAAAGTAATGAGGCTGTGTGAGCATCAGACTAAAACAAATATGGCTGAATGTCACAAAGGACATTATTTTGTTAAATGGCTGAAAAAATTCCAAACATTACACCTTGGGAGATGAAGAAAAGACAGCAGTAGAGTACATGCGCATTATACTAAAAAATATAGAACAAAGTGTTGCGTTTTACCTACCTAGAAGTAGACTGATATGGGAACAGAAGTGGATTCTGAAGCTTTGGATGGTGGTCCTATTTCAGGTCAATAGTTCAAATGGTTTGCGAGGTACAAGTGATTTAAAATCCTGGACAGACAAACAGACAGCCACGGTAGCGTATTATATAAGACGATTTTAGAGGGAGAAGTGTTGCTTAGATTAAATAGGCTAAAATCTAAAAAGTCACATGATCAGGTAATATTTATCCCAGAGTGCTTAATGAAGTTAGTACGTATATATTGTGAAAGACAAAACACAGAGAGAAACAGAATAAGGGTTGGGAAACTCTCCCCGTATACTGTAAGCAACTCAGGCAGTGAAAACAACTCTGAGCCACTGGCCATTGGCACACAAACTGCACAAAGGACAATGAATAGTTGATAGAGGGAGGTTTTATAATGTCGGAACCGGAAGGATTGCAGATGCAGATGAAATGAGGGAGACTTAAACGGAGTGGGACAGAGGCGACGTCATCATGAGAGCCGGAAGTGAGGTCGTCAATAAGGGACCAGAGATGAAGTCATGATGAGAGGACTGTAAGCAATGCGGAAGTGCGTTGGTTTTTGTTATTGGGAGGTCATCTTTGCAACATCCTTTTACACATTTTTGGACCTCGGATCTTTGGGTTTTTCTGGTAAGGAAAAGAAAAAGGCATTAATACGCTGTCCTGTACCCCAATCCCACATATTTTCGCTCTCTGTCGGGCCTGTTGGCTGCCCCTTAATCACGTGTGTGTGACAATATATATATATATATATATATATATATATATATATATATATATATATATATATATATATGTGCACATGCACACACACACACACATACACACATATACAGTATATATATATATATATATATATATATATATATATATATATATATATATATATATATATATATATAAAACAACAACAACATTTATTTCTATAGCACATTTTCATATTTTCATACAAAAAATGTAGCTCAAAGTGCTTTACATAATGAAGAAAAGAAAAATACAACACAAAGTAAGAAATTAAAATAAGACAACATTAATTAACATAGAATAAGAGTAAGGTCCGATGGCCAGGGAGGGCAGAATAAACAAAAAATAAACTCCAGACGGCTGGAGAAAAAAATAAAATCTGCAGGGGTTCCAGGCCACGAGACCGCCCAGTCCCCTGTGGGCATTCTACCTAACATAAATGAAATAGTCCTCTTTGTAGTTAGGGTTCTCACGGAGTCACTTGATGCTGATGGTCATACAGACTTCTGGCTTTTAATCCATCAAAGTTGGAACATCACGGTGCTTTGAGTAGATGGTGGCGGTGCAAGCCGCCACCACAAAGAAACCGGAAAAAGAAACAGAAGAGAGAGTAGGGGTTAGTACGGATTTTAGAGCCACCATGAATAGTTATTATAATGAATTGAATATACAGAGTATCAGGATTAAATTAAAGTGAAGTTATGAGAAGGCCATGTTAAAGTAATGTGTTTTCAGCAGTTTTTTAAAGTGCTCCACTGTATTAGCCTGGCGAATTCCTACTGGCAGGCTATTCCATATCTTAGGTGCATAACAGCAGAAGGCCGCCTCACCACTTCTTTTAAGTTTTGCTCTTGGAATTCTAAGGAGACACTCATTTGAGGATCTAAGGTTACGATTTGGAATATAAGGTGTCAGACATTCCGATATATAAGATGGGGTGAGATTATTTAACCCTTTAACCGCCAACTCCCTAAATATTCCCCATGCCAGGAGAAATCTGAACAATTTTCGTTTTTTTACTTTACATTTATTCAAGCAGTATTTACCTGCTGAAATACCTGCTGAAATGTTTCAAATAAATGGTCAATCAAAGGACGTAGCTTGAACAAGCGGTCACGGTTTGGATCTTTCTTATCTGGCTCAGCTAACGGGCAGCAGTCCAGTTGAGATGCTGGGGATACACCCACTCATCGCCATCATCCGATGCGTCGTCATTCACAGTATCATGCAGCGCACGTTGCTGATCATCATTGTCGCTAAAATCTTCTTCAGAACTGCTACAATCATGATCAGAATTATTTTCCAAAATCGCCTGCAAAACCTCACTTGAAGTCAGTTTACGTTTCGCCATATTCACAGCTTTCACTTTCGAATCACATCACGTGATCGGCCAATACAAGCGCAGAGTTGTCGAAATACAACGTAGTAATAATACCCACGCCAAACTGTCAGTTTTACTACACGCCAGGCATTCACATAACCACAGGCAAATGTGCCGGATAATTCCGGCAGTAAGGCGTCAGCAATAACGCTACGATGCCGGATATATCCGGCAGAGGGCAGTTAAGGGGTTAAGGCTTTATAAACCATAAGCAGAATTTTAAAGTCAATTCTGAATGACACAGGTAACCAGTGTAGTGACATCAAAACTGGAGAAATGTGCTCAGATTTTCTTTTCCTAGTTAGGATTCTAGCAGCTGCATTCTGCACTCGTTGCAAACGATTTATGTCTTTTTTGGGTATTCCTGAGAGGAGTGCGTTACTGTAATCTAGTCGACTGAAAACAAACGCGTGAACTAATTTCTCAGCATCTTTCAATGATATAAGAGGTCTAACTTTTGCTTTGTTTCTTAAGTGAAAAAATGCTGTCCTAGTGGTCTGATGAATATGCGATTTAAAATTCAGGTTACAGTCAATAGTTACCCCTAAGCTTTTTACCTCCGTATTGACTTCTAATCCTAATGCATCGAGTTTATTTCTAATTGCCTCGTTGTATCCATTATTGCCAATCACTAAGATTTCACTTTTCTCTTAATTTAGCTTTAGAAAATTACTATTCATCCATTCAGATATATATTTTGGGTCCTGAGCAAGGCCCTTAACCTGCAATTGCTTCGTCCTAGGTATGATGTCAATCTGCATCCAGGTCTTCCAACTTGTGGGTTTGTGGCAGGGTTGGCACTCCAGCCACTGTAAAAAACCTCACTGTTCAGTGTGGTGCTGAGGTATCATCCATTGCACGGCTGCACTTGGATCTCAAATGCTGTAATCATATATACAGTATGTATATATATATATATATATATATATATATATATATATATATATATATATATATATATATATATATATATATGTATATATTGTGATGGATGGCCGGCAGCTCGCTGGGACGCCCCTGGAACGGAAGGATGGGGGAAGGCAGCTACTTGCTGACACTGCTTCCCCCAAAACACTAGATGGCAGCTCCCCTGGAGTGCAGTGGTACCCCAGATTCCCACAGGGCACTATTGGACATGGACTTCGGACACGCAGCCCTGTTGGATGCCTTGGGTGCCACCAGGGGTAGCTGTGAAAGGACCTGGGGAATCATGCTTCCCTTACAGCCCAGAAGTGCTTGGAAGTTATGAAGACGAAAGCCCCACAGTACTTCCGGACTGATTCAAGAGTTCTCCATCTGTTCTCCATCTGACCGAAAGTGCTGGCAAGTCACAGAGACAGAAGAACGGAAGCACTTTTGGGTCAAGGACTATATAAAAGACTGTTGTGAACCTAGCAAATGAGCCAGTGTTGGGAGCGAATAGGACAGAGCTTGCTGGGAGGAGCTGAGGAGAGATTTGTGTCCTTTACTGCAGTTATTGTAGTTGTTGCTTGTTTATTGAGGTGGAGGTGCTTTGGGGCATTGTAGAATAAAATTAAACTTCTTGGTGTTTTAATCCTGTGTCCTGCGTCTGTCTGTTGGGAAAAGGTGAGCAACAGTGCCAGCAAGCAGCCACGCTGTTACAATATATATATATATATATATATATATATATATATATATATATATACATACAGGAATCCCTCCTTGATCGCGGGGGTTGCGTTCCAGAACTCCCCGTGAAGGGTGAAAATCCGCGAAGTAGAAACCATATGTTTATATGGTTATTTTTATATTTTCATGCTTGGGTCACAGATTTGCACAGAAACACAGGAGGTTGTAGAGAGACAGAAACTTTTTCAAAACTTTAAACTATGCTCCATAACAAGACAGAGATGACAGTTCCATCTCACAATTAAAAGAATGCAAACATATCTTCCTCTTCAAAGGAGTGTGCGTCAGGAGCAGAGAATGTCAGAGAGAGAGAGAAAAAAGCAAACAAATCAATAGGGCTGTTTGGCTTTTAAGAATGCGAAGCACCACCGGACAAAGCAGTTGCAAGGAAGGCAGCAGCTCACACTCCCTCCGTCAGGAGCAGAGAATGTCAGAGAGAGAGAGAGAGAGACAGATAAAAACAAACAATCAAAATCAATACGTGCCCTTCGAGCTTTTAAGTATGCAAAGCACCGTGCAGCATGTCGCTTCATGAAGCAGCTGCATAGAAGGGAGCAACGTGAAGGTAATCTTTCAGCATTTTTAGACGAGCATCCGTATCGTCTAGGTGTGCGAACAGCCCCCCTGCTCACACCCCTCCGTCAGGAGCAGAGAATGTCAGAGCAAGAGAGAGAGAGAGAGAGAGAGACAGAGAAAAACAAAAATCAATACGTGCTGTTTGATCTTTTAAGTATGCGAAGCACCGTGCAGGAAGCATATCGCTTGATAAAGCAGCCATATGTAAGCCCAGCAAAGAAGAGAGCAATGTGAAGGTAATCTTTCAGTGTTTTTTGAGGAGCGGCCATATCCTCTAGGGGAGCAAAGAGCCCCCGTGCTCACAATATATTTGAGGAGTTTTATTTAATACGTAATACGCGCTCTGGTTGGGTAGTTTCTCAGCCATCTTCCAATAGCGTCCCTTGTATGAAATCAACTGGGCAAACCAACTGAGGAAGCATGTACCAGAAATTAAAAGACCCATTGTCCGCAGAAATCCGCGAACCAGCAAAAAATCTGTGATATATATTTAAATATGCTTACATGTAAAATCCGCGATAGAGTGAAGCCGCGAAAGTCGAAGCGCGATATAGCGAGGGATTACTATAATGGAATACTGAGGTGCATTTGCTGCCTTGACACAGACAGTCAGGCAGAGCAACAAATTCAGCACATAACACACTTTTATTTGCACCTTCGGAGTGCTCTTTCCTTGCTCCCCAAAGCACTGCACAGTAGAAAGCAACAAACAGCGCAATACACAGTCCTTTTCTCTCTGTCTCCCTCTCCCCCTCTCTCTCTCTTTCCACCTCCAGTCCTCCTCACATTCCAGGTGTCCAACGAACTTATCCCAACAGCACTTCCGGGTGTGGTGGAAGTGCTGCCAAACAGGCTCAGCAAACGTCCAGGCTCCCCCTGACGGTGGTCATGGTGCCCCAGCAGGGTGCAACTTCCATGCTTCAAACCTGTGGCCCTGTTTCAAGCCATGGGGGCTGCTCTGTATGCCTTCTACTATGAAGGCATCCCAGATGGGCAAGGGTCTCAGCCGTACACCATAATATATATATATACATTATATATAATATATATATATATATATATATATATATATATATATATATATATATATATATATATATATAGTAACAGAGCAAATTCTTAGGGTGACTATACTGATATTGGGTAGAGCCTCCAGTTCTTTGTGGTAAGGATTCCCCAAGATGATAAAAACATTCATTTGAGATTCTGATCCATGTTCACATCTTCACAATTTCTGCAGATTCATCAGCTGTACATTCATTCTGCCAACCTCTAGTTCTACCACATCCCAAAGGTGTTCAGTAACTGGGAAGGCCAATGAAGAATGCTGAATTCTTTGACATGTTCATGAAGCCAGGTCTGCTTTGTGACATTATGCATTATCATGCTGGAACTAGTCATTAGGAGATGGGTAAATTGTGGCCATGAAAGGATACACATGGTCAGCAACAATACTCAAATAGGTTGTGAGGTTCAAACAATGATTGATTGGTATTAACAGGCCCAAAGTTTGCAAAGAAAACATTCCCCATACCATTACGGTACACCACCACCACCCTTGGCTGTTAATATAAGGCAAGTTGGGTATATGGATTCATGCTGTTGGCACCAAATTCTAAAACTACCACCTGTGTGCCTCAGCAGAAATTGAGATTCATCAGACCAAGCTGTGTGTTTTTCCATCTTCTACTGCCCAGTTTTTGCGAGCCTCTGCTCACTGTGGCCTCAACTTACTGTTCTTTCCTGACAGGAGTGAAACCCGATGTGCCCTTCTGCTGCAGTAGCCCATCCGCTTCAAGGTTCAAAGTGATGCTTTTCAGCTTCACCACAGTTGCACAGTACGGTTATCTGTGTTCCCATTACCTTTATCTCAGCTCAAACCAGTATGACCGCTCTTATCAACAAGGTGTTTCTGTCTGCAAGAGTGCTGCCTGCCAGATGTTTTGTTTGTTTTTTACAACATTCTGAGTAAACTCTAGAGAATGTTATGTGTGGAAAATACAAGGAGATCAGCAGTTATGGAAATACTCAAACCAACCCATCTGTCACCAACACTCATGCCATGGTTGAAATCACCTGAGATCACATTTTTTCCACATTCTGTTCTTTGACATGGGCACTAACTGAAGCTCCTGACCTGCGCTGGCATGATTTTATATCTTGCATTGCTGCTACATGATTGGCTGTTTAGATAATTGCATGGATAAATAGCTGTTCCTAATAATAATTACCATATTTACGCGTGTACCATGCGCACATTTTTTCCCAAAAATTAGCATTAGAAAATCAGGTGTGCGTCATACACGAGGAATTTTTTTTCTGTAATGTTTACTTCTTCTGCTTGGGCTCTCTTGCTCTCTCTCTCTCTCGCCTCGCTCGCTCGCGCTCTCTCTCTCACTCGCTCGCGACGGAAGAAAGAAAAACTTTCGTCATGCAACAAAAACAGAAGGGCATTTCACGGAAAACGTGCCCTAAATGCTTCCTATACAATCACAACGCGCGTCGTACATGGGGCAAAAATTTTTTACGCAATTTTCTTTGTAAAAATTATGGTGCACGTCTTACACGAGGGCGCATAGTACACGAGTAAATACGGTAAGTGTATTTATATCATGTATAGATAGATAGATAGATAGATAGATAGATAGATAGATAGATAGATAGATAGATAGATAGATAGATAGATAGATAGATAGATAGATAGATAGATACTTTATTAATCCCAATGGGAAATTCACATTCTTCAGCAGCAGCATACTGATACAATAAATAATATTAAATTAAAGAATGATAATAATACAGGTGAAAAAAACAGACAATAACTATGTATAATGTTAAATATTAACGTTTACCCCCCCTGGTGGAATTAAAGAGTCGCATAGTTTGGGGGAGGAACGATCTCCTCAATCTGTCTGTGGAGCAGGACAGTGACAGCAGTCTGTCGCTAAAGCTGCTCTTCTGTCTGGAGATGACATTATTTAATGGATGCAGTGGATTCTCCATAATTGATAGGAGCCTGCTGAGCGCCCTTCGCTCTGCCACAGATGTTAAACTGTCTAGCTCCATGCCAACAATAGAGCCTGCCTTCCTCACCAGTTTGTCCAGGCGTGAGGCGTCTTTCCTCTTAATGCTGCCTCCCCAGCACACCACTGCGTAGAAGAGGGCGCTCGCCACAACTGTTTGATAGAACATCTGCAGCATCTTATTGCAGATGTTGAAGGAAGCCAGCCTTCTAAGGAAGTATAACCGGCTTTGTCCTTTCTTGCACAGCGCATCAGTATTGGCAGTCCAGTCTAATTTATCATCCAGCTGCACTCCCAGATATTTATAGGTCTGCACCATCTGCACACAGTCACCTTTGATGATCACTGGGTCTATGAGGGGTCTGGGCCTCCTAAAATCCACCACCAGCTCCTTGGTTTTGCTGGTGTTCAGGTGTAGGTGGTTTGAGTCGGACCATTTAACAAAGTCATTGATTAGGTCCCTATACTCCTCCTCCAGCCCATTCCTGATACAGCCCACGATAGCAGTGTCATCAGCGAACTTTTGCACATGGCAGGACTCCGAGTTGTATTGGAAGTCCGATGTATATAGGCTGAACAGGACCGGAGAAAGTACAGTCCCTTGTGGCGCTCCTGTGTTGCTGACCACAATGTCAGACGTGCAGTTCCCAAGACGCACATACTGAGGTCTGTCTTTAAGATAGTCCACGATCCATGCCACTAGGTATGAATCTAATCCCATCTCTGTCAGCTTGTCCCTAAGGAGCAGAGGTTGGATTGTGTTGAAGGCGCTAGAGAAGTCTAGAAACATAATTCTTACAGCACCACTGCCTCTGTCCAAGTGAGAGAGGGATCGGTGTAGCATATAGATGATGGCATCTTCCGCTCCCACCTTCTCCTGATATGCAAACTGCAGAGGGTCAAGGGCGTGTTGAACCTGTGGCCTAAGGTGGTGAAGCAGCAGACTCTCCATGGTCTTCATCACATGTGATGTCAGAGCAACAAGCCGAAAGTCATTCAGCTCACTAGGACGTGATACCTTTGGGACTGGGGTGATACAAGATGTTTTCCAAAGCCTCGGGACTCTCCCCTGTTCCAGGCTCAGGTTGAAGATGCGCTGTAGAGGACCCCCCAGCTCCGATGCACAGACCTTCAGCAGTCGTGGCGATACTCCATCTGGACCCGCTGCTTTGCTGGCACGAAGTCTCCTCAGCTCTCTGCTCACTTGCGCTGTTGTTATTATGGGTGGGGATGTTTTTCCTATGCTGGTATCAGCAGAAGGATGTGTGGAGGGTGCAGTACTCCGAGGTGAGAGTGAGAGTGGGTTAGGGTGGTCAAACCTGTTAAAAAAGTTGTTCATTTGGTTTGCTCTCTTCACGTCTCTCTCAATGGTGGTACCCCGCTTCGAGCTGCAGCCAGTGATGATCTTCATCCCATCCCACACTTCCTTCATGCTGTTATTCTGCAACTTCTGCTCCAGCTTTCTCCTGTACTGCTCCTTCGCCGCCCTGAGTTGGACTCGGAGTTCCTTCTGCACGCGCTTGAGCTCATGCTGATCACCGTCTTTAAAAGCCCTTTTCTTCTGATTCAAAAGGCCCTTGATGTCACTTGTAATCCATGGCTTGTTGTTAGCATAGCAGCGTACTGTTCTTACTGGAACTACAATGTCCATACAGAAGTTGATGTAGTCAGTAGTGCAGTCAACAACTTCCTCAATGTTCTCATTATGAGATCCCTGCAGGATATCCCAGTCTGTAGTTCCAAAAAGTTCTCTCAGAGTATTCTCAGCCTCCAGGGTCCACTTCCTGAATGATCGTGTGGTTGTAGGTAGGACTCTAACTTTTGGTTTATAGTGAGGCTGAAGCAGAACCAGGTTATGATCTCCTTTCCCAAGCGCAGGCAGCGGGGTGGCACTGTATGCGTCTTTAACGTTTGCATACAGTAAATCAATAGTCTTATTTCCCCGGGTGTTACAGTCCACATACTGGGAGAATGCAGGCAATGTTTTGTCCAGCGTCACATGGTTAAAGTCTCCAGCGATTAGCACAAGCGCCTCAGGGTGCTGCGTTTGTAACTTAGCAACAGCGGAATGGATGATGTCACTCGCTGACTCCACGTCTGCCCGAGGAGGAATGTATACAATAACAACAATGACATGTCCAAACTCTCTGGGCAAATAGTAGGGACATAAACTTACGGCCAACAGTTCGATATCCCTGCAGCAAGTGGAGATTTTGACGTTAACATGTCCAGAGTGACACCACCGTGTATTAACATAGAGAGCGAGTCCTCCTCCTTTGTGCTTCCCACAGGTACTTGCATCTCTGTCCGCTCTAACTGTGCTAAACCCGGATAGCTCCACGTTGGCATCTGGGATGGTGTTATTTAGCCACGTTTCGCAGAAACACAACAAACTGCATTCTCTGTAGGTCCTTACATTTTTCACCAGCGCAGCCAGTTCGTCGATCTTATTTGAGATTGAGTTTACATTCCCCAGAATCACAGAAGGCACCGAAGGCTTGAAACGCCACTTTCTCGCAAGCCGCTTCTTTTTTAGCTTAGTGCCGGCTCTGCTGCCACGATACCGCCTTCTTACCTCGTCGGGTAAATATGGAACCACACCGGCACTGGCATTTGTTCTCAGCGCCCGAAGTTGAGTACTTGAATAGGCGAGTCTCGGCGTGTTAAAATCCATGCCCACGTTGTAAAAGTAAGTGTGTCCAGGGAAGGAATCCACATAAAATAAAGTGGTAGGAGTGATCAATAAATAAACATAGAAAAATAAAAGTAGAAAAGTACACATACATATACAGTCATACACGGAGCTGCTGAAAAGGCTGCCACTCACGGCGGCGCCGGATGCACTATACAGTATATACAGTATCTGTGTATTCTATTCTATTTTTTACATGCATAGTGCCTTTCCCGTCTTTCACAACTAGCCCAATTTGATTATATATAGGATTATCTGTACACCATGGCTTCACCTGCATAGTAATGAAACAGGACAAACTTTAAAAATCAATAGACGTTGGCACTGTATCTGATCATGTTCAGCTCTGACGGAAAAGCGTTCCCCGCGTGGGGAGATTGCACATGGCCGTGATATCTCTGGCAATCAGCAGCTACCCTTTAAAACACACGTAGCTCTGATCTCTCTCTCAAAAACGTCAAACTTTACCTCTTAACAATCTGTAGATGATAATGTCTGTTGAACAAACAGGTATCACTAGCTAAGTGGAGGCAAGGTGCACTCCAACATGTGGCGAGACGTAGACGAACTCGAACAGAGGCTGGCGAGTGAATGAGGAAGGCCCCGCCCCCCTGCTCTGGGCCCACAGCCACTCTGTTGGATTTGCATAAATACATCGGTACCACAAGCGAACTATGGTACTTAGCACGATGAGAGAAGTTGCAAAATCAACTGGAAAGTTCAAGCAAATTATAGAAAACAACCCGATCTAAATCCTTAGGTAATTCTCTCATGAAAAGCGGAAAGACATACAGACAGAACGTGCTTGGACCACAAAATTTTTAAAACCGTTTCTTAGTGAGCACCTATGGGCCAAGGGTTACCTACATTTCAAATTTCAAGTCCCAAGTCCTCATGGTTCGGGAGATTTCATAATGAGTTAGTATATATTGTATAAATATTGTCACAGGTGGGGCAACCCGGCCAGAACACCCCGGAGGACCAGAGGAGGGCTTACGCCTCCCCCAGACCATGTGGGGGAGACCGCCCTGGTGGCCATGGGGACCACGGATACAGAGCTTTGAAGCTATACCCTGTAGGGGCCTGTTGTCACCGCCAGGGGGCACCCCAATGCCTAGGGAGCCCTGGACCTCAGCACTTCCGCCACTCCCGGAAGTGCTGGGGGGAAGAAGATCTGGGGACACCCGGAGTGCTTCCGGGTGCGCAGCCAGCACTTCCGCCACACTGGAGAGTGCTGGCGGAAGACGTCGGGAGGCTCCTGGAGCACATCCGGGTGATTATAAAAGGGGCCGCCTCCCTCCATTCGTGGGCTGGAGTCAGGAGAGAAGGAAGGACAAGGTCTTAGAGGAGGCAAGGAGACGGCCTAAAGGAAAAGGAATTTTGAGAGTTGGCCTGGACTTTGGGGACTTTGGGGTTTGTGGTGCACTTTACAATTGTAAATAAAGTACAATAAACATGTTGTGGGTGATTTGAATGTGTCCGTCTGTCTGTGTCTGGGTCATCTTCCACAATATAGATTAAGCAGGGTTGAGAATTTTATAGGCGGCATGGTGGCGTAGTGGGTAGCGCTGCTGCCTCGCAGTTGGGAGACCTGGGGACCTGGGTTTGATTCCCGGGTCCTCCCTGCGTGGAGTTTGCATGTTCTCCCCGTGTCTGCGTGGGTTTCCTCCGGGCGCTCTGGTTTCCTCCCACAGTCCAAAGACATGCAGGTTAGGTGGATTGGCAATTCTAAATTGGCCCTAGTGTGTGCTTGGTGTGTGGGTGTGTTTGTGTGTGTCCTGCGGTGGGTTGGTACCCTGCCTGGGATTGGTTCCTGCCTTGTGTCCTGTGTTGGCTGGGATTGGCTCCAGCAGACCCCCATGACCCTGTGTTCGGATTCAGTGGGTTGGAAAATGGATGGATGGAGAATTTTATATTTTATTAAATAAACCAGAAAGAGTCCAATTATTCTGTTTGAAGAATGTCTACAGATGTGAAAAGATTACATTGACTTAAGAGAAATAGAGTTTATCAACTTTGAACACTTACTCTAAGCATCCATACTATGTGAGTCACGTTAACCTTCAGAGAAGTGCTAATTGAGCCCTGGTGTATAGAAGAGGAGGATGGCTGGCTGACACGGGAGTCACCTTTTGGAGAGGCGGCAGAAATGTGTGCTAACATAATGAATTCCTTAATTCCGACAAGTCTGAGAAGTTTTTTGTGCAGTTGCCTGAAGAGCTTATTTTGTTCCTTTTGTCTAAGTGGTAGTGAAGAGGCTTTGAAGCAGACAAATAGGAATTTTAAATAAATCCTTGAGACATGAAATGAAATAATAGGCAAACGGTTTAAGAGCAAGGATCACTTCATTTGAATGAATCATATTGTGTTAATCGACAACACGGTTTGCAGTGATTATGTGCATGGTTAAACTTCTAACTTTTTTTTTTTTAATATTTTTTTTCTGTAAGTGTAGCGTTATTTGTTTAATCTCAGAAAAATTGCTATAGCCATAGATGCCATATTCTGGTTTCTAAAAGACACCTGTATGTCTTATCAGTGTGCCTTTGGACTGAGCCAAAACAAATTTTGCATGTGAATCTCTAAGCCTTCAGAGATACCAGAATCTCCATTATAATAGTGGACAGAATATTGATTTGACTCCATAAGGAGCATAAATTAATGTGAAGTAATCATGACTGCATTCTAGTTCATTCTGTGTCTCATTCATTGTAATCTGATTCATATAATTAATACAATTTTTAAAGGATCGTTATTTGGTCATAAGATATAACAACATGTAGGAAATTGGAGCATGTGGCATAAGGAAATTAACATCCGCATCAGCAATAAACTGCTCTTTGTCTACAGTAATGAGAGAGGTCCTGTTATCTTGTGAGAACTGTTTGGTTTCAGGAAAGGGTGGGCTTTTTTCCCATGAGCACTGCTGTTAAAAGTCTTCCGTCACCTCACCAAATCAGTTTTATGTCTTAGGAGTCATTTTCTAACTCGCTTAGTCCTGAATGGGGTCATGGTGGGTCCTGGAGCCTATCCCACCTAGCATAGGGTGCAAGGCAGGAGCAAACCCTTTGCAGGGTGAACACAATTTAGTGGTGTCAATCCAGCTACCCTGTATATTTTTGGACTGTGGTAGTAAACTCAGATGGACACGGAGAGAACATGCAAACTCCACGCAGGGAGGACCCAAGGCGTGAACCCTGGTCTCGTTAATGCAAGGCAACAGTGCTACCACTGCGCCACCGTACTGTCCATCTTAACAGATCATAGGAATTAATTTAAGAATTCATATCTTCAGATCAATGTTTGGTCTTAAATTAATGCTAATGATTATTTTCAGAAGGGTGTGTTTCTGTTATTATGTTTCTACAAAATCTTAACTATAATTATGCATATTAATGAAACAGAAATCCAAGGATGCTTACCTGGAGTAAAACTGTGGGGTCTTCCTCCCTTTGTTTTTATCTCTTGGCAGCCAATGAAACTGGTGTTAACTCTGTTGAAGATTTCATGGCCACACATTATCCCATTGGATAACCAACTCCACTCAGGACCACCCAATCGATTGCAACAAGTGCAGAATGCAGCTGCCAGAATCTTAACTAGGAAAAGAAAATCTGAGCACATCACACCAGCTCTGATGTCACTGCACTGGTTACCTGTGTCATTTAGAATTGACTTTGAAATACTGCTTATGGTTTATAAAGCCGTAAATAATCTCACTCCATCGTATATTTTGGAATGACGCTCACGTTACACTCCGAATTGTATCCTTAGACCAGGAGTCCACAATCATGGTCCTGGAGGGCCACAGTGGCTACTAGTTTCCTAATTAGAAAGCAGTCCCGGCTGGTAATGAAACTTGGTATTGAAGTGTTTGGCTTGTTAATGCTTGCATTCATCCAACTGCAATTTTAATTGCACTGTAGAGTTTCCTTCTGTGAGAACATTATCCATGTGCTTTGTGGTCCAGAATAGATTTAAACTTAATGGTCCTTCGAATTCCACTCTCATTCATGTCTAAACATTTTTATCACAGATGCTTCATGGTAAGAATGCTTGCTGGAAAACTGCAGGTTTATTGGTTATCTGCATCTCATTATTAACTAATGTCTGATTAAGAAAACAGGCAACAAGTAAAACTTAAATGTAGCTGCTAAGATCTAAAATAGGCAATTAAGGGTTCTGAATTGTAACAGGCAAGAGAACTAAAATTAAGTCCAAAAAATGTATTGCTTTAGTAGTAAATAAAAGGGTTCTAATTAAGCAATTGGTTAAAGTAAAAACCTGCAGCCATAGCAAGAACAATTTGGTGACCAACAATGATGGAGCACCAGACCATAAGGCAAAAGTGATAACTAAGTGGGTCAGGGAACATAACATCGAAATTTGGGTCCATCGCCAGGAAATTCCCAGACCGTAATCCCATTGAGAAGCTGTGGTCAATCCTCAAGAGGTGGGTGGACAAACAAAAACCCACAAATTCAGACAAACTCCAAGCTTTGATGATGCAAGAATGGGCTACCATCAGTCAGGATTTGGCCCAGAAGTTAATTGACATCATGCCAGGGTGAATTGCAGTGGGCTTGAAAAAGAAAGAAGGGCCAACTCTGGAAATATTGACTCTTTGCATAAACTTAATGTAAATATCAATAAAAGCCTTTGAAACTTAGGAAATGCTTGTAATTCTACATCAGTATACCATAGAAACATCTGAGAAAAAGATCTAAAAACACTGAAGCAGCAAACTTTGTGAAAAATAATATTTATGTCATTCTCAAAACTTTTGGCAACAGCTGTATATGCTGAAAGAAAAAGGAAGTCGAATGTGCGTCTTCTAGATAAGTGCACCTAAGACCTTTGAGAGGCTGGTCCTGGACTGCATGAGTCCTCTTGTGGTAGACCTCCTGGACACACTGCAGTTTGCCTATCGGGCAAAGATTAGAATGGAGGATGCAATAATCTGTCTACTCCATAAGGTTTCTTCTCACCTGGATAAAGCTGACATCACTATGAGGATTCTGTTTTTTGATTTCTCCAGTGCCTTCACTACTATCCAGCCAACCCTGTTAAGGGGTCAACTCAGAGATATGCAGGTGGGTGAGCCTGTGGTGTCCTGATAATGGACTGTGTGTCTGGCAGACTGCAGTTAGTGAGACTCAAGGACTGTGTGAGCAACACTGGAGCAACACAAGGAACAGACCTGTCTGCTTTATTCTTCACTGTATACACCTTCAAGTATAAATATAACAGTAGGTCATGTCACCTGCAGAAATTCTCAGATGATTCCACACTTATGGGGTGTATTGATAAGGGAGATGAGACAGAGGAGAGAGGTCAGGGGGAGAACTTTGCTTCTAGGCACAGAAAGAATTGTTGCAACCTGACATCAGCAAAACGAAGGAAATGGGTATTGACTTTCACCACACCAAAGAGCCTCAGTATCCGGTCACCATTCAGGAAGTGAATGTGGAGGTGGTGGGCTTGGTGGTCTACATTAATGATAGGTTGGACATGTTTTGTAACACAGAGGAACCATATAGGAAAGGACAGAGTAGGCTGTTTTTTATTAGAAAATTGAACTCCTTTGTGGTTAATGACATCCTTCACATCTTCTACAGCTCTGTAATGGTCAGTGTGGTTTTTTTCGCAGTGGTTTGCTGGGTTGGTAACATCACTTCAGGAGAGGCCCACCAAATCAACAAGCTAATTAAAAGTGCACATTCAGTTATGGGAGTCACCAGGGATCTCCTGGTGGTTGTAGCAAAGGAGAGAATGAAAGCAAAACTGAGACCAATGCTGCACATCCTTTCTCTGACACACTAACAATGAGGACCTTTTGCTGGTGTTGAGATGCAGTCAATTCTCTTTGCGTCAAGAAACAAAGTTCTCGACTTGAGTACTCTTCTGTGTCTCATCCTCAATACACCCCATAAGTGCAGAATCATCTGAGAATGTCTGCAAGTGACATAACCTGCTGTTATATTTGTAGTCTGAGGTGTACAAATTGAAGGAAAAAGGAGACAGGCTTGTTCCTTGTTGCTCATGACCATATCAGATACACAGTCCTTGAGTGACATAAACGGTGGTCTGCCCGACAGATAGTCCATTATCCAGGATACCATAGGCTCATTCACCTGTGTATCTCTGAGTTGACCCCTTAACAGGGATGGCTGGATGGTAGTGAAGGCACTGGATAAATTAAAAAAACATCATCCTCAAGTGCTAGGTGAGAAGAAGCCTTGAGGAGCAGATAGATCATTGCATCCTCCTCTCCAGTCTTTGTCCAATAGCAAACTGCAGTGGGTCCAGATGGTTTACCACAATTGGACTCCTATAGTCCAAGACCAGTCTTTCAAAGGTCTTCATGATGTGAGATGTAAGTGCCACTGGTCTGTAGTCATCAGATGAAGAGGCGCCCGCCTTCTCTGAAGCAGGAACAATGCAGGGTGTTTTCCACAGTAACGGAACCTTCTAGAGCATCAGGGGAAGACTGAACAAGTGACAGATGCAATATATTCTAAAGATTCAAGCATAAATGCAAAATATTAAATAGGCAGGAAATTTGTTAAAATAGAAAAGTAAAGATGTAGCTTCTTTAGAGCAGATGAAAGCTCATAAATGTTGAATACATTGAACAGAACTAGAAAGAAAGAACAAATGTGTTGTGTTTAGCCAAGTCAAGTTGGGGAGCATGCACTGGTACAGTGCGTTGCCGCATCCACCACATGACGAAACTGCTCAGGATCCCGGTTGGCAACTCCCCAGGCAGACACGCAGTCCAGTCCCACCCTCCGGAAATGACCATCTATCTGCCACAGCCAGGTGTTACGTGGGTAACCCCTTGGCCCGGTCCAGCCACCCCACCCCAGATCACCCACCTGGTAATTGTGCCACATAGCTGTAGTGCTGTAACTGATGTACCCTCACAATGCAGGTAATGTGCCTCATTTGGGACTCAATGAGCAAACGCTCATTTGACACAAAGTCAAACCAACGGTGCCCAAGGATTCTCCAAAGAGACACAGTACCAAAGGAGTCCAGTCTTCAAATCAGGTCACTGGATAGCGTCCATGTCTCGCAACCATATAGCAAGACAGAAAGCACCAGGACTCTAAAGACATGGACCTTCGTCCTTTTGCAGAGGTATCAGGAGCACCACACACCCATTTCCGGTTAGCTCATGACCCCCCCCATGCTCTCCCAATCCGTCTATTGACTTCATAGGAAGAGTCACCAGAGACATGTATGTCACTGCCGAGGTAAGTAAACCTCTCGATGAGGTCGACACTCTCTCTGCGACACACTGCTGATTGCTGTGCCCAAGAGGTCATTAAAGGCCTGGATATTGTTGTTCATCAGGACACTCGCAAGCCCAGATCCTCAGACTCCTCACTCAGTCTCCCAAGAGCCCTGAGTGGAACTTCTATTGAGTCCGTGAAGATCACAGCATCGTCTGTAAAGTCAAGATCCATGAATCTTTCATCAGCAACAGATGCCCCACAGCCGCTGGACCCCACGATCTTGCCCAACACACAGTTCATAAAAACACTGAACAGAGTAGGAGCAAGTACACACCCCTGATGAACCCCAGAATCAACTGGGAAAAACACAGAGGTTCTGCCTCCACTCTGCACAGCATTCACAGCACCAGTACACAGGCCAGTCATGACATCCAGCAACCTTGAGGGGATCCCACGAAGTCCCAG
This sequence comes from Erpetoichthys calabaricus, assembly GCF_900747795.2. Lineage (NCBI taxonomy): Eukaryota > Metazoa > Chordata > Cladistia > Polypteriformes > Polypteridae > Erpetoichthys > Erpetoichthys calabaricus. Next base: position 16,521,829 of record NC_041397.2, read on the forward strand.
GATGTCCCACAGGGCAGCTCGATCAACTTAGTCAAACACTTTACGAAAATTGACAAAGGCTGCAAAGAAACTCTGCCGATAATCACGTTGGCACTCCATGTGATCACTCAGTGCCAGGATGTGGTAGATGGTAGACTTCTTAGGCGTAAAACCAGACTGCTCTGGTCGCTGGTATGTGAGCAAGTGATCACAGATCCTATTGAGGACGACGCTAGCAAGGACCTTACCCAGCACTGAGAGCAGTGTTACCCCCTGTGGTTGCCGCAATCCAGGCGATCACCCTTCCCTTTCCAGATAGGGATGACAAGTCCCATTTTCCAGTCAGTTGGGATGATGCCCGTCTCCCAAATGGAAGAAAAGATTGCTTGAAATGCCAGGAAGACAGCCTTACCACCAGCCTGGAGAAGTTCACCCCAGATAGCACAGATCCCTGCAGCCTTTCCTACCCTCAGTTGGTTCACCACCAGTGCAATCTCAGTGAGACTGGATGGTTCACAGCTAAATGGAGGATCAGCCTCAACAACTGTGGACCCAGAAATATCCAACACAATAGGCAAACCAGAATTGGACAGCTAACAACTGAAAAACATAACCAGGTCTGATGAATCTTGATTCCTGCTGAGGCACGTGGTAGAATTTGAATTTGGCTCCAACAGCATGAATCCATGCAGCTAGTCTACCTTGTACTAACAAACAGTCCAGACCAGTGGTAGTGGTGTAATGGTGTGGGGAGTGTTTTCTTGTTATACTTTGGACCTGTTTATACCAATCAATCATGTCTTGAACATCAAAACCCACTTGAGTATTGCTGCTGTCCATGTGCATCTCTTCATGGCCGCAATTGTTCTAACTTCTAACTGTTACTTTCAACATGATAATAATGCAGCATATCACAAAGTAGAAGTCATCTCAGACTGGTTTCATGAACATGACAAGTTCAGTGTTTTTCATTGGCTTTTCAGATCACCGGATCTGAATCCAATATAATACAATACAATACAATTTATTCTTGTAGAGCCCAAAATCACACCTTTTGACAGCTCCCCAGCCTTGACTGTCTAAGAAGACAAGGGAGAACCCCCCCCCCCCCCCCAACCCCCCAAAAAAAGGAAGAAAAAGCAGAAACCTTGGGAAAGGCAGTTCAAAGAGAGACCCCTTTCCAGGTAGGTTGGGTGTGCAGTGGGTGTCAAAAAGAAGAGGGTCAATACAATACAATACACTGAACAGAACACAAGTAATCCTCAATACAAAATAATAGTGCCATAGAAATATTACAAGTATAGAGCAGAATTCGTCAGTAGATGATATTACATAACTAGGGGGCTTTGCCCCCTGCTCGCTTTGCTCACCAACCCTCGTGCCTGCGTTACGCGCTAGCCACTTTGCGGTTCTGTCACTCGCGTATTGGGATGCGGATGTACAATTTAAACAGTGTTTTATTTTCCTGGGAATTGTTACATATGCATAAAAGAACTATTTTACATTACAGCGAGTAATTAACCATATTAAAAAAGATTAAAACGTATTAATTTGAAAGTAAATTTTGTTGCATGTTGCGTTAGAGTTATTTGTTGCGTAATACGATTTCATTCTGTTTGCCTTTAAAATTAACACCCAAATACTTTTTAAACTTACATTTTTACTGTAAAACTTCAGTAAAAACAATTTGTTGAATAATATTTTTGTCAATATCTCATTGAGTTTTGATTCTGTGTTTGGACTTTCATCGTGACAACGCAACCTATAACTGCCCGTGATTGAATTTCATTTCTTTCTCTCTATTAAATATAAAGACTTCTTCGAATGTTTGGCCCTGAGATTTGTTAATTGTCTTTGCCAAAGCTATTCTAACAGGAAACTGTTAACATTTCAATACGAATGGCATATCAAGATCTCCTTTGTTGTGTAATGTTATCCGCGGAAGATTTACTACATTACCTTTCTTGGATACATCCTTCTTTCTACAGTAATTCGTCTGGTGGAAGACCGGATGGTGTTAACAGTTGTAGATATTCTTCGGGATGTTGTAAGTTGATGTTTTCATCTTCCGCATGATCACCATCAACTGTTTCAGCATAGTCTATTGATATGCATTTAACCAATTTGCTGTGTAACCGATTATCATTTTTGGAGTTAATTTGTTTGATTTCATCGTTTCTTTGTGCTAGGATTGCCCGTGTACTCATTTTCTCTGTTGATAACTCTTCGTGATGAAATTCTTCAATAAGATTTGGACATAATACAACTTCTTTAATTGGGAACTTAAAGTAAGGAAAACGTTAAAATTTATAAGAGCTGAGAGAGCAGGAACTGTGTCTGACAAAAGCACTCACACAAATGATAGGTGACATTGCAGTTTGCGTGGCTGAAAATGTTTGAGAGGAGGGCCTGACTTGAAAAAATCTCATGGGCATGGTGTCAACTCACGCGACTTGAAAAAATCTTCCAAAAAGTCTCATCTCGTCACCCAAAAAGTCTTGTCTCATCGCAGGATTTTTTTTATTGTAATAGAGAGGTGGGATTTGGATTTGTTCAGAGTCCTGAAGACCTCAGCCATCAAGCTGCTTCCCCCTATTGGCCTTTCCACAGCTGAGACAGCGATGGGCCAGCCAATCCGATGAAAGAACACCTCCACCCAACGACTCCTGCGATCCTCCATCAGAGATGACTTTACCTTAGCAGACAAAACAACTTGGCAAGTTGGCAGTGGCACCAAGTGCCGCATTCGAGTACTGAGAATAACACAACAGAACACCTTTGGAATGTGGTAGAATGGAAGATGAACTTATAGCTAAAAAATCTGCAAAAACTGTGTGATACACTTGTGTCAACATGAAGCACAATCTCAAAGGAATATTTCCAGCATGTTGCGGAATCCGTGCCATGAAGGATTGGCCTATCCTGCACTACTATAGTGGTCCCGGCAATTTGTTCAGTGAGTGCTCTTCTCTGGTACTCCTGTCTCCATCATGCATCTCCAGGCCTCTTGACATGGCATCCTATCATAAGCCTTCTCCAAATCAATAAACACCATATGCGAAAAAGTCTGAAAAGAATGAACTTCTCCTTTTAATGTATCTCTACTTTGGTGTTAAATGAAAGCCTTTCATCAATTTATCTAAATAGCCTTGACAATTATATAAATGTATTGACAACACATTTGGCATTTTATATTGAAACTGTGTACTGATTTCAGTTGACAGATGAATCTTCGAGAAATTTTATAAGGTTTGCATAAAATCTGCATTAACATATACAATTCTCTGATTTAGAAATACATAATTAGGGACCGAAAAAGAAAAACATAAGAAAGAAAGCTTCCATCTGCTAAGAAAGGCAGCTGCTTCTCATTTTTCACATCTGATGTCTTGCCGCGTCGTCTTAGGCTCGTCTCATGTGATCTTAATTAAAGCTGCGTTAGCTGTGCTAATGGAGAAAGTATACTGAGTGACAGGCCAGGCTAAGATTTAAAGTCTGCCTTTGGTGACCTTTAGTCATTTGCTTCTGCTCTTCAACTGTGATGTCTCCTGAAACATAATAAAAGCAATAGACATAGACATTATACAGGCTACCATTCTCACAGACTGCCATTCTACTTGTAATTTAAGTACATGCTGTAGATTATGCTTAAAATGTTTGTCCATTAAATAATTAGAATTATGGGAATTTTTTTTTGCATGTTTTAACCATAATTAAACATCAAACATCAGCTGATGCTTGAAGCAGTGCAGAGGAGAGCAACCAAATGCATCATGGGGCTTAAGGACACATTCTACTCAGAGACTCAGACAATTAAACCTGTTTAGAGTTGAGTAGAGGAGACTGCGTGGGGACCTCATCCAGGTATTTAAAATCCTTGAAGTCATCAGTAAACATTCTCTCAGCGTAAAGGTGAATTACATATTCGAGGACATCAGTGGAATAAGGGGAAGTGCACTTAAAACTGAAGCCAGGAAGCACTTCTTTACGCAAAGAGTTGTGGAACTCTGGACCAGACTACCGAGACATGGAGGTGAAGAAGAAGCCCTGACAACCTTTAAAGGAAGGATCTGGATGGGATACTGGGACAGCTTAGCTATTAGCTAAACAAATGGGCTTGATGGGTTGAATGGTCTCGTTTTGTTTGTCACATTTCTTATAGATAGATAGATAGATAGATAGATAGATAGATAGATAGATAGATAGATAGATAGATAGATAGATAGATAGATAGATAGATAGATAGATAGATAGATAGATAGATAGATAGATAGATAGATAGATAGATAAAATGCAGTTTAATATAGAAAAGTACAAAGTGCTACATGTGGGCAAAAGGAACATCAATTTTAAACACTAGATAAGACACACTGAGCTGCAGGATGCAACCTATGAAAAGGATTTAGGGGTTCATGTTGATATAATGATAATGATTCATTACATTTATATAGCACTTTTCCCACTAGTCAAAGCTCTACCACACAGGGATGACCCAGGATGCAAACTCATGATTTGCAAGGCAGTAGAGCCGTCACCTCATAGCATCATGGGTAATGTCATGTGCCTGGCAACTGTTATGAATCAGTGCACAAAAACTACCAAAAGAATGTAAGGCCTCAGAAAGATCCACAAATTCAGGCTACAGTCTTCATTGGCCTGTCTGAAGATAGGCCTCACCTTTGACAGCCTGAGCCCAAACCCCACTGGCAGGCTTTGGCCCGTTCAAGCCCCAAAAATGAGGAACAATTCAATTTCAAATTACTTTAAATGTCCTAAAATATATTAAAATACCTCTCAAATAAAGTAAAACTGTAAACGCCTGTGCTTCAAGAAGGAACTCCATAAAGAATCTTTACAACTTAAAAATACTAGGAAAAATCAAAAGAAGTAATACAAAGTCAACTCACAGCAATCAAGTCCAAAATCTAGAAACCAAAAAAGCAAAAAAAAATCCATAAATCAGAAAATCGATACTTACAATTGTTTGCACATTCCAAAAACAACAAACTACAAAAGGATCAGCTCCTCAGCCTTGCAATTTAATGGTTGAGGGCGGTCCTTCAATCGTGACATCAGGATGGCCATGCCTCTTGGGGGGGGGGGGGGGGGTCCACCCACAAAACACAAGGGACACAGGATAACATGTTAAAAGCAGACACTAAATAATAAATAAACAGAACTGTTTAAACAAAAATACATAAATACCTGATAATAATATTTTACTACAAAGCAAGAAGATGCAGAAAAGTTAAATAAACACACACTAGGGAATAGACCCCGGCTGAAACAGGACAGCAGCCATGGTTCCTATGCCTATGATCATGAAACATGTAAATGGTTATTATTATTATTATTATTATTATTCAAAATAATAATAATATAGGTAAATAAAAACAATATTATGAAATATTGAAATTGCATAAAAAATATGAAATTCAAAGCAGAAACTTGCAGTATAAACTCTTGGTTTCCCTCCTTGTCATCACTCGATAAATAAAGAGGTCAGGTGACCCTATTATCTGTTAAAACTGATATCACATTATGTGACTTCTTGTCATTGGGTATGTCTGGTTTGCTGACCGCAGTCACTGATCTTGTCACCAGATCATGTCAATGTAACAACTGGGAACCACTGGCTATATAACATTTAGCGATTTCGTGCCAACCATCCAGCACAGTCAAGCTCTCTGCTTTTTCCGACAGCCCATACCTTGCTGCCTGACGGAGCTGGTGCTGTATGCTCTATGATGGGTGAACAGGTACGGCAAGTTCATTCACAATCTCAACCCCTTTTTTTTCCCACCCTGTTGTGGTACATAAAACACGAGACCTCAGACAAATGAGCTTCTCTTCTGTTTCTGAGGTTCCGTGACAAAGCCCCCGTGTTTCTTATTCCTCGCTGCTACCTTCTATGCTTTGTACTTCCAGATAAGCCTTGGTTGGTTGTCAGCTGTCATGCACACAGACGTTGCTCCTACGACTGAACACAAGATTTTAGCAAAGTGAGTCACAGACTAGTCGGACTGAATTGCTGGCTCTGTGGCATTATGAGATCGGTTTCACAGGGGTGCACCGCCAACTCGTTAAGATTATGTAAATGAAGGCCATGAGTGAAAATCACTAGAAGAGTTGCCTGGTGTGACCTAGCCTTAACTTGAGGTCTCTGTAGCATTTTGCTGTAATACCTGCTGCTACTTAGGCTGCGGTTCTCTCCCACTTGTACTATGGACCCTTTCCATTACCGTTCTGAGGCACCACCATCCATACCAGGAATTTTTTTTTTGTGATTTGATATACTTCAATAATCCCCAAGGGGAAATTGTCTTTTCGTATGCCCTTTGGGGGGTCAGAGCACAAGGTCAGCTATTGTACAGCACCACAATGCAATTTTCAGGTTAAGGGCCTTGCTCGTGGGCCCAACAGAATGAATAGATAGATAGATAGATAGATAGATAGATAGATAGATAGATAGATAGATAGATAGATAGATAGATAGATAGATAGATAGATAGATAGATAGATAGATAGATACTTTATTAATCCCAAGTGTGGAATTGAAGAGTCGCATAGTTTGGGGGAGGAACGATCTCCTCAGTCTGTCAGTGGATTCTCCATAATTGATAGGAGCCCGCTGAGCGCCCGTCGCTCTGCCACGGATGTCAAACTGTCCAGCTCCATGACTACAAAAGAGCCTGTTTTCCTCACCAGTTTGTCCAGGCGTGAGGTGTCCTTCTTCTTAATGCTGCCTCCCCAGCACACCACCGCGTAGAAGAGGGCGCTCGCCACAACCGTCTGATAGAACATCTGCAGCCTCTTATTGCTTATTTATAGGATCCCTTCTGGCAGTAGCGAGATTTGATCTGGCAACCTTCAGGATGCCAGTGCAGATTCTTAGCCACAGAGCCACCACTGCCTACTATCTATCAGTTCTTGAGTCCTTCTACAGCCAGTTTGTCCATGTTTGTACTTTTGTTGGACTTCATCCTGCTTTGTGCCATCCTAGTGGTGCCATTGCCCCTAACTGTGGCCATTACAGCCATTCAGTCTCACTTATTAAATCTAAGTCGGGTGATTGTTGGAAGATACCATGATGAGCATTAACACTTGATTTTGTTTCTTGTGATATTTGTTCTTTATTTCCTAACAGCTTTGACATGTTTCAGTCACAGGGATGTTTCAAGCACTTTAGAAGAATGACTGGAAAGACCCTCCTGAACTATACTTAACATGAGGTCGACAGTCTGGTCACTAAGTGGTGAATGTAATTTTGTTTAAACAATTACTCCTCAGTGACCGCTTCCACTTACATTAATACAAGTGCTTGCCCTTTAGGTACTTGGAATTTTCCTCTGAATATCGCACTGGGTAAATGTTTCTAACATATTGAAGAGAACCCAAAGGCAACAACGATAAGCACAAACACTCAGACGCTTGCCGTGCTTCAGGCGTACCTTTCGACTGCCATTTATGCATTAAAACAATCCCTTAAGCTAGTCATTCACACGCCAGCCTGCTGTTCAGGGCCGAGGACGACGGATGCCTTTGGAACAAAAAAACTCTGCATTTCCATTCTGACGTGGCGCTAAAGCTCTTTCATACATTTTTTTCCCTGTCACTTAATCTTTGGAAAAAAATAATAAAAGCTCTAAAGTTACAGAGCTGTAAAAAAAGTATGTGCCACCATGTAATTTAATGAAAACGTACCCAATTATTCATTCTGAATTTTATTACTTCCAACTTAACATTAGGTAAAAACTCAAGTAAGCAAATAGCACCAAATTTTGAGCAGGAATTTAAATATTTATTACAGAAATGTGCAACATTTAATTCTATTTTGTAAGTGCCATACTGGATGGATGGACATCCTGACCAGGAGAGGGGAAGGTTCCTTACCTGGATGGGAGACCCCAGGTGGATGGATGGGCATCCCAACCAAGAAAAGGAAGGTTCCTTACCCAGATGGGAAGCTCCATGTGGAGGGCCAAATGTGTTTTCAGAACATTTCCTTTTTTATTTTTTAACCAGAACATCACATATTTTTTATTTGAACCTGCTAATCAAATTCAGGATTTTACGAATATAAACATTAAACAAGCTTCATATGGATGTCACGAAACAGAGCAAGCATATGACAGGGTGCCTCAAGAGGAGCTGTGATATTGTATGATGAAGTCAGGAGTGGCAGAGAAGTACGTAAGAGTGGTACAGGATATGAATGAGGGAAGTGTGACCGTGTTAAAGTCTGCGGTAGGAGTGATGGATGCATTCAAGGTGGAGGTGGAATTACATCAGGGATCGGCTCTGAGCCCTTTCTTATTTACAGTGGTGATGGACAGGTTGACAGACGAGATTAGACAGGAGTCCCCGTGGACTATGGTGTTTGCTAATGACATTGTGATCTGTAGCGATAGTAGGGAGCAGGTTGAAGAGACCCTGGAGAGGTGGAGATATGCTCTAGGGAGGAGAGGAATGAAGGTCAGTAGGAGCAAGACAGAATACATGTGTGTGAATGAGAGGGAGTTCAGTGGAATGGTGAGGATGAGGGGAGTAGAGTTGGCGAAGGTGGATGAGTTTAAATACTTGGGATGAATAGTACAGAGTAATGGGGATTGTGGAAGAGAGGTGAAGAGGAGAGTGCAGGCAGGGTGGAATGGGTGGAGAAGAGTGTCAGGAGTGATTTGTGACAGACGGGTATCAGCAAGAGTGAAAGGGAAGGTCTACAGGACGGTAGTGAGACCAGCTATGTTATATGGGTTGGAGACGGTGGCACTGACCATAAAGCAGGAGACAGAGCTGGAGGTGGCAGAGTTAAAGAAGCTAAAATTTGCACTGAGTGTGACGAGGATGGACAGGATTAGAAATAAGGACATTAGAGGGTCAGCACAGGTTGGACGGTTAGGAGACGAAGTCAGAGAGGCGAGATTGCGTTGGTTTGGACATGTGCAGAGGAGAGATGCTGAGTATATTGGGAGAAGGGTGCTAAGGATAGAGCTGCCAGGAAAGAGGAAAAGAGGAAGGCCTAAGAGAATTTTTATGGATGTGGTGAGAGAGGACATGCAGGTGATAGGTGTAACAGAACAAGATGACGAGGACAGGAAGATATGGAAGAAGATGATCCGCTGTGGCAACCCCTAATGGGAGCCGTCGAAAGAAGAAGATATGGATGTCATGAAACACTGTCTTCAGTCAGTGTCTGCTAGTAGTTCATAGCCGGATGGCGCTCAAGGTACCCCAAAACCCAGATAAAGTATAAAGTCTCTTGAAAGCAAAGTTGCCAATGTTTATTGTGAAAAAAATGATAAACCAGTATTGGTGGGTGAGACAAAGGACAAAATACACAACAACAAAAAAAAAAAATCCAGCAGAACAAAATAATCGCATCCAACAAACAGGACAAATTTAATAAATTGCTGAAAAAATTAATGTATACTACTTATAGGCAAGGGCTCATAAAATGTACATAGTCCAAAGCTGCCACATAAAATAAAACGGTAGAAAGAAAAAGGTCGAATAACTACTCCAATGGCTCTGTAGCAGCCAAAACTCTCTCCCCAAGTGCTGAAGTTCTCCCCAAAATCTTGGAGACTTATTGGCTTAAAAAGGTTAGAAAAATATCTTTAAGACAACCTTGAGCATGGGGGGAAAAAATAAACCTTTGTAATACGCAGAATAGCAACACCTATCCTCACCACTCACCAATGAGGCCCTCTTAAGTATTTCCTACTCAGTCAATGGGCTTCTACCATTCAGATAGAGGGGGAGGAACACTGCCTTATCCATACTTTAGTCCTACATATTTACCATCTTACATACATCTCACACATCCCTGGGGATTACATCTAAATTCTTAAACAACAATCTATATATAATTCACTAAGCCGACAGAACAAGCAAGACAACCATGGGATACGCACGGCATAGCCGACAGAACAAGCAGGACAACCATGGGATACGCACGGCATAGCCACGCCCGCCAACTCACAGAGCCCCGCCTACCAACGCTAACACCATGGGATACGATGACAACTCACAGAACCACGCCCACTGACAATGCAGAGCCCCGCCCACCAACAATTCACTAAGCAGCCGACCATGGCACACGCCCGACGACAATTCGAGCAAGAGTGAAAGCATTTGCCAAGAATGTTTTCATTAATCAAGAACGAAAGTCGGAGGTTCGAAGATGGTCACATACTGTCGTTGGTCCGACCATAAATGATGCCGACAGGCGATCTGGCGGCATCGTTCCCATGACCCGCCGGGCGGCCAACTGGGTAACCAAAGTCTTTGGGTTCCGGGGGGGAGTATGGTTGCAAAGCTGAAACGTAAAGGAATTGACGGAATGGCACCACCAGGTGTGGAGCCTTTCGCTTAATTTGACTCAACACGGGAAACCTCACCCGGCCCAGACACAGAGAGAATTGACAGATTGATAGCTCTTTCTTGATTCTGTGAGTGGTGGTGCATGGCTGTTCTTTGTTGGTGGAGCGATTTGTCTGGTTAATTCAGAAAACGAACGAGACTCCCGCCTGCTAAATAGTTACGCGACCCAAGAGCGGTCAGCGTCCAACTTCTTAGAGGGATAAGTGGTTCTCAGCCATATGAGATTGAGCATTAACAGATCTGTGATGCCCTTGGATGTCCGGTACTAAATGTAAGCTACGCTGAATGGATCAACGTGTGTCTACCCAGCACCGAGAGACGTGGCTGTGCCGTTGAAACCCATTCATGCTGGAGACCGAGGCTTGCAATTGTTCCCCACGAACGAGGAATTCCCAGTAAGTACGGGTCATAAGCTCACACTGATTATGTCCCTGCCCTTTGTACCCCCCAGTCCCCCCCCGCCCCCCCCCCCCACTCCTCGATACTACCATGGTCGGGTGACTTGGTGGATTATATATAGAAAAGCAGACGGAACCGCAAAGAACAATGAAAAGACGACGTGGCTCAGAGGTGCATGTGGACTGTAGTAGAGACAAAAGCGACTGAGGCGGTGTTTGGAAAATGAACAATCAACGTGACTCACAGGTGCATGTGGACTGTACACAGACGAAAGCAACTCAGGTGAGGAGTTGGGGGCGGGCACATGAGCAGGCAGTGCGTACTGAGCGATGATTGTATGTTGTTTCGTAGAGTGCATTGTTACAATGTTACTTTTCTTGGTGGTTTATTAAATTATGGATTATTCAAATGTTCATTTTTTTCCCTGTGCTTAAAAATCATTAAAAAAGCGGCGTGATTATGTGGCGTATGCTACGCCTCGGGTTGACTAGTAAGACATAATATACATGAACGAATGGAGTAAAGCTTTTACCAAATCCCTTACTGCCATTGCTTTCCTCCTTTCCCGTTTTGTTCATCCTGACTGTTGTGAAATCAGTTGCTTGCCGGCTTTTAGCAGCATAAAGGGAGTACGCAGCCACACGTGCGCGTAAAGTGAAAACTGCCTGTCAACTGACCACTAAGGACTCATTTATACTTCATGCTCATAACGCGTACATGCACACATCATGGCTGCCATGTGTTCCCACCGTTCATTTGACGCCTCCTCTGAGCAGGTCCTCAGAAATTAACGAGATGCGTACGCGAGGGCGCAGTGCGATAAAAGTCGAAATGTGATGTCAGAGTCTGTTTACTATCTAACATGTGACAGAATGCCGCTTAGAGGATCCTACAGGATCGATGTGCCAGCTTCGAAGTACTGTTATATTCAAGCATCACATGTTCCCCATTACACATGTTAAAAGTCTCACATACCATCTTCTGTGCCATCTGTTTTTTTTTTTGCACCTTCACAACAGCAACAGAATGCACAGTGACGTATTTAAGCAACAGAGAAAAAAATTAAGGACACAGTAAAAAGGTGTATTTAGTGATTAAAGTGGCAATTTCGGTTTTAATCTCGAAATGTCCACTTTAATCTCGTAGTTTACTTTATCTTTAATAATAATAATTCTTTGCATTTATATAGCGCTTTTCTCATTACTCAAAGCGCTCAGCAATTGCAGGTTAAGGGCCTTGCTGAAGGGCCCAACAGAGCAGAGTACCTTTTGGCATTTACGGGATTCGAACCGGCAACCTTCCGATTGCCAGGGCATATCCCTAGCGTCAGAGCCACCACTCCGTCCTATCTTTAAAGTAGACTGTCGTAAACGTCATCTTCAAACCATCCCAGTTGTTAATCGCGACATTCTTCTGGGGCTTCCTCCTGAACTGAGAGCAGCGGCAAGCAGCAATCGCCACACAGAACACATTACATTTATGATATTCCAGTTCCTGCGGTAGGCTGGCACCTGCCCAGGGTTTGTTTCCTGCCTTGCGCCCTGTGTTGGCTGGGATTGGCTCCAGCAGACCCCCGTGACCCTACAGTTAGGATATAGCGGTTTGGATAATGGATGGATGGATCACTTTAATGATGTAATGCATTAAGCTATGTATGTTACATTTTACAGATAAATTGTTAATTTCGTTTAAATAATGAATACTTGCACACAATGGGGTGACATGTTGGCGGAGGGACAGACTCTATACTGTACTTTATTTTGTTAAATAGAGGCTGCTGCTGGTTCTTTCAGGCTCCCCTCACCGACAAAAGACTCATTGATGGTTCTCCTACCATCACAATGGATGAAAGCCTAATTCCTCAGTGTTAAAATAACAGGCCATCAAGAATTGCAATTAAATTTGTATTTCACGTCAGAACCTAAATAAATGTTGTTATAAAATTAAAATCATAAATGTTAAATAATAATAATTATGATTAAAATTTGGGGCAGCATGGTGGCACAGTGCTTAGCAGTACTGCCTCATGTATACGTTGTCCTGTGTTTGAATTCCATGCCTGTGGGGAGTCTGTATGTGATTTTCACATTTCCCTTTGTCTGTGTGGGTTTTGTTCTGGCTCTCTTTAAACATGCCCAAAGATGTGGGAAACTGGTAGATTGATAACTTTAAATTGGCGTCAGTGTGAGTGAATGTGGGTGTGCCTTTCAATGGACTAGCAACCTGTCCAGGGTTGTTTCCTGTCTTGCGCCCAGTGGTGCCTCTGAATTGCATTGAGCAGGTTTAAGAATGTGTATATGTTAAAATTAAAGTTGTATTTTACCATTATTTACAGTATATCTACATGGTTTGGTGCATTTTAAAATTAAACTTAGAACACAATAAGCTGCATCTTCCAGAAGTCAGCGCAGGAATGAATACTGCTGTCCTATGCAATTTCAGCTCCTGACTTGTAGCTGGACAAAGCTGTCATCACTGTGAGGATTCTGTTGTTTGATTTCTCATGTGCCTTCCATACCATTTCAGCCATCCTTGTTAAGGGGTAAACTCAGAGATACTGTATGCCATTGAATGAGCCTGTGGTCTCCTGGATAAAGGACTATCTGTCAGGCAGACCACAGTTTGTGAGACTCAAGGACTGTGTGAGCAACACTGGAGCACCACAAGGAACAGGCCTGTCTGCTTTACTCTTCACTCTGTACACCTCAGTCTATAAATATGTAAACAGGTGATGTCACTTACCGAATTTCTCAGATGATTCTGCACTTATCGGGTGTATTAGTAAAGGGGATGAGACAGAGTATAGGCGTCAGGTGGAGAACTTTGTTTTTATCTGCACCAAAATCTTTAATCTGGGAAATGACATCCTTCACAACTCCTACAACTCTGTAATGGCCAGTGCAGTCTTCTGAGCTGTGGTGTGCTGGGCTAGTAACATCACTTCAAGAGTCCCACTGCTAATTAAAAGTGTAGGCTCAGTTATGGACTGTGGACCCCCTCAAACAGAAAACTATTCCTCTCAGAGCTATTGCATTTGTGATGTCAACACACCTTAAGTGGCACGTCCTAGAGCCACAGTGAGTACCTTTCCTGGCCGGGCTAAACTAGAGGGACAGGGAAGGACTGCCTCTGGGGGCTGTTTGTTCCCCCAATGCGCTAGGTGGTGGCTTCCCTCTGGCAGAGTTCCCATTCATACTCCTGCAGAGCAACTTGGAATATTTAGTCTCGGAGAACAACCCTGTCGGGTTGAGTGGGTGCCACCAAAGGGAGCTATAAGAAAGGTTCTCTCCTCGAAGGATGTTCCTCTTGAACCGGAAGTGCTGCCAGGCTGTAGTTACTTGACACCAGGAGCACCCTTAGGTCCTGAGATAAAAGGAGCTTTCTGGCCTCATCAAGGTGAGCCACGGTCGGGAGGAGGTGGACAAAGCTTGCCTGGAGGAGCGACGGACGATTTATTTTGTTTCTCTTCTTGGTACTCAAATGTGGCACTTTGTGCCTCTGCCCTACTGCCAAGTTGTCGCCTGACAAACTTTCCCGGGAAATCCTGCCAGTAGCCGTTGCCTCAGCTCAGGGCACGTCACTTCCGGTCCTGGACCCGAGGACCACATCACTTCCCCCAGACTCCCTATAAAGCCCCTCTCCCCTCCGCTGGATTTCAGTTCTGTTTTGGACTCAGTTTTGTAATCTACTCTGGTCTTACAATCCTTTACTTTTGCAGCCAGGAACATATTATATTATATTATATTATATTATATTATATTATATTATATTATATTATATTATATTATATTATATTATATTATATTATATTATATTATATTATATTATATTATATATGTCTGGAGTCTCGCTTTGTCACACTGTCTAATGTAACAGTTAATGCGTGGAGCCACCTCTAACACCCTCAGGTACCACTCTGAACACGAGGTAAAAGTATAATTATTATTTATTTTGCTATTATACTATGCACCAAGCACCCTCCACTCCACACTCATATACACACTAATCTCTCTACAATAACCAATCCTCCTCGCCCAGACACTTCGCCACCCTACCTCCCAGCTCAGCTCAGTGTACACAGTCCTTTTATATCCCCTGACCCGGAAATGGTTCCTGGCAAAACCCACAAGTCCGTTTTCCTTCCGGGTCAGGGTAAACAGTCCTTATCTTCACCCCGGGAGCACGTCGTTTCTTCCGGACACGTGATGCTGACGCACTCCGGGGTTATAGGGCACACAAGAGCCCACTAGCCCCCCTACAGCGACTCCCGGTGGTCCCCAAGGTATCCAGCAGGGCTGTGTATAGAAACTACAAAGTCCATGAGGCCCTGCTGGAACTCTGGGCACCATCATGCTGTCCGGAGGGCTCCTCCTAGCGGCCTGGGGGTGGCGACCGGAATCCGTAGCCGGTCGTCCATCACACTAAGGAAAAGTCATCTCTGACAGAGGAGCATTGGAATCATCAGGTAGAGGGGTCCTTTCATCATATTGGCTGGCCCACCACTCACTCAGCTATGGAATGGCCAGTAGGGGGGAGGCAGCTTGATGGCCGAGTTCTTTAGGACTCTGAATAAATATGTGATGTTATCTACTCTTGCATTTTGTTCTGTACTTGTACTATTACTATTGTACAATCGTATTGCATTGAGGATTAATTGTGTTCTGTTCTGTGTATTGTATTTGACCTGTGAAGGAAACCAGGGCGTCAATGGCCCAAACCCCCAACACGAACACACCAAGAGTCCTGGGTGCAAATAAAGGGTAGTTTATTCAAGCCAAATTCCTTCTACAGTAGCACAAAGTAGCACAAGCACACGTTTCTCTCTTCACAATACACAATAATCTCCACAATACTCTTACCACCGCACTGCCCTCCTCCAGTTGAGTGTTGCCTTCCTTCCTCCCAGCTCCTACTCGCCTGGGTAAGGGAGTGCAGTATCTTTTATTTAGGACCTGGGAGTACTTCCGGTGCCAGGGTCACTTCCCGTTGGAAGCACTTCCGGGTCATGTGTAAGTCCATTATAGCAGGGAGCTTGTCTCCCTGCAGTGCCCTCTTGCGGCACCCAGTGACTGCAGCAGGGCTGCTCTGCTAGACTACATCTCCCAGCATGCCCTGCTGGCTTCCCACTAGGTACTGATATCCAGGGCCGCTGCCATCTAGTGTGCAGGTGGAGTAAAAGCCCCCCAGTGACATTTCTTTTCAGTGGGCTGTCCATTCATCCCTTTTGGTCCTTCCTTCTGGGTCTGATCTCTTCTTCCTCCCCAGCTGGGATGCCTATATGCCTGTTAGAAGCCTCCCATCTGGTAAGAAACCATCCCCTCTTCTGGCCGGGAGGCAAATCCAGTCCATGTGGCATCTACAACCCCTGCATGCCTAACATACCTGGAGTTGGGAGTCTCTCTGGATTGCCTTTCGTGAAATTTCTTCCATTTTTTTCCTCCAAGGTTTTTTTTTTGGAGTTTCTTGTCTTCTTAACGAGTCAAGGCTTGGAGGCTGTCAAAAGACAGGGCCCGTTAAAGCCCATTGCGACACTCCTTGTGTAATTTTGGGCTATACAAACAAATTGTTTTGTATTGAAAGTCTATTGAAGGAGTATTGAAACCTGTATAAGGTTCTGGATTTAATAAAGCCACGTTGAATGAAGCTTTTTGACTGTGTGGCTGAACTTGTGAATTGGGTTTGAGGAGCTGTAGTGCCCTCTAGTGTCCAAAATGTTTAGAAAAGTACCAGTCTTGTTCAATACAGCAATGAGTAATGCCACTTTTAGTAACAAAAATAAGGAGCAATATTGATCTTTTTCTTGTAGTGTTCTCAAGGTATTTTGTCCCACATAAATGTATAGAACGACTTCAACAGAATGATGTTGTGTTTTGGAGTATAAACTGCTCAGTTTAGACTTTGTAAGATTATCTTTATATTAGGATTTGGCCGACTGCTACTTCAGTTGTGTCTCCTCTTAATCTTCTTTTGCTTAAACTGTGAAGGCTCAGCTCTTTTAATCTTTCCTCATCACTCATCCCCTGTAGCCCTGGAATCAGCCTAGTCACTCTTCTCTGGACATTTTCTAGTGCTGCTATGTCCTTTTTGTAGCCTGGAGAGCAAAACTGCACACAGGACTCCAGATGAGGTCTCGCCAGTGTGTTATAAAGGTTGAGCACAACCTCCTGTGACTTGAACTCCACACATCAAGGTGCTATATAACCTGTTAGCCTTCTTAATGGCTTCTGAATATGTTCTGTCAGTTGAGAGTGTCGAGTCCACTATGACTCCTAAATCCTTTTCAAAAGATGTACTTCAGTTTTCAGACCTCCCATTGTGTAGTCCACCCTAGCATTTTTACTTCTTATGTGTAATACTTTACATTTACTGACATTCAATTTCATTTGCCACAAATCTGCCCAGGCCTGTATATTGTCGAAGACCCTTTGTGATGATTCAATGAATTCTCAATTATCTGCTGTCACGAAATAAACAATAAAAAAAAACATAAAGTTAATCTCCTGCCGTTGAGAAATAAAAAAAAAGACTGATACTTGGGTCAATTTGTAAAAAAATAAGTTACACTGAAGGTTGATTATATATGAACAGAACAGGAAACAGAACAGACAAAATGGCGAATGGAAATGACATGAAGACCGGAAAAGGGAAGCGGAAATGACGTCATCAGAAATGGTCGGAAATGACGCCATCAGGAATGGCCAGAAGTGATGATATTAATATTGGCCGGAAGTGGTGTCATCTGAGGATTGACGGAAGTGACTCATTTGTGGAAGATGGAAACCAGGCAGGGAATTTATTTTCTTTGGACTGGAGTGAAAAAGTGACTGCAGGCCTGTGGGAAGAGGAGAGAAGGCATTAATACTCATTTCCAGCCCCCTAGACTTCGTATTTTCACTGTTTTTTGGACCCTTTGGCTGCTCCCTAAGCGCACATGTGTGACACTGACAATCCACCTACCTTGGTATCATCTGCAGACTTAACCAGCTTGTTATTTATATTCCTATCCTATCCAAATCATGTATATATTAAAAATATCACTGACCCCCTGAGGGACACCACTTTTAACACTAACCAATTGTGAAAGGGTTCCTCGCACCATCACCTTTGAATTGAGTGGACTGAGACTGTGACTTTAAAAAGTGTTCACCAAGAAACTTAAGAGTTAAATTGTGCACAAACATTAGGAAGTTTTTCTTCACACAGACAAATGGAATAAGTGACCAATAATTCTTTGCATTTATATAGCGCTTTTCTCATTACTCAAAGCGCTCAGCAATTGCAGGTTAAGGGCCTTGCTGAAGGGCTCAACAGAGCAGAGTACCTTTTGGCATTTACGGGATTCGAACCGGCAACCTTCCGATTGCCAGGGCATATCCCTAGCCTCAGAGCCACCACTCCGTATCTACCAAGTATTGTGGTAGATTTTAGGGACTTTCAAAACTCGACTTGATGTTATTTTAGACGAATTAAGTGGATAGGACTGGCAAGTTTTGTTAGGCTGAATGGCCCGTTCTTGTCCAGATTGTTCAAATAAAATGTTATCTGTTATATTTTATCTCCTCAAAACTATTCCAGTGTATGTTTTAGGAAGCTGGAGTCTATCACACTATGAATCAAATCAGTAGTACCACAGAAGCTAGCACTATAGGAGGTGCCATTCCACTATGGGCCATACTCACTTAGAGTTACCAATTACCCTAACATGGAATGTAACACATGGAGAAAACTGCAACATCCAAAGAAAAATGTACTTAGACATTTACAGGACTTGCAAAAACCACATGGGCAATTACCAAGTCATGAGTCAAAACTAAAATTCCAAATTCTTCTACAGCTGTGAGGCAGCAGTGCTAACCAGAGTGACACCTCATTAAACAATCAGCCTGTTTGGAGTTGGTATACGGCTGCATCAGTATTGTGGCTGGGTGCAGGATTGACAGGTCGATGAATAAAATTTGGGGTGCCAGCCAGGGTTCATTACAGAAAGTCAGTCAGTCAGTTATTTTGAAACCCACTTAGTCCTCAATGGGGTTCTGAGGGTCTGCTGGAGCCTATCCCAGACAGCATAGGGCACAAGGCTTGGTTGTTAGTCATGGATTAGGGTCAGTTTGCTTGTGAGCTCCATCCAGTGGGTCACTCTTGCTAAATTCTTGCCCCCATTTGGGCAGCCAGGGTTCTTATGGTCAAGGAACTGGAAGGGGCAGGGCTAGGAGCCTGCACTGGGCGGTTTCTCTTTGCTGCGGGGACAGAAACAGAAGACAATGTTAGCGATAGTGCCCCCTCCCATTCCAGTGGGTTATTACATACCTCAACAGAGACCATAAGGAGATCCCCAGACGTGCATGCCTGACAGCATACATCTAAAAAGGAAAAAAATGTTAAAGGCTATGTCTACACTGAAAAGGAAAGAAAGTTAACACTAGAATTACCAAAAGCTATGAAAAAACTTGTAAACCCGACCCACCTTAAATCCTCTCGCACCTCTCCGTCTGAGTCTTTTGTGTTGTAAATGTGTCAATAAGTACAAGCAGCAAGCAGCCTGCTATCCCATCCTCCTACCACCGCAGAAATGGCACAAACCTCTCCCAGCTCAAACTTCGTTTATCAGGGAGTGAGGTACCTAGAGCTGTATAGTGTAAATAATATATAGTTATTTGAAATACATGCATTTCACGTGTGTTCC
This sequence comes from Erpetoichthys calabaricus, assembly GCF_900747795.2. Lineage (NCBI taxonomy): Eukaryota > Metazoa > Chordata > Cladistia > Polypteriformes > Polypteridae > Erpetoichthys > Erpetoichthys calabaricus. The sequence continues at coordinate 16,541,273 of NC_041397.2, forward strand.
GTGTCTGCAACAATCTATGTAAGTGTAGGATGACAGGAAATGCAAGAAATGTTGAACACATACCTAAAAGACAAACTTTTTTCATGTTTTAGTACTAATGACAAAATTTTGACATGAAGTGTATAACGTGTGAAGACTGAAGTCCAAATATGAAATAAGCACTTTCACAAAAGGTACAAATATAATAGAAGAAGTGCACTTTTACTCAAGACTATAACCAAAGAAAAAGAAATCGTGTTAGTGTGGTTTGTTGTTGTGACTTCTTTGGTAGTATAGTGGTAAGAACTATTGACTCCTATTCAAAAGGTTGCGGGTTCGAGCCTTTCCGTGTCCCAAAATTAATGTTTTGAGTAGTAAGCTGCTCTTATTGTTACTATTATACAATAAAAACCTACATTTGATTTGAGTCTGTAACAGATGGTGTAAATGTATGGTACTAGTAAAGGTTAGTATTTTTTTTTTATTCAGTTTTACTCTCTCATTCACGTTCATGCTCACCCCAATCTGACACTGTTGTTTTCAAATAAAAATGTGTTATAACAGAGGTGAACTCAGATGATGATGAGGGTTCTACATCGGAGAAAGAGAACAGAAGACCTCCCTGCAAGAAACGTCCACTCACATATAAGAACAACGCAGCTGCACCAGGCGTAAAGGCAAAAGATGGTACCGTTTGGATGCAAGACGAGGTCCGGCATCATCCTGCCGGTCAGTCTGCCCCACGCCTGTCCTTCAACAAAACAGCACGGCTTACAATGTTTGGGCTGTATGGCCTTCGCCAAGTGTACGACTGAAAGGGAAAGAGAAGGTGACATACATAGGAGGGGAAGAGAGAACAAAGGCAGAACAGATAAAAGGAGATTAAAAAGTTAGTTGGTCATTGACACCTGGAGAAACTTGTGATCCTGGGCTGAGAAGGAGTTGAGCGTCTTCTGTTTTTCATTGAAAAGTGTCTTTGAAGCCCTGTGAAAGATCACAAACAGAGAGATGAGTGTGGCTATGGCCAAGGGATGTGAAGTGTTCTACAGTAGGTTTTGCAAGGCTTTTGATCTTAATGGCTTGAACACACTTCTTGAAACCGTTTGCTAGCAGTCTCCCTGTTTCATCTATAGTGAAACCTGGATGCTTACTACAAGAAATGCAGCAAAAAGAGGGACCCAATACAAGGGTATTGTTGGAGACACAGTGGCTCATGTTACAACTCAAAATAGCTGGGAAGGATTGCAGTGATCTGTGGACTAGACGTTTGTATAAGTTAGGTGGTCAATGGAAAGAGATTAAGAGAAAAGGTTAGGAAAATAAGGCTCCAGTCTACAAATTGAGGAAACTTATTTTATGACGTGTGGGAGAGGCAGAGCGTTAGGGTGGAATGGGAGGATCAGAGAGATGCCGGTTTTATCATTGGGGTTCAGATTAGAGTGGATGTTATGAGGACTGCTGCTGGCTTGAGTGATGGCTCTGTCCGCAGTATGAGAAGGGTATCCTCTGTCAATGAAGAGAGTCCTTATTTTGAGTGCTGCATTACAGAAGTCAACCTCATCACTCCAAAGATGGCAAAGTCTAAGGAACTGTTAAAAAGGTCAAGAGTTTTTTAATATGCCAGGTATGGAAGGAGCTCCAGAGAAAACAATTTTGTGAGTCAATTGGCTGGTAATTGACAGAGGTTTTAAGTCCTGGAAATCTTGTAAAAAGACTGATATCTAAACATGGCAGAGTTTTGGTGGAAAAGTCAACTATAAATCTGAGAGATGGATGCAAACTAGTAAAATCATTAATACATTTCTGTTGCTGGCTTCTGGAGCAAGAGGTAGTACCAACACAATCATCAATATGTCTTTTGTACAGGTCCGGTACAAAGCCTAGAAAAGAAATGCTCTTCTACCCACCCAATGAAGATGATGGCATAGCCAGGTACCACCTATTGCAACTCCACTGACCTAGTGAAAATGTTTTTATTAAATGAAGGCATTGAATGTAAGGTTTAGCTCTGCCACTGTGTTCATGAATGAATCCTGCACTGTACTTCTGTTGAATGCTTGTTGTGGCTGACAGCGAGTGCCCTTGCCTGGCCAGATGCCTTCTTAAAGGAGAGACCAGGGAAGAGAATATACATAGAGCATCATCTCCCCCAGAATGCTAGATGGTAGCCCACAATGGGTTGCTACAATGCCTCGGATTCCCACAGGGCTTCATGGGAGCTGGAGTTCGACACAGCCATGGGGTTTTGTGGGTGCAGCCAGGGGGTGTGGCAGGAATTGTCCCTACTTTGTTGGACTTCTTCCTCACCTGGAAGTGCTTCTGGACTATGTTAATGGGCCACCGGAAGTACTACCAGGTGTAGGATAAAAGAATCCTGCTGGGAAGTTGGGGAGTTGGGAAGAAGAGGGATGAAGCTTACTGGAGGAAGAATGGAGGCAGAAGAAGACAGACAGAAGAGAAGAAGAAGTGCTGTGTGCTTTGTAATTGGTGCTTTATTTGCTGTACTGAGCTTTGCAGGTGGGAAACAATAAGGAAGCGTTTCCCACAGCTTAATAAAGCCTGTGTTGTGTCAGCATCTGTCTGTGTAGGGTTTGGGGAGCAGGAGCATCCCCTTCTGGCCACACTGTCTGAAGGCAATGAGGAATGACAGAGGTGTACAGAGAGGTGATGTCCATGGTAAAGATAAACATATGAAGTACTGTTAGCTAGTTTTATGTACAGCACTACTAACAGCATGTGCCATAATGTAGCAGACTAAAAAATGTTTCCAGAATGAAACCGATGAAGAAAATACATTGAGGCTAGATTTACCTTTTTTCAAGATCATGTAACATTAATTACATCGATCGATTAATATGCCAACACCAATCTTCTTCATGCCCCAGAGTCTATTGTCACAAAGCATTTATTTAATTGAAGCCAGCTGAATTAAGCTGCTGAACAGCAGAAGCTGCACACTCTGGGCTTCACAAGTGAACACGCCACCCTTACTCACAAAGCACACTATGGCGTAGACTTTCCTCTTTTTAACCTTTTTTAAAAAGTCTATTGTTGTGAAGTTTTTGATAACATAATAACACTTTAGAATAAGGTCTATCTAGGTGTTACAAGACCTTAGCAGAATCTTAGTGCAGTGTTAGTAAGACTTAGAAAGCCCCAGAGACTTTAGTACAGGGTTACCAATAATGATTCTATTAGCTACCTACTGTTATGTAAGATGGCCTTAACAGAAGCTTTCAAAGCAGCCATTTTGGGCTACTTGAAGTGTATCTATTGGTCACTTACTGGCATGTATGAATATCTTAAACTCTTAGTATTTTTAGGAGCTTATATACAACTAGCTGTGTAAGCCCGTGCTGTGAAAAGAAACTTAAAATCATCAGAAAAACAAATGTCAGGTAATTAAAAGGACCTATCCTGGGCATCTCTCTCCTAGGAGGATTTGTTTTGCCGTCGTGCTTGCATCGCTTGTGCATTAGCAGCAGGAGGAAATATAAAAGGGATACTGTTTGGCCGATCTAAGCGACTTTGTCTTTCTTCTGAGGTTTCGTTATGCTAACATGCTGGCCCCGCTTGTGTAATTAGCTGCTAAGCGAGTTTTCTGTTTCCTTGGAGATGAAGCAATTATCCTGACTCCACCTCTCACTTCTGGGCCGGACAGACAGACACACACACTTCCACACGTAGATGTTTATATATAAGATACTTTGAACTAGAGAGGAGAGCAATGAAGGTCAGTAGGAACAAGACATAATACATGTGTGTGAATGAGAGGGTGGTCAGTGGAATGGTGAGGATGGTGGGAGTAGAGTTGGCGAAGGTGGATGAGTTTAAATACTTGGGATCAACAGTACAGAGTAATGAGGATTGTGGAAGAGAGGTGAAGAGGAGAGTGCAGGCAGGGTGAAATGGGTGGAGAAGAGTGTCAGGAGTGATTTGTGACAGACAGATATCAGCAAGAGTGAAAGACAAGGTCTACAGGACGGTAGTGAGACCAGCTATGTTATATGGGTTGGAGATGGTGGCACTGACCAGAAAGCAGGAGACAGAGCTGGAGGTGTCAGAGTTAAAGATGCTAAGATTTGTATTGGGTGTGATGAGGATGGACAGGATTAGAAATGAGGACGTCAGAGGGTCAACTCAAGTTGGACAGTTGGGAGGCAAAGTCAGAGAGGCGAGATTGCATTGGTTTGGACATGTGCAGAGGAGAGATGTTGAGTATATTGGGAGAAGGATGCTAAGGATAGAGCTGCTGGATGAGAGAGGATATGAAAGTGGTGGGTGTAACAGAGCAAGATGATGAGGACAGGAAAATATGGAAGAAGATGATCCACTCTGATGACCCCTAATGAGAGCAGCTGAAAGAAGAAGAAGAAGATGACGATATACAACACTTTGAACCTTATTCTGCTTGCCTGTCAATGACAAATATGTTCTATCAGTTTTCAGGTAAGGAAGACAGAAGATTTGAGGTCAGGTAGTTCTACACACTAATCATGACACTGGTGAGGGGTGACATATTGAGTGTTGATTACACAAGTCAATGGGTCATTTTCAGCAGAGATAATTTTAAGTGAATTTTGTAATGTTTTGTATTTAGTTTTTCTCCAGCAGGTCTAGTTATTGTGATGAAGCTAATTATATACTGCATGATATCTCTTATATATATTTCTCTTCTGGTTCGCCCTGCTGCCACTTCAAAACCGGTCCGCCCACACGCAGCCGACACAGCATTTCTCAATTCCTACTCGTCCTCTTCCATGTCATGCACTATACTGGCCTGCTGAGTGTAATGCATCCAACAAGTACTTGAGGTGCTGCCACAATGGTAAAGTAGTTTTACCACCTTTGCGGGAGCCACCTGTGTCTTTACAACAGCTTCTTACACAGCAAACATCAGAAGCTAAAAATTATCATGAACACATTCGAGAATACAACTCTTCTCTAGCGTTTGCTTCCATGGGTGCACAGATAACTCAACCTCCTGGCCACGGACCATACTATTTTAAAATACACAGGCAAATTTATCACGAAATCTCTCCACTATATGCTAACACTTCTACCTCTCCAGGATATGGACAGTTGTATGTTTTTGACACAGCGCAAGCTACTGAAGTACGCTTACAAAATAAATCATACAAACACATACATGAAATCGCTCAGTCCAATCCAACAGCATCTGTATGAATGGTTTTCAAGGTAAACACTAGGCAGGATTTACGTCGATACAATGCCCCGACATGTCACACTGATGTTGCAGCGATTTTCGTCAGAGAAGATGGCAAAACGCCTGCCGAAAGGGACATTTGCATCTATCCCATAGGCAACTCCTGTAAACAGATTTCCACGCTCAATATGAATTGCGAACCTATGGTTTACCCACTTTTAATCCCTTATGGAGACATTGGCTGGCACAAAGATTTACAACATGTTCCCGATAAAAGAACCGCCAAGCGAATAAGGCTTACTCAATGCCAATTTTACGTGTACAGATTAGCAATGTGGACTACATTTAGTATTTTGATCTCCAGTGGCAAACTATTCCAACAGTACGTCGTAGATGCGTATGTTAAAACAGAGGGCGCATGTCTCAACTATCTCAAGATTACATCAACAAGATCAACAATAAAAAGGACGCACTGCAAGCAAACGCTGAAAATAACAACGTACATGTAGGCATCATGATCATATTACCTTCCACATTTCCAGGAAGTCCAAGATACATGCAACAAAACTATCAGGATGCCATGGCCATAGTACGTAAATTCGGAAAGTCTGATTTATTTATCACTTTCACATGTAATCCTTCTTGGCCGGAAATTCTACATGCACACTGTGTCTTTCAAGAAGTATTTATTTCTTCTTGATTTCTGCAATTCTTTTCTCACTGTTTTCCGTTCCTATTCTTACACTGCAGTATGCTACGGCGGGCCTCGGCTAGTTTGTTATAATTAGCCTAAGCGTATTACAACATTTAACGACAGTTGTCTGTATTTTTATGTTACAGACGACATTAACTGTGATTGATTTCAGTTGTTATAATGCCTAGAAATTGTATTAATCATCCAGACAGTTTCTGTTATTACGATGAAAACACAGCGTCGTCCAGTTACCGTACATCTTAAGCAGATATACAAATTGTACTTTGGCTGTCCACTTGGTGATCAGGATAAATCTTGGGCTCCACATGTCATCTGATCAAGTCAAGTCCGTTTTACAGGATGATGGTTTTAAAAAATCTCTCTCAGCAGCTGAGGTAAAGGCTTGGGTGGCATTCAAGTGGCTCTGTGAAAATTTTCTGGATAGCCATAAGTCTCCTGCATACAAGGAGGGAGTTCAGAATCTGCTTGATTTATACCAGAAACTGGACTGTCGCATTTCTCTGAAAATACATTTCTTGCACTCATATCTAGAGTTCTTTCCAGAAAATCTTGGTAGGGTGAGTGGCGAGCAAAGAGAATGTTCTCACCAGGACATTCGGTTAATGGAGCGTCACTACCAAGCGTTTCTGGAATGAGAGTATGATGGCCAACTACTGCTGGATGCTGTACCATGACAATCCAGACACAGTGTACACAAGAAAATCCGACTCAAAGAATTTTTTGAAGAAACAGTGGTAGGTGACTGGCACTGTTCAGTATATCTACGCCACAGTGTGTGCCTATTTGACTTTGCACTGAAAAAATTTTAGTAAAAATGACATGCAAATACACTGTATAGTAACATTACTCATAAGCTAACGTGACTGGAAAAGACGGAAAGTGGATCTGAAATGAGCTTGAAAAACTGATTTAGAAAAGTGTGCTGTGGCCTCTGATGATTACCAAAAACAATTTTTTGCCACCTTGTGTTAGCACATGCAAATTAGAAGTTTCCTGTACACTTACCTTATAAACCTACTAGTCATTTAGCCCGTTACAATAACGGGCACTAGAACAGTAGTGCATAAACATTAGTAGGAACAGTCTATATTAAATGGCAAGGGGACTTTGACATCATTCTTTTTGTTGGTCGTATTTTTCTTTCTTTCAGCCTTTCTTTTGTTGATGTTTACTTGCTGAGCTGACCGTTCTTCGTGGGCTGCCACCGTGTATTGTGTGTCTTTAATTTTCTGTGACAGTAATACTGTCTTGTACGGTTCTATTCAATAAGGGTGCGTAGATAATTTAGTTCAAATGGCTCTGGAATATGTGAAGAGCAACAGGTGCAGATCTTTATTTACACGCGCCTTTATTCGCTGCACCCAATTGAGGTCGTCCTTTTGAGGCTTGCCTTTTTGTGCGCGCCCTTATTGAAGGATGCCTGTGCGCGCCCTTATTGAAGGATACCGTCTTGTACGTCCGCTGGCTTGTACGTCCGTAATATACGTCCATACGTCCATAATATAGCTTTAATTTTCTCTGGCGGTAATACAGGCGTGCGCGTCGGTAATATGCCTTTAATCTCCTCTGACAGTAATACTGGCTTGTATGTGGCTGTAATATGCGTCACTGTATTGTGTACCTTTAATTTCCTCTCGCAGTAATACCGGTTTGTATTTCCATAAAACGCCTCTAACTTTCTCTGACAGTAATATCGCGCATAGCACCGTGCCACGCGCATGCGCACTTCACCAGAAGACACCCACACACGGACTATCAGCCAGAATATCAGCCAATCAAAACACTGATGTAAACGTTCCAACCAACCAACCAACAGACAGACATGCTGAAATATATATATAGATAAGACTTATTTGACTTTGCACGGAGGGATTTATACAATAGATTTCTAGAATTTATACTGTAGTACTAGGGTGTTGTACTGTGTTAGCCATTATGAATGTAGAGAAAAGCCAAGCAAAATAAGACCTTTTATTGGCTAACTAAAAAGATTACAATATGCAAGCTTTCGAGGCAACTCAGGCCCTTTCTTCAGGCAAGATGTATACTACAATTTATTGAAACCCCTTGGCTACGGACAGGTGGTCTCCATTGAGCTAATAACGTGACTTCTAAAAACAGGTGGCTGCACCACTAATGCCTTAGGTGTGTGTAGGCAGCAAATAGTTATGAAAGTATTTTATATTTGCAATTTAATTTAGACCACTTTCCAGAAGTCTGTTTTCACTTTAACATAAGTGAAACTTTTTCTGTTGATCAGTGTCAAAAATTCCACATAAAACCCACCTTGATTCAGTTTTTTGTTAAACAATAAAATGTGAAAACCCCTAAGGTGAATACTTTTTATAGACACTATATGTAACCACACCATAACAGAGGCCTAGTTTGGTGTATCTACTATATAATAAAACATTAAAGTCTGTGTGTCCAGTCCCTTCTGAGCAATCTGATTGGTCAGTTTGGCTTTTGTCACATGATCTCAGAGGAAGTGCGAATGTCAGACACACAAGGAATGGCATGGGGGGCATGTGGAGTGTCACCTTTGAAGATGGCAGGTTCAAAAGCAGACTGGTAGTGACAAACCCAACTCGAAAATAATAACAGAGTCTTAGAAGCAGGCTTTATGGGGACACGCTTGAGAGATGGGCGTGCCATTTAAGAGATGTTCACATGTACACATTTTGAGGAAATTAAGCAACAATGTAGCGGGGCTACATAGTAGTATATTCTATGTTTGTGCTGAGTGCGTTTTGTTTTCATCGTCCCGTTTACTATCCATTATGTGTGCATCAGTGAATGTTGTCCCCGTAAGTGCAGAGGGGAAGGATGATGGAGAGAGACCGCAGCCCCGAGACGGAAACCACCTGTTTACACAACAGATACACCTGGGACATTCTGTATTTAAAAAAGAGGAGTGAAGGTGAAAGAAAAGAGGAGAGAGAGAGGAAAAGAAGACAATTTAACCATCCATCTACAAACTCATCACTGCTATTTATTGCTTTATTCCACTGCCTGCTTTTTCAACTACCGATCCTACATCACGACAGCCAGAGCTGAGAAACCTCGGGGTTCGAATTCATTCCAGCCATTGCCAGGACTTTCATGGTGAGGTTGTTTTGTTGTCAGGAGGAAGCACAATATCACCACAGCCAGTTTCAGTACCGGCGGACTTTATTTTGGGACTCATTTTTCACCACATTTTCAACTGCTGTGTTTAACCAATCCATGTTTGTATTTGTGTTGTGTGCTTTTGTTTATTGTTTAGGGGCAAAGGAGGGTTTAATGTAAATATTTGTTTTCTTATATATAGTAATAGTCACTGGTGTTTATGGGATAAGTGGTGGTTTGTGCACAATGGGTTCAAACCACATGCACGTTTATTATACATAACTCACCTATTTACAATTACCATGCACGACCCAGTGCCCCTGCACCAAGCACCCTCAGTCCAGGCCTCCAACAATGCCTCTCTTCACCGCCTCCACTACTCTCCTCCGAGCTCTGTCCTCTTCCACCCGACTCCAGCTAGCGAATGGATGGAGGCGGCCCCTTTTATGTCCACCCGGCGTGCTCCAGGTGCCTCCAGATGAGCTTCCTGCTGCAATTCCTGGTGTGGCGGAAGTGCCACACGAGCACCTGGAAGCACTGGTAATCTGACGTCCAGGGCTTCTCAGGCATTCGGGCGCCCCCTGGCGGTGACCACGGGCCCCTATAAGGTTGAGCTTCCATGCTCTGTTCCCGTGGTCCCCATACCAACCAGGGCAGCTGCCATCTCGTGGTACAGAGGAGGCATAGTCCCTCTTCTAGTTCTTCCAGGCGTCCCAGCTGGGTACCACCCTCAGCCGCTCACCACAATATATACAGTGCCTCCGGAAAGTATTCACAGCGCATCACTTTTTCCATTTTTTGTTATGTTACAGCCTTATTCCAAAATGGATTAAATTCATTTTTTCCCTCAAAATTCTACACACAACACCCCATAATGACAACGTGAAAAAAGTTTACTTGAGGTGTTTGCAAATTTATTAAAAATAAAAAAAATTGAGAAAGCACATGTACATAAGTATTCACAGCCTTTGCCATGAAGCTTAAAATTGAGCTCAGGTGCATCCTGTTTCCCCTGATCATCCTTGAGATGTTTCTGCAGCTTCATTGGAGTCCACCTGTGGTAAATTCAGTTGACTGGACATGATTTGGAAAGGCACACACCTGTCTATATAAGGGCCCACAGTTGACAGTTCATGTCAGAGCACAAACCAAGCATGAAGTCAAATGAATTGTCTGTAGACCTCCGAGACAGGATTGTCTCGAGGCACAAATCTGGGGAAGGTTACAAAAAAATTTCTGCTGCTTTGAAGGTCCCAATGAGCACAGTGGCCTCCATCATCCATAAGTGGAAGAAGTTCGAATCCACCAGGACTCTTCCTAGAGCTGGCCGGCCATCTAAACTGAGCGATCGGGGGAGAAGAGCCTTAGTCAGGGAGGTGAACAAGAACCCGATGGTCACTCTGTCAGAGCTCCAGAGGTTCTCTGTGGAGAGAGGAGAACCTTCCAGAAGGACAACCATCTCTGCAGCAATCCACCAATCAGGCTTGTATGGTAGAGTGGCCAGACGGAAGCCACTCCTTAGTAAAAGGCACATGGCAGCCCGCCTGGAGTTGGCCAAAAGGCACCTGAAGGACTCTCAGACCATGAGAAAGAAAATTCTCTGGTCTGATGAAACAAAGATTGAACTCTTTGGTGTGAATGCCAGGCGTCACGTTTGGAGGAAACCTGGCACCGCTCATCACCAGGCCAATACCATCCCTACAGTGAAGCATGGTGGTGGCAGCATCATGATGTGGGGATGTTTTTCAGTGGCAGGAACTGGGAGACTAGTCAGGATAAAGGGAAAGATGACTGCAGCAATGTACAGAGACATCCTGGATGAAAACCTGCTCCAGAGCACTCTTGACCTCAGACTGGGGCGACGGTTCATCTTTCAGCAGGACAATGACCCTAAGCACCCAGCCAAGATATCAAAGGTGTGGCTTCAGGACAACTCTGTGAATGTCCTTGAGTGTCCCAGCCAGAGCCCAGACTTGAATCCGATTGAACATCTCTGGAGAGACCTTAAAATGGCTGTGCACCGACGCTTCCCATCCAACCTGATGGAGCTTGAGAGGTGCTGCAAAGAGGAATGGGCGAAACTGGCCAAGGATAGGTGTGCCAAGCTGGTGGCATCATATTCAACAAGACTTGAGGCTGTAATTGCTGCCAAAGGTGCATCGACAAAGTATTGAGCAAAGGCTGTGAATACTTATGTACATGGGATTTCTCAGTTGTTTTATTTTTAATAAATTTGCAAAAACCTCAAACTTTTTTCACGTTGTCATTATGGGGTGTTGTGTGTAGAATTCTGAGGAAAAAAATGAATTTAATCCATTTTGGAATAAGGCTGTGACATAACAAAACGTGGAAAAAGTGATGTGCTGTGAATACTTTCCGGATGCACTGTATTATTGAATAATTATGTCTTTTCATTTTCTAATATATCAGTGTTTGATTTTACATATCTGTTTACTGTTTCTCTGCGGTGGGTTGGCACCCTGCCCGGGATTGATTCCTGCCTTGTGCCCTGTGTTGGCTGGGATTGGCTCCAGCAGACCCCCGTGACCCTGTGTTCGGATTCAGCGGGTTGGAAAATGGATGGATGGATGTTTACTGTTTCTGGTTACAGGATTTCATCGTGTTGGGAAAAATAAGACAACTTGTAAGGAGTACGGCTTGTTATTAGAGCAAGAAACCTCAGGTAATCCAAGGAATAAGTCTTGGTAGTGTAGTGGCCAGTCTGGGTAAGAGGTCGGCCGTTACAACACAGAGAAACAGATTAAGGGTTGGAGATACGTCCCTGTATAATGTTGGTGGTCCAAGCAGCCAATTATGACTGACACTGCAGTCAAAGTGCATAAATCAAACAGATGACACAAAACAAAGGTGGACATAGCTCTTATGGGTTTGTGGCAGGAAGTATAACAGACAGAGGAAATGGGGATGACGTGGATGGTAAGTAGCGGGGTGACGTCATCAAAGGTAGCCAGAAATGGGGACATCAGAGAGAGACCATAAGTGAAGTCAGCATGGGAGGACGGAGGAATTTTGAAGATGGAATGGGTACGGAAGTGAAGTCATCTATGGGCGTAGGGATGGTGTTTACTGGCGTGGAATTCAGGACTATGTGGGTTTCTGATCTTCAGTTTTTCTGGTGAGGAAGACAGAGTGAGGGAGTAACACTTCGTCTTATATCCCCATCTCACGTTCTTTTGCGCTCCATCGGGCCCATTGGCTGCCCCATAATCGCGCATGTGTGACAGCGTGTATACAGAGGAAAGTAGTTGAAAGTGCAAGAAACTGCAAAAAAAATTAATTATTCTATTATCTGACTCTGACAAGTAACATGGCTAGCACTTTATAAGACCTATAAAGTAACAATGACAACTTTAGTGTAGGGGTCCCTATTGAGCAACTGTTAGTTAGTGAGGCAGGCTTTGTCTGTCTTACATGGTAATACATGACTAATGGGTTCACTAAATCAAGCCCTGTAAGTCTCTTGTCTTAAGGTTATATCACACTTGGCGACTTTTCCAGTGATTTTCATTTGTAGTCTTCAATTACTCAATTAGTACACTCCTGTGAAACCCATTCACGTAATGCGACATACACCTTGACTCGGTCCAAACAGCCTGCGTCTTACTCTGACAAAATCAGGCAGGTTTGATTTGGTCTTTAGTCGTGTGGATAAGAGCTGACACTAATGAATGTTCATCCAGAAGTACAATGGATATGATGCAGTGACAAGGAATAAGGAAAATGGCTGTTTGGACCTCACAAATAGAAGAGGAGCTACTCTGTCTGATGGCTTGTGCTTTGTACTAAGACCGAATGGAAAAAATGGAAAAACAGGGTTGAGATTGTGGCTGAATATGTTGTACTTATTAACCTTTTGTACAGCACCGGTGTGCGCATTTAGTACATTGTTGGCTGTCAGGAAAAAGAGAGGAGTGCAACTGTGCTGGAAGGTCGGCACGTGGTTACTGAATTTGACACGTCCATTGATTTTCAGTTGTGTAAATTGACACGGTCTAGTGAAGAGATCAGCAACTATGTAAGAAAGTCAGACATACCCAATGACTAAAAACTGCATAATCTGGCATGTTTTAGAGGTAACAAGATAGATAGATAGATAGATAGATAGATAGATAGATAGATAGATAGATAGATAGATAGATAGATAGATAGATAGATAGATAGATAGATAGATAGATAGATAGATAGATAGATAGATAGATAGATAGACTGCGGTGGGTTGGCACCCTGCCCGGGATTGGTTCCTGCCTTGTGCCCTGTGTTGGCTGGGATTGGCTCCAGCAGACCCCCGTGACCCTGTGTTCAGATTCAGCGGGTTGGAAAATGGATGGATGGATAGATAGATAGATAGATAGATAGATAGATAGATAGATAGATAGATAGATAGATAAGGCACTATATAACAGATAGATAGATAGATAGATAGATAGATAGATAGATAGATAGATAGATAGATAGATAGATAGATAGATAGATAGATAGATAGATAGATAGATAGATAGATAGATAAGGCACTATATAACAGATAGATAGATAGATAGATAGATAGATAGATAGATAGATAGATAGATAGATAGATAGATAGATAGATAGATAGATAGATAGATAGATAGATAAGGCACTATATAACAGATAGATAGATAGATAGATAGATAGATAGATAGATAGATAGATAGATAGATAGATAGATAGATAGATAGATAGATAGATAGATAGATAGATAGATAGATAGATAGATAGATAGATAGATAGATAGATAGATAGATGGTCTAAAGGAGCCCCTGTCTTGTTTCTTGACACATTTCTTCTGAATGATTCATTGGCTGAAAGTCCTCAGTGTTTGTGTGTCATAGAGAGGATGTGCAGCATTGTTCATAATGGCACTCAGTTTTGTTTTAATCCCTTCCTTTGTTGAGACCTCCAGGGGGTCCAGAGTGCATCTCATAACTGCGCCTTCCCTTTTAATTAGCCTGTTGATTCGGTGGGCCTCTCTTGAAGTGATGTTACCTGCCCAGCCCATCACAGCACAGAACATTACCCTGGCCATGACAGAGTTGTAGAGGAGGTGAAGGATGTCACTTCCCACGTTAAAGGAGCGCAGTCCCCTAAGGAAGATGAGCCTGCTCTGCCCTTTCTTCTATAGTTCCTCTGTGTTCCAAGACCAGTCCAACCTGTCACTGATGTGGACCCCTGGTTACTTGTCACAATGCTACTGAATGTGATTTATTTCATTTTAGTATTTTGAGGTCTAAACCAGGTGCCAGTCAGCCTTGGATGTGATGCCTCACATTGCAGCAAATCATAATCACCAGTGATTCCTAGTGAAATGTTGGAAATAGGACAATGGGAGAAACGGAGGGGCATTATCCGGGTTTGAAGCTTAAGCATGGGCCCTGGAGCTGTGAGGTAGCAGTGCTAATTCTATTCCCCATGCAGCCCCCGTGCTGTTTTTTTTTTTTCTTCTCATATCGCAGGTTCCACCACTGGCTGCACATTCTGTGTCTTTCGGTAGCACTTTGTGTCTCACAAAGACGGGCCTTCTTTAAATTAATCTATCACGAGTTTTTCAGTGTCTGATACCTTCTTTGCTGTACTCTATTAGACAAAATATCTGTCTGCCAATATATTTAAATGGACTGTAGAGGTTATTAACTTGCCCTTGGCAAAAAGGTTTAGCTTTCTAGGGCAAATGCCTTTATAAATCCTTTATCTGACAGTTTTATTACACATTGTAAATAGAACACCATGCCAGACTTTATGACACTCATCACTAACTCATTCAGTCTCTCTGGTACTGGGTCAGTCTTTCTGGGAATTCTTTAATTTGTATAGCAGTATTAGTTTGAAATTACACGGGTTCCATGGACACTGTTAGATCAGCTTGAAAAAGGCCAGCCATTAATGGCTTAGCACACAAAGCGAAATTACTTTACCGTCTCAGGACATGGTGGAAATGCACAAGTTTTGATTAAGGGTGAAGCCGCCATGTACTTTAGTATTTTTAGATCAAGCCGTGGCTGCACTCTCTGGTCTATTTTTATATAAAATATGGTACTTATTTAGGTGGAAATTAATAGGATTTTCTCTTCAGTACGTTAACATCTTTAGTATGTCATTTGCCACTGTGTACCTTTTAAAGTTTAATGAGTTGATTATGTTAGAAACGTGCTATCTTTAACGCAAATTACATTTGCTCTTATTGTATTCAACAGTGCATTTCATTTTAGAAAATAAAAACAGTCTAAAATATAGGGCCTCCCATAATACTTGATACAAAGACACATTTTTCTTTGATTTCCCCCACTGCTGCACAATTTAAAATTACAAATCTGACAATTCAAACCTGATTAAAGTGCACACTGCAGACTTTCATTGAAGGGGATTTGCATACATTTTGGTCACACCGTGTACAAATGACAACACTTTTTTTATGCACGGTCCTCCCCATTTCAGGGCACCAACATGCTGCCCAACAAAACTATAACTCCCATGTAGCCCTGTGGAAGTCTGTAAAGGATTCACACCAGAGGGATGTCACCATCCAGTGTACCGGGGAAACAGTCTCCCCCATCCATTATAATGGCCGCAATAACAGGAAAGGTCTCACTAACCAACCTGGGCGGGGTGCCCATCCACCTACATTCTTCCATTATAAAGGCCTCCTGTGCAGGTAAGGAGCAACCCATGCATTGTCAGGGATGCCAGCCAACCCATGTTACTTATCTATCTATCTAATATACAATTATAAGATACATAATATGCGACTCTACAATTCCACCCAGGGGGGTAAACGTCAACATTATTCAAAGTTATTGTCTGTCTGTATACTTGCATTGTTATCACTCTTTAATTTAATATTTTCTTTATCAGTATGCTGCTGCTGGAGTATGTGAATTTCCCCTTGGGATTAATAAAGTATCTATCTATCTATCTATCTATCTATCTATCTATCTATCTATCTATCTATCTATCTATCTATCTATCTATCTATCTATCTATCTATCTGTCTGTCTGTCTGTCTGTCTGTCTGTCTGTCTGTCTGTCTGTCTGTCTGTCTGTCTGTCTGTCTGTCTGTCTGTCTGTCTACAGTGCATCCAGAAAGTATTCACAGCGCATCACTTTTTCCACATTTTGTTATGTTACAGCCTTATTCCAAAATGGATTAAATTCATTTTTTTCCTCAGAATTCTACACACAACACCCCATAATGACAACGTGAAAAAAGTTTGAGGTTTTTGCAAATTTATTAAAAATAAAACAACTGAAAAATCCCATGTACATAAGTATTCACAGCCTTTGCTCAATACTTTGTCGATGCACCTTTGGCAGCAATTCCAGCCTCAAGTCTTGTTGAATATGATGCCACAAGCTTGGCACGCCTATCCTTGGCCAGTTTCACCCATTCCTCTTTGCAGCACCTCTCAAGCTCCATCAGGTTGGATGGGCAGCGTCGGTGCACAGCCATTGTAAGATCCCTCCAGAGATGTTCAATCGGATTCAAGTCTGGGCTCTGGCTGGGCCACTCAAGGACATTCACAGAGTTGTCCTGAAGCCACTCCTTTGATATCTTGGCTGTGTGCTTAGGGTCGTTGTCCTGCTGAAAGATGAATCATCGCCCCAGTCTGAGGTCAAGAGCGCTCTGGAGCAGGTTTTCATCCAGGATGTCTCTGTACATTGCTGCAGTCATCTTTCCCTTTATCCTGACTAGTCTCCCAGTCCCTGCCGCTGAAAAACATCCCCACAGCATGATGCTGCCACCACTATGCTTCACTGTAGGGATGGTATTGGCCTGGTGATGAGCGGTGCCTGGTTTCCTCCAAACGTGAGTTCAATCTTTGTCTCATCAGATCAGAGAATTTTCTTTCTCATGGTCTGAGAGTCCTTCAGGTGCCTTTTGGCAAACTCCAGGCGGGCTGCCATGTGCCTTTTACTAAGGAGTGGCTTCTGTCTGGCCACTTTACCATACAGACCTGATTGGTGGATTGCTGCAGAGATGGTTGCCCTTCTGGAAGGTTCTCCTCTCTCCACAAAGGACCTCTGGAGCTCTGACAAAGTGACCATCGGGTTCTTGGTCACCTCCCTGACTAAGGCCCTTCTCCCCCGATCGCTCAGTTTAGATGGTCGGCCAGCTTTAGGAAGAGTCCTGGTGGTTTCAAACTTCTTCCACTTACGGATGATGGAAGCCACTGTGCTCATTGGGACCTTCAAAGCAGCAGAAATTTTTCTGTAACCTTCCCCAGATTTGTGCCTTGAGACAATCCTGTCTCGGAGGTCTACAGACAATTCCTTTGACTTCATGCTTGGTTTGTGCTCTGACATGAACTGTCAACTGTGGGACCTTATATAGACAGGTGTGTGCCTTTCCAAATCATGTCCAATCAACAGAATTTACCACAGGTGGACTCCAATGAAGCTGCAGAAACATCTCAAGGATGATCAGGGGAAACAGGATGCACCTGAACTCAATTTTGAGCTTCATGGCAAAGGCTGTGAATACTTATGTACATGTGCTTTCTCAATTTTTTTATTTTTAATAAATTAGCAAAAATCTCAAGTAAACTTTTTCCACGTTGTCATTATGGGGTGTTGTGTGTAGAATTCTGAGGAAAAAAATGAATTTAATCCATTTTGGAATAAGGCTGTAACATAACAAAATGTGGAACAAGTGATGCGCTGTGAATACTTTCCGGATGCACTCTATCTATCTATCTATCTATCTATCTATCTATCTATCTATCTATCTATCTATCTATCTATCTATCTATCTATCTATCTATCTATCTATCTATCTATCTATCTATCTATCTATCTATCTATCTATTACATGTTGTGATCCAGAGCATCAACATGATGTAATGCCAGCACTACTTCCTGAGGACAGTTGTAACTACAGCTGCTGTATGTGGCCTGGCATTGCCCTCCCGTAGAGTCAGGTACATAGAAAGTGCAAACAGAATGCTTCTGGCAGGTTGCCATGTTTTACACCATTATAGAGCCTATCCTATTAGCCTATTAAGTGCCTTGAGCATGGGAAAGGCGCTATATAAATAAAATATGTTATTATTATTATTATCCTCTTCAGCACCAGGTAGAAGATATCAGATAAATCCTTCAGATGAGTAAGTCTGTCCTGTTGTTGAGAGGTCACTCGAAGGCGACCCAAATCTTAGAAGTGATTTCCTAACATGTGGCTGCAATGCTTTGACATGACTTACTCCATAGCATCTAGCAACATGGGTACAAGACACAGCTGCCTGAAGCATGTCAATCACACCCTTCATTGCTTCATTGCTTGCGCCACCACCATCTACTCGAAGTACCATGATGTTCCAACAATGATGGATGGATTAAAAGCCAGAAGTCTGTATGACCATCAGCATCAAGTGACTCCGTGAGAACCCTAACTACAAAGAGGACTATTTCATTTATGTTAGGTAGAATGCTCAGAGGGGACTGGGTGGTCTCGTGGCCTGGAACCCCTGCAGATTTTATTTTTTTCTCAGAAAGAACTCTTTCTGGAGTTTTTTTTGTTTTGTTTTTTCTGTCCCCCCTGGCCATCAGACCTTACTCCTTTTCTATGTAACTAATGTTGTCTTATTTTCATTTCTTATTTTGTCTTTTATTTTTATTTTCATCATTATGTAAAGCACTTTGAGCTACTTTTTGTATGAAAATGTGCTATAGAAATAAATGTTGTTGTTGTTGTTGGTGACATTCACAGCATTGCATAATTCACAGAATGTGAGTGACCTTAGGCCTTTTTAATGTGACTTGTCTCGGACATTGTTCCACCTGGACCTCTTTGGGAAAAAGTACACCTCATGAGCGCTTATGTGTTTGTCAATTGGCAATGTCTCAGTGCACAAGCTGGATTTCTGGGCAGAAGACCCAAAACAAATTGACAAGTGTAAGTAGAGTTTTGTCATCCTAGAAAATGTTTCATTTTTCCATCAGTATGCTGTACCTATGTTAACACAAAATATACAAATTAAGACGATAGTTTATTAAAGCAATAAGAAACGTGTTTAAAAAAATCCTTCTTAGATTCCCAGCCAAAGACCTTGTCTTATTTGCTTGTGACAATGTGTTCTTCTCCATGTGTAGAAGGGCTGATTCGTCTGTCTGCTGTACTTATATATTTAATTAAATGCAAATCCTGCTGTGGCATTTTCCTTGATGTAATTGTGGTCATCCATTCCATCCGTTACATTTAATAACCAAAGGGCTGTAACGTTTCCTACTTTAGTTTGTGGCTTTTTACTTCTATTTAGGACAGACAAGCCATTTAATTCAGAACTAGACTGTGTGCATATAAAATCACAAATTAACATCAAACTATGCACAGGCATACAATGCAATACAATACAATTTATTTTTGTAGAGCCCAAAATCACACAAGAAGTGCCGCAATGGGCTTTAACAGGCCCCAGCCTTGACTCTCTAAGAAGATAAGAATAAACTCCCAAAAATACCCTTGTAAGGAAAAAAAATCAGGAGTGGTCTCCCCTCGACTTTTTCATATACACAGATATGGGGATGGATATTTGAGGAGTAAAACCACAAGACAATGATTATATTTGTATATTATGTACATTAAACAGCCATCAACAATAAATCAAATTAATAATATATTAAACAATTATTATAAAAGTAAAGTTGAATAAATCGGACTCTGCAGCTGCATGAATAAAAGGTAAAGTACCACTTCTGGTTAGCGGAAATACCCCAAACGTTGATAGAAATCTATGTTTTGTACCTAATACTTGTATGCAAAATTTGGTTGACTTAAGTGAAATAGTACTCAAGATATCGTGTTTACACACACTGTGATGGGCGGCCACGGCCACTACCAAAAAAACAACAGAGTGGAAGGACCAAGGGAGAGGGCATTGGTGATGCAATACCTCCCCTGGGACACTAGAGGGCAGCCCTCCTGGGTGGGTGTGGCACCACAGATTCCAGGCAGGGCATGTCGGGAATTGGAGTTTGGTGAAGCCCTGTTGGGTTCTGTGGGGGCTGCCAGGGGAAGCTGCAAAGCCCTGTAGAGGACCTCCTGCACACCTGGGAGCGATTCCAAGTAATACTAATGAGCCACCTCAATAATTCTGAAAAAATTCTGCAGGCTTTTTTAAGTCCTGTTTTTACAAACTGTAATCTGGCCATCCTGTTTTTGTGGCTATCTAGTGCACAGGTGTCGAACTCCAGTCCTCGAGGGCTGCAGTGGCTACATGTTTTCATTCTAACCATCTTCTTCATTGGTGAGCCGTTTTTAATGCTAATTAACTTCTTTTGCTTTAGTTTTAATTAACTTGACTCAGGCCCCTTAATTGTCTCTTTTTCCTTAATTAGTAGCCAGACAATAAGGAGACATCAAACAAGTCACCACATGACCAGCTCACCTGTGTCCATCACACATTATCTGAAAATAAAGAAAGGTGAAGGTCTCAGTAAGGTTGGTCTCTCAGGTCACCAAAACATTTTGACAATGTTCTTAGAAAAAACAGAAAAATCAACAAATTTGGAAATGTCTGCTGTGGCAGAATGAGAGCAGCAACAAGCGATGAAATTAAATAACGGGCTTAATTAACAGCAAGAATCAGCTTCTCATTAAGAAACTGTTTGGAGTGAAATTGGTTGGAGTTTGAAATCCCAGTTTAGCTGGTCGTCTGTTGGCTCGTTTCACGTCTCATTTCTGTTTGACTGCCATTTAATGAAGAAAGGACTCAATTCAGAGGACTGACTCCTTAAAAACAGGGCTATTGAAATGAAAGGAAAATAAGTTAATTAGCAGTAAAAACTACTCACTGATTAGGAAAAGGGTTAGAATGAAAACCTGTAGCCACTGCGGCCCTCCGGGCCTGGAGTTCGACACCCCTGGTCTAGTGGTTTCCATCTTGCAACGTGACCTCTGTATTTCTGTTTGTGAAGTCTTCTGCTGATAGTCATCTCTGACACACACACCTCGGCCCCCTGAAGAAGATTGTTTCTGATCTGTCAGACAGGCGTTTGTAACTTTTGGGCAGTTCCTTTTCTTCTCCACACTTTGGTCTTGCCATCACTCTGATACAGCAGGTTCATCTTTGTCTCGTTTGCCCACAAGACCTTTTCCCAGAATTCCGCAGGTTCTTGGAAGTCCTTTTTCTTAAACTGTAATCTGGCTATCATGTTTTTGTGGTGTTCATCTTGCAGTGTGTCCTCTGTATTTCTGTTCATGAAGTCTTCTGCTGATAGTCATCTCTGACACACACACATCGGCCCCCTGAAGACTGTTACTAATCTATCAGACGGGCATTTGGGGCTTTTTCTTTACCCTAGTGAGGATTCTTCTGTTATCAGCAGTGGAGGTCTTCCTTGGCCTACCAGTCCTTTTGTGATTCCTGACCTCACCAGTGTGTTCTTTCTTCTCCATGATATTCCAGACAGTTGATTTAGGTTATGCTAAAATTTTACTGATGTCTCAATTTGTTTAATTCTTGTTTTTCAGCCTCATAATGGCTTCTTTGATTTTCATTGGCACAGCTCTTGTTCTAGTGACTGTACAGACTCCAAATGGGTAGAAGCAGGCCGAGGTATCTTATATCAGAAACACCTGTCAACAGTTATCCGAAGTATTATGGTGCCCTAAAAATGAAGCACATCTCTACATGTTGTGACTGAAATGTGTGCAAATCCCCTTAAATGAAATTCTGTACTGTGCACTATGATCATGATGTCTGAATTGTTTGATTTGTAATTTTAAGATAGATAGATAGATAGATAGATAGATAGATAGATAGATAGATAGATAGATAGATAGATAGATAGATAGATAGATAGATAGATAGATAGATAGATACTTTATTAATCCCAATGGGAAATTCACATTCTTCAGCAGCAGCATACTGATACAATAAATAATATTAAATTAAAGAATGATAATAATGCAGGTGAAAAACAGACAATAACTTTGTATAATGTTAAATGTTAACATTTACCCCCCCCCCCGGGTGGAATTGAAGAGTCGCATAGTTTGTGGGAGGAACGATCTCCTCAGTCTGTCAGTGGAGCAGGACAGTGACAGCAGTCTGTCGCTGAAGCTGCTCCTCTGTCTGGAGATGACATTATTTAGTGGATGTAGTGGATTTTCCATAATTGATAGGAGCCTGTTGAGTGCCCTTCGCTCTGGCACAGATGTCAAACTGTCCAGCTCCATGCCAACAATAGAGCCTGCCTTCCTCACCAGTTTGTCCAGGCGTGAGGCGTCTTTCCTCTTAATGCTGCCTCCCCAGCACACCACCGCATAGAAGAGGGCGCTCGCCACAACCGTCTGATAGAACATCTGCAGCATCTTATTGCAGATGTTGAAGGACGCCAGCCTTCTAAGGAAGTACAGTCGGCTCTGTCCTTTCTTGCACAGCGCATCAGTATTGGCAGTCCAGTGTAATTTATCATCCAGCTGCACTCCCAGATATTTATAGGTCTGCACCATCTGCACACAGTCACCTTTGATGATCACGGGGTCTATGAGGGGTCTGGGCCTCCTAAAATCCACCACCAGCTCCTTGGTTTTGCTGGTGTTCAGGTGTAGGTGGTTTGAGTCTTACCATTTAACAAAGTCATTGATTAGGTCCCTATACTCCTCCTCCAGCCCACTCCTGATGCAGCCCACGATAGCAGTGTCATCAGCGAATTTTTGCACATGGCAGGACTCCGAGTTGTATTGGAAGTCCGATGTATATAGGCTGAACAGGACCGGAGAAAGTACAGTCCCTTGTGGTGCTCCTGTGTTGCTGACCACAATGTCAGATTTGCAGTTCCCGAGACGCACATACTGAGGTCTGCCTTTAAGATAGTTAAGATAATTAAACCTTGAAGCAGAGGGGTATATAAAGGAAAAAATGTGTCTTTGTCCCAAACATTATGTAGTACTATGGAGTTGTATCGTGTTAGCCATTATGGATGTAGTGAGAAGTCAAGCAAAATGACTCCTTTTATTGGCTAACTAGAAAGGTTACAATATGCAGGCTTTCAAGGCAACTCAGGCCCCTTCTTCAGGTAAGATATAAGAAGGGGTCTGATTTGCCTCAAAAGCTTGCATATTGTAATCTTTGTAGTTAGCCAATAAAAGGACTCATTTTGCTTGACTTCCCAAACATTATGGAGGGCACTGTAGTTGGTATGACAGAAAAGCCCATTGAGCTGACTTGACTTGACTTGCAAAAAGAATTTAGTTTTGCTGTGTTTCCTGTCTTTGTCTTCTACTGATAATTCTGATTTTGGTTCTTGTCATTTTGACTTGCATTATGAACACTCCACTTTTTTTTAACTTTATTTTTGCCTAGCCCCTGTAACGTCACTCATCCCTTGGATATCTCTAGTAGGTTTCTTTCAGATTGCCCCTCTGTTACCATCTTGTGCCTGCCAGATTCCAGCATGGCCATGTGTTGTGTTGGATGCGTGTGTACAATTGTTGGAGAGAATGCAGTTTGACACCTCCTCATGGTTACTTAATGTTAATAAGAGATTCAATTTTGAGTGCAAAATCGTATACATATAAAAACAACCAATTATTATAGAGGGGGCCGATGAAATCCTAAGGCTAAATGTGTGACAAGAATGACCTCTGTTGGCCTATATGTTTGAAATGTCTATCAAAGTGTAAATCCATTGGCATTCACTCTCACTTGGCGTGAGGCCCGGTGTAACAATTCTGTCTCTGGCTGCCGTTTCATGCTCTGCCTGTTTTATCTGTAATAGTGTATACACCATTAGGCAAATGACTGATTTAATTGGGGTTCACTACTGCATTCTCTGTTAGATCAAAGCTGTCATCAGCCATGTCAGGCTGTATAAAATGCTAGGCTTCTTGTTGTCACTAGTTACAGCTCATTTTCAGAAAATTAATCTGATGTATCCACAATAAGAGGACTATCATGCAAAAATCACAATCATTTTTTAGAGTGAATTTACCTTAATTCCATTACAGTGCCTTCCATAATATTTGGGACAAAGACACATTCTTTCCTAAATTTATCCTTCCACTCCACAGTTTAAAATTACAAATTGAACAATTCTGATGTGATTAAAGTGCACATTGCAGACTTTCATTTAAGGGTACTTGCATACATTTCGGTCACACCATGTAGGAATAACAACATAATGTTTACCTTGCATTAACACTTGCACTACACCATCTAGTGGAATATATTTTGTGATGCGTATAATAATAACATGCATTGCACTTGTCACTCCAACAGATGGCACATCACATACATTTTTAGTGATTAAGTATAGAATACTAAAATAGTAAAATCTAATATGTGTAGTAATAAAATAGTAAAATCTAAAATTTGTACTAGTAAAATCTAAAATAGTAATAAAATGTTTGTGAAGCACCATCTGTTGGAATGAAAGATGCAACACATATGTCTCTGTTATATGCCAAAATACAGGTTTCCTCTTCTTTAGGAAAGAACAATTTAGGAAAGTTTGTGTAAGCAAATATTATCAAGGATTATCAAAAGTGTGCCATTCATCTACACAGTTGTTCCAAGTACATCTCATGCATGTACATATGGAACATCTCGTACATCACTACAGCATGCAGAGTGGGCAGAGGATGGATGTTTGGAGGTGGGGCTGAATGTTGGAGACAAGCAGTGTCAGTCTGGATTATTTCCACAAGTGGTGCTGAGACATTCAGATGATATATTCACTCGAATGAGTGAACCTGGATTGGTTCCTGCCTTGTGCCCTGTGTTGGCTGGGATTGGCTCCAGCAGACCCCCGTGACCGTGTGTTCAGATTCAGCGGGTTGGAAAATGGATGGATGGATGGATGAGGTTGTGCTGATCCACAGCCTGCAGTGAGATATACAATTATAAGATATACAATATGTGACTCTACAATTCCACCCGGGGGGGTAAACGTTAACATTATTCAAAGTTATTGTCTGTCTGTATACCTGCATTGTTATCACTCTTTAATTTAATATTTTCTTTATCAGTATGCTGCTGCTGGAGTATGTGAATTTCCCCTTGGGATTAATAAATTATCTATCTATCTATCTATCTATCTATCTATCTATCTATCTATCTATCTATCTATCTATCTATCTATCTATCTATCTATCTATCTATCTATCTATCTATCTATCTATCTATCAATCTATCTATCTATCTATCTATCTATTAATGCGTGGCCTGTTGTTCACTTGCCTTGTCACGTGTGCTGCTCACATGTCTTCCCACATTATCCTAGTTATCATGGCTCCAAAACAGATTGTTTATACTAGTTGAAAATGTCTAAGAAAAACTGAAAGGCCATTCACTTGAATGTAGAACTAGAAGTGATGAAGTCTGGGTAAAGTGCCTTATTAACACATTCTTGGGGTTTGTTTTGATGTCTAACATTATTATTAAACTAACTAGATGTGATACCCATCTAAGACAGGGTGAAATCTAAATAATCAGTGTAGACCTCAATGTTAATACCTGCAGTTCACCATCCATCCATCCATCCATTCTCCAACCCGCTGAATCCGAACACAGGGTCACGGGGTTCTGCTGGAGCCAATCCCAGCCAACACAGGGCACAAGGCAGGAACCAATCCTGAGCAGGGTGCCAACCCACCGCAGGACACACACAAACACACCCACACACCAAGCACACACTAGGGCCAATTTAGAATCGCCAATCCACCTAACCTGCATGTCTTTGGACTGTGGGAGGAAACCGGAGCACCCGGAGGAAACCCACGCAGACACGGGGAGAACATGCAAACTCCACGCAGGGGGGACCTGGGAAGCGAACCCATGTCCCCAGATCTCCCAACTGCTAGGCAGCAGCGCTACCCACTGCGCCACCGTGCCGCCCGCAGTTCACCATGTATTGGAAAATAATTTATAATGCATGTAGTAACATTTGTAGTAATGAAATACAAAATACCAAAATAGTAAAATCTAAATTTTGTAGTAATAAAACAGTGAAATCTAAACATTTTTTTAATAAAATCTAAAGTCTAAAATAGTAACATATTTGTGATACACCACCTTTTGGATGACAAATGCAATACATATGTCTCTGTTAAATCCCATTTGGTATGGGATTCGTAAAAGTAGTGTGAATGTTTGTGATTCATCATCTGTTGGAATCACCAATGCAATGCATTTGTCTCTGTTATATGCTATTTTGTATGGGGTTCGTAAAAGCAGTATATTTGTGATGAGTCATCAGTTATGAATGACAAATACACTGAGTTTTATTGCTACAGATGTTTGTGATGTGCCATCTGTTGGAATGACAGAACATAGCAAATGGACAAAAACTTACCAATACATAATAATCCATCCATCCATCCATTTTCCAACCCGCTGAATCCGAACACAGGGTCACGGGGGTCTGCTGGAGCCAATCCCAGCCAACACAGGGCACAAGGCAGGAAATAAACTCCGGGCAGGGCACCAGCCCACCGCAGGGTGCGCGCACACACACACACACAAACACACACACACATATACACACCAAGCACACACTAGGAACAATTTAGGATCACCAATGCACCTAACCTACATGTCTTTGGACTGTGGGAGGAAACCCACACAGACATGGGGAGAACATGCAAACTCCACGCAGGGAGGACCCAGGAAGCGAAGCCTGGTCTCCTAACTGCGAGGCAGCAGCGCTACCCACTGCACCACCATGCCGCCCATATACAAAATACTAAAATATAAAATACTAATAAAATGGTTGTGATGTGCCATCTGTTTGAATTACAAATGCAATCCACATGTCTCTATTATATGCCAATTTGTATGGTATTCGTAAAAGTAGTGTTTATGTCTGCGGTGGGTTGGCACCCTGCCCAGGATTGTTTCCTGCCTTGTGCCCTGTGTTGGCTGGGATTGGCTCCAGCAGACCCCCGTGACCCTGTGTTCGGATTCAGCGGGTTGGAAAATGGATGGATGGATAGTGTTTATGTTTGTGATGCATAATCTGTTGGAATCACAAATGCAATGCATTTGTCTCTGTTATATCCCATTTGGTATGGAGTTCATAAAAGTAGTGTGAATGTTTGTGATGTGTCATCTGTTGGAATGACAAATGTAATGCACATGTCTCTATTATATGCCAATTTGTATGGTATTCGTAAAAGTAGTGTTTATGTTTGTGATGCATAATCTGTTGGAATCACAAATGCAATGCATTTGTCTCTGTTATATCCCATTTGGTATGGGGTTCATAAAAGTAGTGTGAATGTTTGTGATGTGTCATCTGTTGGAATGACAAATGCCATGAATTTTTTTGCTACAAACATTTGTGAAGTCCCATCGGTTGGAATGGCAAATGTAATGCACATGTCTCTATTATATGCCAATTTGTATGGTATTCGTAAAAGTAGTGTTAATGTTAGTGTTGCATCATCTGTTGGAATTGCATATTTGTCTCTGTTATATCTCATTTGGTTTGGGGTTCGTAAAAGTAGTGTTAATATTTGTGATGAGTCATCAATTATGAATGACAAATGCAATGAGTTTTATTGCTACAAATGCGATGTGATGCGCCATCTGTTGAAATGGCAGAACATGGCAACTGCATAGATGCACCGATACACAGTAATAAAATCTAAAATCTAAAATAGTAATAAAATGTTTGTGATGCACCATCTGTTTGAATTACAAATGCAATGCACATGTCTCTGTTATATGCCATTTAATATGGGATTTGTAAAAGTAGTGTTAATGTTTGTGATGTGTCATCTGTTGGAATGACAAACACAATTCATATGTCTCTATTATTTGTCATTTAACAGAACATAGAAACTGGATGGCTGCATCAATAAACAGACTCCCCGACATTTATCCTTTTATTAAAGTGGATGACTGTTTCATCAATTCATGCATATTCTAAAGTTGCTTATTAAGTACAGGATTTTGGGGTGCTGACATTTGTAGTAACAACTTAAGTTTTGTGGCAGAAACCATTTTTTCTGCCAGTCTCAAGTATCCAAAATGACTCAGCTGGACCACAGCTTAGACATGTTCATCTGGTTTTTTATTGTAGTTATAGCCAAGTCCTCTGAATTGTATACTGTTGATAGTTATTTAGCAAATGTGAGGATAGATAAATGGACCTGGAGATGTACGGGTATTCATTAGGACATTAGAAAAATTGCAGCGGGCCATGAAACTCAATATGCTCCTCCATCCTATTCACCTTGATTGTCCAGAACAATATCAGGTTGAGATTTAAAGGTCCCTAAAGTTCTACTCTACACTGCTGTCAGTGGTAATTTATTCCATGTGTGTTTGTAGTTCATTGGATGAAGAAAAACTTTCTAACATTTTTTCATAATTCTTTCTTTAGCAATTCCCAACCATTCCCCCCATGTTCTTGATGCAGACTTTTTTCTTAAAGTAGCAACTGGGATCAGCTGTACTAATTCCTTTTAAAATGTTAAACACTTCATTCATGCCCCTTCTTCATCTTCATTTGCAATTTCTCCTCACAGCTCATACCTCTCAGTATAAGTTATAAATGGTAAGTAATTAATTTATTTTCTTGCTGTGTGTGAAAAATGTATACAAAGTGAAATATAACTAAAATGGACATTGCATCTCTGTGGGTATTACGATAGCAACAGGAGGAAATATTGGAATATGTCAATAAACCAATAGGCTAATCTATATTAGACATGGCCATGTTGTCGTTCACACTGATAATTGGCTTCATTACAAAAGTGTGAAAATGAAAAGTGATGAGTGATACATGATGGACGACAAATGAAGAGTGATGAGTGATGCATGATGGACGACAAATGAGTAGTGATGACTGATACGCAACAAGTCATGAAGAATGATGTGTGACCATCAAGAAGTGAGAAGTGAAGAATGATGAGTGAGTAGTGATGTGTAGTACTTGATGAACAACTACTGAGTAGTGATGAGCTACAATTGAGTACTGATGTGTGATGAACAACTACTGAATATTGATGAATGATGTGTGATGATCTTTGAGTGAATAGTGATGTGCGATGAGCAACTAGGGATGAGTAGGGATGAGTGATGTGTGATGAGCTACTAGTGAGTAGTGATGCGTGATGAAGGACATCTGAATATTGATGAGTGATCCATGATGATCTTTGAGTGAATAGTGATGTGATAGTAACAACTATTGAGTGCTGAAGAGCGATGAATGATGAGTTACATGTGAGTAGTGATACACAATGAATGATTACTGAATATTGATAAGTGATGCATGATGATCTTTGTGTGAATAGTGATGTGCGATGAGCAACTAGGGATGAGTAGGGATAAGTGATGTGTGATGAGTTACATGTGAGTAGTGATACACAATGAATGACTACTGAATATTGATGAGTAATGCATGATGAACTGCAAGGGAGTAGTGATGTGAGATGAACGACTACTGAGTAATGATGAGTGATGTGTGGTGATCTATGAATGAATAGTGATGCATGATGAGAAAGTACTGAGTAGTGAAAGGTGATGCTTGATGAGCTACAAGTGACTAGTGATACACAATGAATGACTACTGAATATTGATGAATGATGCTAAATAACATTTGAGTGAATAGTGATGTGTGATTAGCAACTACTGAATATTGATGAGTGATGTGTGATGAGCTATGAGTGAATAGTGATGTGAGATGAATGACTTCTGAATATTGATGAGTGATGCATGATGATCTTTGCGTGAGTAGTGATGTGATATTAACAACTATTGAGTGCTGATGAGTGATGTGTGATTAGCTACATGTGAGTAGTGATACACAATGAATGACTACTGAATATTGATGAGTGATTCATGATGAACTGAGAGGGAGTAGTGATGTGAGATAAATGACTACTGAGTAGTGACGTGTGACGATTTGTGAATGAACAGTGATGCATGATGAGCAAGTACTGTGTAGTGACAGGTGATGCTTGATGAGCTACAAATGAGAAGTGATGTGTAACTAATGACTACTGAATAGTGATGAGTGATGCTTGATGAGCTATGAGTGAATAGTGGTAAACAATAAGCAACTACTGAATAGTGATTAATGGTATGTGATGAACTGCAAGGGAGTAGTGATGTGCAGTGACGAGTGATACACGATATGAAGTAATACTGATATTTGATGGCTGAAGAAGTGAAAGTCCTAAGATGGCTAACATAACTATAACCCTCAACAGGAGAAGAAGATTGGTAATATGAATGATGATAATGATTTTTTCTTCTACCATTAAATGGCCATTATCTCATCATATGAATGATTATGATTCTTCAGTGCTATGAAGAGCACACACAACATGAACTAGCATAGCTTGAGCTGTTACTGGCCATATTCCTTGGTATTTCTAATACCAGATGCCATCCAAATTACCTTCACTCTGTTCTTGTCTAAGATATTTTTAATAATTTGTTGGTGCATGTTGCATTTTTGGGACCTCACGTGTTATTTTTTTCATGTTGTAGTCTCTCTGTCACTATAACACTT
Source organism: Erpetoichthys calabaricus (assembly GCF_900747795.2). Lineage (NCBI taxonomy): Eukaryota > Metazoa > Chordata > Cladistia > Polypteriformes > Polypteridae > Erpetoichthys > Erpetoichthys calabaricus. The sequence goes on from NC_041397.2 coordinate 16,571,741, forward strand.
GCGGGACTCAGCAGCACAAAAATATCATATAATGTTTTCATTTTTCTTGCTAGCTAAGCCTTGACGACATTCCATGTTTTCAATGTCACCTATGTCTACCTACATCAAAAGCTGCAGATCTTCAATGTATCTTCTGGCTGCCCCACATGGTCATGGGGGACATACAAACAGACAGTGAGCAAGCTGAGATTCAGCCTCCTGAGTTTTTTGAGTTTTGAGGACATTGTGCCATCTATTGCATCAGCCTGTCAGCGTCTTCTTCTTCTTCTTCTTTCGGCTGCTCCCGTTAGGGGTTGCCATAGCAGATCATCTTCTTCCATATCTTTCTGTCCTCTACATCTTGTTCTGTTACACTCATCACCTGCATGTTCTCTCTCGCCACATCCATAAACCTTCTCTTAGGCCTTCCTCTTTTTCTCTTGCCTGGCAGCTCTATCATTAACACCCTTCTCCCAATATACTCAGCATCTCTCCTCTGCACATGTCCAAACAAATGCAATCTCGCCTCTCTGACTTTGTCGCCCAACCGTCCAACTTAAGCTGACCCTCTAATATCCTCATTTCTAATCCTATCCATCTTTGTCACACTCAATGCAAATCTCAGCGTCTTTAACTCTGACACCTCCAGCTCTGTCTCCTGCTTTTTGGTCAGTGCCACTGTCTGCTACCCATATAAATTAGCTGGTCTCACTACCGTCCTGTAGACCTTTCCTTTCACTCTTGCTGATACCCGTCTGTCAAATCACTCCTGACACTCTTCTCCACCCATACCACCCTGCCTGCACTCTCTTTTTCACCTCTCTTCCACAATCCCCATTACTCTGTACTGTTGGTTCCAAGTACTTAAACTCATCCACCTTCACCAACTCTACTCACTGCATCCTCACCATTCCACTGACCTCCCTCTCATTTACACACATGTATTCTGTCTTATTCTTATTGACCTTCATTCCTCTCCTCCCTAGAGCATATCTCCACCTCTCCAGGGTCTCCTCAACCTGCTCCCTACTCTCGCTACAGATCACAATGTCATCAGTAAACATCATAGTCGACAGTGACTCCTGTCTAATCTCGTCTGTCAACCTGTCCATCACCATTGCAAATAAAAAAGGGCTCAGAGCCAATCCCTGATGTAATCCCACCTCCACCTTGAATGCATCCGTCACTCTTACTGCCGACCTCACCACAGTCACACTTCCCTCGTACATCCATCCATCCATCCATTTTCCAACCCGCTGAACCCGAACACTGGGTCACGGGGGTCTGCTGGAGCCAATCCCAGCCAACACAGGGCACAAGGCAGGGAACCAATCCTGGGCAGGGTGCCAACCCACCGCAGTCCCTCGTACATATCCTGTACAATTCTTACGTACTTCTCTACCACTCCTGACTTTCTTATACAATACCACAGCTCCTCTCGAGGCACCCTGTCATATGCTTTCTCCAGGTCCACAAAGACACAATGCAACTCCTTCTGGCCTTCTCTAAACTTCTCCATCAACACCCTCAGAGCAAACATTACATCTGTGGTGCTCTTTCTTGGCATAAAACCATACTGCTGCTCACTAATCATCACCTCACTTCTTAACCGAGCTTCCACTACTCTTTCCCATAACTTCATGCTGTGGCTCATCAATTTTATTCCCCTGTAGTTACTGTAGTCCTGCACATCCCCCTTATTCTTAAATATCTGCACCAGTACACCTCTTCTCCACTCCTCAGGCATCCTCTCACTTTCCAAGATTCCATTAAGCAATCTGGTTAAAAACTCCACTGCCATCTCTCCTAAACACCTCCATGCTTCCATAGGTATGTCATCTGGACCAACGGCCTTTCCATTTTCATCCTCTTCATAGCTGTCCTTACTTCTTCCTTGCTAATCCGTTACACTTCCTGATTCACTATCTCCACATCATCCAACCTCTTCTCTCTCTTGTTCTCATCATTTATCAGCCTTTCAAAGTACTCTTTCCATCTGATCAACACAATTTCCTCGCTTTTGAGTACATTTCCATCTTTATCCTTTATCACCCTAACCTGCTGCACATCTTTCCCAGCTCGGTCCCTCTGTCTAGCCCACTGGCCCTTTTCTCCCTCCTTAGTGTCCAATCTCTCATACAACTCCTCATACATCTTTTCTTTAGCCTTCGTCACCTCTCTCTTCACCTTGCGCCTTATCTCCTTGTACTCTTGTCTACTTTCTGCATCTCTCTGACTATCCCACTTCTTTGCCATCCTCTTCCTCTGTATACTCTCCTGTACTTCCCCACACCACCACCAGGTTTCCTTTTCCTCCTTCCTCTTTCCAGATGTCACGCCAAGTACCCTTCTTGCTGTCACCCTTACTACATCTGCTGTAGTTTCCCAACTGTCTAGTAACTCTTCACTAACATGCAGTGCCTGTCTCACCTCCTCCCTAAACTCAACCTTGCAGTCTTCCTTTTTCAAATTCTGTCATTTGATCCTTGGCTCTGTCCTCACTCTCTTCCTCTTCTTGATCTCCAACGTTATCCTACAGACCACCATCCTATGCTGCTTAACTACACTTTCCCCTGCCACCACTTTGCAGTCTTCAATCTCCTTCAGATCAGCTCTTCTGCATAGGATATAATCTACCTGTGTGCATCTTCCTCCACTCTTGTACGTAACCCTGTATTCCTTCCTCTTCTTAAAATACGTATTCACCACAGCCATGTCCATCCTTTTGGCAAAATCCATTGTCATCTGAACTTCTTCATTCCTATCCTTAACACCATACCTACCCATCACCTCCTCGTCTCCACTGTTCCCTTCACCAACATGTCCATTGAAATCCGCTACAATCACCACTTTCTATCCCTTGGGTACACTGTTCATCACTTCATCCAACTCACTCCAGAAATCTTCTTTCTCATCCATTGCACACCCAATTTGCAGGGCATATGCACTAACAACATTCATCATCACACCTCCAATTTCCAGCTTCATAATCATTACTCTGCCTGACACTTTTCACCTCCAAAACACTCTTGACATACTTTTCCTTCAAAATAACCCCTACTCCATTTCTCCTATCCACACCATGATAGAACAATTTGAATCCACCTCTGATCCACCTGGCCTTACTCCCCTTCCATTTAGTCTCTTGCACGCACAATACATCAACCTTCCTTCTCTCCATCATATCTGCTAACTCTCTCCCCTTACCAGTCATACTGCCAACATTCAAAGTTCCTACCCTCAGTTCCACTCTCTTTCATTTCCTCCTCTCCTCCTGCCTCCGGACACGTCTCCCCCCTCTTCTTCTCCTTCTTCGGCCAACAGTAGCCCAATTGCCGCCAGCACCCTGTTGGCTAACAGTACTGGTGGCAGTCGTTGTTAACCCGGGGTTCGACCGATCCAGTGTGGAAATTTGTATTGTTGTCCGTATATTGATTTGGCAAAATTTTACACCAGATGCCCTTACTGATGTAACCCTCCCTATTTATCCGGGCTTGGGACCAGCATGAAGAAACACACTGGTTTGTGCATCCCCTGTGGCTGGGTTATCAGCCTGTCAGCGTAATAAATAGAAATACATGACTGTACTCCTGTCCCCAAAGCCAATGCTACCATTGTATCACTCACACTAATGTTGCTGGTGTGCAGCTGATACAAATGGTCATTGTCTGGCTGTAATTTTTGCAATGAGTAAAAAAAATGCTGGGGGTGTCATTAAATAGTAATATAGACTAACAAAGGTCAGCAAATGAACAATTGAATCGCTTTTATTTGTTTTCATAAGCACTTCCTTGGACAATAACACACTGTTTTCTCACCCCTCTCATCTAATTAATGTGCCAGTGGAATTCCATCAATATATAGACTTTCCAATCACCAGCCCATTACTCTTTGTGCGTGAGGTATTTAAATACCAATCAAGGGGAATCAGATCGAGCAGGATTGCTAAGTTACTTCTTCTGCACAGATGTTGCTCTAGGAATTCACGATGGCATTTTTAAAGCTGAAATGTAAGATGCAGTTATTTGTTTGTGGCACTAGCAGGAAATGTTTTGTTTTGACAAGTACAATGTAAATGATATTACACTTAAAGAAAGTACATGTTGTGGAAGACTGAGGGTGCCACAGAGCCCCAAATCCCAGACACAACTGACACACACACAGTCACGGGTTTAAATACAGGATAATTATTATCCACAATACCTTCCTTCACAAAGACAATCACAGTAAAAAACAGGATTTCTCTTCTTGCTCTAACTCCTCTCCAGAGTCTGACTTCCTCCCTCAAGTATTATCCTTTTCCTCCCGACTCCGAGTTCCCAAATGAGGTCAAGTGGCTGGTTTTATCTTGGACCCGAGAGTACTTCCAGTACCATGGCAGAGCCTGACGGAAGTACCTCCGGGTCGATTGGAAGTTCTCTAAAGCAGGGGGCACCACTCCCTTTAGTACCCTCTGGTGGCAGCCATGGATCACAGCAGGGCTGCCTCACTGCACTACAAGTCCCATGATTCATGGCGGGTACCAGAATGGGTCGCAAAGCCCAGGGAAGCTGCCATCTAGTGTGTTGGGTAGGCATATAGATTTGAAACAAAGCCTCCCTCCATCGTTCTGTCACATTGGCCTCCCGGCAGGTTAATGAGAAGGAACCAGTCCTGGCTGGGACGCCCATTCGTGTGTGATCCTTTACAATGTATATATCTTTATATATCTACTGTGGCTGTTCGTTTCTCTGTCCAGGATTTTAAATCACCTGTAGCCCGCAAACCATTTGACCTATTGAACTGAAATTTGGTACACATGTACTACGTGACGTCTACTATGATTGACCTCCAAGGTTATTCCTCTTTTAATTTTAATTTTATTGTAGAATCAACTCTCGACAGCGGCCAGCAGAGCGGTCGTGTGCCGCATGCGTATGGGCGCCATTCTCATCCCTACCATCTTCGCCATCACTTCCTCTGCCTCCTCATATCTTAAATAATTCATGAGGCAGATTGAAGACTTAAGTGTCAGCTTAAGTAAAAAATTTAAGAAAATGTAATAAGTAATTGCAACACAAACTCTGACTTAATCAGTTTGAACGTGAAAAGATGAAGATCAAAGAAGAGAAGAAGTGGGCCGCTAGGGTGGAGAAAAGAAGCGCTGCTCAGGAAGCAGCAAGCGCACCAACCTCTGAGCAAACGAATGATAAACGTACAGAGAAAGAGGAGGAAAACTAGGAATGGTCAAGTCAAGTGTATTCACTGCAAGTTACCGTGCAGTGCTCCATTACTGGTAAATGAATAATTCTGTTAAAATATAAAACCATTAAATCCTTTTTAGGGTTACTGGGGGCTACAGCCTATACCTGTTGCATTAGGCGGAATTTTAGAAAACTAAGGGTTTTGCCCCCTGCTCACTTCATGAACACCCGGGTCAGCACTAGCCACTTTGCGGTTCAGCCACTCACGTATGAGGATGCGGATGTACAATTTAATCAGACTTATTTTCATGGGAATTGTTACATATGCATAATAGACATAACTATTTTACCTTACAGCGAGTAATTAACCATAGTAAAAAATAGTAAAACGTAATAAATTGAAAGTAAATTATGTTTAATGTTGCGTTAGAGTTATTCGTTGCGTAATATGGTTCCGTTCTGTTTAGATTTTAAATTAACGCGCAAATACTTATACTTTTACTGTAAAACTTCTGTAAAAACTATTTTTTAATGAAATTTTCATTAATATCGCATTGAATTTTGTATTCTGTGTTTCGACTTTCATCGTGACAACGCAACGTATAACTGCCCGTGATTGAATTTCGTTCTTCTTTCTCTCTAATAAATAAACCGACTTTTTTGTATATTTGTCTCTGTGATTTGTTAATTGTCTTTGCCAAAGCTATTCTAACGGGAAACTGTTAACGTTTTAATATGAATGGCATATCAAGATCTCCTTTGGTGTCTAATGTTATCTACATAGATTCTACATTACCTTTCTTGGATACATCCTTCTTTCAACAGTAATTTGTGTGGTGGAAGACCGGACAGCGTTAACGGTTGTAGATATTCTTCGGGATATTGTAAGTTGATGTTTTCATCTTCTGCACCATTACCACCAACTGTTTCAGTATAGTTTATTAATACGCATTTAACCAATTTTCGCTTTAATTTGTTTGACTTCATTTCTCTGTGCTAGGATTGCCCCTATACTCATTTTTTCTGTTGATAACCCTTTGTGATGAAATTCTTCAATAAGATTTGGACATAATAAGTCTTCTTTATTTGGGATCTTAAAGTGAGGAAAACGTAAAAATTTATGAGAGCTAAGAGGGTAGGAACTGTGTCTGACAAAAGCATTCACATGAATGAGAGGTTGGAGGGGAACTGTGCATGGTTGAATGTGGTTGAGAGGATTGCGGGACTTGAAAAAATCTCATAGCCAAATTATCTCTTTGAAAACGTCTCAGGATTTCCTTTTATAATAGAGAGACAACTCAAGACAGGTGCCAGTTTATTGCAGGTCTCAAACTGTTAACATCAATTTAGGACCATCAATCCACCTAACCTGCATGTCTGTGAGTTGTGGAAGGAAAACCAGAGAACCCAAATGGAAAAAAATGTGCTCCAGGTGCCTGATTACACTCTTCTGGTAGCACTTCCTGGTGTGGCAGAAGTGCTGCTCTTGTACCCGGAAGCACTCCGGGTGTCCCTGGAAGGTCCTTCCTCCACCCTCCCAGGTGTGGCGGAAGTGTCGATCTCCCAGGCTCCACCATGCTCGGGGCACCCCCTGGTGGTGGCCACGGGCCCTAATGTATTTCAGCCTTCTTGCTCCATCCCCGTGGTCATCCAGGGCAGTTGCCCCCTCGCGGCCCGTGGGACATATAGACCACCTCCCAGTCCTTCCAGGCGTCCCAGCTGGGACTGGCTCCCACTCTCCTGTGACAATCTATATAATCTTTTACTTTGAGTTCTCTATATTAATATAGAGAATATTTGACATTTGATATCTCTTATCTGATGCACACTGTCAGTGTTTGTCTTCTGTATTTCTTCAGTATCCTCGTGTGTCTCATAATGTCTTAGCTGGCACTTCCTCTCTTGATTACGTTCCCATAAAGCCTGCTTCTCAGATTCTGCCATTTTCAGGCTCCTTGTTTGCCTCCTGTTTTCTTTTTGACTGAAGCAAATGGTAGATGGGAACTCATCGCCCACTTTGAAAACATCATTCATATTCTTGTGAATACTTTCTGTGTTTAAGGGTGACTCTCAACATTCCTCTTCCATCTTCTCTTGGTATCCTCAAAGGTGTCAAACCACCCTTGCCTGGCGCTTCCAAACTCGATAATATTTGACTGAGCAATAATAGCGAAATACACATTAAATGCAGAATGAGAGGCCTGAAAATCGAAAATACACTTTATGAGACAGATTGAGGAGTATCGACATCATCAGATGAGACAGATTGCAGTAGTCTCGACATCATCAACTGCCAGACAGTGTTCAGAAGCCATTAAGAAGGCTAACAGAATGTCAGGTTATATAGCGCCTTGATGTGTGGAGTACAAGTCACAGGAGGTTCTGCTCAGTCTTTATAACACACTAGTGAGGTCTCATCTGGAGTACTGTGTGCAGTTTGGGTCTCCAGGCTACAAAAAGGACATAGCAGCACTAGAAAAAGTCCAGAGAAGAGCAACAAGGCTGATACAGGGGTACAGGGGATGAGTTATGAGGAAAGATTAAAGGAGCTGAGCCTTTATAGGAGATTAAGAGGAGACATGATTGACGTGTTTAAAATTATGAAGGGATTTAGTCCAGTGGATCGAGACTGAGACTTTAAAATGAGTTCAGCATGAACACGGGGACACAGTTGGAAACTTGTTAAGGTTAAATTTCACACAAACATCAGGAAGTGTTTCTTTACACAGAGAACCAGAGGCACATGGAATAAGTGACCAAGTAGTGTGGCAGACAGGAGGACTTTAAACTTCACTTGATGTTATTTTGGAGGAATTCACTGGATAGGACTGGTAAGCTTTGTTGGGCTGAGTGGCCTGTTCTCATCCAGACTGTTCTAATATTCTAATTGACTAATCAGACCAAAGACATACCAACCAATCAAATTGCTGGAAGGGACTAGGCACATACAGACAGTAGCTTTATCCATCCATCCATTTTCCAACCCGCTGAATCCGAACACAGGGTCACGGGGGTCTGCTGGAGCCAATCCCAGCCAACACAGGGCGCAAGGCAGGAAACAAACCCCAGGCAGGGCGCCAGCCCACCGCACACATTATATTATACTAGTCATTTAGCCCGTTACAATAACGGGCGCTAGAACAGTAGTGCATAAACATTAGTAGGAACAGTCTATATTAAATGGCAAGGGACTTTGACCTCATTCTTTTTGTTGGTCGTATTTTTCTTTCTTTCAGCCTTTCTTTTGTTGATGTTTACTTGCTGAGCTGACCGTTCTTCGTGGGCTGCCACCGTGTATTGTGTGTCTTTAATTTTCTGTGACAGTAATACTGTCTTGTACGGCTCTACGAGCACCTTTATTCGCTGCGCCCAATTGAGGTCGCCCTTTTGAGGCTTGCCTTTTTGTGCGCGCCCTTATTGAAGGATACCGTCTGGTACGTCCGCTGGCTTGTACGTCCGTAATATACCTTTAATTTTCTCTGGCGGTAATACAGGCATGCGCGTCGGTAATATGCCTTTAATCTCCTCTGACAGTAATACTGGCTTGTATGTGGCTGTAATATGCGTCACTGTATTGTGTACCTTTAATTTCCTCTCGCAGTAATACTGGTTTGTATTTCCGTAAAACGCCTCTAACTTTCTCTGACAGTAATATCGTGCATCGCACCGTGCCCCGCGCATGCGCACTTCACCAGAAGACACCCACACACGGACACCTGGACGCACATAGGGATTTTATATATATAGATTATATTATATTATATTATATTATATTATATTATATTATATTATATTATATTATATTATATTATATTATATTATATTATATTATATTCAACCTCTGTGATGTAGGACTGGATTAATCAGATTCAATAATAGATGGATGGGTAGCTAAATTCTCCATTTTTTTTGGAATTTCTTTCAGGATTATTTCTATCTATCTATCTATCTATCTATCTATCTATCTATCTATCTATCTATCTATCTATCTATCTATCTATCTATCTATCTATCTATCTATCTATCTATCTATCTATCTATCTATCTATCTATCTATCTATCTATCTATCTATCTATCTATCTATCTATATGTATAATGTTGTATACTAAATATTACCTGCACACTAATGGATGCTTCACTATCCTAAAATATGGGGCTTGAGCCCCGGCCATTTTCTGCCTATGTCTACCGGTTTATTTTCTGGAGTATGCTGGTTTTCCCTTTCACATCTAAAAACCATGCACATATCGTTAACATGATAACTGCTGTGGCGGACAGCAGGAGCCCTTGCCCTGCTGGGACGTCCAGACCATGGAAAGACCGGGGGAGAGAGTATTTCCAGAACAGTTTCTCCCCGCGGACCAACAGAGGGCGTCCCCTTGGTTTCCAGCAGGGCCATGGATCATGAGAATGGGAGCTCAATCCTGTTGGGGCCCGAGGCCTCCGCCAGGGGGCACATGGACATTTTCAGGGCCCTTTTTGGCCACACTCCCGCCACACCTGGAAGTATGGCCGGAAGAAGCTCATTGGGTACGTGAAGTCCTTCCGGGTACCCTATAAAGGGAGCCAGTCACCACCATTCAAAGGCCAAAGTTTGGAAGAAGAGGACAAAACCTGAAGATGAGTGGAGGTGAAGGGACTGACAGCAGAAAAGGGACTGTGTCGTGCTGTGTTGGTAATTTGTGCACCGTGTGCTGAATTGAAAATAAACCGGGTGTTGTGTACTTAACCTGTGTTCTGCCTTTTCTGCTGTACGATCCCAGGGCTTTATACTGCTAAATACGAGTTATAAATTACTAAGCAATCTATAGACTGTTGCCAAATATGAGTGATCTCATAAACCATCTTCAGGGATGTATTGCGAGATAAGAGCATATTTATGGATAGCCGTTGCAAACAGTGGACTTTGGGCATCTGAAATAAGAATGAAAAATCATTATATCATGACAGAACAGAATATTTCATTTTTAATTAATTTCTTTGTTATTAGCCTAAATATCTCTCAGCATGTCACTACTACGAAATTCAAATGGAAAGTGCAACACATTGTGCAAGATCAAAGTTGTTAGACCCAGTCGGGTTATTGCGCAGCTCTCATGCTCGAAGATATTAATGTGCAGCCGGTGAACATGGACACTTGCTGTCCACAAAGCCATCATTGTGCAGCAGGCATGTCCATACAAGTGGCATGCACAGACCCGTTATCGTGTAGTTGGCATGCATGTGCACAATTTTCCTTTCCATGTGCCAACTATGAGCTAACTCAAATAGACTTTTTTTGACAAAATAAATTTTTATTGTGAGTTTTGCTCAATAACAAAATTCATTAAATTAGTACATTAAAATAACATCTACTGCAGTCGTCCCGAGGGAGACGAGATGAGAAGAGATGAAATAACACCCTACTGTAAGTTTACATTGGCATCAGGAACTAATTTAACTGTTTTCTCTGGAGCAGTCAACTTCTTAATTAATAACATTAAACTTGCCCTGAGTGGGCAACTGGTACACCATCCAGGGTTCATTCCTACCTTGTGCCTGATGTTGCCAGTATAGGCGTTTATCTCCTTATGACCCAAAACATGGATTAAATGGGCTCAGAAGATGGAGGACTTGGGGATATAAAGCAAGTACAAGTTAAAATAACAAAAATGCATATAAAAAATCATTAAACTGTTTATTTCTCACTAGGGGGCTCCGCCCCCTGCTTGCTTCGCTTGCCAACCCCTGGCGTTGGGGCATGACAAAGAGTGAGATGTATGAATTAGATATAGAATAGTGTGCAGGTGTGGATGATGCATATAGAAAACCAAAAATACAGTGTTTGGCACAGAGTAATGGTTTAGTGGAATATTTCTTTGTACACAACATTAGTAGTAAAGATGGTGTCCTGTCCTTGTATGAGTCTTCCTTGGCATGGAGCATTTATAACTTTAACTTTAACGTCAGATGAACGTCGAACACGTGAGAAGGCAACATAAAGTTGTCCATGTCCAAAAACGGGCTCAGAGAGGTAGATGCCAACCTTGTCCATGGTTTGTCCTTGTGATTTGTTGATGGTCATGGCAAATGCAGGTTTAATGGGGAACCGTCTGCGTTTCAATGTAAAAGGAAATTCTAGGTCAGAACTCGTAAGGTCAATTCTAGGAATGAAAACAGTATTGTTAGCATGTGATCTTGTAAGAACTGTTGCTTGAATAACATTGTGTGTCATGGTGTTGACGACTAAACGTGTGCCATTGGATAAACCCTGTTTTTTTTTGGACATAATATAGTGCGTTGTGTTAAAAGGGGCATTTTGTCTAATGAGACCGCTGTTCCAAATATCTCCGTAAGTAAGTCGTCGCAGATTTTGGGTTGAGGAATTGTAATAATATCTGGGTGAAGTCCATCTGTATTGGTGAGGGTACAATGTTCTAGTTGTAATAACCAATTGTTATATTCGTGATCTGGAAATCGCATGTTTTGTACCAAGTGTATCTTTAGAAAGCCAAGCTAATTGTTCGCGTAACATTTTTTGTTCCGCGGTTTTAGAAGCGCGCCGAGGTGAATTTTTTTGTTTGATGCGGGTTCGTGTTTGTGGTCCCGTTACTCGAGCCGTCTAGTTTTGTATCCGTGATCGTGAATTGATGACTTGTTTGATCTTTATCGTGAGGAATATGGATAAGTAATAAGTAGGATTGAACTCACTGTTACTATGCGGACTGTTCGTTTCTTCATATTATCACCAATCAGGTCTCGCGCCTGTATATGTATTGTAGTTCGGTCTCGTGTTGTTTATATGACGTCGTCGCGTATTTTAAGGTGGACTGAATAATAGCTGAGTGCACGGTATGTGGAGCAATAGCTAAGCACTGTCTAAAATCTACTCCAAAGGGAATATTATTTTTCATCAACGCAATGCCAATTGTCCGCGTATTTTAAGGTGGACTGAACAATAGCTGAGCGGATTGTAAGTGGAGTAATAGTTAAGCATTGTCTAAAATCTTCTCCTAATAAAAGTACCTTTCTCGCAAAGGGAATATTCTTATTCATCAACGTTTGTAGAAGTTTATCAATGGTGTTGAGTAAGTGACTGGATGCCATTGTACATTCATCTATAATTAATAGTGTGGCAAGACGGATGTCACGTGTATTGTTACTGTGAATTGTTATAGTGGATACCGATGTTTATGTGATTGGGACCGGTATTTGGAATAAGGAGTGACATGTGTTTTTGGAGCCGAGACATTTTTTCTTTCGCGGTTTCAGAATAGCTTTGTAGGTGCCGACGTGATTTGTGAATATTTGCGTTCTTGATTTGTTTCAGGGTGCACTGTTCCAATGCGATGTAATATTTGTCCACATACGCGAAAGCAGTATGGGTCATTGCCTTTTGGTGACATGATATTTACTCCGGTAGATGCAAAATCAAATGAAGTATTGTAGGATGTAATGCAGATGAGCCGCTGTGTATTTTTTTTTTTCATGCGGGTTCGTGTGTTTGGTCCCGTTATCCGAGCCGAATCGTTTTGTACCCGTGAGCGTGTATTCATGACTTGTTTGTTCCTCAGCATGCGAAATATGGATGAGTAATAAGGAGGATCGCACTCACTGTTAATATGGAGCCTTTTCTGCAGTTGAACGGTTAATAGTGCTTTATTGTAAGGAGATCCACCTATGCTGCCTAGTGTGAAGGTGTTGAGATGACGTATGTTTAATATGGACGGTTCCTTTGGAAATGGGGCTTTGGGTGTCACTTCTTATTGATGTTATTGTGTTTGTGGGTCTGATTCGTCATTGTTGTGAACGTTTCTTGTGCCATGTCTCGTCTCTAATGGGCCTGGCGTGGCGGTCACGGCTTCTTTTTTTTGTTGCGTTAGGAGCTTGTTAAATCCTCCTCTTTGTGTGGGTCCCGTTTCGTGTGCATTGTGATTCGTGCGGCGCCGTGTGCTTTTTCGGTGTCTGAGCGGGAGGGGGGGGGATTGGTGGTGCGCGAGCTTCTTCTTTCTTTTTGTGTGCCAGGGGCTTGTTGAATCCTCCTCTTTGTGTGTGTCCTGTCCGTTGCTTGTAGGGTGGGTGGGGTGGTTTTGGGTTCTTTTTTTTGTGTCCCAGGGGCTTGTTGAATTGTCCTCTTTGTGTGTGTTCCGTCCGGTGCCTGTGGGGGGGGGCGGGCGGGGGGGGTGTCTTGCAGGTGGGCGCGAGCGGCTTCTTTTTTTTGTGTGCTAGTTTCGTGTGCAATGGGTTTTGTGCGGCGCTGTGCGTCGCCTGCGTTTGACTCCTTTTTTCTGTGGTCGCGTCCGCCTCTCGCGGAGCCTCATTTCTTGGTGCGCCTGCGCAGTACGTCTTTTTGCGGCTACGGCCCATGGCCAGATGTCCCTGCGTCCATCCGGTTTAGCATTCTCAGTTAGTAATATGGATAGGCAACCCAATTTTTTTTAGCCACACATGCTAATTTTAATAAATATGGATTGTTTAATAAAAGTTTTGGTGGGAGTAACTTATGTAGTTATCATTTCTCATATCTGTTGTTTATTAATTGGACAGTTAATAAGTCCATCCATCCATTTTCCAACCTGCTGAATCCGAACACAGGGCACGGGGGTCTGCTGGAGCCAATCCCAGCCAACACAGGGCACAAGGCAGGAACCAATCCCGGGCAGGGTGCCAACCCACTGCAGGACACAACAGTTAATAAGTCCAGTTCTTAAGTCCTTACACTGGCTCCCAGGTAAAACTAGGGCTGATTTCAAAATCCTGCTTTGAACATATAAAGCCTTAAATGGCCAATGTCCTCCTTATCGTTCTGAACTTATCATTACTTACAAACTAGAATGCACATTGAAATCTCAAGATGCTGGCCTGATTATGATTCCAAGGATTAATAAAATAAGAATGGGTGCTCAAGCTTTTAGTTTCAGGACCCCAAAGTTGTGGAATGGTCTCCCTGCTACTATAAGAGATGCCCCTTCAGTCTCAGCTTTTAAATTGTTACTGAAGACTCACAACTTCAGTTTGGCATACCCTGACTAGAGCTGTTGTTTAGCTGTTTATACTGCATCTCAATTGTTAGTCAGTTGTACTCAAATATAAATAATAGGATATTTATAAACTGTTAATTAGTCTCCCCTACACTGTTTCTCTTCTTGGTATCCTCATGTGGCACTTGGTGCCGATGCTCTACTGCCAAGTTGTTTGCCTGCCTGTGGAATACTCATCGCAGATAAAGGAGCACTGAAATTATCGGGTAGAAGGGTCCTTTCATCTGATTGGCTGGCTCAGCACTGACTCAGCTGTAGAATGGCCAATAGGGAGGAGGTGGCTTGTTGGCCGAGGTGTCCAGGACTCCGACTGTGTCTGGCTTGTCTGACTCGTTTTCCACAATCTGGCTACAGTTTTACAGTTAGCCGATGGACAGATGTTGTTGCTCTTCACTTATGTTAATTAGTTTCTGCTTTGTTTTTGATATATTTGAACAAATTGGTATCCTTATATGTGATAGTTCTGTGTTTAGTGAGTGGTGTAGTCGATTCTTGCATTTTGCCTTATAGTTTGTACTGTTGTATGGTATTTCCGAGTCGACTTGAGTACACTTTCACTTCGGTCAACCAAATTTTGCATACATCCCCTTATCTGAGTATACAAGAAAGTCTAGGGGAGACCACTCCTGATTTTTTGTTTTATATTAAGTTCTGAATCATGTAGAATTCAATTTGCTTAACATTTTAAAGTTTATTTATTGTAGTCAAATTATTTTTGCATCTTTTATTTGTTGCATATTTTTGTTAAACGCAGGCGCCAGCATTTTGTGCTAAGCAAATGTCCCAGGAATACTCAATAAGTGACTCAATCATCCACGATAGCAATATTAAAGTCATGCAATGCACATCCATATCATTTGAGTTCAAGGAGTGAAAAGAAACAGGCTGGCACATTATTCTATTGGTTGTCTTCTTGGCTAGGGAAATATTGACTATGATCTAGAGTACTGATTTTTAACTTGACAATAGTATGCTTGATTTCCCAATTATGCATTTGTACCTGTTTTTTGGTTCCTGTCTTATCTTCCGGTCCAGTCCCACTGTTGCAATAGTGAGTCACAGGTCATGACCTCCAACACCATTCATTCATTCATTCATTCATTTATTTTTCACTGCTTATCAGAAGCCGGGTCGCAGGTCAGCAGTTTTAGTAGTAAGGCCCAAGCATCCTGTTCCCCAGTCACACTTGCCAACTCATACTGTAGGACCCCCCTAGGCCATCTGGGACATATAGTCCTCCCAGCAAGCCATTGATCTTCCCTGGGGTCTCCTCCCATCTAGTTGTGCCCATAAAACCTCCACAGGTAGGCGTCCGGGAGGCATCTGTATCAGATGCATGAACCACCTCAGTCGGCTCCTCTCGATGAGGATGGTCAGCTGCTCTACTCTGAGCCTATCCAGGATGTCGGTGCTTCTCACCCTATCTCTAAGGAAGAGCCCAGACACCCTGGGGAGAAAGCTCATTTTGGCTGCTTGTAATCATAATGCATAATGCATAATCTCATTCTTTCAGTCATTACCCAGAGATCATGGTCATAAATAGGGACGTAGATCGACTGGTAAATCAAGAGCTTTCTCTTCTAGCTTAACTCCTTCTTCCCCACAACAGATGAGAATAGCAATTGCAAAACTACACTCACCACACTAATCTGTCTGTCAATCTCACCATCCCTTTTCCCCTCACTCGTGAAAAAGACCCTAAGGTATTTAAACTCCTCCATTTACGGCAGTAACTCACTTCCCACTTGAAAAGGATGGTCCACCTTTTTCCTGCTCAGGACCATGGCCTCAGATGTGGATGTTCTGATCCTCATACCTGCTGCTTCACATTCATTTGTGTACTGACCAATGTGGAGTTCACGGCTCGATGAAACCAACAGGACCACATCACCTGCAAAAAGCAGTAATGTGATTCTAAGGTCACTGAAATGAACCCCCTCCACTTCCCAACTGCACCTTAACTTCCTGTCCATGGAAAACCTCAATCAGAATAGGAGACAAATTACAGCCATGGCGGAGTCCCACACCCCCTGAAAACGGAACTCTGGAAATCATCACCTTATCATGGTGCAGAGTTTTGAGTGCCCCTATGACTCTGTTGTCCAGAGCAGAAGATCCTGGTCGGTCTTCTTCTGTTCAGTGACACATGGACCGTGGGTGTAGCCGCTCAATTTCGACAACATGTACTAATATCAGAGACAAACATCCACGTCACGATACTTTTTTGCACGTGTTAAGTCAGTAACAGCTGCTGTCAAAGCAAATATTTCTAGAAAGTGTGTCGAATTTTGAAGTCGTGGTATTAGATCTTTGTCAGGATAGCAGGTAAAGGATTTATCAAAGTAGCACAGGAACTTATAAAATTGGGAGCTAGCCATGGTCAAGTTACAGCCGAAAGTATGCTACCGGATCCTACTACCATCTCTCGTAAATCTCTGTTGACAGTAATGATATTTAGAAGGATTAATTCCCATACAAGTTTGCAGATCGAAACACATCCCTTTTTGGGGTTTAGGACTTTTGACTTCTTTCTTGCAATTTGCTCTTAATAATACTGTAGCTGAATTCTCTGTTTTTGACTACCGTATATAATCAGGAATATGTTCTTCCGCAGAAAAGTGGGGACTTGATTTTACAGTATAATTTCTGGTATTTTATAATGTCATTCATATAAGTCGAATGCGGAAAACTCGCGCTATAGGTACAAGGGATTACCACCCACCTGAGAGAGTAACCACAGAGCACACAGCCTTTTTTGCCTATGTGGGTGCGGCAATACGCGTATCAGTGTGTGCACCTAACTTCTCTCTCTCTGTTGTGACTACATGACCACCTGGTAATACCCAAACTATTTTGAAGCAATGTTTGCAATGTTTTGTGTTTTTTTGTATCTCACACCTTCATACACCTTTATCGCAAGAGCATTCCTTATCTACGATGGAGCGTTCGATTAGAAGAAGCTGGTTTTAAATTACCTTAAGTTCTTGTCTATAAGCCGCGGCTTATCTAAGGAAAAAAGTTGTGAAAATGAAAAAATAGAATATCGGCTTATACATAAGTCCGGCTTATACAGTAATCCCTCCTCCATCGCGGGGGTTGCATTCCAGAGCCACCCGCGAAATAAGAAAATCCGCGAAGTAGAAACCTTATGTTTATATGGTTATTTTTATATTGTCATGCTTGGGTCACAGATTTGCGCAGAAACGCAAGAGGTTGTAGAGAGACAGGAACGTTATTCAAACACTGCAAACAAACATTTGTCTCTTTTTCAAAAGTTTAAACTGTGCTCCATGACAAAACAGAGATGACAGTTCTGTCTCACAATTAAAAGAATGCAAGCATATCTTCCTCTTCAAAGGAGTGCGCGTCAGGAGCACAGAATGTCACATAGATAGAGAAAACAATCTCTAGCAAACAAATCAATAGGGCTGTTTGGCTTTTAGGTATGCGAAGCACCGCGGCACAAAGCTGTTGAAGGCGGCAGCTCACACCCCCTCCGTCAGGAGCAGGGGAGAGAGAGAGAGAGAGAGAGAGAGAGAGAGAGAGAGAGAGAGAGAGAGAGAGAGAGAGAGAGAGAGAGAGAGAGAGAGAGAGAGAGAGAGAGAGAGAGAGAGAGACAGAGTTTGTTTTTCAGTCAAAAATCAATACGTGCCCTTCGAGCTTTTAAGTATGCGAAGCACCGTGCAGCATGTCTTTTCAGGAATCAGCTTTACAAAAGATAGCAACGTGAAGATAATCTTTCAGCATTTTTAGGCGAGCGTCCGTATCGTCTAGGTGTGCGAACAGCCCCCCTGCTCAATCCCCATACGTCAGGATCACAGATAGTCAGCGCAAGAGTGAGAGAAAAGTAAGCAATCTAGCTTCTCAGCCATCTGCCAATAGCATCCCTTGTATGAAATCAACTGGGCAAACCAACTGAGGAAGCATGTACCAGAAATTAAAAGACCCATTGTCCGCAGAAATCCGCAAACCAGCAAAAAATCCGCGATATATATTTAAATATGCTTACATGTAAAATCACAATTTAAATGACCGCTACGCGCGTGTGTTGACTCGGCGACGCCCAGAGCAGAAAGAACGCGCTCCGACCGCTCCAACCGCGCCATGCGGGGAGTGAGAGACACGCCAATATCTCACACTCTCTCCCCCCTTAAAGAAATTAAATGGGTGCGAGTGAGACCACTGACCTCCCTCCCTTCTATTAGTTATAGGTTATAGTACGTTCGGCTTATCCATGAGTCCGGCTTATCTATGATACGATTTTATTTTAAAAATTCGTATGATTTTTGGTCTCCGGCTTATACATGAGTCCGGCTTATAGACAAGAACCTAGGGTAATTGTCGTTGAAGTAGCGAAAGAAATTGGTAACTGCGCTGCTGCAACAAAATTTGATGTGTCTGAGAAGCTGGTGTGAGATTGGAGGAGGCAAGAAGAAAAAAAGATTAAGTGTCACATTTTTGAATGGCTGTATAAGTCGGGGTCAGATTTTATGGTCAATTTTTTCGGTTTCAAGACCCTACTTATACGAGAGTATATACGGTAGTTACTTTCTCATATATATGAAGTATAGGGAAAGTATTGCAATCGTCCAAAAATTGAACCTTGAGATTTTGATGAATCTTGACATTTTAAACCTCCCTGAGTCTGAAAATATCATTTTTGGAATTCTGTCTGTGTGTATGAGTGTGTGTGTGTGTGTGTGTGTGTATGTAAAAATGATAACTTGAGTACACTTTCACTAAGGTCAACCAAATTTTGCATACAACTATTAGGTACAAAATGTAGATTTCTATCAACTTTTCAGCTATTTCTGCTAACCAGAAGAGGTGCTGTTTTATTCATGCAGCTGCAGAGTCTGATTTATTCAACTGTACTTTTAGAATAATGGTTCAATATATTATTAATTTGATTTGATTTGTTGTTGATGGTTCTTTAATATACATAATATAAAAATACAATCATTGTCTTGTGGTTTACTCCTCAAATATTCATCCCCATACCTGAGTATATGAGAAAGTCTAGGGGAGACTAATCCCAATTTTTTTTCGTTTATGATTTTGCCTTTTCAATTGCCAATACTTTTCAAATATGCTTGCTAGCTGCCTAGCATAAATACCCTGTAAAGAAAGTATGATTGCTGTGGGCAATGTACACAAATCCAGAAATCAAGAGTGCAATTATCAGTTGGTTTCGGGGCTTCTAGATGATGGGTCCAAATCTGTTAACTGCCAGCTGCACAATGGAAGCGTGGAGAGTCTCTGTGCTTTAGCATGCCAGGATTGGGAGGACATGCATGCCAATCAGGATGAAGTGGAAAGAATCACAAGGGGACAAGCCTAATCTGCTCTTTCAATTTTCAAATGTAATTCTAATTTAAAATTTAAAAAATTGGTTCTGTATGTCATTCCTACCCATTAATTCATAACAATATTTTTCTTCTAGGATCCCTTTAGTTTATTCAGCTTTGAGCAGCAGGCATGACGTACTTGATGCCATGACTTTCTTCACACAGTCCATGCCAGGCGAAGTTTTCTTAAATGTGTAGCCTACAGTGCATGTTGTATCAGTTTTGAACCAGGTCCCGTTATCACAGGATGACAGCATTCCAAATCCCATCGCAGCTCAATTGGACAGCAGGTTCTACACATCAAAAAGCTTGAGCTTACACTGAAGCAAGACAAGCGGCATACAATTTCACAGGAGTAATGAAATAAGTTTCCAGCTTCCATTCAGCCAATGCTCTTGTCTTTTGGTGATAAGAAGCTCAGACTCTCCTGAAGGGGACAGTGGAGTGGGGATTTGCATCTACACCACCACTGGATGAAGGATGTGCTTTACAGGCAGCAGATGTTATTCAGTTTGCTGTGCATAAGAAAATAGCAAGGGATACTCACATGTGTCTCATTTATAACCACAATGAAATGCAACCGAAAAATCACGGGGAAGCTGCTGAAGTCACTACTATGGATTATCTTAGGATGGTGTATACTGCATAGATAGATAGATAGATAGATAGATAGATAGATAGATAGATAGATAGATAGATAGATAGATAGATAGATAGATAGATAGATAGATAGATAGATAGATAGATATGAAAGGCACTATATAAGAGATAGATAGATAGATAGATAGATAGATAGATAGATAGATAGATAGATAGATAGATAGATAGATAGATAGATAGATAGATATGAAAGGCACTATATAATAGATAGATAGATAGATAGATAGATAGATAGATAGATAGATAGATAGATAGATAGATAGATAGATAGATAGATAGATAGATAGATAGATAGATATGCAAGGCACTATATACTAGATACTGTAGATAGATAGATAGATAGATAGATAGATAGATAGATAGATAGATAGATAGATAGATAGATAGATAGATAGATAGATATGCAAGGCACTATATACTAGATACTGTAGATAGATAGATAGATAGATAGATAGATAGATAGATAGATAGATAGATAGATAGATAGATAGATAGATAGATAGATAGATAGATAGATATGAAAGGCACTATATAATAGACAGACAGACAGACAGACAGACAGACAGACAGACAGATAGATAGATAGATAGATAGATATGAAATGCACTATATAATAGACAGACAGACATGAAAGGCACTATATAATAGATAGATAGATAGATAGATAGATAGATAGATAGATAGATAGATAGATAGATAGATAGATAGATATGCAAGGCACTATATACTAGATACTGTAGATAGATAGATAGATAGATAGATAGATAGATAGATAGATAGATAGATAGATAGATAGATAGATAGATAGATAGATAGATAGATAGATAGATAGATAGATAGATAGATAGATAGATGATTTTTAAAAGTACTTTATTGAACCAAAAAAAAAGAACAAGGACAAACATCAATATATTAAAAGTACACATACAACAAACCGTATTATAAATAACCAATACAAAGAAATAAACAGTAAAAAAATATTCAATCCCTATTAACCCTGTGTAACCCCACACACAGTTATCATATAATATTGTATATTTTCCTCATCTCCTCCCCAGTGTCCTTTTCATTTAAGTTCATAAAAGATAAAACTAAAGCCCAGTCAGCCCCAATTCCCAGTATTGTTCACACAGAATCACTTGCTACAAATAACTTCAATATTTACAATTTACCAGCAATGAGTTATAAGTTTATTTTCAGTGTGGATGTCCACACTTCCTTTCCCACACTGTTTGTTTTTCCTACTTTTTAAAATTGCTAGTTTTGCTTCACCCAACAAAAAGTTCATCAATTGTGTCCTGTGCCTGTTGTTCTTATTATAAGCGGCACCATAAATAAACATCACAAAATTAAAATCTGATCTTAGTTTTTTACACAAATCAGTTAAAAGCTTGAAGAAAACTCCCAATCGTGCGCATGATACAAACAGATGAAAAACGGTTTCCCTTTGCCCACAAAAATCACATCTGTCATCCTCTGTGAGTCTAATTCTTTTTAAAAAGGAGTTTGTGGCTATGATGCCGTGCCCAATCCTCCATTGTAGGTCGGCTGTCCTTTTGTTGCTTGGAGGCTTGTACAGCTCCCTCCAGGCCGGCACCCTCCCACCTACTACCCCTAAATGTTCCCTCCATTGCAAATCAATGATTGTCTTCAGGGAAAGAAAATGAATCACTTTCACACAATATTGATAAAGATCTTTTTTTGACAGAGACATGAATGACACCACATTTCCTTTGTCAAATGTGATAATTGAGTTTTTGGGGATGGAGTTGACATCGACATTAGGACAGACCTGTAGATCTGTGCTGGTGGTACTGATGGAGTCCTCAAGTTTGTGATGTTCTTTAGCCACAGAAGACAGAAAGCCCTCGATCATCCGCACTGACTTCACACCTAAAATTGAAGCCAAACCTGAAGGCTCCACAAATGTCCGTTGCTCCTTATCATATACGTGGCTGATGTTTAAAATGCCATTTTTAATCAATAGATCAGTAAAACTTTTACTCCTCAGTTGAGAGCACAAGAACAGCGAGTTAAAAATCAAAGGCTCATCGTGCAACCAACATGATGACATGAAATGTCTTCTAAAAACAAGATGCCAGGTCAATAAAGCACCCCTATAAAATCTGGGTAACACTGAAAGGTCCATTTCATTAATTTCCATTACCAAAAGCTGCTTGTCAAATCCATAATCCCCTACTCGAAAAAAGAAGTGAAGTGCCAAATCCCTCCAAATCAGATGGTGAGAACCAAAAAAAAGCTTCTGAATTACCAGGAATCGAAAGCCTACGACCTTTGAAGGCACATCAATGAGTCCCTGATCTCCTTGTTCCACTGGTAGAAACAGCACACTCTGTCGCAGCCAATGCAGACCATCCCAAAAAAAATCAACCAACAGTTTTTGGATCTGATGTAACATCCCTGGAGGAGGATCTCCACACATGAGTTTATGCCAAAGCATTGATGCAACCAAGTTGTTCACCACAATTACTCTCCCTCTAAAAGACAGTTTGGCCACAATCCACCTCCATTTGTTCAGCCGAGCACTGACTTGATCCAAAATGCCATCCCAATTACTCTCATCCAGTCCTTCACCTCCCAACATCACCTCAAGGTAAAGAAAACACTTCCTGTTCCAGGTCAGATTTGCAGGGAGCTTTGGCGGTAGACGTTCAGTCCAAGAGCCGAGTAGGAGAGCATTGCTCTTAGCCCAGTTGACTTTAGCTGAGGAGATGCTTTCAAACGTTGTTTGGCACGAAACCACCACATTGAAATCGTGCTCGGAATTGACAAATATGGACACGTCGTCTGCATAGGCCAAACATTTGGCAATGACCATTGGGCGAGAAGGGAGATCCACACCCTGCAGTCTCTGCATAATCCGATAAAGGAATGGCTCAATCGACAAAGAGTACAACATCCCTGATAAAGCGCACCCCTGTCGAATCCCCCTCTTGACCAGGAAAGGGGCACTCAATGTGCCATTAATCTTTAAAATACCAAAAACCTTAGTATACAAGAGTCTGATCATTTTGATAAAATTTTCCCCAAACCCAAAGCATTTCAAGGTGTTAAACAAATATCTGTGATCAACTCTATCAAAAGCCTTCTCCTGATCAATAGATAAAATTCCCAAATCAATGCCATACATTTTGGACACTGCAATCACATCACGCATAAAAAAATTGTTATCAAAAATTGAGCGGTCAGGTACACAGTAAGCTTGACAAGAATTTACCACCAAACTCATCACAGTCCTCAGACGGTTTGCCAAAGTCCTGGAGAAAATCTTATAGTCTGTACAGAGCAGACTCACGGGACGCCAGTTCTTTATTTGGCACAAATCTCCTTTTTTCGGAAGCAGAGTGATCACCGCTCTTCTGCAGCTCAGAGGTAACTCCCCATCTCTCAAGCTTTCCATAAACACTGCATGCACGTCAGCCCCCAGTAAAGGCCAGAACTGTCTGTAGAACTCAACGGGAAGGCCATCAATCCCTGGAGTCTTTCCTGTGTTTAGATGGGACAGTGAATCCGACATTTCCTGAAAAGTTATATCAGAATCCAGTTTTAGCTTAAAATCATTTGGGATCGTAGGAAGTCCATCGAGAAAATCAGCCATTGCCAAGTGATCAATAGAATCGTCCTTAAATAAATTAGTATAAAAAGAAACAGCAAAGTCTCGGATGTCTTCAGTGGTGCTCAGTTCTCTCCCTTCCACGTTGTGCAGCATGTGAATCAATTTGCTTTGGGATTCTTTCTTCTCCAAACCAAAGAAAAATTTTGTAGGCGCATCCAAATTATTAATATTTTGAAAACGTGACCTCACCAGGGTCCCTTGTGCACGTAAATCCAAAAGATCAGCAAGAGAACGCTTTTTAGATGATAGAGCAGAAAAAATCTCCTCATCAAATCCCTTTTGTAAAGCTTCCTGCAGTTTCAAAATGTCTTCTTCTAAGGCTCTTTCGAGTGACTTCCTGTGTGTACTGTTGACAAAAAGCCTTTATCTGGACTTTCAAAATGTCCCACCACTGCTTGAGTGAAACAAATCTCGATTTGGTAACAGTCCACTGCTTCCAAAAAAATTCAAAACATTTGACAAAATGGGCGTCTTCTAGTAGTGAAACATTGAAATACCAGAAACTTTTGAAAAAGGGTTTCTTTTTAGGGATGACAACTTTCAACCCCACCAAAGAATGGTCAGAAAAGCCAACAGGAGAGATAGAGGCAGAAGTGACAGTGTTCAGATTGTGACTGGGACAGTAAAAGCGATCTAATCGAGCCATAGAAATATTTCCATCCCATCCCTTCAACCAGGTGTACTGTCTGTCTGATGGAAATTTATGACGCCAGACATCCACGATATCTGCCCGTTTTAAAAGGGCCGCTAGGACTTGAGCAGAGCCAGGATGAGGTTCAACACCATTGCGATCTAACATGTAATTAACTGTGCAATTAAAATCACCAGCCACCAGCACCAACTCGCCATTAACAAAAGAATCGACCACCTTTTGTAATGATTCAAAAAAACAAATCCTTTCTCTCCTGTTGGTAGGGGCATAGACATTAATGAACACCACATCCTGATCCCCGTCTTTGACCTGAACCACTAGCAATCGTCCAGCCACCACCTCACTGATGGCAGTGACCTGGAATTGCATAGATTTTGAAAATAGTATGGCCACCCCAGCACTAAGACTAGAACCATGGCTAAGAAAAACCTGACCCCCCCATTCTCGTAGCCAGTCTGGTTGATTCTGAAGGTCAGAATGGGTCTCCTGGAGCAGGCTGAAATGCAATGCTTTCTGTTCTAAGAAATTAAAAACCACAGCCCTCTTTGTCCCTCCTCTACAGCCATTAACATTCAAACTCCCAATGTGAAGAGACTGCATGGAAAAAGAGCCAATAGAAGTCCACAGTAAAAAACATGACACCAAACAAAGGAGCTGACTAAAGAGACAATCCATTATTTTGGGTTGAGTGACTTGCGCACTTTGCCGATAACATACTTCAATCGGGTTGCCTCTTTTTGCTCCATGCCTAACTGAACTGCTTCACGCATAACTCTTTGTGCAGACACGAGAAATAACTGCAGATCTGGAAAATGATCTTCAACCTTCACTCCTTTCTTGCCATCAATAAACTCCAAAAAAGTTCTAATACTGGCCGTACTATAACTGCCTCTTAGCAGATACTGAGAGGTGTCAATGTCACTCTCACCCTCCACATTGTCCCTTAACTCATATGTGCTGTCACTTTGGTTTGTCACACCCTCGCTATGTTCCTTAGGTGACTGATTTGACACAAGGCTTTTCTTTGCCTGTCCTCTATCCGTTGATTGCTCCTTCCTTTTTCGAGTGAAAACTTTAATGGGCTCGTTGCTCATACTCACTCCTTCACACACCGCAGCACTGCCGCTCACCACCGTGGACACACTCGGCTCTCACACATCTCTGCCCCTCAGCAACCGCCTTCAATGAGCTCTCCGGCAGGAGACTATAATCGGAAGCGTTCACTTCTACACTTGTATCAGTGATCTGAGGCTCATTTACAGCTGGGACCAGTGGCGCAGCTTCTCCCGAGCAAACTGCCACTGCCGCTGCTGCCACCTCAGTGCTGTTGATCTCAGGCAATACGTGAACTTCAGTCGGTGTGCTCTCTGCCGGCTCACGGAGCTCAGGACTGACTGATAGGCGATCAGCTGAACCGCCGGCCTTGGCCGACATACAGTATCTGTAAAACTTTGAAGGAGACTCTTCTCAGGAGCCTCCGTCACTAAAGTACTAAGGGGCTGATCACAAACGACATCCGCTGCAGCCATCGACTCCTTCATATCAGACTCGCACTCATCCATACTTTCAACCTCTTCGCCACTCTCAGGTTCATGCTCACTATCTTCAGTGTTCTCGTCATCTAAATTCTCCTCAGTATGAGTACGAGGACCCGCAAATACCACTGATCCAGTTTTACATCGTGAAGCCTTGTGCCCTGCTCTACCGCAAGTGAAGCATTTTATGGATTCAGACGTGACAAAAACAACATAGTCACTGCCGTCCGCTTTAAATCAGAGGGCTACATTGATATCGTCATTCATGTTGTTTAATATCATATATACCGTATTTTTCGCACCATAAGACGCACTTTTTTTTCCCCAAAAGAAAGTTGGAAATGTCTGTGCGTCTTATGGTGCGAATATTGCATCACAGACCATGATGTGTAATACCTGACAAAAGTCGACATCCAGGGCTAGAGGGCGACAAAACTCACTGTTACGTTACAGGCATTCCCTCTGTGCTTGGAGGAATGTTAGACTCATTGACTCGGCATCTAATCCTTGCGTGTGCGTGAGTTGAGAAATCTAAACAAATATAAACAAAGGCAAGAATTGGCTCCAGCAGACCCCCGTGACCCTGTGTTCGGATTCAGCGGGTTGGAAAATGGATGGATGGAAGATAGCGTCTACATCTCATGAGGGAGCAAAGCGCATTATCACTGAGTTGGACTCTGGACTCGATAGATTACCAGCCGCTGGACTACTTCAGGCTGTTCTTTCCTGAAGCTGCCTTTCAGCTACTGTCAGACGAGACAAACAGGTATGCAGAGCAATTTTTTGAATCGAGGGCTGTGCTTGCACCGCATTCTCATTTTTCAAACTGGAAACCCACAACAAAACACGAGATGAAGGGCTTTGTGGCATTACAAATATAGATGGGACTAGACTGGCGATATAACTTCAGGGAGCATTGGTCCAAACGTGCTTTGTCCCCTGGTGGCTTTGGACAGGTTATGTCGCGTGATGATAGGTACGTGATGCTGCAAAGTGATTGTGAGCAACTGAGCTTAATAAATTCTGACACTAGCGATGAGGAGTTCTTGGGGTTTCCATAAAACTAGAAGAATGCTTGAACCTTAAAGTCTCTCCTTATTTGTTAATGACAGTGATGATGTTTCTTAATACCGCTGTTGAATTTACATGGTTGAAATATTATTCTGCTATATTTTATTAAACATATTAGTGCACCATTTGGTTCAGAATATTTTTTTTCTTGTTTTCCTCCTCTAAACCTAGGTGCGTCTAATGGTCAGGTGCGTCTTATGGTGCAAAAAATACGGTACTTGTCTACGAAACGAAACAACGTGTTTTAATTCATGCCGTTTGCATCCAAGAGGGATCATGGTTAATTCTGAAACGATTTGGCCATAACGCTTCAGTTCATTTACCAGAACATCGTTCTTTAAAAATGGAGGAACATTTGAAACTATTACTTTTTTTAGTAGGTGTTGATAAAGGCAAAACAGGGACAAGCGCTCCGCTTATAACTAACCCTTCCTCTACCAACTGATTCACCAGGGATTCCTCATTTACAAAAACCACCACCGATTTATTCATCCTTGATGCCGAGCGAACATTTTTATATCCAACTACTCTCCCAGCTGCCTCCACACACGTCTCAACAGAGACCATCGGATCCGCCAAGATCTTAGCGCCATTGCGGCGGGAGAGATTCTCATAAAACTTTGGCAATAACCCCGGCACTGATTCTTTGGACACGGCCATGGCCAAAAAATATGCCAAGGCCATGTCTTAACTAACAGCAAACTTTACAACAGTAATATAACTAAGAGAAAAGAAGAAAAAAAAGCTAGAAAATACAAATACTCACAGTGACCCTCCACGAACGAAGCCGGCCAGCAACCCAAAACCACGCCCACCCAGACCAAAGCAGTCAAACTGACAAAGATTCGACAGGCAGAAAGGATAGATCTATCTATCTATCTATCTATCTATCTATCTATCTATCTATCTATCTATCTATCTATCTATCTATCTATCTATCTATCTATCTATCTATCTATCTATCTATCTATCTATCTATCTATCTATCTATCTATCTATCTATCTATCTATCTATCTATCTATCTATTTAAATAAGTAAATCTTAAGTTAAGATCTAAATAGGTGCATGGACATTTCCAGGGTCTTATTTGGCCACACCGGAAGAAGCTCCCCACCATTCTTCAGTCAGAGTTGGGAGGAAGAGGACAAAGCCTGAGAAGGAGAGGAGATGAATGGACTGGCGGCAGAGAAGAGACAGTGTTGTGTGGTGATTGGTGCACTGTGATGTGGGGAGCAGGGTGAAACGGTCCCCAATTGTAAATAAATGTGTGCTGGGTGCTAAAACTGGCTTTCACACTTCCAAGGGTGACCATTGGGCTCTCGATCACCTCCCTGACCAAGGTCCATCGTGTCCAGTTATTCAAATTGGCCAGCTGGAAAACTCCAGGAAAAGTCCTGGATGTTCCCAACTTCTTCCACACTCAAAGCTTTTGAAACAGTTGTATCCCCTAATCTAACCTAATTCTCACCAAACTGATGGCAGAGATCTACAGAGAGTTCCTTGGACTTCATGGCTTGGTTTTTGTCCTGATGGGCAGCGTGAATTGTGGGATCTTCTATACACAGGTTCACGTGTGCCTTTCTAAACCAGGGGTCGCCAACTCCAGTCCTGGAGGACCACCGTGGCTGCAGGTTTTCATTCTAACCCTTTTCTTAATTAGTGACCTGTTTTTGCTGCTAATTAACTTCTTTTGAATTCATTTTAATTGACTTGCTCTTGCAGACTCGGACCCCTTGAGTGTTTCTTTTTCCTTAATTAGCAGCCAAACAATAATGAGATACAAAATGAACTAAAACAACTGGTGTCAAAAGTACAATATCTGAAAATAAAGAAAGATGAAGGTTTCAGGAATATTGATCTGCTCAGGTATCCACAAAACATTTTACCAATGCTATTAGAAAAGAGAAAATTAACAGTTTCTGAAATGTTTGCTAATGCACCATGGGTTTAATTAACGGCAAGAATCAGCGCCTCATTAAGCAACTGGTTGGAGTGAAATTGGTTGGAGTTTGAGGCCCTGACTTAGTTGATCTTCTGTTGCCTCCCTCACTTCACATTTCGTTTCTCTTTGGGTGCCATTTAAGGAAAGAAATGAAGCAATTCAGAGGAACGATGAAGAAATTCACGGGAACAAATCTTAAAAGACAAGTCAATTACAATGAATTCACAAGAAGTTAATTAGCAGCACAAACAGGGCAATCATTAAAAAAAAACAGGGTCAGAATGAAAACCTGCAGCCATGGTGGTCCTCCAGGACTGGAGTTGGCGACCCCTGTTCTAAACAATGTCCAGTCAGTTCACTTTGCCAAGGGTGGACTCCAATCAAGTTCTAGAAACATCTCAAGGAGAACTGAAGCACATGGGATACACCTGAACACAATTAGGAGTGTCACAGCAAAGGGTCTGAATACTTCAATGTAGAAGAGATATCAGGTTTGGAGTTTTAATAAATCTGCCAACCTTTCTGAAAACGTTCTCATTATGGGTTACTGAGTGTAGATTGGTGGGCAAAAATGGCACAGGTGTCCATTTAAAATGAACTCTCCAGCACAATATAGTGTGGCGGTAGTGCTGCGTGGACACCCGGTAGTACTCCAGGCACCCTTGGACCTTCTTCATGGCAGCAGTTCCGAGTGTGGTGGAAGTGCTGCCATCCAGGACTCCTCAATGTAACCAGGCGCCCCCTGGCGGTGACCACTTGCCCTAGCAGGGCTGAGCTTCTAAGCAGACTGTCCCAATGTATTCTCCAGCACAATATAGTGTGCAGAAAGTGAACGGGTCTGAAATTGGCAATCTAATCTCGTGGAGATGACACAAAATAAATATGTGCATCATTTCCTGACTATCACTATGTATCAGCAATCTCTGCCCTCAGCCTGCTGCATACTGGCTGGCACCGTCTCTCGTACATGGCTGAGTAGGTCGTTTAAATACAGGCGACAGCTGTCGCCACACATAGTAAGAGTGAAAAACAGACTTTAATCAAGGAAACTGGCCCATCGAGCTCCAGCTGTCAAATCTGTTAGAGAGACATTAATGGCCTAAGGGATACTAATAAGAAGGAGGAGGGCTACAGGTATAATAATACCGGGGGGTCAGAGATCTGCTACTCATGCTGAAGCCCTCAAACTATTCTGCTTAGCGACTGATGAATCACAGCCTAAAAGCCAGTGAACAATGGACATTGCTTCAGTTGCTATTTTACTCAAAACCATTTGATGTGTCCTTTCTTTTGTTAAAGATCCTACCCTTATTTTTACTGTTATATTTATGATATTTAAGTCTGTGTTAAAAGTACAGTGCCCTTTACAATGTTTGGAACAGAGAAATACTGTTCCTTAATTTGCTCCACGGTTTAAAATTACACATTAAACAATTCAGACATTGTGATTAAAGTGCACATTGCAGACATTACATTTAAAGGGATTTGCATACATTGTTCACAGCATGTAGAGATGACAACTTTTTGTACACAGTCCCCCCCATTTTAGGGCACCATCACGTTTGGGACACAGCAATGGCAGGTCTATTAAAGCTGTCATATTTAGGACTTTGTCATATGTGCTTTGCATGTAATGACTGCTTGAAGTTTGTGATTCATAGATGTCTCTGGTGATGCTCTAATGCAGCCATCTTCAGTCCCTTCTTGTTTCAGGAGTTTGTCCACTTCAGTTTTCTCATCAGCATGTGGAAGGCCTGCTCAATTGGATTTAAATCGGATGACTGGCTTGGCCCTTCAAGAATTTTCAGTTTTTTCGCTTTGATAAACTCCTGTGTTGCCACAGCAGTATATTTGGCTCATTATCTTGTAGTAGAATGAAATGTCAAGTGAGTTTGGAGGAATTTACTGGAACTTGGGTAGATCAGATGTTTCTACATACCTCAGAATTCATTGTGTGACTGCACTGCCGTCAGCAGTTCCACCATCAATGAAGAGAAGTGTGCCAGGACCTGCGACAGCCATGCATGCCCAAGTCACAACAACCCCAACACCACCATGTTTAACAGATGAGGTGGTCTGCTTTGGATCTTGGCCAGTTCCTTTTGGTCTCCATACTTTGCTCTTAATAATAATAATAATAATTCATTACATTTATATAGCGCTTTTCTCAGTACTCTGATACAGCAGGGTTCATCTTTGTGTTGTCTGTCCACAAGACCTTTTCCCATAATTCTGATGGCTCTTTTAAGTCATTAAGTCACAAACAGTAATCTGGCCATCCTCTTTTTGTGGCTAACTAGTGGTGTTCATCTTGCAATGTGGCCTCTGTGTTTCTGTTCATGAAGTCTTCTGGTGATAGTCATCTCTGACACACACACATCGGCCCCCTGAAGACTGTTTCTGATCTGTCAGACAGGCGTTTGGGGCATTTTCTTGACCAGAGTGAGGGTTCTTCTGTCATCAGCAGTGGAGGTCTTCCTTGGCCTACCAGTCCCTTTGTGATTACTGAGCTCATCAGTGTGTTCTTTCTTCTTCTTGATATTCATGACAGTTGATTTACCTCATCCTAAGGTTTTGCTCATTTATCTAATGACTTTATCCTTGTTTTTTAGTATCAAAATGGCTTATTTGACATTCATTGACACGGCTCTTGGTAAACAATGGCAACTACAGACTCCAAAGGGTCGAAGTAAGCCGAGGTATCTTATGAAGCAATGAAACCCACCTGAGGAATCACAGACAGCTGTGACGCCAATTGTCTCATACATTATGGGGACCGTGTAGAAAAAGTGTTGTCATTTCTACATACTGTGACCGAAATGTATGCAAATATCTTTCAATGAACATCTCCAATGTGCACTTTAGTCACGATGTCTAAATTGTTTGATTTGTAAATTTAAACTGTGGAGCAGAAGGGGTACATCAAGGAAAAATGCATCTTTGTCCCAAACATTATACAGGCCACTGTATCTATTTTAAATATTTATAGTTGGTTTAGGGGTTGAACAGTTTTGTTGTCCCCATTTTTAGGAATAGTCAAAACATTTTTATGTCTATACACAGTAGCACAATTATATTCTTACTTGCAAATCTCCCTCAGACTAGTGACAGTCTAAATACAGCCAATAGATACTGTGGAACCTTATCAGCCCTGACACAGACAGACCCGCAGACTCACAAGTCCCAAAGCACACACGACTTACTTTCTTCTTATTTACACACCACCCACAGTGCACAATTCCTCCACAATAGCTCTGTCCCTTCTTCCTTTAACTATTTTTCTTCTTCTTCTTCTTCTTCTTCTTCTTCTTCTTCTTCTTCTTCTTCTTCTTCTTCTTCTTCTTCTTCTACTTCTGCTTTGCAAGCTCTGTCCTCCAGCTCCCGACCCTGGCTCCTAGAATGGAATGAGGCGGCTTCTTTTTCAGTATTCCAGGTGCTCTCCAATTAGTTTCCGGCAGCACTCCCGGTTGTGGTGGAAGTGCTGCATGGACACCCAGAAGTACTCCAGGCGCCCTTGGACGTCTTCTGGAAGCACTCGGAAGTGCTGCCGTTCAGGACTCCTCAAGTGACTAGATGCCCCCTGGCGGTGACCACGGACCCTTAACAGGGCTGAGCTTCTAAGTTCATAGCCTGTGGTCCCAACATATTCCAGGGGGTTCATCCACTCGTGTTCTGGGGGAGGTTTTGTCCCCAATATGTCGTTGTCCCCCTAGGTTATTCCTTCTTCGGGACATCCTGGTCAGGGAGCTTTCCCTGGTCATCTGCCGCAATACTAACTTGGACAATAGATACACCACTCACTAAAGCAACATTATACAATACTTGGATATCCCACACCCTTGGCCCCAGCACATGTTAAACTCTGGGCATCTTGTAGCTCATGACCATGTGCCAGCGAGACAATGATAATCACAGACAACTACAATTGTAGTGCCAAAACAATGCTGTCGTATATTAAAATGAGTACAGTCTTCCATTGTGGTCATCAATGTACACTTCTTCGTAAACACGGGCAATGTTTGGGTGGGCTCGCACACATTAAGAGAAAATAATAAAATAATAAAAATACCCAACCAACTTTTCTTCCTCAAAAAACACAGATGCCATAAAAACAATTATCTCAGTGTCTTCACATTTGTTTATTTATTTAATAGGCGCCCTTCTTAACAGTCAAGGTCACCTTACAATGAAATTAAACAGCATTAGTAAAATAAAAACAAAGAGAATGATACATCAGAAAGCAATAATTAGCAAACAAACAAAGATAACAGGCAGTAACAGTGCAAAATTCACAATTGGTATGCCAGTTTGAAAAGATAAGTTTTGAGGACAGTTTTAAAATGTGTTATTGAGTCGAGCTGAAGAATATGAGAGGGAAGAGAATTCCAGAGTTGAGGAGCACTATGACAGGACGCTTGAGCTGCCATAAAACAGAGTTTGATGTCTGGTACAGAAAGTAGAGCTGCAGATGAGGATCTGAGTGAGCAAGAAAGAGTGTAAGTGTGCAGGAGATCAGTGAGGTAGGGGGGAGCTTTAAATGTTAAGAGCGGTATTTTGTATTGTATTCGGTAGTTAACAGGGAGCCAGTGAAGTTGAGAGAGAAAAGGTGTAATATGTTCAGTGGATTTAGAACAGCAGGTTATTATCCTAGAAGCAGAACTTTGAATAAGTTGTAAGCGATGGATAAGTTTTTGTGGGATACCAGTTAGAATAGCATTACAGTAATCTATATGTAAGGTGACTAAGGCATTGACCAATACTTCAGTACTGTGCTGCGTAAGAACAGGATGAAGTTTAAAAATGTTTCAGAGATGGATATTCAGGGGTTTTACATGACAACACTTTCTTTCAATCAGTTCCATACTTTCATTCCCTCTGTATACTTGCAGGCCTGATCAAGTGTCTTCTTAACTTCTGACAATTACCACATTCCTTTTAGAATTTGGTACTTTCAAGGGGAAACGTCAGATTTAGGATAAATGAAGTTTCTTTTATCGGTAAGAGGCAGGCAATGTCCTGTGTGTAATTCTAGGATGTGAAGCTGTTAACTGTGGGCCATTTTGTGTTTTGTTGTTTTACTCATCGTATCAAGGACTGCAACATGGATGTGTTGATTCAAAACAATGTCTTGTATGAAATAGTTTAGACAGTATCTCTGCAAATGTCTGTTGAGAACTATTCACAGAGTTGTTTAAATCAGTGTTTCATAAACTATGGGACAAGATTTTTTTTTGGGGTGTCATAATGTCTAAAATTGGGATGCGCTGAGTGATGAATTACTATTGTAGTGAATGAGAAACGGCTTGCAGAAAATCTTATGATGGGTCGCTGCTTGCATGGCTGAAACAAACTCCCCAGAAAATGGTTGGCTGCAGTTCCCCAAGTGATGATGAAGAAAGAATGGTCAAGGATCATCTGAGATTATCCAAGGGGGAACATAACACCGATCGATGGTAACTCTGCAAGGGGACAAACCCCCCCAAATCTGGAGAATGATTGGTTGAGATTCTCCGATGGGAACCAAAGGACAACAATCGAAGGTGCTTCTCCAAGGGGGAATGAGTCGATGATTGGTCACTGTTCCATGGTGATTTCGGATTGCAAAATTGGGTCATCAAAAAAAAAAAAGTTTAAAAACTACTGCTCTAAATAACAAATATACCAACAATTGTGGAGTCATTAGAAAACAACATCTGTATCCTTCTCTTATTTATTTTTTTTGTACTAACTTGTCAGCAACCATGCATGACATACGTGGGGTGGATATGGGTAGGTTTGGGTGGGTCTTAATATCTTTTAAATTGAAAACTGAAAATAGTTAAAGTTACTTAGAATTCAGAGGAATTCTGAGTCCGTCGATGTTAATTAAGCCTCCTTTTTTGTAAATTATTTAATGTGATTCCCACAATACTTTCTAACCTGTGTCAGGTCACTGCCTCCTTTCATTCCAAAATGGTGGTGCCCGCAGAAAACAAAATGGCATCTTGGAAATAAAAAACAAAATGTAATCAAAATAACACTCAGCAACCTTTAGAACCATTAAGTATAGCAAAATTGTGTTGATGGCCGAAATTTAGTTACATTTTTTAAAGAGAAAAGACCAAGAGAACAGATGTAGTACAAGAAACGATGCAAAAGTCAAAACCAGAAGTAAGAAATCTGATCAAAAGAGCCCCAAACACTACCCAGAAATCAAAGTCAAAAAGGAAAATGTAACAAGTCAAGTGCCATAAAAAAAACACAAAGATGGCTCTTAAAAAGTTGTAGTTTTTTCCAATCTTGAATATCGAGGAATGGCCTGGGTGACCTTTCTGCCTGTCAAGTCATCACCAAGCAGTCCCAAACTCTATTACATCTAGTTGGACACCATTAAAATATACACTGTCACACACGTGCGCATGGGAGGCAGTCGGAGAGCTTAAGTGATTGCATTTCTATGTCAGGCCAGTGGGTGGCGATGTGTACTAACTTTCTCTCTCTCTCTGCCCTCTGCTCCAGACCCTCCAAAATAGGACCAGTAGGACCATCACTTCTCTTTCTATTTCTATGAGCACACCTCTCCCTTCCTACCTATCCTCAATATAACAGCCTACCTGTTCTCAATGTACAAGTCAGTTCTGACTGGACTCAGTCCCGAGTCATTACTCATTGCTTTAGTTATACCACAATATACGGGGCGGCTACCCCAAAGTTTTTTCTATCTCTTGTCCCTCTTTTACAACATATAGTTAGATAAATACATACATATCAGATGTAAAAGTTGAACAATGATCTTTGGTCTAAGGCAGGGGTCTCCAACACGTCACTTGCAACCCCTTTACAAGTAGCTCGCCAAAGGGTAATTGAATCGTGCAAATATTTGAAAACTTGATTAATCAAATTAAGGGTGGGCGATCTTTCCAAAAAATCATATCACAATCCTTTTAACACAAAATCACGATCCACAATCTGAATTTCAATCTATCTTTCAGTGGCAGACCGTGCATTTCACACCTAGGCCTTCAGTAGTGCTCCGTCTGAATCAACCCGCCCCTCAAAAACTAATTTATGGTTATAAAAACCATCTTAATATGCAGAAATACAGTATAAAGAGCCGTTGCATCACAGATAGATAACTCCTATAGCCACAATAAATGCCTTTATTGAATAGACAAACCAGGAGTGAATAAGTTCCTTTCTACTGCAGCTACAGCCCGCGACACACATAAAAAACATCAATAATAACTCATAAACTTGCAATATTATTTAGGAAAATCGCAACATTTTACTCACCAAAAATTCGGATTATTTGTAAACAAAATCCATCCTCCTCTCTTTCCTCAAAAACA
Organism: Erpetoichthys calabaricus; assembly: GCF_900747795.2. Lineage (NCBI taxonomy): Eukaryota > Metazoa > Chordata > Cladistia > Polypteriformes > Polypteridae > Erpetoichthys > Erpetoichthys calabaricus. The sequence goes on from NC_041397.2 coordinate 16,608,098, forward strand.
GTTCAATTACTCTGTCGTACAGATTATCCGTGCGCTTCAGTTCCATCACGAAGTCCCTTTCTATCACCATCGAAGCTAATGCTGAAAGTTGAACCTGCCCTGTCGTATTTCTGGCATAAGTTTTAATTCGCTTTAGAGCTGAAAATGTCCGCTCGACAGAAGCAGTGGACACGGGAATGCTCACCGCCAAACATACCAATGTGTACAGCTGCCCCATGATGCTCTCATTCAGATTTTTATATTACACCATCCTATCCAATCAATGGGTCTGAATACGGTGATGTTGCCGTACGCCTGCTAAAGGGCCCTAGTGAAACCAACTCAAAATCTGATTGGTTGAAGTAACGGTTTAATCGACATTTATTTTGTGTTAGAGGGCCTGCAGAACGGATTGTGAAGGCCTCCTGGCAGATTTCTTTGACTTTGACCCTGCCTGGCAACAAATGATGGCTGAAATGTGATTGGTTAAATGCTTTAATACGAAAATACATGTCTGGAAGCAGCACAACCATCGGAAAAGCTATGAAAGGAAGCGGACAGACTATTTGGAATTATTTAATAAGTATTCATGGACAAAATATAATTAACATCAGTTTGTGATTCAGATATTTTTTTAGGCCAGCAGAGAAGGCCTTGATGGCCCGCCACTGCTATCTTTTCAATGTGGCATACACTTAAGAGAATATCTGGACTCAAACTCATCAAGACCTGAGTAACACTTTATTTTAGATATCAAATAAAGTTGAATTCAATTGTTCTCTCATTCGCTAGCTAAGTGGAGTTAAGGAACACGTCCCGAAGCTGGCGAGTGAGTGAGGAAGGCCCCTCCCCTCGGCCCGCTGCATGTTTCTCGTGATTCATGCAAATAAATTGGTACCGCAAGTGAACTGCGATACATATCGGAATGAGAGAAGTCGCAAAATCACCCAGAATATTCAAGCAAATTCTAGAAAAAACCCAATCTAAATCCATTACGTAGTTCCCTCGTGAAAAGCAGACAGACAAATAGACAGAGAGACATTGGATTTAATATATTATATATTAGTAAGCCTTCAAAATAACGTGCAGTTAAAGTCTCAACAGCATTCTCAGCATTTCTGGAGCTTAGTAGAGCCAGATAACTAGAAGAATCTTCACCTCTGAAAATGTCCGCTTTGTTTGGGTCTCCATACCTTTGTGAGTCTTACATGAATGTCATGAAATCAAAGTTCAGAACAAGACCGACAGACGAACATTTAAATGACTCCATAAGAGTGAACCTAAGTGGCTCCACTCCACCACACACCTGCCTCTCTTGTTGACTCAGCTCACTAACTAAAAAACACATCACACACGCAACTGGACATGTGAATAAAGTGACACAGTGACATGGGACAAAATGACAAATGAATAAGTCAGATCTGTGTATTTGGAATTGCATCATTTTGTTTTGACGGCATTCGTGTTTTAATTCAATAGTGTGAGATACACTAGAAAATGCTAACAGACATACAAAATGCACTTGCAGGTGAACTAAATATTTTTTGTGATGTTTAAATGCAAAAAGTGAGTTGTGGACACCAACATTTTGTAAATGTTCAGGCAAAACAAGCTTATTCAGTTTGTTTGGGTTGAAATAAGCTATGAGAATAAACATTAGAAAACATGAGTAACTCTCTGCCATTTTCGTTTTGTAAAAGTAGCTCTCAGGGGAAAAAAGGTTGGAGACCCCTGGTCTAAGGTTTTCTGGTACCAAATTCATCTGTGTTTAAGCACAGTGTTTAAAGTCTACAATCCATAATTAGTCATCAGAGACATTACATTCCATGTCATGAGAATCAGGTTCCAATTCCGAGCTCTATTACATCTTTCTTTGCCTGACTGGCATTGCACTCAGCCTTCACCCTTCACCTCACAGGCAGCTTTAGCGGCTAAATATATTTAGGTTAGGTGTGTCTTCCGGTCATCACTACTTCCCTGGGGGGCACACTATCCCTAGGGTTTTTTTGCAGGTGTGACTCCTGGGAATGGTGATTTGAGCCACCTTGAGAGTTGTAATTTTCAATTTCTATTTATTGGTCTCGCTAATCCAAAAAATTAATCATCCATGGGTAAATGTATCAGGGGCCCATACTGTACAGTGGATTGAGAAAATATTCAGACTCCTTCACTTTATTGTGTTGAAGATTTCATTTTAATTCGATAAACGTACCATTTTTTTGCCCATCAATCTACACTCAATAATCCATAATGACAAACATAATGTATGAAAATGTATTAATAATCAAACATTGAAATCTCTTCTTTATAGAAGTATTCACACCCTCACACCCTTTGCTCTGCCACTCCACATTGTGCTCAGGTGCATCCTGTTGGCTCCGGTTCTTCTTGAGATGTGCCAAGAACTTGAGTCCATGTGGTAAATTAAAATGATTGGACATTGTTTAGCAAAAGAACACATGGTTTACCTGTGTATCTGAGGTCCCATAATTCACACAGCATGTTAGGACAAAATAAATCAAGCCATGAAGTCCAAGGAACTCTTTGTAGACATCCATCCATTTTCCAACCCGCTGAATCCGAACACAGGGTCACGTGGGTCTGCTGGAGCCAATCCCAGCCAACACAGGGCACAAGGCAGGAACCAATCCTGGGCAGGGTGCCAACCCACCGCAGGACACACACAAACACACCCACATTCCAAGCACACACTAGGGACAATTTAGAATCGCCAATCCACCTAACCTGCATGTCTTTGGACTGTGGGAGGAAACCGGAGCGCCAGGAGGAAACCCACGCAGACACGGGGAGAACATGCAAACTCCACGCAGGGAGGACCCAGGAAGCGAACCCGGGTCTCCTAACTGCGAGGCAGCAGTGCTACCACTGCGCCACCGTGCCGCCCTCTTTGTAGACATCCACAATCAAACTATGAGGTTAAGCATCAATCAAACTAAGAGGATAAAACCAGTTGAGTGTTCCCAGGAGCACAGTGCTCTCGATAATTGTAAAATGGGAGAAGTTTGGTGCAACCAGGACTCTTCCTAGGTTGATCCATCCAGCCAAACTGAGAAACAAGGCAAGAATGGTCTTGTTCAGTAATGAGCTTCAGAAGTCCTTTGCTGTGATAGGGGGATCGGTCGGAACGATTACCTTCCCAGCAAGAGTCCATCAATCAGAGTATGTGGCAGTCTGCTTAATTTGCCCAACTCTGAAAGCATGAGGAAAATGGTTGTCGGATCTGACGAGACAAGAATTGAACTCTTTGGGCACAACTCCAAGCACTAAGATGTGGCACTACTCTTCACCTTCCCAATACCATCCCTATCGTGAAGCCTGGTGTAGGCAGCATCATGCCATGGCGGTGCTTCTTAGTGGCAGGGACAGAGAGACCAGACAAAACTGAGGCAAGGATGAATGCAGCCAATTGAAGAAAACCTGTGCCACAGTACATGCCAACTTGTGTTGGGTAAAGATTCACCTTTCAGCATGTCAACCAAGACAATGCTAGAGTAGCTTCAGGACAAGCCTTTGACTGTCCTTGAGTGACCGAGGCAAAGCCCAGACTTAAACCCCATGGAAAGACCTGAAGGTGGCATTTTACACATGCTTCCTATCCAGTTTAATAAAGAGAAAGAATGGGTTAAATTGCCCAAATGTACGCATGCAAAGCTTCTAGAAACTTACTCAAGAGGTCTAGAAGCTGGATGTGCTGCCAAAAGGGCAATCTACATAGTACTGAACTAAGGATTTGAATATACTGTAGTTCTATGAATAAGAGGTTTTAGTTTTTTATTTTTAATAAATGTACAAACCTTTTTGAAAACATGTTTTCACTTGGTCATTATGGGTAATTGAGTGTAAATGTATCCCATTACGGCATGGTGGCGCAGTGGTAGCGCTGCTGCCTCGCAGTAAGGAGACCTGGGTTCGCTTCCCGGGTCTTCCCTGCATGGAGTTTGCATGTTCTCCCCGTGTCTGTGTGGGTTTCCTCCGGGCGCTCCGGTTTCCTCCCACAGTCCAAAGACATGCAGGTTAGGTGGATTGGTAATTCTAAATTGGCCCTAGTGTGTGGGTGTGTTTGAGTGTGTCCTGCGGTGGGTTGGCACCCTGCCCAGGATTGGTTCCTGCCTTGTGCCCTGTGTTGGCTGGGATTGGCTTCAGCAGACCCCCATGACACTGTGTTTGGATTCAGCGGGTTGATGGATGGATGGATAGATGTATCCCATTATAATTTAATCTACAACACCGTAAAGTGTGTGGAAAGTGAAGGAGTCTGAAGGCACTATGTATCCAGACAGGGTGCAAACCTGAACTGGATGAAACTGGTTTAAGAATGTTATATCACATTATGCCTCATACCGTCCTCGTAATTCTGCAACCGGCTTTAAATTCCCAAGTAAAGTATCCATCCATCCATTTTCCAACCGAACACAGGGTCACGGGGGTCTGCTGGAGCCAATCCCAGCCAACACAGGGTGCAAGGCAGGAACCAATCCCAGGCAAAGTGCCAACCCACCGCAGGACACACACACACACCAAGCACACACTTGGGACAATTTAGAATCACCAATCAACAAAACCTGCATGTCTTTGGACTGTGGGAGGAAACCGGAGCACCTGGAGGAAACTCACGCAGACACGGGGAGAACATGCAAACTCCACGCAGGGAGGACCTGTGAAGCAAAACCAGGTCTCCTTACTGCAAGGCAGCAGTGCTACCCACTGCACCACCGTGCCACCCAAGTAATGTATCAACATTTGCTAATTTTATGCTGAATTTTAAATCGCATATTAATCAGATCACTAGGACAGCATTTTTTCACCTAAGAAACATAGCAAAAGTTAGACCTCTTATATCATCGAAAGATGCAGAGAAATTAGTTCATGCGTTTGTTTTCAGTCGGCTAGATTACTGTAACGCACTCCTCTCAGGTCTACCCAAAAAAGACATCAATCGTTTGCAACTAGTGCAGAATGCAGCTGCTAGAATCCTTACCAGGAAAAGAAAATCCGAACACATTTCTCCAGTTTTGATGTCACTACACTGGTTACCTGTGTCATTCAGAATTGACTTTAAAATTCTGCTTATGGTTTATAAAGCTTTAAATAATCTCGCCCCGGCTTATATATCAGAATGTCTGACATCTTATATTCCAAATCGTAACCTCAGATCCTCAACTGAGTGTCTCCTTAGAATTCCAAGAGCAAAACTTAAAAGAAGTGGTGAGGCGGCCTTCTGCTGTTATGCACCTAAAATCTGGAATAGCCTGCCAGTAGGAATTCGCCAGACTAATACAGTGGAGCACTTTAAAAAACTGCTGAAAACACATTATTTTAACATGGCCTTCTCATAACTTCACTGTAATTTAATCCTGATACTCTGTATATCTAATTCATTATAATAACTATTCATTCAAAATCTGTACTAACCCCTACTCTCTCTTCTGTTTCCTTTTCCGGTGTCCTGTTGGTGGTGGCGTGCGCCACCACCATCTACCCAAAGCACCATGATGTCCCAACAATGATGGATCGATTAAAAGCCAGAAGTCTGTATGACCATTAGCATCAAGTGACTCCGTGAAAAACCCAAACTACAAAGAGGACTATTTCATTTATGTTAGGTAGAATGCCCAAAGGGGACTGGGCGGTCTTGTGGCCTGGAACCCCTGTAGATTTTATTTTTTTCTCCAGCCTTCTGGAGTTTTTTTTTTTGTTTTTTCTGTCCACCCTGGCCATCGGACCTTACTCCTTTCTATGTTAATTAATGTTGTCTTATTTTAATTTCTTATTTTGTCTTTTATTTTTCTTCTCTTCATTATGTAAAGCACTTTGAGCTACTTTTTGTATGAAAATGTGCTATATAAATAAATGTTGTTGTTGTTGTTGTTGTAATGCCATTTAAATATCATTAAAAATAACACAATTGTGTTCCTACTGCATTGGACCTTCTCATATGTTTATGCAGAGCACGCCAATTAAGAAATGAGCAGATTTGTATTTTCACATACTTCTAACTTGGTATTTATTTATTTATTTTTTTATTTGTAACTAACTGCACTCTAATTATTCAGCTGTTTCATGTTGTGTACTGCTACGTGGTGGTGCATTTATAAAAATTCAGTGTGGATTCTCCTTATTAATTTGCAGAGACTATGAGAAATTACGGACTTAATCACAGATTCCTTCTGAAGCCATAATAAGGACTTTAAAGCTACAGCCTGCACATTTTCATCCACTCTGATATGTGTGCATAATTTATGGTCTACAGCATGTAATGATCAGCCTTCATTACATGTTTAGTCATAAAAAGGGACTTCAAAGAGAAAAAGAAATATTCCTAAATGTTTTGTGAAGATAATGGTATATTGATTAAAATGGGAATATCTCCTCAGACTGTCGTGAAAGGAAAGGCTTTATAAAAAAAAAACCAAATGCATATTTTTTGTCTCACGTTATAAACAATGCATCAATAATTCATTCTAACAAGGCATGATGGTGTAGCTGGTAGGCACCAGTATTCAAATAATGGTCTGGACATGGCAGTAGTGGTGCCAGGATTTCAGTAGTTGTACAAGAAGTGGGCAAATGTTAAACAGACATTCATTTAAAAAGAAGAAACGTATTTGAAGTCCAGTCATGCCAATGTGAACGTGGTCAATCCAAGTGATTTTCGACAACTAATCACAGGGGTAGCAATCTAAGAAAAGATGCCCAGATGCCCCCTTTTCCACCTCCTCTAGCTTGTCCAATTCCCAGGCCATCCGAGGCATATCATCTCTGCAGCATGTCCTGGGTCTGCCTTGAGGTTTCTTCCCGGTGGGACAGGCCTGAAGCATGTGCCCAGGGAGGCATCCATCAGACATCCTAACTAGATAACTGATCCACCTCATGTGGCTTCTTTTAATGCTGAGGAGCAGCAATTCTACAGGGTGGTGCATGAAAAACTGAACCATCTCCGACTCCAACATCGACGTACTTTTCTTAGCCTGTACACGAAATGAAAGATATGCAATACAAAAATCTGTACTTACTGGTTAGAGGAGGTGCTGTTAATGATTTCCCTGTGCGTCAATACACTTTTCTGCATGCTGCACCATATTGTCATAGACGCGACGCAGCTCAGCTGCTTCAATTTTTCCAGTTTCACTCCGAATATTGTCCTTCAGTTCCTCTAATGTCTTTGGATTATTAACATACACTTTTCCCTTCAGATTTCCCCACAGGTAAAAGTCGCAAGTGGAAAGGTCCAGTGATCTTGGTGGCCACAAACCTTTGCTGACAATTGATTCCTCTGTGAAGACATTGTGAATTCGAGAAAGTGACTCGTGAGAAGTGTGACATGTTGGTCCATCCATTTCATGCCGGCACCTGCCTGTATAATAGCTCAAGCCGGTTTTTCGTGCCCCACCCTTTACTTTGAGCTCCTCTCAAATGTCTGCACTCCTCACACTTTCTCGAAGGCTGAGCTCAAACACCCTGAGAAAGAAGCTCATTTCGGGGACTTGCTGCCACGATCTTGACCATAGGCGAGGGTACAGGAACTGGTAAATCGAGAGATTTGCCGTTCGGTTCAACTCTCTCTTTGCCTCAACTGAGTGGTATGACATTCACATGACCAAGAGCGGCGTTTGAGGATGTCAAGTGGGGCGACCAACCCAGGCCCCCACGCCTAAGGGGGCCCTGCTTTTGAGATCCGCATGTCCCATTCAAGCGACTACGAAGATGTCATCAACAACTTTTCCAATCAAAAGGCATGATCTCAGATCCTGAAAACTGGTAAGAGATTGCATGATGATACGTCTACGTTAATTTCACACTTCCTGTCGAAACACTGAAACTCACATTTTATTTGTAGGCCATACATATGTCCGAATATTAATGCACAAAAACATGATAATCGGCTGACATGATATCAATGTAAGTTACTCGTATGACTATGACATCCTGCATATCGAGAATACTTGCAATTTGGGTACTTTTCTAGAAGAGGCCCTGCTTTTTTCTGCATGGCACTGCATTGCATTTCACACTGTCGTGGTGTTGTCATGAATTATGAATTGCACTTTTTTAATAAATTATATCATTATATTTTGATAAAGTCCGTGTGTTATCTTGCAAAAATTTAGCTGAATACTGTAATGAGAAAATCCGGTGTATGTTAACATAATTTTTATTAAATTCGCGTGCAAGTTTATACAGTCCACACATACCGGTAACAGCATTTGGCGTAACTGGCCCCGCATGGGGTTGGTCAGCCTGGGGCCCTGGTATGCATAAACTTGCATGCAAACTTGCACCCCAGGGCCCCGTCCACCCCTAAGGCCACCTCAGATGCTTCTCTTGTGAACAAGATCCCGAGATACTCAAAAATCTCCATTTGAAGCCTCACCTCATCACTAACCTGAAGAGGGCATGCCAACATTTTCCAGCTGGAAGTCTTGACCTCACATTTCACACTAGGCTGCAAACCACCTCAGTGGGAACTGGACCACATCATCCACAAAAAGTAGAGATGCGATTCTTAGGTCACTGAACTGGGCACCCTCCACTAAAGCATGGCCATACATTTTTTTTCTTTGCAAATCTACATTCTTATGGAGCGTGAGATCGACAGGCGGATCGGTGCGACATCCGCAGTGATGGGGGCTCTGCATCGGTGTGTCGTGATGAAAAAGGAGCTGAGCCATAAGGTAAAGCTCTCAATTTACCAGTCGATCTATGTTCTTACCCTCACCTATGGTCATGAGCTATGGGTAGTGACCGAAAGAACGAGATCGCGAATACAAGCGGCTGAAATGAGTTTTCTCCGCAGGGTGTCTGGGCTCTCCCTTAAAGATAGGGTGAGAAGCTCAATCATCCGGGAGGGGCTCAGAGTAGAGCCGCTGCTCCTCCGCATCGAGAGGAGTCAGATGAGGTGGCTCGGGCATCTGATCAGGATGCCTCCTGGACGCCTCCCTGGTGAGGTGTTCCAGGCACGTCCAACCGGGAGGAGGCTCCGGGGAAGACCCAGGACACGCTAGAGGGATTATGTCTCTCGACTGGCCTGGGAACGCCTTGGAATTCCCCCGGAAGAGCTAGAAGAAGTGGCCGGGGAGAGGGAAGTCTGGGCATCTCTGCTCAAGCTGCTGCCCCTGTGACCCGACCTCGGATAAGCGGAAGAGGATGGATGGATGGATGGAATCTACACTCTTGAAAAATTGGTTCGTTAAAGGCATTTTTGTTGGATTGTAGGGTTCCGTCCTAAAATAATTGCTTAACCATTTCATTCCATCAAGGTTTCTTTGTATATGAAATTGGGTGCTTCAGACTTTAAAATGGGTTCCTAATATGTGGACAAAACTAAAATTTTTAATAGTAGGCTGCCAAATAGAATACTAACACACCAAGAAAATCTGGACTTGTGCTACTGTATTCAGCCAAAGTTCGTTAATAATAATCAGAAACCCAGTGGTGTCTCACAAATCTGTAATTATCTGTTCAAGGATATTTATGGAGCCCATCTACATAAGCTAAGGTTCTTCTGAAACATTCATGTGGATGGTTCTTGTATAAACCAAAAATAGTTTCCCTATGGCAATGTCCTAAGAACCACTCTAGCACTCGTTTGAATGATTTTTGTTAGCACTAACTTAAATCTACTAACAAATTGTGAATATAAACTGACTCTCTACCTTTTGGTGATACTTGCCAGATACAAGCCCATCGCTAGGGTTAAGCACATTTAGCTGTGGACAAAGGCTGACCCTCAGAAATCAGTCCTTAGAGATGCCCCTTGTCTCCACTCACACTCAATTGGTGATTACACTCTCTGCCCTGTTTTTACTTTCGTCAGCGGAAGATGACAGTTGTTCTGCTATTTCAATGCAAGTTGCGAACGCTTGCTTAACGTCTTCAAACTGAGCACCAAGTGCTCTAAGCTTATTCTCAGATTTAGCTGAATTTTCCTGTGTTTTTTCCTTAATTTTTTCTAGCATACCTTTAAAGGATGCCTCAAAGCGATTATTTAAACGGGTTTCCTGGTCTTTAATATCCTGAAACAGCTTCTAGTTTGTCTTGGGTATATCCTTTATTTCTTTCCTTATATCATTTATGTCCTTTTTCCTTATATCATTTATATCCTTCTTTATATTATACTTGAGCTCCTTTATATCAGTGATCATTGCCTTCAGCTCAGACAGATCGTTTCGGTCTTTCCTGAACTCCGCGGGTGAAATAGCATGGTCAGTTGCAGCCGATGTTATCGGCTCGCGAGGGGTAGAGGACAACGCAGAAGGTAAAGTCATTTTCAGTTTCACTGAGCCTTCTGGAATCACCAACTTATCCCAGCCCGAAGCACTTGCACATTTGCTCCCACTTTCACTCTCGGCTGGGGATGATGCAGCAATGTCAACAAGTCCCAGGAAATCTTTGCTTTCGCCTATTCTTTTCCAGGTCAGCCAGGTCTGGCAGGCTGTACCTTGAGCTTGAACTTGACATCTGTTTAGATTTGAATGAAGCTTTAGCAGTCTTTTCCATTTCTTTTGAAGTCTCTTTTCTGCCACTCATGCATATATATGCTTGTATATACTGTAATTGAACCACACCGGGCGGGTTAAGTAAATACAGAATACCTCGGAATTATAAAAAACAAAACGAAAAAATAACACCGCTGCTAACAGAGTTCTGCCTCAGACGTCCATCTCCCATAGCAGACGAGACCAATATCCCCCCTGTTTTTACTTTCACCACTTGGCTTATCTCCACTCACCCCTTTACTTTTTATATCATTTGAGGGTTAGGGTTAGGTTTAGGCACAAACACGATGACCTGAGAAGCACGTGCTAGTGGGGAAAGGGAGAATCCCTAAGGAAAAGGGCAAGGAACTCCAGAGACTGTAGGATACACTCTTAAAAATAAATATGCCAGAGTGGCTCTTCAGAGCCATGCCATAGGGCAGTGATTTTCAACAAGTGAGGTACGCAAGTGTATAGCACAATTTTTTAAAACAAATAAATTAAAGAATTGATACCATTTTACATGATCTACAGTATATATCATTTTAACAATATACCTAAACTATATCTATTATAAAACAAAATCTTGAGACGAGACAAGACAATTGCCAAGAGATTTTTTCAAGTCCCGCCCTCCTCTCAACCATATCAGGTTAACGGCCCATGCCCCCAGTCCTCTCACCTCTCATTCATGTGAATGCTTTTGTCAGACACAGTTCCTGCACTCTCAGCCCTTATAAATTTTTACATTTTCCTCACTTTAAGTTCCCAATAAAAGAAGACTTATTATGTCCAAATCTTATTGAAGAATTTCATCCCGAAGGGTTATCAACAGAAGAAATGAGTACACAGGCAATCCTAGCACCGAGAAACGATGAAGTCAAACAAATTAATGCGAAAATTGTTGATCGGTTACACGGCAAATCGGTTAAATGCGTATCAATAGACTATGCTGAAACAGTTGGTGGTGATGGTGCGGAAGATGAAAACATCAACTTACAATATCCTGTAGAATATCTACAACCGTTAACACTGTCAGGTCGAATTACTGTTGAAGAAGGATGTACTTTAATGTAATTGAGTAATTTATGGCTAAGTGATGGACTATGCAATAGGACAAGATTAGTTGTATTCAAAATTGGTCGAATAATTCTGACATGTAAAATTTTAACAGGCAACGAGAAAGGTAATGTAGGACATCTTCAGGGGATAACATTAGACACCAAAGAAGATCTTGATATGCCATCCATCCATCCATCCATCCATTGTCTCCCGCTTATCCAAGGTCGGGTTGCGGGGGCAGCAGCTTGAGCAGAGATGCCCAGACTTCCCTCTCCCTGGCCACTTCTTCTAGCTCTTCCGGGAGAATTCCAAGGCATTCCCAGGCCAGTCGAGAGACATAGTCCCTCCAGCATGTCCTGGGTCTTCCCCGGGGCCTCCTCCCGGTTAGACGTGCCCGGAACACCTCACCAGGGAGGCGTCCAGGAGGCATCCTGATCAGATGCCCGAGCCACCTCATCTGACTCCTCTCGATGCGGAGGAGCAGCGGCTCTACTCTGAGCCCCTCCCGGATGACTGAGCTTCTCACCCTATCTTTAAGGGAAAGCCCAGACACCCTGCGGAGGAAACTCATTTCACCCGCTTGTATTCGCGATCTCATTCTTTCGGTCACTACCCATAGCTCATGACCATAGGTGAGGGTAGAAACATAGATCGACTGGTAAATTGAGAGCTTTGCCTTATGGCTCAGCTCTTTTTTCACCACGACAGACCGATGCAGAGCCTGCATTACTGCGGATGCCGCACCGATCCGCCTGTCGATCTCACGTTCCATTCTTCCCTCACTCGTGAACAAGACCCCGAGATACTTGAACTCCTCCACTTGGGGCAGGATCTCGCTACCAACCCTAAGAGGGCACTCCACCCTTTTCCGGCTGAGGACCATGGTCTCGGATTTGGAGGTGCTGATTCTCATCCCAGCCCTTCACACTCGGCTTCGAACCGATCCAGAGAGAGCTGAAGATCACGGCCTGATGAAGCAAACAGGACAACATTATCTGCAAAAAGCAGTGACCCAATCCTGAGCCCACCAAACCGGACCCCCTCAACGCCCTGGCTGCACCTAGAAATTCTGTCCATAAAAGTTATGAACAGAATCGGTGACAAAGGGCAACCCTGGCGGAGTCCAACTCTCACTGGAAATGGGTTAGACTTACTGCCGGCAATGCGGACCAAGTTCTGGCACCGATCGTACAGGGACTAAACAGCCCTTATCAGGGGGGCCGGTACCCCATACTCTCCATAATCTTGATATGCCATTTGTATTAAAACGTTTACAGTTTCCTGTTAGAATAGCTTTTCCTATAATTAACAAATCACAGGGACAAACATTAGAAAAAGTTGGTTTATTTATTAGAGAGAAAGAAATGATATTCACTCTCGGGCAGTTAAATGTTGCGTTGTCATGATGTAAGTCCAAACACAGAATCAAAATTCAATGCGATATTGATGAAAAGTTCATTCAAAATATTGTTTTTACCGAAGTTTTACAGTAAAAGCGTATGTTTAAAAAGTATTTGCATGTTAATTTCAAAGCCAAACAGAAAGAAAACATATAACACAACGAATAACTGTAATGCAACATGAAACATAATTTTCTTTCAATTTATTATGTTTTACTATTTTTTAATATGGTTAATTACTCACTGTAATGTAAAATAGTTATATTATGCATATGTAACAATTCCAATGAAAATAACAATCTATTTAAATTGTACATCTTCATCCCCATACGCGAGCGGTAGATCCGTGAAGTAGCTAGCACGTAGTGCCCATCTGGAGGTTGGCGAGCGAAGCTGGCAGGGGGCAGAGCCCGCTAGTATGAGATATAAACCAATAAATGTATAATTTCATGCATTTATAACCATGTTACTTGTTAAAAATATGTATACTAAAAATTATTTTGTATGATATAATATATGAATATTTACTTCAATATTATACACAATATGTTTATGTTGCATGCACTCTGTGCTGTGTAATTATTCCAATGAATGCGTCTTATTGTCAAGCACAGCTAGCGTCCCTATTTAACCCCACTATGCCACGGCTGGATTTGATCACGCATACACACGTATAATAAAAATAACAATAATAATTATATACATTTATATAGCACTTTTCTCACTACTCAAAGTGCTGTGCAAAAGCACACAGGGAGGACCTGGGACGTGAACCTTATTATGGATCAGCAGTGCTGCCAGAAGTGCCGGTGCCAGGTTATTTTGCACTGTTTGGTAGCGGTAGCTAACCTGTGCAGCCGGGTCAAACCCTTATACTCTGTGCCCCAGGAGAATGACTAATTGACCTTAATGGTGGCACCAGTCCTGGCCACCTGCTCATAATACAAATAAAAGCAACTGATAATTCTGAGTATTATTTTTTTATTACAAAGTACCATAAATAATAGTTTCAAAAATATTTTTTAAAAAGCTACTTTGGCGCAAAAAGGGTAAGTAATTACTTTTATTATCTTTTTTTTTGTAAATCAATCACAAGTATTAATTATTTTTGTCAGATAGGCATAAAGAAAATAATATATTTTTTGGTGTGCCACAGAACTTTAGTAATTAGTTTATGGGTGCCATGAGATGAAAAAGGTTGAAAATCACAGCCATAGGGGAACCATTTTTGGTTCCCAAAAGACCTATCCACATGAAGGTTTCATAAACAACCTTTATTTATTTAGAACCATGACAGGATCCAAGCAGTAATTAATCATGAATAGATGGTAACAGATTTGTAAAATCCCAGTGGGTTCCTGATATTAAAGGGACTCTCACTGCATGCAATAACTCAGGCTAAGTCCAAATACTTAATCTGTTTAGTTCCCTGCTAGGTAGCCTACCACACATTAAAGATATTATTTTTTTTCTACATATTATAATGTTTTTCAAAGCACAAAGAAGCAACTTCATATGTAAAGTACCCTCCCCAGAATGAAATGTTGGTTTGTTCAACAAGGAACCACACAACCCCATAAAGTGCCATTAAAGAACCAGGATTTTTAAGTGCGTATGCACTGCCCTGCTCTCTTTTCAGAGGATCTGTGCCATGCTGTCCACACCCATTGAGGTCATTAGAGCTCAGCCCAAGAAGGTCACTGCACAGGTTTGGCCTTCCACTTCCAAACAGCTGACTTCCACTGCACTATTTAAAGCAGGGGTGTCATTTTGATATCCTTCAGAGTTGCAGTAGCTGCAGGTTTTCATTGCAGCCACATTTTTAATTCTAATCCCGTTTCTGTTGCTAATGGAATATCCTTCTTTTGTCTTTATTTTAATTATATTTAATTTTTAAAGACTCAGGGTTCTTTTCTTTTTGCCTTAACAAATGAAAAGCAAAGCAAGCGAACATATGACCCACTCAGGAGTCTTAAACTCCCTTCCTCACTTCAAGCATGTTCTTAATTCTATGCCCATTGTCGCTGTTGATGACTAAAGCATGTTCTTCAATTCTGTGGCTCGCCGGTGCTCTCATTTTGCCACATCACACGTTTCCAGGACTGTTGATTTTTCTGCTTTCTGAGAGCATCGTCAAAATGTTTGTTTCAAATGTTTTATTGAAATACAATAGGTATTGAATGTATGATGGCACAGAGAGTTGCCTTGAAAGAATATTTTCACATTTTATTGCTTCAAATATATTAAAGTAAGAATTTTTATCAGCTGGTCTAAAAGCAGTGAACACCATTCCATATTCAAAGAAACAAGAAGAAAACCTTTCAATTACCTGCTAAAAGAGAAAAATCCAAATTGTGAGATTAAAAAAGGTATTTTCTACTCTTTGTAAATCCAAGGCTAACTTTGCTCAGTGAAGTGCAATGCCTGACTGACTGATGCTCTCAATTAATTTATGAAGACAGGTTCCTCCTCACTCACTGAGGTACAACAGTATGGTAGAGGCTCTCCACAAAGCAAAATTGGAAGCAACAGAAGCATACGAGCAGTGAGGTGCATATGATGATATTTATCTTGATTTATTTTTTTCAGAAGGCATCTGATTAGGTAGGGGTGGCACAGTGGCACACTGGTAGCACTTTGCACTTTTCTAACTGCTGTGAGATATTCATCCCGGCCAATACCCCCAGGCCGCTAGATGGAGCCCTCCCTGTAGCATGGGAGTGCCCCAAAGACCAGCAGGGAATCATGGACAATGGAGTTTTTATTCCCAACCCTGCTGGACACCGTGGGGCCCACCAGGGTACACTGCAGGGAGGCCCAAGGACTTGTATGTGCCCTATAACCCGGAAGTGCGTCACGATCATATGACCGGAGGGAACGACGTGCTTCCGGGTTGAAGAAAAGGACTTTTAATATGACCCGGAAGTGATAGGGACTCATGGACTGCTGGGCTGGAGCCACTTCCGGGTCGGGGAGTATAAAAGAACTATGGGAAAGCCCAGACGCTTAGCTGAGTGGAAAGGTGGCAACACGTCTGGTAGAGGAGGATTGGTTATTGATTTATTATTGTATTGATTATTGATTTATATGTGTAGTGTGGAGTGGAGGGTGCTTAGTGCACAGTATTATTATAAAATAAATAATAATTGGAGTTTTACCTGGTGTTTGGAGTGGTACCTGAGGGTTCAAGGGAGCTCTAGCGCCCCCTACTGTAACACTGCATAATCCAAGAGTATGCCTCAGTTCTGAAACGTATCCAGGTCTTCTGTGCAGTAAGGAGACCAGGATTCTCATCCTGGATACTACTTGTGTGGAGTTTGCATGTTCTTCCTGTGTCTGCATGGGCTTCATTTGGTTGCTCTGGTGTCCCCCCATAGTGCAAAAACATTAGGTGAATTGGCGACTCTAAATTGGCCCTAGTGTGTGTTTGGTGTTTGGGTGTGTGTTTGTCCTTTGACGGACTGGCGCCCTGTCCAGGGTTTGTTCCTGCTTTGCACCCTATGCTAGCTGAGATAGGCTCCATCACCCCCCATAACCATGATCTGGATTAAGCAGGTTAGAAAATGAAATGACATTTGATTAGTTTGTGACGGGTGGCCACAGCCATTACCTGGCCAGGACACCAGCTGGATGGAAGGACCGGGGTAGAGAACATCCACAAGGCACTACCTTCCCTGGGACACCAGAGAGCAGCCCTCCTGGTTGGCTGTGGCACCACGGATTCCTGCAGGGAACACTGGGAGTTGGAGTTTGGAACCGCCCTGTTGGGTTCCATGGGGGCCACCAGGGGGAGCCGTAGAACCCTACTTTGGGTTTCAATCACGGTATCCTTCAATAAGGGCGCGGTGAATAAAGGCGCGCATAAATAAAGGCGAGTTTCAAAAGAGCGACCTCAATTGAGCGAATGTTTTAATATTCTTGCTTTCACCCTTTTATACGTTCAATCATTGCCTTTATCTAATACATTTTCTGTAATAATTTTGTTGCGTTTGCCTTTATTCGCTGCGCCCAATTGAGGTCGCCCTTTTGAAGCTCGCCATTATTTACGCGCGCCTTTATTTGCCGCACCCAATTGAGGTCGCCCTTTTGAAGCTCGCCTTTTTGTGCGCGCCCTTATTGAATAGTACCTCAATCACACCTGGAAGTAGTTCCAGTTAATCCTGAGGCATCCGGAGCACTCCCAGATGTAACACAAAAGGATCCACCTCAGTCCATTTGAAGAGCCAGAGTCGGGAGGAAGAGGACGAAGCTTGCCAGAGAGCGAGTGGAGATGGAACAAGGAAGACAAACTATTGTGTGTACTGGGCTGTGCTTTAGAACTGTGCTGTAATGGTGGGAACGAGGGAGAATAAATAAACTATGTGTTGTGCTGCATTTTGCCTGTTGTGTCGGGGTCGGGGCAGCTAGAGCCCCCCTGGTTTCCACACAGGGTACAAAGTAAGGATGGTGAGGATTCTTGTTTCCAACCATTCAGAGAGCTTGTCCTTCCAGTTCCTTTTATCACGATGTTTCATCCAGGCAAGGAATCACACCCTGGGATGCTCATCCATCTCCTTTGGAGCCCACAGCATAATTATAGAAAGATTTTGCAGAGATATAATAAAACAAACTGAAAATAGACATAACTTTAGCATTAATTTAAGAACAACAGTACCTCTGAAGATATTACACATGTCATAGAAAGCCTTACATTCAAACCCAATAATCTAAGACGATATAAAACTGGTTGAATGTCCATATTTTGTGGTGACAGAAGACTTTCAACAGCTGTGACTTTGGGATGGAGGTCCTTTTTATCCAGAAGTGAAACAATTCTTGTGAGATAAAAAGTAACTCTCACTTTCCAGTAGACAAACTGCAGTGCATTTTCAATGCAAACCTCATCAGAATAATTAGATTTAATTGCTGGAGTCGTTGCTCTTGTTAATATACAAATTAATATACTGTAAATAACAAACTGGTGTCAAAAACTCGACAAAAGAACCCACAACAAGAAGGTTTTGGGCAGCCACCCATATATTATTTTCCTGGCTGCATAATAACAAAGAGTTGTGTATTGGTTTGAGTCCAGGACAGAACTGGCTTGATATGAACAAAATGGCGGTTTAAAAGACAGCTACAGGAAGTGACTTCAAAGGGACCAGAACCAGAAGTGATGTCAAAAGAGGTGGGACCAGAAGTGACATCATCGAAGTGGCCGGAACCGGAAGTGATGTCATCTGGGTCGGAACCGGAAGTGACATCATCAGGATCAGGCGGGATTTCACGTAACTGGTCAGTAGAGAAGTAAGAAAAAGAGACAGTGAGCTCCGCTACCTCCCGGTCTGGCTATGAATTACTCACAATCAGGCCCTTTAGCTGCCTCCCATATGCACGTGTGTGACACTTGTTAAGTTTTAAGAGGATACCAAACTAGATGGAATGGCAGATAATCTATTCAAATCATTACAGGGGGACCTGGGCCTCACACAGGCTTTGACAGAATTGTTGGCAGGAGATATTTAATGTCAGTAAATGCACCAAATTAACATCATTCTGGAGAAAAAATTTTAAATGAATATCAGACAGCCTTGGAGTCACAATCCCTCCTAATCCACTAACAGCTGTGTTTGGTGGGCTGGAATGGCCTTTATTTCACTATTGGCACGTAGACTTAAAGTATCTTGCTCAACTGGAAGAATCCTAACTCACCTCTTTTAAGTCATTGGGTAACTGATGTTATATACTTTTTGAAATTGGAAAAAATTAAATTATTACTTAGATCAGGGGTCTCCAATTCCAGTCCTGGAGAGCTACTGTGGCTGCAGGTTTTCATTCTAACCCTTTTGTTAATTAGTGACCAGATTTTGCTGCTGATTAACTCTTTGCCTTAATTTTAATTGATGCACAACTCAAGACTCAGGCCCCTTAATTATTTCTTTTTTCCTTAATTAGCAACCGAACAATATTAAGACGGGGCTTCCCGGGTCCTCCCTGCATGGAGTTTGCATGTTCTCCCCGTGTCTGCGTGGGTTTGCTCCGGGTGCTCTGGTTTCCTCCCACAGTCCAAAGACATCCAGGGTAGGTGCATTGGCGATTCTAAATTGTCCCTAGTGTGTGCTTGGTGTGTGTGTGTGTGTGTGCGTGTGTGTGTATGTGTGTGTGTGTGTGTGCCCTGCGGTTGGCTGGTGCCCTGCCCAGGGTTTGTTTCCTGCCTTGCGCTCTGTGTTGGCTGGTATTGGATCCAGCAGACCCCCTTGACCCTGTAGTTAGTTTGGATAATGGATGGATGGATGGACAATATTAAGACACAAAATGTACCGACACATGAACAACAACCTGTGTCCATCACACAATAACTGAAAATAAAGAAAGGTGAAGGCCTTAGTAATGTTGATCTGCTCAGGTCATTTTGACAGCCAGCGCTCTTAAAAAAGAAAATCAACAGCGTTGGAAATGTCTACCATGGCAGAATGAGCGGCATGGAATTAAATAACGGGTTTAATTAGCAACGAGAATTGGCTTCAAATTAAGAAAATGAATGAAGCTGAAGCTGGTTGGAGTCTGAGGCCACAGCTTATTTGGTCATCTGTTGGCTCACTTCACATCAAATTTATCTTTAGGTGCTGTTTAAGGAAAAAAGAATCAATTCAGTGATCAGAGTCTCAAGAAAAGTCAATTAAAATAAACGGAAATAGTTAATTAGCACTAAAAACTGGTCACTAATTAAGAAAAGAGTTAGAATGAAAATTTGTAGCCACATAAGTTCTCCAGGACTGGAGTTGGAGACCCCTGACTTCTGTACAAAACTTTTGTAAAACCTGGCAGGACCTAATCGATGATATTTTAGAATAAACACTTATATTGGGGTGAAAGTCTCCTTTCCTTCTACACAACTCGAAAACGTTTCATTCTGGCTGTTGGCCTTTCTCTCTTTCTCATGTTTGGGGGTTGAATTGAATTTAGAATTTAGTTTTGTTAAGTCTGACTTGATTGTATGGAATTATACATGCTTTAACCAAATTCAATAAAAGAAATAAAAAAATAATAATGTCAATAAATGTAAAATATTAGAGTTAGAGTTGAATGAACAATGGGAGGTGTGGAACTTCACAGTGCCCACTAGGAGTCGTGGCAGAATCATCCCTTTCAACATCTAGACCAGGGGTAGGCAACGTCGGTCCTGGAGTGCCACAGTATGTGCAGGTTTTTGTTCCAACCCAGTTCCTTAACGAGAACTCAATTATTGCTGATGAAGCACATGTTGCTTAAGTGACATTTTAATGCTTCATTTTAGTGGTCTCGCTTGTTAAGGTTCTCCAACCTTAATTGCTTATTTCAATCTTAAACTGCTGCATTCAGTGTTTTAATTGCTCCTTATTAGCAATAAGATGTAAAACAGGGGTAGGCAACGTCGGTCCTGGTGAGCCGCAGTGGCTACAGGTTTTCATTCAACCCAATTGCTTAATTAGAAACCAATCATTGCCAATCTCAGACCTTATTTAATTTTATGGCTTGTTAGTCTGTGCAATGTAAGGCTTTTATATCGTAGATTTTTTTCCTTTCCAAGGATATCATCCAAATGATTTGAAGCCTGAAACAGATCATTTTCAGTCTGTCACATTTTTCTATTAAGTGTTTTATTAAATCAAACCGTGCATGATGAACACACACAGATGTAATTGGAAAAAAGCTAGCTGGAGAACTGCTGGCCGCTTTGTCTTTTACATCTTATTGCTAATAAGGAGCAATTAAAACACTGAATGCAGCAGTTTAAGATTGAAATAAGCAATTAAGGTTGGAGAACCTTAACAAGCGAGACCACTAAAATGAAGCATTAAAATGTCACTTAAGCAATATGTGCTTCATCAGCAATAATTGAGTTCTCGTTAAGGAACTGGGTTGGAACAAAAACCTGCACATACTGTGGCACTCCAGGACCGACGTTGCCTACCCCTGATCTAGACAGTGTATAGAAGCCTATAGGAAGGCTAACAGAATGTTAGGTTGTGTAGCATGACAAGTGGAGTCCAAGTCCAAGGAGGTTCTGCTCAAGCTTTATAACGCACTGGAGTACTGTGTGTAGTTTTAGTCTTTAGGCTACAAGGAAGACATAGAACTGCGGTGGGTTGGCACCCTGCCCGGGACTGGTTCCTGCCTTGTGCCCTGTGTTGGCTGGGATTGGCTCCAGCAGACCGCCGTGACCCTGTGTTCGGATTCAGCGGGTTGGAAAATGGATGGATGAATGGATGGAAGACATAGAAGATCTAGGGAAAGTCCAGAGAAGAGTTCCTAGGCTGATTCCAGGGCTACAGCAAATTAGTTATCAGGAAAGATTGAAGAAGTTGAACTTTTTCAGTTTAAGCAAATGAAGATTAAGAGATGACATTACTGAAGTTTTTAAAATTAAGAATGGAATTAGTATGGTGAATCCAATCTGAGTTCAACAAGAATATGTGGACGGTTAGAAACTTATTCAGGGTAAATCTTGTACAAACGTTACAATGCTTTCCTGCATGCAGAGAGAAACATGGAGTAAATGATCAAGTATTCTGGTGGAGAGCAGGACTCTACGGTTCTTCAGATCTCAACTTGATGTTATTTTGTAGAAGTTACTTGGATGGTGTTGTTGGGCTGAATGGCCTGTTGTCATCAAGTTTTTTATTCTAATGAGTGACGGCAGATGTGCTTTTAAAAGAAATCAGGGAAATGATGGCAGAGAAGCACAGCTTTGGAGAAAGTGGGACAAGACCATCCCAAAGGCACTGAACATCTCCATGCAGTCCATCAAGTAGGAGTAGAATAAAATGTTGGCCGCACTGCAAAGATCGAGCCATTCCATTTAAACCGGGTGTAACAAAAGTGCTCAACCCAACACAGACAGACACGGGAGGCACACTTATAAAACAAATAAATGTTTTATTTTTCTTCACCTGTGGGAAACGCCTTCCCTGTTTCCCACAGGCACAACACAGTCCCAAGTAAAGCATGAACCCACACAATTCTTCTCTCTTCTTTATCTTCTCCACTCCTCTCCTCTTAAGCTTAGTCCCTCTCTTCCTAACTCCGGCTCCCAGAGTGGTGACTGCTGGCTCCTTTTATAGCCCACTCGGAAGTACTCCAGGTATTTGATGACCTATTTCCAGCTGCACTTCTAGGTATGGCTCAGGAACAACTGCAGCACCTCCTGGCAGCACTCCCGGATCCCAACAGGGCTGTAACGAACTCCAATTCCCATGAAGCCTTGCGGGAGTCTGAGGTATCGCTGCCATCCAGGGGGTCTGCCATCTAGTGTACTGGGGGAGGTGATGATTTGTCCACACTTGCTCCCCCAGTCCTTCCAAGATAGAGGCGTCCCGGCCGGGCAGGGGGCCCCAGCCACCCATGACAAGGGATAGCGCTTGTCAGAGAGGCTACTGTGACGCTGATTGTCACTCTGATTGAGTTTCTGAGGACAGTGACTGTGATTGATAAAGATGTTCACAGCTCTCTAAAGTATTGAACAAAAAAGAGCCTCTATGGAAAACGCTGAAAGAAAAAAACAAGCTAACGTATTTTTTTCTGCAAAGCATTTACTGTTATGGCTTCCACACCAGTGCATGTTTAAAGTATTTGTTTTTATCTTCTTTTTTCTTTATCGTTAACTGTTTTTCATTGTTTATAGCTCTGAGGTTTTATAGATTAACATCCTTAGCGTTACCTATTTTTTTTCTCAAAAAAACATTGCATTGCATTTTTTTTGCTGTGAAAAGTGACATTTTTATTAAATCTACAAAGTCAGAAATGCAGAAAGCATAATAATGATACAAATAATAATAATAATGATGATGATGAATAATTTACATTTACCTTAATTTGCTTAACGGATGCTTTTATCAAGAGCGACTTACAAAAGAGGTAAACAATCAAGTAATAGTAATAATAATTTGAACAGCACAGTCTGCATGTGCAAATGATGCTAGCGTGATGTTCAGATTTACCAGAATCCCTTTCGGTTTCACTGGCCATTTCAATTTCACTGCCTGTTTTGTCTTAGTACACAGTACTCTACTTTCCCCTTTTGTATTATTAATATGTAGCCTTTGTCATAATGCCTCAAATCTCACAGACTTATCACTGTTTATAAGATTTTATAGTATATAACTTCTCCGCACCATCCCTTCTACTTCTATCACCTCAGGCAATTAGGTGTAGTAAAGGACAAGCAGGACAAACCAAAATTTGGTACACATATACTATGTGACCTCTACAGTCTGTTTTCGGGGTGATGATTTTTATTACTCTCTTTATTTTATTTTATCGCAGAATCAAATCTTGGCCATGCAGTGCATGCTTACGGGAGCCGTTCTCATCCCTACCATGTTCTCCATCACTTCCTCTACCTCTTCACATTTTAAATCATTCTTGAGGCAGTGTCAGCTTAAGTGAAAAATTAAGAAAAACATACTAAGTAATTGCAACACAAAAGCCGACTTAATCAGTTTTAAAGAGAAAAGATGCCGACGGAAGAAGAGAAGAAACGGGCCGCTAGAGTGGAAAAGAGAAGAGCTGCTCAGCAAGCAGAAAGCGCATCAAACTCTGAGCAAATGAATGCTAAATGTACAGAGAAAGAGGATGAAAACTAGGAATGGTCAGGTCAAGTGTATTCACTGCACGTTATTGTGCAGTCCGCCGTTACTGGTCATTTTATATTTATTATTTATCCATCCATCCATTTTCCAACCCGCTGAATCCGAACACAGGGTCACGGGGGTCTGCTGGAGCCAATCCCAGACAACACAGGGCACAAGGCAGGAACCAGTCCCAGGCAGGGTGCCAACCCACCGCAGATTTATTATTTATTTTACAGGGAATTTTTGTCAATGTCAGTTTATTTATATAGCACATTTAAAACAACATAGGAATGCTGTGGCCAAAGTGCTTTACAATAAAAGAAGAAAAAAAAACATACAATTAACATAAATAACATAAATAGAAATAAAATATGTGAACATAAATACAATAAATAGAAGTAAGATTACATAATCACAATGAGGAAACCATCAGTATTACTGAAGGTCACGGAAAGCAAGTGAATAGAAATGCGTCTTTAATCTTGTTTTGAACAGTTGAATTGTAGCCGACTCCTTTATGTGATGAGGTAAAGAGTTCCACAGGCGAGGAGCAGCAGCTGCAAAAGCCCCGTCTGTCCCCCTTAGTTTTACACTTGGTACGACAAGAGACAACTGACCAGAAATTCTAAGCACTCTGGATGGCTGGTGTAAAGCACACAATTCAGATAAACAGGCAGGAGCAAGCCCATGTAAAGATTAAAAAACTAGCAACAAGATTTTAAAATCAATTCGAAAACTGACAGGCAGCCTGTGTAAAGAAGCTAATATTGGAGAAACAGAATCGGACTTTCTTGCCCCAACCAGAAAGCGAGCGGCAGCATTCTGGACCAACTGTAACCTGCGTATCAGGGATTTGCTAATCCCAGAATACAGCGAGTTGCAGTAATCAAGGCAAGAAAAGATAAAAGCATGAGTAGCTTTCTCAAGATCCCTAGAAGATAAAAAGGGCTAAAAGACGAAGCTGGAAAAAGCAACTCTTGACCACAGAATTAACCTGTTTCTCAAAAGAGAGGTTACTGTCAAAAATAACACCATGATTGTGAACTTGAGGTTTGCAAAAGACAGAGAAAGAGCTGAGAAGCCTCAATAACGATAAGCCAAGTACATTTGAATACTGGCAACCATACAACCTGATAAATGCTGATGTGAAGTTTCAGGCAGCACAAGGACTTGTTTGTTACTTAAAATGTCTTCTAGTTAAGACATCATTTGTAGTCAGCTTTCTTCAGAACAGGCTGCATGCCTGTCTCAATATGGCTGCCGAGCTGTGCTCTTCATTGTGTTGTCCTTTTCAGTTCATGGTGTGTGAGATGCCCCTTCATCACTTGGTCAGAGAGAGAGAGTGAGGTAAAGCAAGCAAATTTAGAGATTTCCTGTCCAACCCCTACAGCCAATAGGGCGTTATGGTACTTACAGGCTTTTGATACAAGCCAATTCCAAACAGCCATACTTCAGACCAATGGGGCGCAGAATACCTTCACACCTGCCCCCCCTAAACCATTTGTTGAGCTGATGTTTGCCAGCTAGGCAGTCTGGCTGTCCTGTTGGGGTTGACTGAGAGACTCCAGCAGAGAATCATTTGCCAAACTTGTTTGAGGCACTCACACCGACCCTGTCGTAAAATTCACTATCCTGACTTAGTCCTAGGGGGGTAAACACAAATGCTTCTTACAAATGAAATACTAATATTACATTTTCTTTGCCTAAGTTACAAATAAAGACATACAAAATATTTATCTACTTGTATGCAAAATTTCACATCACAACACTGGCTGAAGTCAGATTCACAATCGTCATCACTTCTGATAAGAGGCATTTCTTACGAGACGCCATTATGAGGCTAGGAGAAGACGCATCTACACCCTTGCCCGGGTAACACTTGGGCCTAATGCTTGCACAAGACATGCTTATACTGAGTAACATCCATCCATCCATCCAGTTTCCAACCCGCTGAATCCAAACACAGGGTCACGGGGGTCTGCTGGAGCCAATCCCAGCCAACACAGGGCACAAGGCAGGAAACAATCCTGGGCAGGGCGCCAACCCACCGCAGGACACACACAAACACACCCACACACCAAGCACACACTAGGGTCAATTTAGAATCGCCAATCTACCTAACCGGCATGTCTTTGGACTGTGGGAGGAAACCGGAGCGCCCGGAGGAAACCCACGCAGACACGGGGAGAACAGGCAAACTCCACGCAGGGAGGACCCGGGAAGTGAACCCAGGTCCCCAGATCTCCCAACTGCGAGGCAGCAGCGCTACCCACTGCGCCACCGTGCCGCCCTACTGAGTAACACTCGGCACTAATTCTGTTGGCACTTTAACAGCCTGGGACACTTTAGCATCGTTTTCACACCCCGAGTGTCTCTTGAGTGTAATGCTAAGGAGGTTAAAATTCCTGTTGTATAGTTTATAAAGTTGTTCTGTCCATTTATTGTTTGCCTAATTTTGCATTATCTGTTAAATGTATTTGTTTTCAAGACACACATGGATAAATAAACAAAATAAAAACCAAATACAATAAAATTAAGAGAAAATACATAATTAAACAAATAATACATGAACAAACATGTTGTGTCATTTTCTAACCTGTTTAATCCATGCCAAGGTCACTGTGGGGTCTGGAGTTTACCCCACCCAGCATAAGGCACAAGGCAGGAACACACCCTGGACAGTGAGGTAAGTCCATCACACACACACACCCACCAAACACACAGTTCAAATAAAGTGTGTATGCATTCACATTGTGATGGACTGGTGCCCTGTCCAGGGGATAGTTCCTGCCTTGTGCCCCGTGCTAGCTGGGATGGGCTCCGGCACCTCTATGACCCTGCTCAGAAATGAGTGGGTGAAAAAAATGACAAATCACCTAACCTGCATGTGTTTGGCCAGGGGAAAGAAACCCCACAGACACAGTGAGGAACTGAGTCCTGAACCCTGATCTAATTACTGGAAGGCAACAGCGCTACCACTGTGCCACCCTATGAATAGAATGATATTATACAAAGTAATGGAAAACAACAAAAGAAATAGAAAAGAAACAAAGAAGATAAAATGAAGCACTTTAAACATGAGCAGGTGCAGAGCCCTGGCTTGTTCATAACATCTGCAAACATCGCTTGACAAGATACTACAAAAATGTAGCAGAATGTGCCCTGCGGTGGGCTGGCACCCTGCCCGGGGGTTGTTTCCTGGCTTGCGCCCTGAGTTGGCTGGGATTGGCTCCAGCAGACCCCCGTGACTCTGTAGTTAGGATATAGCGGGTTGGATAATGGATGGATGGATGTAGCAGAAAATGCTGTGGTCTGATGAGAGTAAAGTGGAACTTTTTGTCTTGAGCACTAAGAGGGACATGTGCCGGAAATCTAACCGGCACAACAGCCAGGTTAACTTTAAAATGTAGTGTGTGGCAGCATCATGGTGTGGGGAGCAGGGACTGACAATCTGACCAAGGACTGATGGGAAACTGACCATCCAGGTCCAGTAGAAAAATCTGCTACCCTCTTCCAGAAAGCTTAACCTGGGAGGACTTTTATCTTTCAACAAGACAAAGAGCCAAAGCACACTGCCAGAGCAACAATGGAGTGGCTTAAAATGCAGAAAATGCATTTTCTTGACTGAGAGCAACGGCCTTAACCTCACTGAACATCGGTGATGACACCTAATACATTTCTGTCAGCTGCTACTTTGCAACTCACCTGGCACAGTCTAAATAATTTTACAAGACAGCAATGAGCAAATTTTGTTTTATCATGAATAGAGACTTATCCAAAAAGATAACCTGCGGTCATAGCTGCGACTGGTGGTTCAACCAAATACTGGAGGTTGAGAGCGTGCGCTGATACAAGGCGCTGCCATACCCACCACATGACGTACCACCCAGATTGGGATCCAAGTGCAGCCGTGCAATGGATGAAACCCCAGCACCACAATGGAAAAATGTGAGATTTTTAATGGTGGCTGGAGTCCCAGTCCTGCCACCAACCCCCACGTTTTCCCTGTAAGTTGGAGGACCTGCTGGTATGGCTAGATTCAGATTAACGTCATACCCAGGAAGAAGCAATTGCAGGTTAAGGGGCCCAACAGAGTAGAGTCACTTCTGCTGTTTACGGGATTGGAACCAGCAACCTTATGATTGCCAGCGCAGATTCTAGCCTCAGACTGAAAAATATTATGGTTGACATTTCAGAATTTTTTATTATATTTCATGGGCTCAATTTACATATAAAAATTCCCTGTAAAATCTTAATACATAATTCGCCTGCCTCCTCACTCACTCACTCACTCACGTCTGAAGCCGAATGCGCAGTCGCCTTCTGCGCAGCTGCGCGAAAAAACCTTATGAGACCGACATCCAACCCCAACATCGCGGCAGGCGGCAGATTTACGGCCGCAAAAATTCAAAGAGAAAGGCGACTTCGATTAAAGCTCTAGAGGCCTGAAAGGCGATTTCGACTACAGCTCGAGGCCTAATTACTCATTCTGATTCAATTACTCATTCATTCAATACACCTATATCAGGTTTGTGGTGCTTATACTTATTACTATTCCATATTGTACTGGAACATTCATCATTCAATATTATACTATAGGCCTGAAAAATTCATCAACTAACAGTACAAGCCTGTACAGTAATGAGTAAAGCAGACTACAATCATTACAAAACAACTTCTTCGTTACTTATCATTTGTTCTTCATACACTGCTCACACAAACTCGTGCCCGTTTCATCTCACGTTGTCGAAACGAGCTCTTTGTCTAGTCAAATATAAATATAAAATGACCAGTAACAGCGGACTGCACAATAATATGAATACACTATAGTTTTCATCCTCTTTCTCTGTACATTTAGCATTCATTTCCTCAGAGGTTGATGCGCTTGCTGCTTCCTGAGCAGCTCTTCTTTTCTCAACTCTAGCGGCCCACGTCTTCTCTTCTTCCATCGGCATCTTTTCACGTTAAAACAGATTAAGTTGGTTTTTGTGTTGCAATTACTTAGTACGTTTTTCTTAATTTTTCACTTAAGCTGGCACTGCTTCAAGAAAGATTTAAGATGTGAAGAGGTAGAGGAAGTGATGGCGAACGTGGTAGGGATGAGAACGGCTCCCGTAAGCATGCGCTGCATGGCCGAGAGTTGATTCTACAATAAAATAAAATAAAACTAAAAAGATTAATAAAAATCATCACCCCGAAAGCGGACAGTAGAGGTCACATAGTATATCCATCCATCCATCCATTATCCACCCCGCTATATCCTAACTACAGGGTCATGGGGCTCTGCTGGAGCCAATCCCAGCCAACACAGGGCGCAAGGCAGGAAACAAACCCCGGGTAGGGTGCCAGCCCACTGCAGGACACACACACACACACACACACACACACACGCACACACACACACCAAGCACACACAAGGGACAATTTAGGATTGCCAATGCACCTAACCTGCATGTCTTTGGACTGTGGGAGGAAACCCATGCAGACACGGGGAGAACATGCAAACTCCACGCAGGGAGAACCCGGGAAGCGAACCTCGGGTCTCCTAACTGCTAAGCAGCAGTGCTACCCACTGTGCCACCGTGCTGCCCCACATAGTATATGTGTACCAAATTTCAGTTTGTGAGCTACAGGTGATTTAAAACCCTGGAGAGCCACGGTAGCGTATTATGTGAATACCTTATTATATGTGTATTATATGAATCTTATAAGAAGATTTAACCAAAGGAAAAAACATCATTCAATTTATATTCTGCTGTCAATGAGTTACAAACCCAAGCTCAAATGTCAAACGACAGAAAGTTGATGTCTTCTTGGATGATGCAGAGGTAAGAACTGCTGCTTATAACCATAAGCATACCCTGCAAGGTATGGGGAGTTAGGGTTGGATGGTATGGATTTATTGTTTTTTTTTTTGGTTGTTAAAAGAAGTGTAGCGCAGCACAGATGACGCAGTGGGTAGCGCTGCTGCTTTGCAGTTATGAGACCCGGGTTCGCTTCCCAGGTCCTCCCTGCGTGGAGTTTGCATATTCTCCCCGTGTCTGCGTGGGTTTCCTCCGGGCGCTCCGGTTTCCTCCCACAGTCCAAAGACATGCAGTTAGGTGCATTGGCGAACCTAAATTGTCCCTTGTGTGTGCTTGGTGTGTGTGTGTGCCCTGTGGTGGGCTGGCGCCTTGCCCGGGGTTTGTTTCTTGCCTTGTGCCTTGTGTTGGCTGGGATTGGCTCCAGCAGACTCCCGTGACCCTGTGTTAGGATATAGCGGGTTGGACAATGGATGATGAAAAGAAGTGTCATTGTTTTTAAGCTTGCCATCCTGGTGGTAAGTGGTCTTTGAACTGTGAAGTGTGTCTAGTGGTGTAAATTCTGTTTAGCTAGATAGCCAAGTTAGTGTTGTCCTCCTACCTTACTTCTATTTTTTGTGTTACATTCTCCATTTTCTTGTGAGTTTCTTTTTAATAAATACAATCTGTTTTTTGTGATTGTTTCATTCTTGCTTTACGCCCTTCCCTATCATAACCTATTGTCTATGGGGAAGGAGCGAAAGCTTTAAATTAATCAAATATTTTGATCTCCGGTTTTCAACAGATCTTGAAATCTTTAGGGTTCCCTGATACCGAAAACATTGATATCTTGATGAAAATTGTATGTGTGTGTCACAGTTTCTTGAGGATGGTCTAGAGCTACAAATGGCTGGATGCAAAAATACCAACCTCGAAACTTAAGCCTGTTATGAGATGACGATATGCTGATTAGTTTTTGAGCCAAATCGTGCAAGAGAAAGGGACACTGTAGAGGAATCCTCAAATACTGTAACTCTGCAATTAATTATGAGTTCTTCTTGTCAATGACCTGTTTTATGATCAGAAAGATCAGCATCAGAGCAGTAATTAATTGCTGAAATGTTATAGAATAGTTCAGGTAACTTGGTTTCTAGGGTGCAAAACCTACTGATACTCACATCCGAATTTTTTTTGTGTGTGTCTGTGCTGCTTATGTACCCTTAGGCCTGTAGTAGGACGTAACAGTAGCATCACGTTATTGGGTTGTTTCTCAGAAGTAGGGACTGGGAGACTGGTCAGATTTGAGGAAACGATGAGTGCAGCCAAATACAGAGAGGCCCTTGAAGAAAACCTGCTCCAGAGTGCACACCACCTCAAACAGGGGCATAAGTTCACCTTCCAGCTCAACAAGGACCTGAAGCATACAGCCAAGACAACACTGGAGTGACTTCAGAACAAGTTTCTAAGGTCTTTGAGTGGTCCAGACAAAGCCCAGAACATCAGTGGAGAGACCTAAAGATGGCAGTTTACAAACACTTCCCATCCATTTTAAAATAACTTGAGAGGATCTGCCAGGAAGAATGGGATAAATTACCCAAATTCTGGTGTGCTAAGCTTGTAGAGACTTACCGAAGAAGATTTAAAGTTAAAAATGCTGAACACTTGCATGAATGAGAGATTTCAGTTTCTGATTTTTAATGAATTTGCAAATCTTTCTGAAGACTTGTTTTCATGTTGTAATTATGGGTAATCGACTGTAGACTGATGGGCTAAT
Organism: Erpetoichthys calabaricus; assembly: GCF_900747795.2. Classification (NCBI taxonomy): domain Eukaryota; kingdom Metazoa; phylum Chordata; class Cladistia; order Polypteriformes; family Polypteridae; genus Erpetoichthys; species Erpetoichthys calabaricus. The sequence continues at coordinate 16,639,181 of NC_041397.2, forward strand.
GGCTGTCTTAACAGCATTATAGGCCCCCGGGCAAAGCAGTGCACTGGGGCCCCTACCTACACAACCACTCAACAAGTCACAACATACTTATATTTGCATGGGGATCCCCGGGCAACTGCCCAGCATGCCCATGCGTTAAGACGACCCTGGATGGGCTACCATTGCAAATGTATCCCCTTAAAATTACATCTACAACGCAATAAACTGTTCAGAAAGTGAAGGGGTCTGTTAAGTAGAGGGTTAGAGAAGAAGAAGTGTGAATCCGATGAGAGTCTCTTCAGTTCCACAATAAAGTTTGCACAAAGCGAAGTGATCTGAATAATTTCTGAATCCAAGGTAGAAGGACAGAATTACGAAAACATTTATTTTCAGATGGGAAAAATGGGGTATCTGCTTTCAAATTTGGTAGATGGTGCTTCAGTCAGAGCTGATTTGTGGTTTTGGGTAATTAAAAATTCTAGACAGTATGAGTTTTTAAGGTAGAGGGTTTTGAGAAGATGTAGTGTGAACCCAATAAGAGTCTTTTCAGTTCCAAAATTAAGTGTTCAGAAAGTGAAGGAATGCAAATTTACTGGATAAGCACTGAATTGTGAAAACATTTATTGTCAAATGGGAAAAATGGGGTATCTGCTTCCAAGTCTGGTAGATAGTTTTTCAGTCAGAGCTCATTTCTGGTTTTGGGTAATTAAGAATTCTAGAAAATATGAGGTTTTTAAGTTACAAGGCTTAAGAAGTAGTGTGAACCCGATGAGAGTCTCTTGTACCAGCCGGCCAGCTCATCTGTCCTTCCATCGGGCAGGAGATTACCTTTCATCCCAGTCGGGATGTCCATCCATCCTCATGTGGACTTATAATGTTCAGTCCCACAATTAAGTGTGCAGAAACTGAAGGGGTCTGAATAATTTCTGAATCCACTGTATAAGCATAGAATTTTCAGGTCAGGTCAGGTTGGGGAGCACGCACTAATACAGCGTGCTTGCCACACTCATCACATGATGAAACAGCTCAGGTCTTACCCAGGCAGACGCAGAGTCCAGGCCCACCCTCTAAAAATGACCGTCTATCTGCTGCAGCCAAGTGTTACATGGGTGACCCCTTAGCCTGGTCCAGATGTTGGGTCCTTAGCAATGAGCATCATGTGAGCTGGATCACCCTTAATGAATCACGCCATAGTGTCTGTGGTGCCCGGCGGGCGTCCATGCCCGGCCGGGACGCCCAGGAGGACAGGAGAATGGCTCATTCCTCCTCCAGAACGCGAGAGGGCGTCCACCCTGGTTGTATTGGGGGCCACAGGTACAGAGCTGGGAAACTCGATCCTGTAGGGGCCCGTGGTCACCGCCAGGGGGACCCCAATACCTGGAGGACCCTGGAGCGCAGCACTTCCGCCACACCAGGAAGTGCTGGGGGGAAGAGGAACAGGGACACCCGGAGTGCTTCCGGGGAGACACCTGGCACTTCCGCCACACTGGGGCGTGTCGGTGGGAGATTACCGGGAACACATCTGGAGCACATCTGGGTGCTTATTTAAAGGGGCCGCCTCCCTTCAGAGAGGGACTTGAGTCGGGTGGAAGAGAGGACAAGGTTGCTGAAGAAGAGAAGGAGGCGGTCTGAAGAGACAGAGAGAGAAGGCATTATTGATTGGCCTGGACTGTGGGGTATTGGGGGCTTGTGAGTAACTTGTGTGTAATGGAGACCCAAAATAAATGTGTGCGGGGTGATTTAAACGTGTCTGCCTGTCTGTGTCCGGGCCATATTCCACATGTCGTAACTGACGGCCCTCACAATGCAGGTTATGTGCATCATTAGGGACTCCATGAGCAACTGCTCATTCAACACAAAGTCAAACTAGTGCTACCCAAGGATTCTCCAAAGAGACACAGTACCAAAGGAGTCCAGTCTTCATCTCAGGTCACTGGATAGAGTCCATGTCTCGCAAACAGGAAGCAGCAGGACTCTAAAGACTTGGACCTTCGTCCTTTTGCAGAGATATCGGGAGCGCCACCCACCCCTTTCCAACAATACAATACAATTTATTTTTGTCTAGCTCAAAATCACTCAAAAAGTGCCGCATTGGGCTTTAATAGGCCCTGCCTTTTGGCAGCCCCTCAGCCTTGACTCTCTAAGAAGACAAGAAAAAAACTCCCAAAAATAAAACCTTAGTAGGGAAAAAATGGAAGAAACCCTGGGAAAGGCAGTTCGAAGAGAGACCCCTTTCCAGGTAGGTTGGGCGTGCAGTGGGTGTCAAAAAGAAGGGGGTCAATACAACACAATACACAGAACAGAACACAAGTAATCCTCAATACAGTATAATAGTAAAATAAAAATATTAAAAGTATGGAGCAGAATTTAACAGTAGATGATATCCCGTAATATGATTTGGATTTGTTTAGAGTCCTGGAGACCTCGGCCATCAAGCTGCCTCCCCCTATTGGCCATTCCACAGCTGAGATAGCAATGGGCCAGCCAATCCGATGAAAGGACCCCTCTACCCCACGATTCCTGCAACCCTCCATCTGAAATGACTTTAACTTAGGCAGGCAAAACAACTTGGCAGGTGAGCCGTGGCACCAAGTTCCACATTTGAGTACCGGGAAGAGAAACAGAATAGGTGAGGGTTAGTAACAAATTATAACTATCATGTTACTTATGTTTTAGTGCTAATGACTAACAACAGAGATGCAGTCTGTACAGTTAACCAGCAGCTCTATGACCTCACGACCCCCCATGCTCTCTCAGTCTGTCTGGTGACTTCATAGGAAGAGTCAGCAGAGACATGAATGTCACTGCCGAGGTAAGTCACTCTCTCCACAGACAGACACACTGCTAATGGCCGTGCCCAAGAAGAGGTCATTAAAGGCCTGGATATTGGTTTATATCAGGACCCTCGCAAGCCTTGACACTCAGACTCCCCGCTCAGTCTCTCTCGTGAGCCCAGATCAGAAATCACAGCATCGTCGGCAAAGTCAAGATCAGTGAATCTTTCTTCACCAACAGATACCCCACATCTGTTTGAAAATATTTATTTTCAAATGGGAAAAATGGGGTATCTGCTTCCTAATCTGGTAGATGGTCTTTCCATCAGAGTTCAGGGGTCTGAATAATTTCTGAATCCACTCCATTTTCTTTCTTTTATTCATTTTAACTATTTAAGGCAGGGGTGTCGAACCCCAGTCCTGGAGGGCTGCAGTGGCTGCAGGTTTTCATTCTAAACATCTTCTTAATTAGTGACCAGTTTTTGCTGCTAATTAACTTCTTTTAATTAACTTGACTCAGGCCCTTTAGTTTTTTTCCTCAATTACCAGCTAGACAATAATGAGACAAAACAAGCCGCCACATCACACAATATCTGAAAATAAAGAAAGGTGATGGTCTCAGTAAGGTTAATATCTCAAAACACTTTGACGATGTTCTTATAAAAAACAGAAAATCAACAGTTTTGGAAATGCCTGCTGTTGCAGAACGAGAGCAGCAACAAGCCGTGGAATTAAATAACGGGTTTAATTAACAGCAAGCAGGCATCGGCTTCTCATTAAAAAAACTGGTTGGAGTTTGAAGCCCCAGTTTAAGCTGGTCATCTGTTGGCTCGTTTCACACCTCATTTCTGTTTGGCTGTCATTTAATGAGGAAACAAATCAATTCAGAGGACTGATTCCTTCTAACATGGCTGTTAAAATAAAAGGGGAAAAAAGTGAATTAGAAGTGAAAACTGGTCACTGATTAGGAAAAGGGTTAGAATGAAAACCTGCAGCCACTGCGGCCCTCCAGGCCTGGAGTTTGACACCTGTGATTTAAGGCATCCCAACCTGGCTAGCATAAAAGCTATTCAAGGATTTGGAGTGCTCCTTGGTAGAACATCCCCACGTGGTCACAACTCCCACAGAGAAACACCCGCCAAGTCCACACCAAGTCAACCCAGTAATCAATCACCCTGACTCTGGAATAGAACGTGGAATATGGAGTGAAAACCAGTGTTAAAAGGGTGTAAAGGACAGCCGGGTCCCATGCCCGGCAGGGACGCCCCTGCTGCATCTGTTCCAGGGGAGCCACCGTGGGCAGCTCAATACCTCCCCCGGGAAGCTTGGTGGCAGCCTCCCTGGCGGACGATGATTCCCCAACCTGGCGCATGGCTCCATGGGACATGGAGTCCTCCACAGCCTGATTGGGGGATTGGATAATAATTCATTACATTTATATAGCGCTTTTCTCAGTACTCAAAGTGCTATCCACACAGGGAGGAACCAGGAAGCGAACCCACAATCTTCCACAGTCTCCTTACTGCAAAGCAGCAGCTGGATGGCCATCAGGGGGAGCTGCATGGACTTTGCAGCCAAGGCTGGTCAATTCCTCAGCCCCAGCCGGCAATGCAATTAGGCCCAGGTGATCAAGCACCTGGAATACTTCCGGGTGGGGTATAAAAAAGGCCAGCCACCACCACTCGAGAGAGCCAGAGTCGGGAGGAGGAGGACTAAGCCTGAGGAGAAGTGGTGGTAAAAGGAAGAAAAGAGTGTTGTGGTAATATTTATGAGTGTTTTGGGACTGTGTATTGCCTGTGGGTCACGGTGAAGACGTGCGCCCACGGGTGAAAAAAAAAAATAAAAGTGTGCTTTGTTTAAGTATGTGCCTCTGTGTCAGTCTGTGCCAGGTCAGGCGCTATATAGCGTCTATATTACAAGGGGAACAACCTCGAACCAGATCTTAATGCTGGGGCATCAACAGTGCTGCTACCCACTGTTACACCTTCTTAATGCTCAGCTTGTGCAGACAGCGAATTTCTCAGATGCTACTGAACCGTAAAAGAACTGAGAGAAAAATACCGAGCTTCAAAAAAGAAAGGTGGCCCCCACTCTCTTCCAGCTTTATTAGAGTTAAAGCTTCCAGGAGAAGGTTTTAGCAGCAAGCAGCGGAAAAGCACTGACACAGTTAACGCAGAGAAAGAAACAGAGGGAAGCATCCCAGCCGGGGAGTCTATCATCTTGGTAATTCTCAGAGCCGTGATTAACATGAAAAACTCCTAAATGCCTAATCTGCACAGCCCGTCGGGTTCTAAGCTGGGACCATGTGGCCGAGCGACTGCCTATCTTTTCAGTGATTTTTTGAAAGCCGGCTCTGCCTACCTAAGTGTCGCTGACACCAGCTACTGCAGAAGCCTTATTACTCTTTAAAGAGCAATTTGGTTGGTTGCACGGCTATTAAGATCAGACAGTCAGGATTAGAGCTGTCAGTGCAACTGCTGGCTTTCCTTTTCTTACAGTGTTGACATCCTTTTCTTGATTTTTATAAATACACAGAGAGAGAGAGAGAGAGAGATTTCTACTTCTTCTTCTTCTTCTTCTCCTTCTTCTTCTTCTTCTGCCGGAAACAGCCAGTGGATGTTTTTAATCCAGCTTGCACTGAAAGCTGAAGGATGTATTCCCAGTGAAACTCAAAGTGGAGAGCAGAAATAATTTTCCAGAAACAGCAGAGCAGAGCACCGGCTGAACGGCCGCCCGTGCGGACAGACAGCACTGGCTTAGTGAAATGAAAATGTGCCTTTCCTCGAGGCAACATTGCTGAGATATCAGTCCAGTGCCGGGTGATGGCAAATGCGAGCCTCCGCTGGCTCTGCTCGCCGTGATTAATGACATGTTGCCAAAAAGAGACGAATGTGGGGATAATAAAGATGTGAAGATCGAGTGCAAATAACTCGTGGAGATGTTTTCCAGGGCGAAAAAGGGAACATTTTCTATCTTTGAACTTCTTCTGTTTCTCTTCTTCTTGTTTTGTGGAGCAACTCTGGGCAAACTTAGCAGAACCAAGGGACGGCACTGGAAAGGGGGTAGGTGACGGCATATCGGGTTCCCTCTCTCTTTTCTTTTGATTTGAATGCAAACTTTTTATTCCTTTTTTTTTTTTTTTTTTTTTTTTAAAGCTGTACAGGAGACGATTTTATTTCATTTACGGAGCTGCTTGTATAAACGGTTAAGGCAAGATGCTGCTAATTGCTGACTACTGATTCCTTTCTGCCTCGGGGCCAAATTAATAGGCACAGGGGTTAAGGAATTAAGTTGATGTACTTGGCACATTGGTGGCTGGGACAGGTGTTCTCAAAATGAATTCTCTTGTTATATTCCGTATCGGCACACCGTCTCTTGTTTAAAGAGTCATATGTTTAGGGGCTATTCATTAGTATTCTGGCGTGGGCTAATTGAATGAAGTTCCGCGCAAACTTCCAGGCTCTTTCTTTCTTTGGAGATGATGTTTGTCAGTGAAAATACCCCATAATGGGATGGGGTGTAGGTTGGGGGGGGGGGGGGGGGGGGAGACAGCATCCATAAGTGACCACCCTCCCCCCACCAATGATCCCTTTTGATTTGGGACCACTCTAATGATCACAGAGTGACTGGTGAATTTATGTAACCTCTAATAGGCCCGTCTGTTCAGCCCAGTGACTTCAAGTTAAAGAGCGGGATCAACATCCTAACAACAGTTTTAATAATTGATGGCAAGTCCTCGGCAGGATGCCTTCACCCCTCTCGGCGGCCTAATCCCTTTTGTTGGATTAAAGACGTTTCTAATCTTAACCCCCCCCCAGCCCCCCCCCCCCCCCCCCCCCCCCTGTGGGAATCCCAAGCAGACGTTCAGTATTGTTCATACGGGAGGCTAATGCTAAATAGTCTGATCGTCTTCAAAGGTGGCTATGCCGGGGTTGGGGGGGGGGGGACGGTTAGTAGGAATGTGATGCATTTAATAAGCTTTTTTCTGTCCCTGCACACATTGCATCCTACACCATCGCCCGCTTTGGTAATGGGATGCTCAGGGAGAGTGTTGCGTGGTTGCTGCTACTCATTACTTGGCTATCTTAGCATTGATCAAAGGCCATTAATTTTGAAGACTGTTGCATTAATGATATCGTCGAGTCCACGGCTTTGTTCACCTCGCTGACTTCAAAGCATCTTTAGCAAATCCTTTGCAAGTTCAATTTGGAGGTATTTAACGTTAAGTTTGCCACTTACAAAAAAAAAAAAGAAAGAAAGAAAGAAAGAAAAGTCGCACTTATGTCGAGTGTTTTGCACAATTGAAATTCACAGAGCTTTGGGAGAGACTTTTGAAACGGTAATCGTGAGCCTCTCCACAATTGTATTTAAAAGACTACTTAAGAAGAAAAGATTCTTTTTTAATTTGATAGACTGTTGGCATGGGTGCATGTCAGGAGTGTGTAAGTCCCCATGTGAGAATCTATATGGGGCATAAGCATACAAAATAATTTATTTTTAGAGCAGAGTATTTTCTTGATTCCCAGTAATCAAATATCGAGTTCGACAACACTGGAGGAAACTAACCCAGAAGAAGGGGCCAGTCTATCACAGGGTCCCATACACATACTGTACAATCCCACACTGGCGCTCACTCTGCGTCTTCAACCTCACTGTCAGTGATTCAGGTGGGAGTCATTGGAGAAACACACCGAGCTACGCTCACCCGACTACGCTATCCTGGGGAATCCCCAGACACTCCTTGGATGTTTGATAGTGTGGCCGGGCTTTGGAATGGCAGTTCCGAAACAGGAAGAAGTTTATTGGGGTGCCAACCGGGGTGCCCCTTTTATTGTCCGAGGACAATGCAAAAATAAAACAGAACAGAAAAGAAGCTCTTCAGCATATGTCCCATATGCAGGAAATTCAGATAAATAAATAGCTGGAAGGCTGTTTAGTTGCTGCTAGCAGAGCTCCGTCCGGTTATGATGCCTCCTTCCGGGACGCCAGGGGTTAGGAGCAGGCACTGATGCAGCACATTTCCGCACCCACCACCTGACAAATTAACTCTGGATCCCAGATTAGGACTCGAGTGCAGCCATGCAATGAGTGACACCTCAGCACCACACTCGTTCAGATGGAATGGAACCAATGTGAGGTTTTTTCTGGTGGCTGGAGTGCTCAATTCTGCCACCAACCCCCAGGTTCTTCCCTTTAGGTTGGAGGAGATGACAATATTTGTGGCAGTGCCCCCTCTTGTCTTTTTATTACACACCTTGACTGAGTCTGTGAGGAGGAGGAGGTCCTCCGACGCCCATGCGTGGCACCGGGTATAATCACTCCAATGATTTTGCTGGTATTGTAACATGTCTGCTATTCTTAGAAGACATGCGAGTGAAGAATTTTTTGGTGCTATGTACAGTATACACTACAGTACATTCAGAACTCCGCAGCCAGAGTCCTCACCCACACAAAGCGTTCTGCTCACATCTCCCCTGGTCTCTCCCAGCTTCACTGGTTACCAGTTCCATCAAGGATTAAATTCAAGATTCTGCTTCTCACCTTCAAAACCCCTACATAACCTTTCCCCCCTCTACCTCACTCAGATCCTATCTCCTCGAACAGTAATCTCCTTACTGTCCCACGCACCAGATTCTCCACCCTGGGAGGCAGATCCTTTAGTGTTTTGGCCCCTCAACTTTGGAACTCTCTTCCTCAGTATTCCTCCTCGAGATTACTCCTCTTTCTCCACTTTTAAATCTCAACTCAAAACCTTCCGTTTCTATGAACTTTTGTCTTCCGTGTGATTTTTTTTACTCTGTACTAGGGGGCTTTTCCCCCTGCTTGCTTCGCTTGCTATCCCCCGGGCCTGCGCTATGCACCAGCCTCTTTGCGGTTCTGCCACTCACGTATGGGGAAGCGAATGTATAATTTAAACAGATTTTTATTTTCATGGGAATTGTTACATATGCATAATAGAACTATTTTACATTACAGCGAGTAATTAACCATATAAAAAAATAGTAAAACATAACAATTTGAAAGTAAATTATGTTTCACATTGCGTTAGAGTTATTTGTTGAGTAATACGATTTTGTTCTGTTTGGCTTTGAAAATAACACGCAAATACTTTTTAAACTTACACTTTAACTGTAAAACATCAGTAAAAACAATTTTTTGAATTAAATTTTCATCAATATTGCATTGAATTTTGATTCTGTGTTTGGACTTTTATCATGACGACGCAACCTATAATTGCCCGTGAGTGAATTTCGTTTCTTTCTCTCTATTAAATAAAATGACTTTTTCGAATGTTTGTACCCATGATTTGTTAATTGTCTTTGCAAAAGCTATTCTAACGGGAAACTGTTAATGTTTTAATACGAATGGCATATCAAAATCTCCTTTGGTGTCTAATGTTATCTCCTGAAGATGTACTACATTACCTTTCTTGGATACATCCTTCTTTCAACAGTAATTCATGCGGTGGAAGACCGGACGGTGTTTAGATCTTCTTTGTGATATTGAAAGTATTCATCTTCCACACCATCACCACCAACTGTTTCAGCATAGTCTATTGATACGCATTTAACCCTAATTTTTGACGTTAATTTGTTTGACATCCTCGTTTTTCTGTGCTAAGATTGCCCGTGTACTCATTTCTTCTGTTGATAACCCTTCGTGATGAAATTCTTTAATAGATAGATAGATAGATAGATAGATAGATAGATAGATAGATAGATAGATAGATAGATAGATAGATAGATAGATAGATAGATAGATAGATAGATAGATAGATAGATAGATAGATAGATAGATAGATAGATAGATAGATACTTTATTAATCCCAATGGGAAATTCACATTCTTCAGCAGCAGCATACTGATACAATAAATAATATTAAATTAAAGAATGATTATAATGCAGGTGAAAAACAGACAATAACTATGTATAATGTTAAATGTTAACGTTTACCCCCCCGGATGGAATTAAAGAGTCGCATAGTTTGGGGGAGAAACGATCTCCTCAATCTGTCAGTGGAGCAGGACAGTGACAGCAGTCTGTCGCTGAAGCTGCTCTTCTGTCTGGAGATGATACTATTAAGTGGATGCAGTGGATTCTCCATAATTGATAGGAGCCTGCTGAGCGCCCTTCGCTCTGCCACAGATGTTAAACTGTCCAGCTCCATGCCAACAATAGAGCTTGCCTTCCTCACCAGTTTGTCCAGACGTGAGGCGTCTTTCCTCTTAATGCTGCCTCCCCAGCACACCACTGCGTAGAAGAGGGCGCTCACCACAACTGTCTGATAGAACATCTGCAGCATCTTATTGCAGATGTTGAAGGACGCCAGCCTTCTAAGGTAGTATAACCGGCTCTGTCCTTTCTTGCACAGCGCATCAGTATTGGCAGTCCAGTCTAATTTATCATCCAGCTGCACTCCCAGGTATTTATAGGTCTGCACCATCTGCACACAGTCATCTTTGATGATCACTGGATCTATGAGGGGTCTGGGCCTCCTAAAATCCACCACCAGCTCCTTGGTTTTGCTGGTGTTCAGGTGTAGGTGGTTTGAGTCGCACCATTTAACAAAGTCATTGATTAGGTCCCTATACTCCTCCTCCAGCCCATTCCTGATGCAGCCCACGATAGCAGTGTCATCAGCGAACTTTTGCACATGGCAGGACTCCGAGTTGTATTGGAAGTCCGATGTATATAGGCTGAACAGGACCAGAGAAAGTACAGTCCCCTGCGGCGCTCCTGTGTTGCTGACCACAATGTCAGACGTGCAGTTCCCAAGACGCACATACTGAGGTCTGTCTTTAAGATAGTCCACGATCCATGCCACTAGGTATGAATCTAATCCCATCTCATAATAAGATTTGGACATAATAAGTCTTCTTTAATTTGCAACTTAAATTGAGGAAAACATTAAAATTTATAAGAGCTGAGAGAGCAAGAACTGTGTCTGTCAAAAGCATTCACATGAATAAGAAGTGAGAGGGCCGTGGGTGTGTTTGAATATGTTGGAGAGGAGGAAGGGACTTGAAAAAATCTCATGGCCATAGTCATCTCACTGGACTGGAAAAAATCTCTTGAAAAATTTCATCTCATCGCAGGATTTTTTTATATAATAGAAAGATGTAAAGCGACCTTTTGTGAAAGGCGCTTTATAAATGCAACTTATTATTATAATTATACAGAATACTATACTAGAACTGAACTGTACCAACCAAAATCAAGATAAACAGTGAAAATGAGAAGGGCTGTGATGAGGGAGATTATTATTAAATCATTTCAGCCTTTTTAGGGTAGCATGATGTGATCATGGTTGGTGCTGCTACCACATGGACCCAGTGCCTTGGGGTTGAATACTGTGTCAATTTTCCTTGTTCTCCCTTTCTTTCATTTCTCTTAAAGACTACCTGGCGACTCTGTATTGGAGTGTGAGTTTGCCCTGGCACTTCATCCAGGATTGGTTCCTGCTTTGCACTCCATGTTTTTGGAAACAAGCCCAGAGCAAATTAAAGTTGTCTTATCTGAGTTTTCTAATGAACATGGACCATTATTTATGTATAAGTCGGTTCAGTTGGGAAATACTTTTGAAAAGGAGAAAATGTCCAAAATATTCATTGCAGCCTATAAGAGGCATACCAAACCCCAGACACAAATGGACCAAAGAAAGTCACAGGTTTGAAAGCTTGCTTTTTTAAATAAGTAGCCTCTAACAGATCTCAGTGTCATGCAAGCACACGTTCTGTACGTTTTCTTCTTCTCCTTCAATCAAACATCCACTGCTTCCCAAGTGAGCATTGATCTTCTTCTTCTTCTTCTTCTTCTTCTTCTTCTTCTTCTTCTTCTTCTTCTTCTTCTTCTTCTTCTTCTTCTTCTTCTCTCCAACTCCTGAGTATGGGCAGAGTGGCTGCTTTTATGCCGGTCCCAGGTTTACTTTCAGTGCCAGAACATTACGCTCACTAATCTCTTCCAGGTCAGGTGAAACTGCAATTAAGTAACCTAAAAGGGCTGCCATCTAGGACCACAGGTCCCGCACAGCCCTGCGGACATCCAAGGTGGAGCGACACCAGAGGAACACTGACACCTAGAGTATTGGGGGAAACAAACGTGTTTGGGAAGCAGCCTCCCTCTGAGACACAGAGCAGCACCCATCCAGATCAGGATGTCTATCCGTCTCTTCCGATTTTCTCACCTGGCCAGGAAAGTTGGCATCATGTAACCCAGACGGGATGCCCCTCCATCCATTATTTTGTCCTTCCACCTAAGCCTCCTGGCTGTGAGGAAAAATATCGAAGCTCTGCCTCGATGTTCTTCCATCTCTTATACTCATTTTTCTTCATGGCATCCTGGCTAGGTAAGGCAACACCTGTCATCTCAGCTTGGAGGCCACACTATCCATGACATTACATAAAGCATTGTTATTTTTAGTAAAAACACAAATAAATAAATATGAATTAGAATGAAAGTCTAAATATTGGATCAGCACAAAGACTGAAATTACAATAGGATAGAGCTACTTGGCCAGCAGTGATACAGAGGTTCACAGTACAGCCATAATATTGTCACATTTGAGTTACACAATTGCACAGATTCATTCAAGGTTTTCAAGAAACATAAACTTTATGTGTAAACAGCATAATAAAGAATAAAGCAGAGGATGTCTGGGGAGAAGTGAGACAAGGCAATAAGCAAAAAGGACAGGTGCTGTACAGGCTTTTATAGATACGAAGAGCTATGCGAGAAGCAAAACACGTGACACAGCAGCAGCAGCAGCAGCCCAGAATCTTATGGAGCAAAGAGGAGGCAAACTGTATTTGTTCCCCTTGCAACAACATTCAAGAGGGGGCCTCGGAGGAGTGATCCCATCCTCCAGGGGTGTGCAGAGCCCCCTTCTTCACAATATGACAATCATTTTGAATCTATCATATCATTTCTGAATTTACTTTCAACATGTACATGTTTCTCAACGTTTTGGTGTCATGACCCATTTATTCCCATGGTAGTGTCTTTGTGACCCACCCTACCCCCTTGGTGAATTGGGTAACGCTTTAGTTTAGGTATTGCAAATATGCACCTATTACTTATATACTTCCTCTTCATAACACTTACAAAGAATCAGTGAAGTGTTTATTCATTTCTGCAATGTGACCTACTAACTAAATGTTACTTTGGAGGTGGCTTAACGGAGAGTTATTTGTCTTGATTACAAAATATTACATATTTAGTATAAGACTTGTGAATCCGTCAAGTAATTTTACCATCTTGTCAATACTCCACACGGCACAGAGATGAATAACCGATCTACTGATATTTTAGAAATATTATCGAACACGATCATCGGACCCATTGGCGTACCACTGTGACCGCAACTTGGAACACACAGGTGAAAGCCTGCAACTGAACAGTAGGTCGAGACCCAATGGTCGAAAAACAGTTTTAAAGGAACTAAGGACAGAGATACTTTGTTAAATGATATGGCTTGTGAAGTTTCACCTCCCTTCTTATGCTGACTTGAAGTTAGGCACTGGACCATCTCAATATATATATAAAATCTGACGTCTGTCCACTTTTCTTGAGAGAAATACTTAACAGATTAAGATTGGGTTTTTTCTATAATTTGCTTGAACATTCTGCGACTTCTGTCATTGCGCTAAGTATCATAGTTCGATGGCGGTACAGATTTATTCACGTGAATACGAGAGACACGCAGAGGGCTGAGGAGATGGAGGCGGGGCTCTCCTCACTCATGTGCCAGTCTCGGAGTGTTCCTTACCTCCGCTTAGTTAGCAAACGACAGAATTACTTAACGGATTTAGATTGTTTTTTCTATATAATTTGCTTGAACATTCTGGTTGATTTTGCGACTTCTCTCATCGTGGTAAGTGTCATAGTCTGATGCCGGTACTGATTTATTTGCGCAAATCCGAGAAACATGCAGAGGGCCAAGGGGAGGGGGGCGGGGCCCTCGTCACTCACAAACCAGCCTCAGGGAGTTCGTTACCTCTGCTTAGTTAGCAAACTAGGAAACTACTTAACGGATATAGATCGTTTTTTTTTCTATAATTTGCTTTAACATAACGGTTGATTTTTCGACTTCTCTCATCATGCTAAGTATCATAGTTCCCTTGCTGTACTGATTTATTTGTGCAATTCTGAGAGAAACACAGTGGGCCGAGGGGGGCAGGGCCCTCCTCACTCATGCGGCAGTCTCAGGGAGTACCTTACCGTACCTCAAGAGGGGGAGTCGGAGGAGCGACCCCATCCTCCAGGGGTGTGCAGAGCCCCCTTCTTCACAATATGAAAATCATTTTGAATCTGTCATTAATTGACTTTCTGAATTTACTTCCAACATGTACATGTTTGTCAACCTTTTTGGTGTCATGACCCATTTATTTCCATGATAGTGTCTTTGTGACCCACCCTATCCCCTTGGTGAACTGGGTAATGCTTTAGTTTAGGTACTGCAAATATGCACTGTAGCAGTAGAGGCCGCTATCGACCTCTTGAACCCTCAGGTACCACGCCAAACACTGGGTAAAAGTGCAATACTTCTTCTGTTTATTATAATACTGTGCACTAAGCACCCTCCACTCCACACTACACATACAATACTCAATAATCAATAATCAATACACAATGCTCAATCCTCCTCTCCCAGACACTTAGCCACCCTTCCTCCCAGCTCAGCTCAGCGTCTGGGCTTTCCCAAAGTCCTTTTATATCCCCTGACCCGGAAGCGGTTCCAACCCTGCAGTCCATGATTCGTTATTCCTTCCGGGTCAGGTTAAAAGTCCTTTTCTTCATCCCGGAAGCACATCGTTCCTTCCGGTCATGTGATCAGGACGCACTTCCGGGTTATAGGGCACGTGGCACTCCACAAGCCTCTCTACAACGGCTCCTGGTGGTCCCCATGGTATCCAGCAGGGCTGTTTATAAAAACTACATGGTCCATGAGGCCCTGCTGGAATTCGGGGAGTCTCCACACTGCTGGGAGAGCTCCACCTGGCGGTTTGGAGGTGTGGGCCGGAATATATGGCCGGCCATCCCTCACAGCACCTATTACTTATATACTTCTTCTTCATAACACTTACAAAGTATCAGTGAAGTGTTTATTCATCTCTACAATGTGACCTACTAACTAAATGTTACTTTAGAGGTGGATTAAAGGAGACTTATTTCTCTTGATTACAAAATATTACATATTTAGGATAAGACTTGTGAATTCGTCAAGTAATTTTACTTGAACATAACGGTTGATTTTGCGACTTCTCTCATTGTGCTAAGTATCATAGTCCCCTTGCTGTACTGATTTATTTGTGCAATTCTGAGAGAAACGCAGTGGGCCGAGGGGGGCAGAGCCCTACTCACTCACACACCAGTCTCAGGGAGTACCTTACCTCCGCATAGTTAGCAAACTACTTAACGGATTTAGAGCGGGTTTTTTTCTATAATTTGCTTGAACATTCCAGTTGATTTTGTGATTTTACTCATCGTGCTAAGAATCACAATTCACTTGCAGGAGCGATATATTCATGCTAATCCGAGAGAGAGGGTGTGGGCCGAGGTGGAGGAGGAAGCGTGACATCAGGAGTGGGGGGCCAGGTAGGGCCCTCCTCACTGTCCTGTTTCACTACTATGCAGGCAGAGCTGCAGGGGATGGCTAGTTGTCAATAAAACTGAACTTGACTTTGTATGCCTTCACTTTTCCCTGGGCCAACTACAGTGTAAGAAGTGTTTCAAGGGCTATTCTTTAGTACTAGGGTGTTGTACCGTGTTAGCCATTATGAATTTAGAGAAAACCCAAGCAAAATGACACCTTTTATCGGTTAACTAAAAAGATTACAAAATGCAAGCTTTCGAGGCTACTCAGGCCCCTTCTTCAGACAAGATGTACAGTAATACAGAAACTGGAGTTCCCTGTGTTTATATACATACACTAGGACAAAAAACAACATTGGTAAATTTTTAAATGAGAAATTTTAAATGTAAAAAATTAATAGATTCATTCAGGCTAGGGTTAATTTAACAAGAGAGAGAAGAGCAATGTATGGTCAAGATCTTTGGATAAGATAACTGTCCAACAAAGTCTTTTGAAGTTTGTAATGAGTTTTTCAAAACAATGTAGATCTGTAGACAGGTTGTCTGTCATTTTGAGAGATGTAAACAATCCTCATATCTGGCCATAAACCCTTGTCTCTATTTAAGTCATGTTGTAATGTATTAATTGTTAGCATGAGTTTAACTTCCCATTCTTTTCTCTCTTGCTGTGTTCTGAACTTGCCCATAAGCACTGTGACTTTAAAGTCCCTCTCACAGTGTCCATGGCTGTTGAAGTGGGCCGCTACAGAAACATCTGTGTTGCCATGTTTAATGTGGAACCTGTGTAAATTCATTCTCTGGCGGAGTGTTTGTCCAGTTTCTCCCACATAGAGTGCAGTGTCAGGACATTTCATGCAGAGAATTAGGTAGACTACATTAGATGATCTGCAGGAAAATGATCGCTTTATGTGATGTTCAAGTCAGCAGTGTGGTATAACTATACGGTCTGTATCATAAATGTGGGCACATGTTTTGCATCTTTTCTGTAGGCACGGAGATGTGCCATTTTCTGTTTGTTCACTTAGGGAGTTTCGGACAATTAGTTGCTGAAGGTTTGGTGGTTGTCTGTTTGCTAGGAGGGGAGGTTCAGGAAATACATTTTTCAGTGTTTGGTCATTGTTTAGCATTGGCTGAAGTTCTTTTATAATTTTTCAAAGTGTTTCAAGATGTGGGTTGTAGGTGACAACAAGGGGGATGCGATCCTTGTTGTCTTTCTTTTTATATTCCAGAAGGTTGTCTCTGGGTATGGCTTTAGCTGTTCTTATTTGAGTGTCTGTTGTTTTGGGGGTGTAACCTTGTCTGATGAAATCTTGTCTGAGCTCCTGCAGTTGTTTATCCCGGTCTGTCGAATCTGAGCAAATACGATTGTACCGTATTGCTTGGCTGAAAATAATGGAGCGCCTTATATGCTTGGGGTGGAAGCTGTCACTTCTTAGGTAGGTCCGTCCATCTGTCGGTTTGTGAAAGACAGAAGTTACAAGGGTGTTGTCTTTCAACACAACAACAAGGGCTATTCTTGTAATAGGTTTACTCAGTGGTTGAAGTGAGAAAAACAAAACAGGAGGTACTGTTAATTGCTTTGGCTTTTCCAGGCCATCATGTGTTAAGAGGGCTATAAAAAATAAAAGAGGACATTCTTCTGAGACACTTAGTTAGCTATATCATTGTACAATCTTTTTTTTTTTGTTCTTTATTTCACCTTATACAATTTCTTGTATTAGGAATTTGTTAGTTTTCACATACCCCTTGGGGTAAGAGCGCAGGGTCAGCCATTGTACAGCGCCCCTGGAGCAACTACAGGTTAAGGGTCTTGCTCAAGGGCCCAGCAGAGTAGGATCTCTTTTGGCAGTGACAGGGATTCAAACTGGCAACCTTCTGGATACCAGCACAGATCCTTAGCCTCAGAGCCGCCACTCCGCCCTAAATCTGATCTAATATATAGTGTTTTTAACTTTTTGCCTTCATTTTTGGTGTGACAGATAGGGGCACCACTGAGCCCCATGCAATAGACATACAGACAGTCACGGGTTCAAACGGAGATTTTTATAAAAAAAAAAAACCTCACGATAGGTTTCTCTCAGGTCACACAAGCACAAGTATAAACAATATTCTTCTTCCTTTCCTCATTCCGTCTCTTCTTCCTCTGTCCACCCAACTCTGACTCTCTGAGGTATGACATTGGGCTCCTGGGAGTATTTCTAGTGGCACGACGCGGCTTGTTGGAGGGGCTTCCAGGTAGTACGGAAACCAGGGAGGACCTCCCCCAGCAGCGTCCTCTACCGTCACCCAAGGACGCCTACAGGGTTGCACTTCTGAACTCTAATTCCCATGCAAGCCTGCGGGTGTCCAAACAGGGGCTAATTGTGGGGGACGCTGCAACCTATTAATCTGGGGGATGAACTGCTCCTGGCCTCCAGCTACCCCCAGTCCATTCTTCCTTCTGGTATCCTAGAAGTATAAGGCGTTTTGGCCCGGGTAGTATCCACAATTGTTCCATTATGGCTTCCTGGCCAGGCAAGAAATCCTCTTCGATACTGGCTTATGCTTCTCCTTCCTCCTGGATGCTTACATTGGATACTGATTATCTGTAATGTTTTTGGATACTTCGCTGCCTGTCTTTTTTAACCACTCTTCTTGCATGGTAATCGTTTAATGAAGTCAGTCTGCTTTCACATCAGCTTACCTTGATCTGCACCTCAGCCTAGGTTTGCGCTGTCAGCTGTGACTCACTCTAGATTGGCCTTCAGTCATGAGACTTGGCACTTCCTGCAAGAATGTTAAGGTTAAGGGGCCTGTGCTTCAACTTTTGCTGAGCAATGTATTTTTATTCTTCTTTTAATTGTTTTTTCCTCCCTCTGGGTGCTGTACATCTTTGGCTTCACACGCTTTGTAAAAAGATTCACGCAACACAGGAAAAGTTTAGGGGGCAGCCACCTGTATGCTTGAAATAGGCTGCCAGTGATGAGGGTTTGGTTCAATAAATGAAAAGGTCTTGACAGACATCAGTCCAAACAGAGAAAACATGGCAAGGGAAATTATATCATTCTGGCAAGAACCGGAAGTGATGTCTCCTGGGCCGGAACAGGAAGTGATATCATTGGGCCCAGAACTGGAAGTGATGTCATCGTGCCCAGAACTGAAAATGACATCATCGGGCCCTGGCAGAATTTCCCATGGTTGGTCTGGAGATGATAAAGAGGAAGGATCAGTGCACTCCACCACCCTCTGGATCGGCATGGAATAATCCCTTTGTGAGCCCTTCAGCTGCCTCCCATGGGCACTGTGTGTGACAGCTTCTACATTCACTTCAGCAGATGCTACGGACATGTGCATCTCTGAGAGTCACCTTCCAGGCTTGGATCAGGTATGCAATAACCCTACAGGATGGAGTGCAAATACTAACAAGCTATCTCTGTAGATCTGAGAAGCTGTTCATGGAGGTCACCCTGGCCACACTCCCATTCAAATAAGAACTAAGCCACGCCTCTTCTGATTGGAACAATATAAATCTGCGGGCTCCCGGAAGATGGCGTCTCAGTGTGTGGAACCAAGTCCCGCATGCGTGACTTCTCAGACCCAGATTTGCTCGATTGATAGACCATTTCTGCCTCTAACACTGCATGCAAATCAGTGGAAATCACTTAAATTAAAAAAAAATTAAAATTATATAAACATTCGAAAGACTGATTTTCTTGAATAATCTTTGCCAAACAAATAAGCAGCAGAACCTGTTTGAACCTTGTTAAAAAGAGAGCTAAATAACTTTCTCATTGTAGAGTTTAATAGGAAATAAAGAAGACGGCCTTGACTTTGCATTTTTGCCCCTTCTTCTTTAGATGAAAGAACAACCGTCATCTTGTTTTTGACTCATTCTTATCTTCAAAGAGCAAAGAGTTATGAAATAATGCAGGCCATTCAGCATTAAGATATACCATTTGAAGACTGCTATTTTTCATGGAGACATCAAAATTGTTACAAGAGGGGCAATGTGCTGCGTGCTGGTCAGACAGGCTTAAGAATTTCACTGTACTCTGTGCACACGATGATAACCCTGAACTGAAACTTGAATATTTGGAAATATGGGATACATGGCAAGAAATGGATCTGTCCCATTCTTACCTATCCCATTTTTTCCCTTTAAGGGTAAACATTCGTGGGTAATATTTTACAGTAATATCTGCTTTTGTGTTGCAAAAAAAAATTGATTGATATTTGCTTCAGTTTATTCCAGTTAATACATTAATGGAAAGTTGATTGTTATTGCTATCAATAAACTACAGCTTTAAACGTTCTACCAAAAAAATGCAGACTTCTAAAATTTGCAAATGAGTCAAGCAAACAATAGAAACAAAGAATGTTTTTGATAAACTAAAAAATTTTTTAAAAAGTATTATAATAATAATAATACATTTTATTTATATAGTGCCTTTCCCAATAATAATAATAATAATAATAATAATAATAATAATAATAATAATTCACTTCGCTCACCCCTGTACCCACGCTATGAGCTAGCCACTTCTCGGATATACCGCTCGTGTATGGGGAAGCGGATGTACAATTTAAACAAATTGTTATTTTCATGGGAATTATTACATATGCATAATAGAACTAACTATTTTACATTACAGTGAGTAATTAACCATAGTAAAAAAATAGTAAAATGTAATAAATTGAAAGAAAATTATGTTTTATGTTGCATTAGATTTATTTGTTGCATTATACTTTTTCGTTCTGTTTGGTTTTGAAATTAACATGCAAATACTTTTTAATTTTACACTTTTACTGTAAAACTTCAGTAAAAACTTTTTGTCAAAATCGCACTGAATTTTGATTCCATGTTTGAACTTTCGTTGTATCTCATAGTGAGAACATTGAGGAAGTTGTTGACTGCACTACTGACTACATCAACTTCTGTATGGACATTGTAGTTCCAGTAAGAACTGTACGCTGCTATGCTAACAACAAGCCATGGATTACAAGTGACATCAAGGGCCTTTTGAATCAGAAGAAAAGGGCTTTTAAAGACGGTGATCAGCATGAGCTCAAGCGCGTGCAGAAGGAACTCCGAGTCCAACTCAGGGCGGCGAAGGAGCAGTACAGGAGAAAGCTGGAGCAGAAGTTGCAGAATAACAGCATGAAGGAAGTGTGGGATGGGATGAAGATCATCACTGGCTGCAGCTCGAAGCGGGGTACCACCATTGAGAGAGACGTGAAGAGAGCAAACCAAATGAACAACTTTTTTAACAGGTTTGACCACCCTAACCCACTCTCACTCTCACCTCGGAGTACTGCACCCTCCACACATCCTTCTGCTGATACCAGCATAGGAAAGACATCCCCACCCATAATTACAACAGCGCAAGTGAGCAGAGAGCTGAGGAGACTTCGTGCCAGCAAAGCAGCTGGTCCAGATGGAGTATCGCCACGACTGCTGAAGGTCTGTGCATCGGAGCTGGGGGGTCCTCTACAGCGCATCTTCAACCTGAGCCTGGAACAGGGGAGAGTCCCGAGGCTTTGGAAAACATCTTGTATCACCCCAGTCCCAAAGGTATCACGTCCTAGTGAGCTGAATGACTTTCGGCCTGTTGCTCTGACATCACATGTGATGAAGACCATGGAGAGGCTGCTGCTTCACCACCTTAGGCCACAGATTCAACACGCCCTTGACCCTCTGCAGTTTGCATATCAGGAGAAGGTGGGAGCGGAAGATGCCATCATCTATATGCTACACCGATCCCTCTCTCACTTGGACAGAGGCAGTGGTGCTCTAAGAATTATGTTTCTAGACTTCTCTAGCGCCTTCAACACAATCCAACCTCTGCTCCTAAGGGACAAGCTGACAGAGATGGGATTAGATTCATACCTAGTGGCATGGATTGTGGACTATCTTAAAGACAGACCTCAGTATGTGCGTCTTGGGAACTGCACGTCTGACATTGTGGTCAGCAACACAGGAGCGCCACAAGGGACTGTACTTTCTCCGGTCCTGTTCAGCCTATATACATCGGACTTCCAATACAACTCGGAGTCCTGCCATGTGCAAAAGTTCGCTGATGACACTGCTATCGTGGGCTGTATCAGGAATGGGCTGGAGGAGGAGTATAGGGACCTAATCAATGACTTTGTTAAATGGTCCGACTCAAACCACCTACACCTGAACACCAGCAAAACCAAGGAGCTGGTGGTGGATTTTAGGAGGCCCAGACCCCTCATAGACCCAGTGATCATCAGAGGTAACTGTGTGCAGATGGTGCAGACCTATAAATATCTGGGAGTGCAGCTGGATGATAAATTAGACTGGGCTGCCAATACTGATGCGCTGTGCAAGAAAGGACAAAGCCGGTTATACTTCCTTAGAAGGCTGGCTTCCTTCAACATCTGCAATAAGATGCTGCAGATGTTCTATCAAACAGTTGTGGCGAGCGCCCTCTTCTACGCAGTGGTGTGCTGGGGAGGCAGCATTAAGAGGAAAGACGCCTCACGCCTGGACAAACTGGTGAGGAAGGCAGGCTCTATTGTTGGCATGGAGCTGGACAGTTTGACATCTGTGGCAGAGCGAAGGGCGCTCAGCAGGCTCCTATCAATTATGGAGAATCCACTGCATCCACTAAATAATGTCATCTCCAGACAGAAGAGCAGCTTCAGTGACAGACTGCTGTCACTGTCCTGCTCCACTGACAGATTGAGGAGATCGTTCCTCCCCCAAACTATGCGACTCTTTAATTCCACCAGGGGGGGTAAACGTTAATATTTAACATTATACATAGTTATTGTCTGTTTTTTTCACCTGTATTATTATCATTCTTTAATTTAATATTATTTATTGTATCAGTATGCTGCTGCTGAAGAATGTGAATTTCCCATTGGGATTAATAAAGTATTTTTCTATCTATCTATCTATCTATCTATCTATCTATCTATCTATCTATCTATCTATCTATCTATCTATCTATCTATCTATCTATCTATCTATCTATCTATCTATCTATCTATCTATCTATCTATCTATCTATCTATCTATCTATCTATCTATCTATCTATAACTGCCTGTGAGTGAATATCGTTTCTTTCTTCTCTAATAAATAAACTGACTTTTTCGAATGTTTGTCCCTGTTATTTGTTAATTGTCATAGCAAAAACTATTCTAATGGGAAACTGTAAACGTTTCGATACGAATGGCATATCAAGATCTCCTTTGGTGTCTAACATTATTCACGGAGGATGTACTACATTACCTTTCTTGTCGCCTTTTAAAATTTTACATGTCAGAGTTGTTCGACCAATTTTGAATACAGCTAATCTTGTCCTATTGCATAGCCCATCACTCAGACATAAATTAAGCAATAACATTACAGTACATCCTTCTTTCAGCAGTAATTCAGCCGGTGGAAGACCAGATGGTGTTAACGATTGTAGATATTCTACAGGATATTGTAAGTTGATGTTTTCATATGGGTGGCATGGTGGCGCAGTGGGTAGCACTGCTGCCTTGCAGTTGGGGGACCTGGGTTCGCTTCCCGGGTCCTCCATGCGTGGAGTTTGCATGTTCTCCCCGTGTCTGCGTGGGTTTCCTCTGGGTGCTCCGGTTTCCTCCCACAGTCCAAAGACATGCAGGTTAGGTGTATTGGTGATTCTAAATTGGCCCTAGTGTGTGCTTGGTGTGTTTGTGTGTGCCCTGCGGTGGGTTGGCACCCTGCCCGGGATTGGTTCCTGCCTTGTGCCCTGTGTTGGCTGGGATTGGCTCCAGCAGACCCCCGTGACCCTGTGTTCGGATTCAGCGGGTTGGAAAATGGATGGATGGATGTTTTCATCTTCCGCACCAACACCACCAACTGTTTCAGCATAGTCTATTAATACGCATTTAACCAATTTGCTGTGTAACCAATTGACAATTTTCATGTTAATTCATTTGTCTTTTTTGTTTTTCTGTGTTAGGATTGCCTGTATACACATTTCTTTTGTTGATAACTCTTCGGGATGAAATTCTTCAATAAGATTTGGACATAATAAGTCTTTTTTATTTGGGATCTTAAAGTGAGGAAAACGTAAAAATTTATAAGGACTGAGCGTGCAGGAACTATGTCTGACAAAAGCATTCACACAAATGAGAGGTGAGAGGACTGTGGGCATGGTTGAAAATGGTTGAGAGGAGGGCGAGACTTGCAAAAATCTCTTGGCAATAGTCTCGTCTCAAGATTTTCTTTTAGAATAGAGAGATAGTGATAATAATAACAATAGCAATCATCACTACTCAAGCACTTTACATAGACAAAAGCTTATTTACAATAAATAAACACACACACACACACACACACACACACACACACACACACACACACACACACACACACACACACACTATGGTCAGAATACACACCAGAATGCCTTTAAAGGAATGACCACTTCAGACACTACCAATGTGTAGTGCTGACCTGGATAATGCGATCGCAGCCATTCTTGTGCCAGTACGCTTACCACACATGAGCTGTTAGGTGGTGAAGGGGTGAGAAACAGTAGGCCAATCAGAGACAGAGGATGAGTAGGAGACCAGAATGGACGAGGCCATGATGGGTACATCGGGTACACCCTGCTCTTTATGAAGGATGTCCAGGGATCTTTATTGACCACAGAGAGTCAGGACCTCAGTTTTACATCTCATCGGAAGGATGGCACCATATTTACCACACAGTGACCCTGTCACTGTATCATCTACATCTTGATGATATTATTCACAACACAGTTATGGACAATATGGTGTAGCACCTAAGGACCTGGTTTTGAACCAGAAAGCTGCCAGTTCAGTCCTTTCCTCAGTAGTAATGAGAGAAACAGGCAAATTCCAACTACATATAGTTTTGTGAAAGTGACACTAAAATTTGTTTTGGAAGCTGTGTAGCAACTGTGACACATAAGACTCACGAAAGAGGTTTTTAGGGTTTTAGATGTTTAAATTTTTGGGGAATAAAAGAATACTGCTCCCAAAAGTCTTGTTTACACCCATGTTCACCTGTGTTGTTTTTTGCAGCTGCCTTACACACGGCACCTGAAGCCAAACCAAATTACTTGCAGTACTCTTTTTATGTCGATACAGTGACATTCGATCAAAGTGTTGGGGCCGTACCCCCCCCATGAAGATTGACGAAAAGATGCCAGTATTCATCAGTACGCTAAGAAAAGGTATTGGTACGGTGAAGCTTCGATCATTGTGATGTAATAACTGTTGATCAAAGAGCTGGAGTGGTATCCCCTTTGAAGATTTGCAAATAGGCGTCAGTACTCACCAGTACACTAAGAAAAGGTACCAGTGTGATGAAACTTCGATCATCATGATATAATGAGTGTCGATAATAGTGTTGGGGCGGTATCCCCATGAAGATTTGTGAGGTGGTGTTAAGTACTCATTTGTACACTAAGAAAAAGTGTTGGTATGGTGAAACTTTGATCAGCGTGATATGACAACTGTTGATTAAAGAATTAGAGCAGTATCCCCCATGTAAATTCGCAAAGAGGTGCCAGTACTCACCGGAACACTAAGAAAAAGTGTTAGTAGTGTGAAAATTTGCTCAGCATGGTCTTCATATATATATATATATATATATATATATATAGATATAGCGACTGTCAATTAAAGAACTGGAATGGTATCACCCATCAGAACTTGCAAAGAGGTGTCAGTACTCACCGGTACACTAGGAAAAGGTACCAGTGTGATCAAACTTTAATAGTCATGATATAATGTATTAATGGATTAATATAATCTATAATGGAATAATAAAGTATCTATCTATCTATCTATCTATCTATCTATCTATCTATCTATCTATCTATCTATCTATCTATCTATCTATCTATCTATCTATCTAATGAGTGTCAATTATATTATTGGGTTGGTGCCCCCATTAAGATTTTTGAAGTGGTGCCAGTACTCACCGGAACACGAAGAAAAAGTGTTAGTGTGATGAAACTTTGATCAGTGTGAAATAACAACTGTTGATTAAAGAATTGGAGTGGTATCACCCAAGAAGATTTGCAAAGAGGTGTCAGTACTCACCAGTTCACTATTAAAAGGTTCCATTTGTGAAATTTCGATTATCTTGATATAATGACTGTTGATCAAAGAGTCAGGGGGTTAATCCACATTAAGCTTCTCAAAAAGGTGCCAGTACTCACTAGTTAACTAAGAAAAGGTACTGGAACTCTATGTTGAATTTGGAAGAGGTGCCGGTATTGTTTAGTGGTGAGTACTGGCCCACTTCAAGCACCGCTTCTACATGTAATCTGTAAAATCAATTCTTTTTTTTGGCTCTCGGTGCATGGATTCATGCAGTTGGCACCAAATTCTGGCCCTACTGTCTATGTGTCTCAGCAGTATTCGAGATTCGTCATACCAGCCTATGTTTTTCCAGTCTTTAAATGTCCCGTTTTAGGTAGCCTGTGTCCACTGCAGCCTATTCTTGGCTGACAGGAGTGGAACACGATGTGGTCTTTTGCTGTCGCAGCCCTTCTGCCACAAGGTTTGATGTGTTGCACACTCTGAGACGTTTTTCTGGTTACCACAGTTTGTACGTACAGAGTGGTTAAATGAGTTACTGTAGCCGTTCTGTTATCTCGAGCCAGTCTGGTCATTCTCCTCTAACCTCTCTCGTTTTTGTTTTTCTCTCTATTTTGAGTAAACTCTAGACACTATTTTATGCGAAAATCCTAGGAGATCAGCAAGTACAGAAATACTCAAGTTAGCCTATTTGGCACTGACAATCATGCCGCAGTTGAAATCACCATTTTTTTTTCCAACTCTTATATGAACATTAACCGAAGCTCCGACTTGTATCTGCAGGATTTTATGTACTGCTCTGCTGGCTTATGATTGGCTGTTTAGTAGGTTGCATTGGTATTGGTGTTCCTAATAATTTGCTCAGTGAGTGTGTACGTTCATTTTAAAACTTTCCCTTATGGATAAAAGAGATCTGTTTGTAGTCATCGTTACAACCTTAGCCATCCTGCATGGCAATTTTCCTCTCACTTGCAAGTCTAGGTCCAGAGAGAGAATTTTCCCTGAGGTGAAAAGGTTGGTCAATAGTCGCTGGTACTGTCAACTGAATGAGTATGAGCTCACCTGATATGTTTTCTTAAATACTGCGTATCATCTAATGTTGTTTTTAAAGTGCAACTCATTTAAGCAGAGTCCAGAGACGATTTGAAAACGGCCATACCACATACACTTCAGAAGAGGTCATCCGCCTGAAGCTAAGCATGGTCAGGCCCAGCCAGCACTTGGATGGTAGACCATCGAGGAAAAGCTTGGGTTGCTGTTGGATGAGGTGTTGGTGAGGCCAGCAGGGGGCACTTACCCTATGGTCT
The DNA here is from genome assembly GCF_900747795.2 of Erpetoichthys calabaricus. Lineage (NCBI taxonomy): Eukaryota > Metazoa > Chordata > Cladistia > Polypteriformes > Polypteridae > Erpetoichthys > Erpetoichthys calabaricus. The sequence goes on from NC_041397.2 coordinate 16,665,886, forward strand.
AAATGTCGATCAGAATGCCTCAGTGCAATGATGGGGACACTGTGATGTGATGTGTGGTTGCAGACACATGTGCATGTGCGGGACAAAGTGGAGGCCACTCCTATGTTTTTCCACATAGATCTATGTTTTGCTGTTCCTGTCTATGTTTCTATGCTTTTTTTCATCGCAATCATTTATTTCTTTTAGCACAGTTTCTGAACTACAAGTTCTTGTACATTATTGTTTCGTACATCTTAATAAACAATGATCAACTCGGTGCATCTCTAAAATGTAATTATTAGTCTGTGCATCACCAAATTCACTCAGTGATTGTGAGTGGTGACATGTGCCTTGACGTCACATCCTGCATAGTGCAACAAGCTGATAGCAAAAGAGGTCATTGAACATTAAGGTGCTTGGAAACTGTCAAAATCTGTCATCGAGGGCATTAAAGAAAGGACAATATTGTGAGAAACTGGAAAAGTACAAATAGGAAAATCAAGTTGAAGTTGTTGACTTGAGCAAGGATGAGTCCTGCTTAATGCTCTGCTCCTAAGCTTGAATTTGTCATTCACTGCTTCTCAGGAATGTGATTTTGTTTTTTGACACTTTGATTTATTTGAGAGATCTGTACTGCTGTTGTATTTCATTAGAAGTGTCCTTGTATACCTTATTAAACATGTCTACGCTTTTCTATGTTTTGTCAGCTACACGGCCTGTGTTTTGCCTAAAAGTAAGAGAGGCAACACTGGTTGTTTGGATGCTTGTATCTATGTGGCAGAAGTGTAGTGCTATTGTACTTAGTCAGTCAGTCAGTCTGTCATTATCCAACCCACTATGTCCTAATACAGGGTCACAAGGGTCTGCTGGAGCCAATCCCAGCCAACACAGGGCGCAAGGCAGGGCGCCAGCCCACCGCAGGACACACACACACACCCCCACACACCAAGAAAACACTAGGGACAATTTAGAATCGCCAATGCACCTAACCTGCATGTCTTTGGACTGCAGGCACCCGGAGGAAACCCACGCAGACACGGGGAGAACATGCAAACTCCACGCAAGGAGGACCCGGGAAGCGAACCCAGGCCTCCTCACTGCGCCACCATGCCACCCTATTGTATTTAGTTAGACATTTTACATGTTTACCTTATTTAACATGTTTTTCTGCGTTTTTTCAGTTACATGATCTACTGTAAGTTTTTACTGAAAGTTAGGGTGGCAACGCTGGTGGAGGCTAAATACGGACACTGCACCTGATCAGAGGAGGAAGGTAAGGGGCACGAGTCATCGTCGCTTGCTATTGGGGCACCTCAGAAGGTGTGAGTAATGATTGCCTAGGGAAAAGGGCTAGCAGTAAAAAAAAAAAACTGAAGTCCATACCACCAGGGGTCATCTTTTGACCAGTCTTCAGGTTTGCAGATGCTTCTTTACTGCTGAGTTCATGGAGAAGAGAGAAGAGTACTTAAGTTTGTAAATGTTAGTGTGAACAGTTTATATATTGTTTTGGGTGGAAGTAGTAGGCGTTTGTGGGTGCTCATTTTTTCATTATTGTCTTTGTGCGTAATTTGTCACGTTTTGTTTGTGATTATTTTTCTCTCCGTCCTTTGTGATCTGTCTGTGGAAGAACAATGAGGAAGAATAAGCTTTTTGTTGGATTTTTTTATCTCATCAGGTTTTGCTTTGGAGTCACTGTAATTACTGCATACCGGTAGTGGCACACTGCATGATAATGTGCAGTGAATACACTTGACTTGAGCATTCACAGTATTCATAGTCTTTCTCTGTACATTTGATGTGCTTGCTGATTCCTGAGCAGCTCTTCTTTTCTCCACCCTAGCGGCCCGGTTGTTCTCTTCTTTCATCTGCATCTTTTCACATTAAAACTGATTAAGTCAGAGTTTGTGTTGCCATTACGTAGTACGTTTTCCTTCATTTTTCACTTCAGCTGGCACTTAAGTTTTCAATCTGCCTCAAGAATGATTTAAGATACGAAGAGATAGGGGAAGTGACGGCGAAGGTGGTAGGGAATGAGAACGGCGACTGTACACATGTGCTGCATGGCCGCTCTCCTGGCCACTGTCGAGAGTTGATTCTACAATCAAATAAAATTAAAATAAAAAGAGGAATAACCTTGGATGCCAATCATCATCCCAGAAGTGGATAGCAGACATCATGTAGTATACATGTGCCAAATTTCAGGTCTATAGTTCAAACGGTTTGCGAGCTACAGGTGATTTAAATTCCTGGACAGACAAACAGACAGCCACGGTAGCGTATTATATGTAAAGATGGCACCTGTACTTTTTTTTATGCCTTGAGATAAACTGGCACTCTTTCCAGGGGATTATTCTTGCCTTGTGCCCAATGCTAGTGACTCTGTTCAAGAATACTCTGGCATAAAAAATGACTGACGGACTAATTTTTCTTGTTTTTGGTAATGTTCTTGCATCGAACTGTATATATTTGAAAGACATTGCTGCAAATAGATATTGGCATCTCTGAAATAAACTGGTTCTATTATTTTTAACAATCTTCATCATCTGTTTCTCCATTTTCCCATCCCCTGGTCATTCAGTCACGGCTTCAGGTGCCCAGAGTCTGAAACTGGGCAATGGTGCATTGGGCAGGCCTCTGGTATTATACCACATGGGACTGCACTAGATATATGAAGAAGAAGCTGATTAAGTACCTTGAGCATGGGTAAGGCACTATATAAATTAAATGTATATTATTCCCCTTGGGATTAATAAAGTATCTATCTATCTATCTATCTATCTATCTATCTATCTATCTATCTATCTATCTATCTATCTATCTATCTATCTATCTATCTATCTATCTATCTATCTATCTATCTATCTATCTATCTATCTATCTATCTATTATTGTATTCTGGCCACATGACAATAAACTTGAACTTAATGTATGGCACCTATGATTGTTATAAGGAACATTTGGGAACACAAAAATAAAATTTTAATGAGTATATTAAGGTGTTAAACTAAAAATGAGTGGCTGTCAGTTTGCTTCAAAATATATATTTTTTTCAAAGTATATCCCTAACCCCACAACCCAAAATTGGATTAAACTGGTTTGATGGGATAAATGCGTCATTTAAACTGTATGGTTTTTCATCTCCTTATCATGCTGTCGATGTTAGTGGGGAAACATGCTAAACCAAATTAGTCCAACTACCATGTCTTAAATGGCATAAATGAGTGAAGTTAATTTGCAAATTATATGCAAATTCTGAAAGTCACTTTGCATTTCTATTCATTCTTCTGATTTGCGTCATTCCGAGATGCACTTTATAATTAAATATACTGATTGGTTGTTTTGTTTTTGGTGGTCTGTTCAGATATGAGCCTTGTAATAAAGAGAATGTTACACAAAATAAATTGTTCTTTAAATATCTCTCTTTAGTCAGCTATTAACTGAAAGTAGTTTTAATGACATGTAGAGGCAAAGCTTCACAGTCATTACATTTTTTTTTTTTTGGTGCACATTGACTAAATGAGTGCGGTGGGTCTACTTCTTTCTGTAAAAATGAATGGCAGGGTTTTATGAACTGTGCAAAAAAAAAAAAGCAGAACAGACGGCCTGCCTGATTATTGAACTTCAAATCATCGGCATCAGCTTCATCTTTTTCTCCCAAGCAATATATTGCAGAGTTGAGAGTTGTGAGGGGATTCACATCTACCTGCTGAGTGGCAGAAAATAAAACGATGGAATGATGAAAAAGTCAAAATAAGGCTTTTTTTGCTTTTAAAAATTATATTTAATTTATATTTAAAAATTATATTTAACAATGCAGAATCATTAAAAATATGAAGATTAAAAAATCTCTGCTGTGTTTACTGTAAAAACATCCTTTGTTTGTCTTTGGAAGTTGTGACCACGTGGGGATGTTCTGCCATGGAGTACTCCAACTCCTTGAATTTCTTTCTGTCCTAGACTGGTAGGGATGCCTTAAATAGTTAAACTGAAACAAAAAATAAAAAATATCTAGGGTAATATAGGTTAGGTTATATAGCACGATGTGTGGAGTACAAGCTCAAGGAGGTTCTGCTCAACCTTTATAATGCACTGGTGAGGCCTCATCTGGAGTCCTGTGTGCAGTTTTGGTCTCCATGATACAAAAAAGGACATAGCAGCACCAGAAAAGGTCCAGAGAAGAGCGACTAGGCTGATTCAGGGCTACAGGGGATGAGTTATGAGGAAAGATTAAAAGAGCTGAGCCTTTACAGTTTAAGCAAAAGAAGATTAAGAGGTGACAAGATTGAAGTGTTTAAAATTATGAAGGGAATTAGTGCAGTGGATCTGTAACTTTAAAATGAGTTCATCAAGAACACGAGGACACAGTTGGAAACTTGTTAAGGGTAAATTTCGCACAAACATTAGGAAGTTTTTCTTTACTCAAAGAACGATAGACACTTGGAATAAGCTACCAAGTAGTGTGGTAGACAGTAAGGCGTTGTGGACTTTCAAAACTCGACTTGATGTTTTTTTTGGAAGAAATAAGTGGATAGGACTAGCGAGCTTTGTTGGGCTGAATGGCCTGTTCTCATCTAGAGTGTTCTAATGTTCTAATCAGAAAGTATTTAGACCCCTGAATTAACTCTGATTGATAGACCATCAACCAGATTAGGAAGCAGATACCCCATTTTTTTTCAGTTGAAAATAAACGTTTTCATACAGACGTGGGAAATCTGCTGGTGAAGATTCACTGAACTTGACTTTGCTAACGATGCTGTGATATTCGTGGAGTCCATGGCAATGTTCCCTCTAAGTTGAGCGTCGCTCATACTTCCCGCACGATCGCTCATTCCGACGGCGTCGCTCGTACTTATTGCACGATCGCTCACTCCGACCATCGGAGTTGGTGCTCATAAATTTTTGGCTTAAACAAAATGTCGCTCATAAACAATGTTTTTTGCTCACTATATGCTACTCCTTAGAGGGAACATTGGTCCATGGAGGCTCTGATTGGGGATCTTGAGAGACTAAGTGAGGAGTCTGAGGGTCTGGGCTAAAAACCAGGCCTTTAATGACCTCTTAGGCGCAGCCATCAGCAGTGTGTCTGTCTGCAGAGACAGTGTCGACCTCATCGAGAGATTTACTTACCTCGGCAGTGACATTCGTGTCTCTGGTAACTCCTCCTATAATAATAATAATTCATTACATTTATATTGTGCTTTTCTCTGTACTCAAAGCGCTATCCACACAGAGAGGAACCGGGAAGCGAACCCACAATCTTCCACAGTCTCCTTACTGCAAAGCAGCAGCACTACCACTGCACCACCTGTAAGGAAGTCAGTTGATGGATTGGGAGAGCATGAGGGGTCATGAAGTCGTTGGAAAGGGGTGTGTGGCACTCCCGATATCTATGCAAAAGGATGAAGGTCCAAGTCTTTGGAGTTCTGGTGCTTCCTGTCTGACTCCTCTCCTCTGTCTCATCCCCCTTATCAATACACCCCATAAGTGCAGAATCACCTGAGAATTTCTGCAAGTGAAATGACCTGCTGTTATATTTATAGTCTGAGGCGTACAGACTGAGTGTTATGCATGAACTAGTTCATTGAACAAGCTCATTTTACTTAACGTAACATACTTGCGAGTGAAGAACTTGAACGTGAGCAGGTTCAGTTTGATGTGACATTCTGGATCTGGTTTATGTCCAGATTAACCGTTTTGCCTTACTCTGTAATGTAGGGGTGTAGCCGAATCCAAATACGGTATTCGGATATGCACAAATAGTCGATTTAATATTTATTTCATACAAATTTTTTGACATTTATTTGTATTTGGAAAAAATAATGTAAAATCAAATAGGCGCTGTCTGTGTCTGCCTACTTGTGCTTGAGCTGCACCACCACTGACACGAGCATGCGGTGAAGCTCCGCTTTTGCTTTTAGGAAAATGTTGTACTTCGCGAGGCCACTTTATATTTTTCCCTGTTGGACACACAATATGTGACGCGAATTTTGACCGGCAGTGTAACAGGTTAGTTCACCTACACGCTGGTTCCACATTCTCCATTTGTGTCACAAGGTTGGAAATAGAGCAGTAATTTATATGGATACTTGCATCTGTTTAATTTCTTTTTTGACCGGGAGGATATTAGCGTATATGGTTATACGTGTCTGTTGTTGCGTATAACTCAATAAAGTGTATTTAAATAAAAAAGTCTTCATAATTATTGTATTTTTTTCAAGAACACTGTATTAGCCTAATATAAGGCATGCAAAATTGAAAAAAGTCAACTCATGGGTCGTTTATTCTCACTCCTTCAAAAATGCAAAATGAACTGAACATGAACTAGTTCAAAATTGAAATGGTGAACTATGAATATGAATTTATTCATTTTAATCTGTGTAAAGTGAACTTTGAGCTAGTGAGGTGTGAACTTGCACAACACTATCCATTACAGACTGAACAGCAAAGCTGACAGGCCTGTTCCTTGTGGTGCTCCAGTTTTGCTCACACAGTCCTTGAGTCTCACAAACTGTGGTCTGCCTGACAGATACTCATTATTACATTATGCAGGACACCACAGGCTCATCCACTTGCAGATCTCTGAGTTTACCCCTTAACAGTGATGGCTGGATGATACTGAAAGCAATGGAGAAATCAAAAAACAGAACCTCACAGCACTGCCAGTTTTGTCCAACCTTGAGGAGCAGGTAGATAATAGTATCCTCTTTGAAAGGCAAACTTCAGTGGGTCTAGATGGTCTACCACAAACTGCGGTCTGCCTGACAGATAGTCCATTATCCAGGACACCACAGGCTCATCCACCTGATTACGCCTTAATGGAGATGGTTGGCTGCTATTGAATTGCACTGGTGATATCAAAAAACAGAATCATCACAGTGCTACCAGCTTTGTCCTGGTGAGAAGAATCCCTGTGGAGCAGAAAGATAATCGAATCCTCCACTCCATTCTTTCATAGGCAAACAGCAGAGGGTCCAGGTAGTCTATCACAAGGGGATTTGTATAGTTCAGGACTAGTCTCTCAAAGGTCTTCCAAGTCATTGGATGAAGAAGCGTTTGCTTTCTTTAGAGTCTTGCTGCTTCCTGTCTTGCTATATGGTTGCGAGACATGGACGCTATCCAGTGACCTGAGACTGAACTGAAAAGACTGAACTGTGTCTCTTCGGAAAATCCTTGGGTACCACTGGTCTGACTTTGTGTTTAATGAGCGGTTGCTCATGGAGTCCCAAATGAGGCACATTACCTGAACTGTGAGAGAGCATCAGTTACGGCACTACGGCCAAGTGACGTGATTCCCCAAGGGTGATCCCGCTCATGGGACTCTCATTATTGAAGACCCAAGCAGCTAGACCAGGCCAAGGTAAGACCTGGCTGCAGCAGATAGATTGTCATTTTCAGAGGCACTACAGCCATGTGGCTCAATTCCCTGAAGGTGATCCGACTCACAGGACTCTCATTGTTGAGAACCCAAGTGGCAGGACCAGGCCAAGGGGACAACCACATAACACCAGCCTGTAGAAGATAGAGGGTCATTTCCAGAGGGTGGGACTGGACTGTATGTCTGCCTGGGATCCAGAGCTGTTTCGTCACGCTGCACCAGTGACCGCACCCCAACCTGACCTGACCTGTTACTAGCATTTTACCTAAGAACTTGTCACAGCTGACCCCACACCTGCTCAAAGTGAAGAGTGTGTTACAAAAATAAACAGAACTGAATTGAAATGAACACACAGTAGGATGCTGGATCCATGAGGTTGCACTGCTACCCCAAGTAAGCTATGATTTGTTTTGTTTCTTTTTATTGTATTGAGTATTGAGTGTATTGTATTGAGTATTGTATAGTATTGAGCTCATTTTCCAAATAAGTGCCCTTTAATCTACAAATCCAAGCGACATTTTTCCTTTGAGTGTTGTTTCTGTCCATCACATTTTGATCTACATTTTGAGCTTTTGGTGGACTGTTAGCCCAGCTTTTCTGCCATTACCTAAATTTCTCAAGCCCGACATTTATTCTGGACTGCCATATTTCATTTTCTTTGGCTTTAACTTATTTTGCTTTTTTAATTTTGTCTGTACTTGCCCCAGTTGCCGTTGTGAATTTAATGTGTTATTTTTTTTATGGGGTTTAATTAACTTGAGATTTCTTTACAAGTCTCACTTAATAAATAACTTGAAAACAGTTGCTTTGGCTTAGTGCTTGTGAGGCTCCCTCATGTATTTGTTCGCACTCTTATGATTTACTGTATTTGTCACTTTGTTCAAAGTGATCTTTTAAATAAATTCATGTAAAACTCTTGTAATCTTTGTAACACTAGACAAATGTAACAACAGGGTTACTATATGGTAATGCATCGCAATTGTTATATCTTTTACAGAACATCATGACTTGGTTTAATAAATGCTTTTTCTTTTCGGCTGCATTTAAGTGGTACAATATATGCTTGGAAATAGCAGGCAGCTTAAAGCACCCACCATCAGAGTCGGAAAAAAAAAGGATATTTCCCACTGGCATTTACAATTGGGAGATGTTTTATTTACAAGGATCAGCTCAGATGAGAAAAGTTAACAAATGCTAAGAAATAAAAAGGACAAGCTTTAAAAATGGACTTGCTGTAATTTAAGGTTCAGGTCTCTTATCTGGTATTAGTGCATGCTGCTGACTCATTTATAAATATTGTGGTGATCACTTGGACAGAAGCATGTGACACGCTGGATATGAAAGATAAGCCCTTTTGTTTTCTCCAGAGACCCCTGCTACTGATGTTAGGGTCACAGGAGACACCTGGAAAAAAATAAACCTGCAGTATTACAATCTGTCTGTGTCCTCGCTGGCAGTTCTCCCCCCTGACAAGCCAGAGGATCTCTCTGCCTAACTCTCTAGAAACCAAGAACTATGGCTACACGCCAAGCAGCCACTTTTACTCACCGATGTCTTTAATGCTGTACTGCAACTTCCATGCCCTTGAGTCACTGGGTTGTTGCAGTATTTACTAGTAAAAAACTTAGTTTATAATCCACTGCATTGACAGAAGAAGCAGCAATAGAGTTAGTCAAGTGGAATTAGCTGCTAGCCTGGCACAGATACCTAGCATGTTTTCTTTGCTTCTGCTTTTGCTCAGAGTCTCCTCCTTGGGCTCTGCAAGCTGGCTGGTTCAGTAAAAGCCATGGAGGCTGCAACTCACAGTGACCTCATAGTATCTTCATCGAGACTTTTGTAGTTTAAACACATTTTAATAAAATTCAGCATCTTACAGTCATATGAACAATGGTGGTCAAAGTGAGTGCCCACTTCCGACATATACAACATTTGACTTAAAAACACAAATGACAATTAATATTAGCACCAAGGAACCAGAGCTGAGCCAAAACACCATTCCTTTTTTTTTACTTTGGTAATTTATTCAACGTGTCTATGGTTCTTTGCATGAAGAAAACAATCCACTGTGACATTTGTGCAAAACCTGCCGTTAACAAGTGTCCATCTGTGTCATTGAATTCTTGGTGAATACTTTAAGTTATAGTAATAGACAGACAGACAGACAGACAGACAGACAGATAGACATGAAAGACACTATATGATAGATAGATAGATAGATAGATAGATAGATAGATAGATAGATAGATAGATAGATAGATAGATAGATAGATAGATAGATAGATAGATAGATAGATAGAGTGTGAAAGGGTGCTCCTGGACACAGACAGACAGACACGTTGCTGTCCATCACCACACGTTTATTTATACAGATCACTATTATATACAACAGTCTCAAGTGCACCACACAACAAACCCCCACCGACTCCCAAAGTCCAGGCTTCCAGCAGCCACTTTCTTCTCTTCACAAACACAACACTCAGGGCCTCTCCTTGCCGCCTCCTCTGACCTCGTCCACCTCCTCACCCAACTCCAGCCTTGATTGTAGGGCGGCGGCTCGTTATATAGGCGCCTAATTGAGGGCCGCACCCGGCCACCTGCCACAGTACACCCCCGTTAGCTGAGACCTCCTGGGACCAGCGAACCATTCCGGGAGGACGGGAACCCCTCGGCGGCAAACCGACACACTGTAGCCTAGGGCCTGTCAAAGCAAAAGAAAAACAAGGGCCGAGGCATTGCCCTGACGCAGCCCCTCGGCTCGTCCTTAGCTGGGCCAACGCTCTCGGCCCCGATGCTCCCTTTCTTGGCTTCCCAGCCCGAGCAGTCCGTGCTCCCCGCCACGGAATCACCAGTGGGATCACGCTCTGTTTCCACCTCTCTAGCTGCGGGATTCTCCTCTGCCTCCGCAGAGGACGGCCCTTTGCGGGACACACGCACCCAGCAGCATGTCCTCGCTTATCAGAGGAACTGGCTTCCCCAAGCCGCTTCCTCCTTTTAATTTGGGACCCCACAGCGGTTCGGATCTGCCCATTGTCAGAGGGCAGACCCAGCCTCGCTGGCGTCCGGAGCTTAACGGGGTCGGTCTCCCTTACCTTCCCCGCTGTGCCTCTCCGTCCAGGAGCTCCTGCAGTGCGTCGATTCTCCTGCCTCTGCGGCTCTCGCTTGCACGCCACTGCCATCCCTCCTCACACCTGCGTCTCCACCTGGAGGGCACATCGCTCGGCCGGCAGCGATAGCACGCGCTGGATCTCATGCTGCAGCTCCTGCAGTATCGCTGCCAAAGAGGAAGAGACAGTTGGCGGTGTGCTTACCTTCCGGGCGGCGTCACTCGTCGACTGCTCTCCATGGTGTCTTCCCTGCAGCCCACTCGGGTTTCTTCTCGGCACGAGACGGACATTCCCAGCTCCCGCCTCTGACCAATCGTTGGCGGGAGGACAGGACACGCTGCCCAATCCCATGCCTGCTACAAGGAGGGACCTTCGGTCTGCAGCCTCCTCGCCCTCATTCCACACTCGAGGGCGAGGTTCTGGGCAGCTCCGCGGCTGCTGCGGCTGCAGCATTTCCTTCCCGGCAGCTCTCCTAGCTGCTGCCGCGCTCCCAAGCTGCCCCTGAAACACAAAAAAGTCCAACAGCGGACCTCCCGTGGTCCGTGACACTCCCGGTACGTGCGGGGTTGGGTGCACACCGCCCCTGTGGCACGTGGGTGAGTTTGCCTGCTGTGCCGGGCCTTTCACAAAACTTTCCAACAATACGGGTCCCCACCTCGACCCAGGTGGAGCATCCTGCTGACTATGCCACTGTGAAAGGGTGCTCCTGGACACAGACAGACAGACACGTTGCTGTCCATCACCACACGTTTATTTATACAGTTCACTATTATATACAACAGTCTTAAGTGCACCACACAACAAACCCCCACCGACTCCCAAAGTCTAGGCTTCTAGCAGCCAGTTTCTTCTCTTCACAAACACAACACTCAGGGCCTCTCCTTGCCGCCTCCTCTGACCTCGTCCACCCCCTCACCCGACTCCAGCCTTGATTGTAGGGTGGCAGCTCGTTATATAGGTGGCTGATTGAGGGCCGCACCCGGCCACCTGCCACAATAGATAGATAGATAGATAGATAGATAGATAGATAGATAGATAGATAGATAGATAGATAGATAGATAGATAGATAGATAGATAGATAGATAGATAGATAGATAGATAGATAGATAGATAGATAGACATGAAAGGCACTGTATAAGATAGATAGATAGATAGATAGATAGATAGATAGATAGATAGATAGATAGATAGATAGATAGATAGATAGATAGATAGATAGATAGATAGATAGATATTTTTTAATTTTATTTTTAAAACATCAGGAAACTATGCAAAAACTTATAAATTAAACTGTTATATTATTACATATTATATCTATCTATTATATAAAACAATCTTGGGTCGAGACATGATCATCTCAGAGAGACACTTTAACGTCCCACGAGACAAGGAAGTGAGACAAAAGGACAGCTGCTGTACAGGCTTTAAAATGATTGATGCGCAGTGCGACATGCAGATTACGCAGCTCGGTAGCAGCTAGCAGCAAGCCAGCAGCTGATCCGTCCTTAGCGTGTGTTGAGCCTCCCCCTTCACAACGCGAGTGGCAGAGACGCGACGTGACTAGCGTGAAGTGCACCCCCGTGGGTGGGGGTTGTGGGATAGGTGAGTGAAGCAAGTAGGGGGCACAGCCCCCTAGTTATTATAAATACATTTTCATGTTAAATATTTTTGAAAACACAATTGAACCCACAAACTCCCCTAAAAACTAAACCGTAGTTTTTCATTTATATAGTCACATCATATATTATTCACACACCATATGGTTTTAAACTTGTCAATATTCTTTATGGATTTGTAAAAATTAAAATCTATCAAAATGCGACTAATTCACAGTATTTTAAAAACTACAATTGGATCTTGCAAACTACCCCCTAACATTTTATATTTTCTGGTTTTCCATATGGCTAATTTACTTTTCCCCATAATAAAGTTTGCCAAATTTACATTGTCTGCTTTTCTTTTTGTCATTTTTAAACTGAATAGAAAGCCCATCCTAGTGTACACCATTCCCAGTCCCCCAACAAACCTCTCTTTTGGCTGTCCCAGTCCCAGTGACGCTATGCAGATATACTGCTGTTGGTATAAAGAAGACGCAGACGCGTTTCTTGACTCACTTCTGCTGAATGATTTGTTGTCTGAAAGTCCTCAGTATTAGTGTGGTCATAGAGAGGATGTGCAGCATTGTTCATAATGGCACTCAGATTTGTTTTAATTCTCTCCTTTGCTTCAACCTCCACTGGGTCCAGAGATTGTCCCATAACTCAGCCTGCCCTTTTAATTAACTTGTTGATTTGCTGGGCCTCTTTTGAAGTGATGTTACCAGCCCAAAATCTCTACAGTGTTTTTCCCACTGGCCCTCACAGAATTGTAGAAGATGTGAAGGTTGTCACTTCCCATATTAAATGACCACAGTCTTCTAAGAAATAAGAGCCTGATCTGCCCATTCTTATATTGTTTCATTGTGTTTTGAGACCAGTCCAACCTGTCATTGATGTAGACCCCCAAGTACTTGTAAGAGTGCAACACCTTAGCATCCACTCGTTGAATAGTGAAAGGACTTAGAGGCACTTTGGTGTGGTGAGTCTATAATGAGTTTTTTGTTTTGATTTATGTTAAGGTATAGATAATTCTCTTTGCATCAAGAAACAAAGTCCTCCGCCTGACTCCTCTCCTCTGTCTCATCTCCCTTATCAATACACCCCGTAAGTGCAGAATCACCTGAGGATTTCTGCAAGTGACATGACCTGCTGTTATATTTATAGTCAGAGGTGTACAGAGTGAAGAGTAAAGCAGACAGACCTGTTCCTTGTGGTGCTCCATATTAGTCCCCCAAACTGTGGTCTACCTGACAGATACTCCATTATCCAGTACACCACAGGCTGATCCACCTGCATACCTCTGAGTTTACCTCTTAACAGAGATGACTGGATGATATTGAAAGACAGAATGATCATAGCACTGCCAGTTTTGTCCAACCTGGTGGAACAGGTGGATAACTACATCTTCCCCTCCAGTCTTTGATAGGTAAACTTCAGTGGGTCTAGTTGGTCTACCACAAACTGCAGTCTGCCTGACAGACAGTCCAGGACAACATAGGCTCATCCACCTAAATGTCTCAGAGATTACCCCTTAACAGGGATGGTTGGCTGCTATTGAATTGCCCTGGTGACATCAAAAAACAGAATCCTCACAGTGCTGCCAGCTTTGCCTGGATGTGAAGAAGCTTTGTGGAGTAGACAGATAAGTGTATCCTCCACTCCAGTCTTTGATTTGCAAACTGCAGTGGGTCCTGGTGGTCTACCACATGAGGATTTGTATAGTTCAGGACTAGTATCTCAAAGGTCTTTGTAGTCATTAGATGAAGAGGTGCCTGCTTTCTTTGGAACAGCAGCAATGCAGGATGATTTCTACATCGTTGGCATTTTCTGCTTCTTCATTCTCATTTATTGTATATTTGATGCCAATGAACAGTGGAAGGATGGCGTAAGCTGATTTGGATGCAAGCAGAACTAAAATGAAGTTATGCTGGAGAACCAAATTATTTTGTGGCTATTGCATTTTCTGCTGCTAGTATCTGCTTCAGGCTAAGCATAGGCAGTTGGGATTGTGCCTTTTTTTTATTACCAATATATTAAGATTTGAGGCACCTTGCATTCGTGGGAATATATTGATGCCGGGAAAAGTGGAAAAATGCGACTAATAGCATTTAGAAAACTTACCTACGTGCTGTCATAAGAAAGATATTTTCCCTGCTAGAATGAAGAGCTAATGCGCTGAAGGAACTTAATGCAGCACTAAAACCACAAGTAGAGAGTTTTTCAAAAGCTTTTTGGGTGAGAGCCGTGCAGCATTAATGTCATTTGAAAGCTAATTTTGCAGCAGCACACAGTGCTACAAAAGAGCGTGAAGCGCCTTCTCCATTGTAATCTAAGACGCTCACAGCAGATTTAGCAATATTTTTCCTATGAAGTATTTCATGAGGGGACTGGGGGAAAAAAATGAAAGAAACAAAGAATTTATTGCATTGGTAACCAAATTGACCCCTTAGGACATAATAAGAAATTAAAGTTGAGAAAAGAGCATTCTGCCTGTACAAATTTGTCCTGAGTCGCTGTTTCTTCATGACCTGAGGTGAGAGAAAACCTTCCAGATGCTTTACACAGTATGAAAAAGGCTTAGACTAGAAATTGTATTTTTATGGTCTAAATATATAATGCTTTAATAATTTGAGGGGGTCTTTAACACATCTAAGGAAAGAAGTTTAAATCAGTCTTAGCGATCATGTCATATAAAATCTTAACCGGTTTGAAGTATCACGCTAAAATGAATACATGTGTATAAAAGTAGATCTATAAAGTGGAATTAAACAAATCATAATGAAAAACACCTACGCCTTGACTTAATTATCAATAATATTCATAGGTAATACTTAGGATAAAAATTTCAGAATATGAAGAGTCCCGACAATTCTAACAGCTGAGGCTGAAACATGTTACATTAGACGACTTTTCCAGCATTTTTCAGTTGTAATCTTCATTTACATAATGTTAGCCTGCTGGTGGCCTATTGTGAAGCCGATCGTCTAATGTGACCAACTAGTCTGTGATTGGCTGGGATAAGTTAAATACATTTGTTGTTTTCTTTAAATATGCGAAACAATAAATGCTCATTGGGAAGTACAATACATAGAATGAAGCGACGAGGAATAAGGAACTCACATGTTTTGAACCACACAAAGAGAAGAGAAGCTTGTCTGTCTGATCCCTTGTATGTTACATACCGTAAACAGAATGGAAAAAAGAATTAAAGGGCAGTGATGGCTGCTGAACTTGTTGCAGGTGTTAATCTTTCATAAAGTCAGCAAAAGGGGCAAGCACAACTGTGCTGGAAGATCGACGCTTGGGCAGTGAATTTTCAGTTGTGTAATGAGCAGTGATGAGCTCAGCAACTGCCAAGGACAAATCTGACATGCCTCATAGCAAAAAGTCTCCTAATGTGACATCGTCTTAAGGCCAGTTGTCACACTACAGGATGTCACACACCATTAACCTGAAGAGCCGGTCAAATTTCATGACTTCAGTTGTTGAATCCCATGGCTTCTGATGGCCTAAGCTTTGTAGGCTAATTGCATGATTCCCACATTTTGATTCTAAATCTTGGATTGCACCATAAATGAATTACCAGGGACATCATGTAGAGGGTGTCCCAAAACTCACGCAAGAAGTAATTTTGATAGAGAACACTGGTTTTTAATTAAAAATTGTTTTTAATTGATTCATAAAGTTTACAGTATAGGGTTATGTATGGAATAGCATATCGGGTAAATGGCCTCCACGGCTTTGCTGGAACATACGCACTCTTTTGTCGAAATTTTCCATGACCATTTTGCATAAATGTGGCTGAATTTCGTTGATACAGTGCTCAATTTCCTCCTTCAAGGCATGGGTGGTCGTGGGCTTGATGGCATAAACCTTAGACTTCAAACAATCACTTGTGGATTTTCTGAACCCCAAATGCAACAATTTTTACGATTAACGAAGCCATCAAGATGAAAATGAGCCTCATCACTGAAGATGATTTTGTTCGAAAAATCAGCATTCACTTGTTGTTGTTCCAAAATCCATTGAACGAACTCTCTTCGCTGTGTGTGGTCAGTAGGCTTCAGTTCTTGACTCAATTGAACTTTGTAAGCATGAAGATGCAAATCTTTCGTGAGAATACGCTGTAGAGAGTTTCTGGAAATGTTCAATTCTTGACCACGGTGCCAAATTGATGTTCCTGGACTCTCAGCAATACTCTCACGAACTGCTTCGATGTTTTGTGTTGAATGACTTGTTGAAGGACGGCCAGAGTGTCTAAGATCACTAATTGATCCAGTCTCCCTGAATTTTTTAATTAATCTCTTCACAGTTGATGAAATTAAATCACTATTCCGACCATATTTTGTACGAAAATTGCGAACTGTAGCTGCCAAACCTTCATTATTTTTAAAATATTGCTCAACAATGAAAACGCGTTGTTCTTTTGTGTAGCGCTCCATTTTTAATAACCCTGAACTGTGAGCTGTCATGCTATCTTTTTTTTTCGTTGGTAACACTTTACCGCACAAATAGCGCCAAATTCAAATCTTGCGTGAATTTTGGGACACCCTTTTTATAAACGGTGCATACACACAGAAATGTTGCGTTCGTCCATTTCCTCGCACACTTTGAGATGTATAACAATAGAGTGTTGCACCGTGTTAGCCATATGCATATTGTAATCTTTTAAGTTAGCCAATAAAAGATGTCATTTTTCTTGACTTCTCACTAGATGTATAACAATTAAACTTGCTGTAAAGCCACACACATTTTTACGGTAGCCCCCTACCTTACGTACGCACATTTCTGCTCAGTTTTGCAAACTGGCAGCACCCACCACTGTTTCTGTGTCATTTACTTTTCTTTTTCAAATTTGCATCAATGATTTATCAAATACACTGAAATTAATTGCATATCTTTTGCAGAACTATGCCCAGATGAACTGAATCAACTTTCTAGAACATATCGTTTACAATTTTAATTCACTTGATTGTAATCATTCTGTAACAATATAATGGTACATGGACTGGCCAAATTATTCCAACTACCATAGCTGCTTTTGCATTATTAAAAGACATAAATTGAAGAATTAGAAGAGAGTGCGTATTTATAGATGATAATGATGACTGGCTTCTAAGTCGATTTCGATTTCCATGAGCTATCCTCTTGGAGCTGTGTGCTGAACTGGCACCGACTTTACAAAAGCAGACTTTGAGGAATTGTGCTCTACCTTCTCCTTTGCAAGTTCTGTCCACTCTCCGGGTTTTAGCCACAGGAGCTTTTCAACGTGAACTTGCTGACCGATCAGGTATTTCACAAACATCACTGAATCGCAGCATGCCAGCTGTATAGGATGGTATTATTCGCTTGTCATCCAGATAAATAAGATTTTCTTACACTTTGGTTGAACTTCAAAACATCAAATCACAATTTGCAGAAACGTCCAATTTTCCAAATGTAATTGGAGTGGTCAGCTGCACGCACATTGCTAATGAAACCACGCTGGAAAAGTTATGTCAGCCAGGGATAGATCACCAAAACAATGAGCTGGCATTACATCATATATAGCTGGAGAACCTATAAAAATGGCAGCTCCGTACAGTCGCATGTGCTTTTTCCAACTAGTGCAGCAAAAGGAAAGCAGCTCTTTTAAAGATAGTCACCTCAAATAGCCATGTAAGGAGAAGCGAATCAATCCATTGTGTCATTCGGTGCCGATGCTACACTATAAAGGTGTCTTCAGAGAATGAACTTGCTTATGTAAATAGAATGCATTTCCACTCTATTAATGTGCTGCTCTATAGTCCACAGAAAGCGTGTCAAGGCTTGCCCGTACCTAAAGAGATGTGGAATGATGACTCTGACCCTGACCCACCAATTGATCAGCCAAATTGGACAGTATTTAACCATTTTCCTTTCATCCTCTACCCTCACCACGGACAGGTGATCTCTATTGATATAATTCTGTGACTTCTAGAACTGATTGATTGCTAAAACTGATGAATGATGGTTTAGGTGTGTCATAATAATAATAATTCTTTATATTTATCTACCACTTTTCTCACTACTCAAAGTGCTTTACATAGTGAGCGTGGAGCTACTTCAACCTCCACTAATGTGTAGCATCCACTAGGATGATGCAACAGCAGCCATGTTTGCTCCAGTATGCTCACCACACATGAGCTGTTAGGTGGTGAAACGATGAGAGACAGTTAACCAGTTACAGACAGGAGCTGATTAGGAGGCCAGAATATCACAAACGTGGTGGGCAATTTAGCCAGGACATCAGGATACACCCTGCTCTTCACAAAGGATGTCCAGGGATCTTTATTGACCACAGAGAGTCAGGACCTTGGTTTTATGTCTCATCTGAAGGACGGTGCCATTTTTACAGCACAGTGTCATCATCACTGCTCTGGGGCATTCAGATCCACATTCAGACCACAGAGTAAGCGCCCCCTGTTGGCCTCACCAGCTTTTCCTGGTTGGTCTCCCATCCAAGTACTGGCTGGACCTGAACATGTTTAGTTTCAGGTGGATGATCTTTTCTGAGGTGCATGTGGTATGGCTGCTATATTAGGTGTGAATACTAATGAAATCAATTATTTTATGTAATTAGTTCAGATCACTTTTCAAATATCTGTTCTTACTTTAACATTAAAGAGTCTTTTTCTGTAGATCAGTGTCAAAAACAGAAAATTAAATCACTGACAATAAAATGTGGAAACGCCCAATGGAGGAAAATCATTTTTATAGCCACTGAGTATCTGAAGCTTCCTTTTGAAGAGGCCGAGTCAAATGAATCCAACATAAAACACTTCAGTCAGTGAAATTATAAGAGGTGAGTACTTCATGGGATTTTCTTGGTGAGCCACTTGACAGAGGAACTTGATCAGCCTGTGTGTAGGACCTTTACATGCACTTGAAAGAGACACAGCACTGCTAAGATAATGTGGTAATTGCGGTGACGAGAAAGTCTGAGGTGATCGACGTGTCTGGCATGAGAGGGCAGCGCTGTTGTGAGGGAGATGTGCAGTCACGGCTTCTGTTTGCCATCGTTTTCTGAAAGAGGATGTGAATTCCTCCGCACTGCAATGATGATTTAACATGCGCACACTTGAAAACAAGATGCAGAGGGTACTCTGAATGCATTATCTCATTCTAAGAGCACTCGTGAAGAATCGGCACAAAATGACCTCGTTATTTCTCACCCATAGGCTTGTTTCCATTTCCTTTACAATGAAAAAAAATATTTTAATATACTAATATTATTATAATATTTACAGTGCATCCAGAAAGTTTTCACAGCACATCACTTTTTCCACATTTTGTTATGTTACAGCCTTATTCCAAAATGGATTAAGTTCATTTTTTTCCTCAGAACTCTACACACAACACCCCATAATGACAACGTGAAAAAAGTTTACTTGAGGTTTTTGCAAATTTATTAAAAATAAAAAAACTGAGAAATCACATATACATAAGTATTCACAGCCTTTGCCATGAAGCTCAAAATGGAGCTCAGGTGCATCCTGTTTCCCCTGATCATCCTTGAGATGTTTCTGCAGCTTCATTGGAGTCCACCTGTGGTAAATTCAATTGACTGGACATGATTTGGAAAGGCACACACCTGTCTATATAAGGTCCCACAGTTGACAGTTCATGTCAGAGCACAAACCAAGCATGAAGTCAAGTCAAATTGTCTGTAGACCTCCGAGACAGGATTGTCTCGAGGCACAAATCTGGGGAAAGTTACAGAAAAATTTCTGCTGCTTTGAAGGTTCCAATGAGCACAGTGGCCTCCATCATCCGTACGTGGAAGAAGCCCTGCTGGGATCCATGGGTGCCGCCAGGGGGTGCTATGGAAGGACCGAGGGAGTCGTGCTTACCTGATAGCCTGGAAGTACTGTCAAGTCATGAGGAAGTCCAGAAGTACTTCCGGGGTGACGAAACAAACTTCAATTCTCCATCTGACCCAAAAACTATATAAAGGACTGCTGAAGACCCAGCAAGCGAGCCAGAGTCGAGTGGATGGTGGATGAAGCTTGCTGGGAGGTGTGAAGGAGAAGAGAATTGTGGATGGTGTTATTGTGGCTGTGGTGCTTAGGGAGCAATGTGCAAGAAGAAAATAATTAAGAACAACTTCTTGGTGCTTTTACCCGGTGTCCTGCGTGTCTGTCTGTTGGGTTTAAGGGGCAACAGTGCCATCTAGCATCTTACATTGGAAAGATCAAAGGCTGGAGATACTGAGGAGAAGAACCATTCAGGGAATCAGAGGTTAAGACAAGAGTTTTGAACTGGTTCCTTACAGCAACAGCAAGCCAGTGGAGAGACGGAAGCAGAGGTGAAGTAGGAGCAAAATGAGGAACAGAGAACAACAGTTGAGCAGCCGCATTCTGATGGAGCAGGAGAAAGAGTGGAAGGAAGCCAGGAGAGCCAGGAGAAAATCGAAATAGTCCAGCAGATAGAGAACCAGTGCCTGAACAAGGAGTTTCATGGAAGGGTCGAATCCTCTGAATATCATGAAGAAAGAAATGACATGAGTGAGACAATGAAGAAATATATTTAATGAATGAAAGTGAGGAGTCCAGATTTACACAAAGATTCCTGACCATAGCATGGGGGGGTCATGAGGTTGCTGGAAAGGGGTCTGTGGTGCTCCCGATATCTCTGCAAAAGGATGAAGTTCCAAGTCTTTAGAGTTCTGGTGCTTCCTGTCTTGCTATATGGTTGCAAGACATGGGCGCTATCCAATGACCTGAGTTGAAGACTGGACTCCTTCATTACTGTGTCTCTTCAGAGAATCCTTAGGTATCGCTAGTTTGACTTTGTGTTCCTCATGGAGTCCTGAATGAGGCACATTACCTGCATTGTGAGGGAGCATCAGTTACGACACTATGGCCATGTAGCGCGATTCCCAGAGGGTGATCCGGCTTGCAGGATCCTCATTGTTGAGGACCCGAGTAGCTGGACCAGGCCAAGGGAACATCCATGTAACACCTGGCTGTGGCAGAGAGAGGTTCATTTCAAGATGGTGGGACTGAACTGCGTGTCTGCCTGGGGGGGTTGCCAATCAGGATCCTGAGTTGTTACGCCGTGTGGAGGGTACGGCGGGTGCTGTACCAGTGCATGATCCCCAACCTGACCTGACCATGATTGATAGTGAAAGGGTGAGATCTTCAAGAGCAATGATTCTTAAACTTTTTTTTGTTTTTTCTCACATCGCAGTTTTGTCAATTGTGTGTCTTCAGTGTGGAATCAGAAGGTGAGAAGAGGAATGTCTTCTTCTGGTGAGAGGCAGAGAGCAGGGAAGAGTGACAGATAAAGGCTGGGAGTAAAGCAGATTACTGAGCCACTCAACCTGCCAAGAATGAGGATCAGTTGAAGGAAGGATAGAGGGATTTGTTATTTTCCCCTTATTTGATTGTGGGATCGCTTCCCGGTTCCTCCCTGTGTGGATAGCGCTTTGAGTACTGAGAAAAGCGCTATATAAATGTAATGAAATATTATTATTATTATTATTTAATGTTGTACTGTATTTACCATTTGTTTATCCAGCCTTGTATTTTTGATCATCCCTCTTCAGTTGTGGACCCTTACCCAGATAGCAGACTGTTCTGTGCCAAATAGAACATAAGAAAAATGACAAATGAGAGGAGATTATTCAGCCCATCAAGCCCATTTATTTAGCTAATAGCTAAGCTCTCCCAATATCTCATCCAGAAGGTTTCTGCTTCAGCTCAGTGTCTTTGTAGTTTTGTTCCCGAGTCCCACGACTGTTTGCGTAAAGAAGTGCTTCCTGGCTTCAGTCTTAAATGTACTTCCCCTTAATTTCCACTGATGTTCCTCAAGTAAGTGGTTCATTCTTAAGCTGAAAGAAAGTTGCTGGATCTGCTATTTCAATGATTTAGAGCATTGGTTTCCAAAGTGTGAGCCGTGGCTTCCTCACAGGGCACCATGAAATACTGCAAAATTTTCAGAATTTGATTTCCATTTTCAATTCAGTGTGATAGGACACGACATCTGATGGACCGGTGCAAACCAGTAACTCACTTAGTAATAACTGTTTGTAGAAGCCTCTACAAATGGTTACTAGATAGTGCTCTACAATAATTAAATTTCTCGATTGTTTTAGTAGTTTGTCGAACTTTCTTTGTACTTTGTGTTCGTATGTAAATAGCTGTCGGTTTTGTGCGGTCTTAGTTTTGAATTAGTTTTTAGGAGATTGTATCAACTGAATATTGTTATGATTAAGTCAAGTGAACTTTTTGAAGTGGTTCTTCTCGTATGTATTTTTAAAAATGGAACAGCTTTTACTAAACAGTAATAATTGTTGTGAGAGTGAAAATAAAGAGGGCACACCGTCAACCTGTGGCAACGTCAACCAGAGTGTGAAGAAGAGCAAATATCAAAAATATGATGACAGTTATTTGGACTTTGGTTTTACACTGACAGAAGTCAATGGTGAGGAGAGGCTGCAGTGTGTACTGCGTATGAAAGCTTTGGCACCAGAGTGCATACTACCAAGTAAGTTGACACACCATTTAGAAATCAGTCATCCTAGAATGGTTAGTAAATCACGTGACTGATTTAGCAGAAAGTTAAAAGAGTTAAATCAACAAAAAGGTAGTTTTTATAAGCAGGCATCAATACGAAGCAATGCATTGCTAGCATCTTACAAGGTGGCACATAGAATCGCGCTGACTTCTGTCATTCTTGCTAGTTGGCTCATCCTCTTTCTTTCATCCCAATGCTGTGCTCTCGCTCTCGCTCTCCAAGCCTTTTTCCTTTCCTTTTCATCTGTTTTTCTGTGCCCTTCTTATACGGCTCAGTGGGCACATCGTCTCAATCACGCACTGCAAGAAGCCGATTAAGCAATTGAGTACAGTCGCACCTTCACGTGCAGCTGCAATTTGCTCCATTTACTCCATCAACTCCCTACATTTGCACAATCGTGCCCACGGAGACTGACACAGCCAATGGATTATTTAAAAGCCGCCAATCTTTTGTAGCCACAAACCCGCTACACCACAATCCCACTAATTAGCTGAATTTGTTCAATTACATTTTTGTGACCTTATAATACCGTATATATTCGCATATAAGTCGGGTCTTGAAACCCGAAAAATCGATCATAAAATCAGACTGTGACTTATATGCCCGTTCAAAAATGCTAAAATTAATTTTTTTTACACCTTCTTGCTTCCTTCAATCTCACACCAGTTACTCAGACGAATCAAATTTTGTTGCAGCAGTGCAGTTACCAATTTCTTTTTCCACTTCAATGACTATTAATTTAAAACCAGCTTCATATTTTCTTCTAATCGAACACTCCATCGTAGATAAGGGATGTTCTTACGATAAAGGTGTGTGAAGGTGTGAGATACAAAAAACACAAAACAGTGCAATCGTCGCTTCAGAAGAGTTCGGGGGTTACTGTGTGGTCATGTAGGTACGATACATACAAACAAAGGCAGTGTGCTCCGTGGTTACTCTCTCAGGTGGGTGTTAGAATATTATAATCCCGAGTATATACGGTATGTGTTTTATGTATTTTTACTTAACACTTTAATTAAAAAAAAAAGATTGGCTATTTCGCAAATTAGATTTTGAAGGGTGGAGTTGGGGGGTGCACCTTTGGAAAAACTGCATTCAGCAAGGGTGCCGAAAATTGTTTGGGAACTTAGAGGATTTTGAAAACCTGGACGAGTGTTCCCATCCATCATCTGCTCAAGACTAAAGAGGTTTAATTCTCCGAGTTTGTCAGATTAGGACTGGTCCTTATGTCAGCACAGACATACGAAGTGATGCACAGGTGACTTCAGGCATTAAAGGTTTAGTTATGGCAATGGCAAGGGTATTGTGGCACAGAAATGGCCCAGATGTAACCAGACACTATTTGGGTGGGCCAAACACCACCTTGATGCAATCAGTCACAAAAGTATGTAAAGTATGTCTGGCATTACAGTTACAGGCTAATTACAGCCCACCTATAACCAGCCACATTTACGGGTGCTCAAGCCAATTGTTTACTAGGCCAAATGTGACCCATATGAAACCAATATTTTTTGGATATTGCATTATGGGACAAAAGTGTCCTGGCTATATCTAAACATATGTGCAGAGAGGGTTGCATGCCATTTAGATTTTAGACCAGGCACTGCCCAAACGCAATTAACCACAAGTTTTTTGCTAAATAATGCCTAATAGTAACTAGAAGCATCAAGGCATTTGAATTCTGGGCCTACTGTGATCCAAGTGCCATAAACTATAAAGTAAAGCATGTGTCATTTCCATTTTGGGCCAGCAATGGTCCAGCAATAACTAACCACATGTGTCTGTGGTGGGTGATTTTAACTTTAATGTCAATGTCTAACAGAACTCTGGGTGGAGTGGTGGCTCCGAGGCTAAGGAGCTGCGCTGGTATCCCGAAGGTTGCTGGTTCGAATCCCTGTCACTGCCAAAAAGGCCACTGCTCTGCTGGGCCCTTGAGCAAGGCCCTTAACTTGTAATTGCTCCAGGGGTGCTGTACAATGGCTGACCCTGCGCTCTGACCCCAAGGGGTATGCGAAAACTACCAAATTCCTAATACAAGAAATTGTATAAGGTGAAATAAAAAAAAAAAAAACTCCTTGCAAGTGTTAGTGACTAAATGTTGTTAAGTGAGGATATTCCCAAAAATACTGACTTGAAGAGTTTTTTTTCCTTTTTGTCCCTGGGCTGAATTTTTTTTTCTAAAAAACTTAGTTTTTTGAAAGGCACACAAAGCCATAGTTTCACACATAAATCAACATAAAATACTTATTTATGACCAATGTCGCTCTCTTTTATTTTCCATGAGCCCACACTGAATGTATATTCACCTACTTATTACATACTTGTTTGACTCTTCACTCCTAAGGTGAAAGGCACTTTCTGGAAAAACACAGCTTGAAGTAGTCTGGCAATCCATAGTGTCCACGAGCATGCCGTGTTGTTTCATGATGTCCAGGTGCCAGTTTGCTTCCCATGGATTTATGTCTGTGTAGTCGAACGCTGGCGAATGCTGATGTAGGTTCATGAGCTTCATGAGCGCGTTCAGCATTACGATCAGCTGGGGACTCAGGTATCTGTCTTTCATTTTTGATTTCCAGATTGTCTGCATCATAATCGAAGTTTAATAAATCAGAGTCTGATTCAGCAATAATACACAATAAATAAATAAATAAATAATACACACAGATTCAGACAGACATCCCTGAAAGTAGGAATTACTAATCCTGGCAGCTTCTCCTGGTGGCCCTCATGGAACTCAATGGGGGTGCCCCATGGGACTACAAATCCCAGCATACCCTGCAGGTGTTGGTGTGGGAATCCTAACCCAGGGATACCGCCATCTAGTGTATCAGGGGATAAAGAATCCAAACGTTGTTATCTCCACTGGTCTTTCATTATTTTGGCCTCCTGGCTGGGTAATGGTCCCTGTTCACTACTGAATGGAAAGCACATCTGTATATTTTCCTTTATTATAGTGTCCCAGAAGGGCAAGGAATCATTTTCACCCCCTTCAGGGTGCCTGTCCATCAACGATGGGATAGATAGATAGATAGATAGATAGATAGATAGATAGATAGATAGATAGATAGATAGATAGATAGATAGATAGATAGATAGATAGATAGATAGATAGATAGATAGATAGATAGATAGATAGATAGATAGATAGATAGATAGATAGATAGATAGATATGTAAGGCACTATATAGTAGAGAGAGTGTGACAGGGATGTCATGGCTGCCAAAGGTGCACCTACTAAATACTACCTGGAATGTATGAAAACTGTTGTGATGAATTATTTTGTGTTTTAAAATTGTAATTCATTTAGACCACTTTGTAGATATCTGTTTTCACTTTGATATTAAAGTATATTCATCTGATGATCAATTCCAGAAAAGCCAAATTAAATCAAATGTGATTCAGTTTTGTATAACAAATGAAATGTGAAGACTTCCAAGGAGGTCAATAGTACTGTATTTAGAGGCACTGCGCATGTAAAGGTTTCAGAGGCTGTGCATTTAATTATTTTGTTTCAAAACTCTAAAATTCTCGGGTACTATCAATTAGACAAATGCAGTCATTTGACCTATTTAGATTTAAATTAAAGATTTAGATAGATAGATAGATAGATAGATAGATAGATAGATAGATAGATAGATAGATAGATAGATAGATAGATAGATAGATAGATAGATAGATAGATAGATAGATAGATAGATAGATAGATAGATAGATAGCACTTTGTTTTTTTTATAGAAGAAAAGCCAACAAACCCATCTCAAATATACACCAGAATGACTAAAAAGAAGAAAAATAAACAGAAATAAAACTCCAAAATTGGCAGTCCCACTCCCAGTGAGGCACTATAATGGTAGATTATCTTTGGTGTAAAGGAACGATTGTGTTTCTAGACAAAATTCTGCTGAATATTTCTTTGGCTGAAAGTCCTCAGTGTTGGTGTGTCAGAGACAGGATGTGTAGCATTGTCCATAATGGCACTCAGTTTTGTTTTAATTCTCTCCTTTACCATAACTGAGCCTGCCCTTTTAATTAATTTGTTGATTCGGTGGGCCTCTATTAAAGTGATGTTACCAACCCAGCACAATACAGCATGGAAAATCGCACTGGCCATCAGAGTTGTAGACGATGTCAAGGTTAGATAGATAGATAGATAGATAGATAGATAGATAGATAGATAGATAGATAGATAGATAGATAGATAGATAGATAGATAGATAGATAGATAGATAGATAGATAGATAGATCATATAAATGCTTTTTGAATGAGCACTTTTTGTGTAGCCTCCTTAAATTATACTACTGAATATCTTTTGCATCTTATTTGCATAATCAAGACGATAACGCTGGTCCAGACTCTTTAATTGCTATTCATTCATGAAAGTCAGGTAACCTTGGGATTTAGAAATGTTTCCAAAGATCATCCAAAATCATTTTCTTGATTAGCCACCACAGTAGATTCTAAAGCTTTATTCATGTTTAGTTATCACTTCAGCACAGTTTGTTTAGTATTCATAAACTCCTCCTGGTAGAAGCAGACCCACTGTAAGTGTATCAGAATATAATTTGAAAGGTTTGCAGCTTGAGACCAATAGTTTGTTATTCCCCCCCCCCCCCCCCCCCACCCCACTAAAACTTTAAAAAAACAATAAACCACATAGATGATCAGGAAGATGGATGCTTGTTTCTAACCTTGCGTGAAGTTTATTGTTTAAGTGGATTGATGCCCATCTCCCCATCAAACGTGAATAAACTGAAGAATGTACCACCCTGTGTTCCAAATTTGTTTGTCATCCGCTAGCAGACAAGTTATTTTTCTGCTTATCTTCTCTTGCTTCATCCATAATATAAATGTGTTGCTTTCTGGTTGGCAACGCAATACAAACGTGATAGCCCTCCTTAAAATACCACTTTTATAAAAAGAAAATTCTAGCAAGTTTTAAATAATGTATGGATTGTCTCATGCAACTTATGATTGGTGGGACTCTTGTGGGGATTTATGATAGGCATTGTTCATAAGTCAAATGCCTTTGCCTCTGGGTTTTTTTCTTATCATTTTTTATCACAACGGATGGCAGCGTGGGCCTCAGAAACAAATGTACTTAAGAAGTGATGAAAGGCTTTTTATAATTAAATGAAAAATAAAAGTCTTTCCAAGACCATTGTTCAGCAGGAACCTAGTTATTGATGACTTTTTGGAATTAAGTGGCTGTAAGTAGCTGCGAGACACAAGCAGAAATGCCCCGAACATGTTTAAACGGCATGCGCGGCGGAGAGTTCGATCTCTTCATTAACAAATTCCAGTCACATCCTTCCTAATGAAGAAGTCTTCTAATTGCTACACAGAATTGCAGAGCGCTGTAATGGTTTTTTATGTGCAAGTTTTATCATGGCGATATGACAGGAGCCCATGATGCACGATGGCTGGCCAGTTTTATTGCCTGTGACCCCATTTAGCCTAACCTGTTCACTTACTGTACATAAAAGGAAACTTCATTTATGCAGTGTTCCTAATAGAGGCCTAAGCAATAACTAACTACTGTATACTCAGGCAGCAATTTAACAAAAAGCTTTACCAAAAATGCATTTGTGTATTTAATTGATCAGAGACGTGGTAAATATAATTGTAGTATTATTAAGTGGTAATTATAGCAAAAAAGGCAAAAGGTGCCCTAATGTGAATATCTTTCTTTTTCATCTGAAATATGTCCGTGATTACTGTTTCCAATTACCTGGATGTGATTAAAGGAAACACACATAAAAATGGGACTTTGGGCAAGTAGAAATCCAGAGAGTCCATTTTCTCATGATGTGGTGCTGGGCTTTGTTCAGATCAAAAAGTGTCAATGATTTGTTACTTTTTGAGTAAAATGGCTGTCAGTAAATAGGAGACAGGAGAAGAAATGCTGGGGAAAAGTCAACTTCTGAGGCTCAAGAAGTGATGAAAGGCTTTTAATAATTACATGAAAAATAAATGTCTTTCTAAGACCATTGTTCAACTGAGTTATTGATGACTTTTTGGAATTAAGTGGCTGTAAGTAGCTGCGAGACACAAGCGGAAATGCCCCGAACGAAAACGAGAACTAGAACGAAAAATATTGTTTTTCATTTTACAAGAATGAGAACTGAAATTAAAGCAAACAGAGAAACTAAAACTAAATAAAAATAAAAATTTGTGATCTGTAAAATCGCATTTTCATTCAATCCGGCTCAGTCGTGCAGAGGAATTCAGTTACGTTGTGCTGTTCACTATGCAGTGATCTTGTACCTTGGCCTTACTGTAGTCACATAGCACAACTTCCGTAAAGGACGAGTTGAAGCAGTAAGCACATGTGGTTGACGATGGCGAGTTTTGCATAGATCTTTGCGGATAGAAAGGTGAGAAAGTAAGGTGAGAAAGGTGTGGAAATACTTTAATTACAGCGCAAATGATAATAAAAGCAAATGTACTGTGCGAGAAGAAGAAAAGAGTCTCGGAGTTTCAGTACAGGACCAGCTGGATCAGTACTTAGTGGAAGTCCAGCACTTCTCTGGCACCATGACTGCACTTCAGTACAGGGACATGTGGTCAGAGAAAGCAGGCAGAGCCTCACCTGTCATCATGAAAAATAACAAAAACTAATAATGATAACATAAAATAAATTTGTCCACTGGTCTGTGCTATAAATTTGTTTTCTCTATTATTCCAATAATTTTGATCATTTTTATAGTCAAAATCGCTGAATTGGTGCATTTCCTGTTCAAATACAGGGGAGAGATGCGAGGTGCGGCAGCGACGATCCTCACCTCACCTTGGACTGCGCTCTCCTCACATACGGGGTTGATACATGCTGTTGGCGTGTGCCTGTTGCTGTCTCTCAGTATGTCACCAATATAATGTTTGCAGACACGTTTATTATACACCCTGACTTTCCACAGTCTGGCTAATATCTTTCATGATTGTGTGTGACATATTTAGTCTTGCGGATCGGACATAAAACCGCAGTGAAAATGCACAAGGTGAGGCAGACAGTACCGTGTCACCTTGAAGGGGGCACATGTGAGCCCAACTGGCGCTCGTTGCTGCTGTTCTTCTGCACAGAGTCGCCAATAAGTTAGCGATATCAGAAAGTCAAGTGCACTGTGGCGGTCCGTTTATTTATTATTTTTTCCAACTGACCGCCAAAATGGAAGATTAAGATTTTTACAATTAAAGGAAAATAAAGAGGACTTTTACAAGAAAGTGACAGAGATTTTCGTGGAGAAGGATAGGTGCAGGGGCTTCATTTACAAATAAAGGTAAGACAATAAAAGGTTTTCAGTTTTATAAAAAAAATGGCATCAGGCTAAGAAAAACAATCCAATATTTAAAAACAAAATTTTGACCTTAAATAAAATTTTTTTTTATTTTTTTTTGTTATCCTTTTGTTATACAGTCTGTATTAAATTTGATTAAAGCATCAGAATTAAAAGCTTTTAAAAACATCTAAATATTTCAATTAAGCTCAAAATTTAAATCCATTTTTTGATCACCTCTCTATATTTTCATTTGCATTGAATGAGTATGAACTGTGAAATTGCAACAGCAAATTTAGAACACATGGAGGGTGAGGAGCAAATGTGCTCTCTCCGCTCTCTCTTGTCGCTAGAAATATAACATTTTAGCCAAATATGTGCCTTAACTGTGCATATAAAGAATGTTAATGGGATATGTAACATAACCAGTAGTCAATGTGCCAATTGAATAGTGAATAAGCTATTCTTTGGGATTCATATACAGTAAAACCTCGGTTTGCGAGTAACTTGGTTTACGAGTGTTTTGCAAGACGAGCTAAAATTTTTAATAAATTTTGACTTGATAAACGAGCGAGGTCTTGCAATACGAGTAGTATGTATACACTTTGTCTACTGAGCATCATATGATCACAACTGAGCTGACGGTTCTTCTCTCTCTCTCTCTTGCTGCAGGATTGTGGGCAATCATCTTCTATTCTCTGTCTGAGTCGGCGTGCCTCACTTATATAGTCAACATCCGTACGAGCGTATACTGTTTACTACAGCATTGTGACTGCGTGTGTGTGCGTGCAAGTGTGTGTGTGTGTGTGTGCGTGTGTCCTGTGACGTGCGAGTCCCCGTCTTGCACCCCAAAACACGAAGCTGAGTCTCAGTACTTTAGCAACACCAGCTTTATTCAGCTTGAAACAGCAACAGCACGGTTGTTTATTGTAGCAGGATCTGCCACTCTCCTATACACAGACACAGCAGTCAGGCAGGGCAGTGGCCAAGTAATACTGTGCCCTGCATTTTATAATGTTCCTTGTTCCTTGTATCACCCATCGACGGCAGGCGCTTATAGCATGTCTGCGATCTTTTCGGATTCGCTTTTATGGCGAACTGCTACAGCGCTGGGAGACTGTGATTGCTTTGGGACGCTCTTCCGCGTGTCGTCCCGTTGGGTGGAATCCCACAAGAGTTTAGAAACTCACTCACACCAGCCATGATTCTTTTCAAAGGTAAAGTGCAGGTTAATTTGTTTTACGTATTTTTACTTTATATTTTGTATTAATCATTTTTATATGAATAGTTTTGGGTTGTGGAACGAATCATCTGAGTTTCCATCATTTCTTATGGGGAAATTCACTTTGATATACGAGTGCTTTGGACTGCGAGCACGTTTCCGGAACGAATTATGCTCGCAAACTGAGGTTCCACTGTATTTGTAACTCTGACTCTGAAGGAGTCAGTGCCTCACCAGTCATGAACCTCACCGCACATCACTGCACTTCAGTACTGGCAGCTGAAATCGTCAACATACAGTCTGCTGGCGCCAGTGGCTGAGGAACTTGCCTGCGTACCTACATCACAGGTGCTCGTCAAGTGAATATTTTCACTGTGTGCTTGTTTAAAGCTTAACAGTAACATGTTTACACGGACTGGTTTCTTGGGTTGAAACA
This sequence comes from Erpetoichthys calabaricus, assembly GCF_900747795.2. Classification (NCBI taxonomy): domain Eukaryota; kingdom Metazoa; phylum Chordata; class Cladistia; order Polypteriformes; family Polypteridae; genus Erpetoichthys; species Erpetoichthys calabaricus. The sequence goes on from NC_041397.2 coordinate 16,697,412, forward strand.
TTTGATCTTGCCAACTACACTCATTAGGCCACTTAATCTGTTTGATCAATGATAGTTAATCTGTGTTTAACGGCATTATGAACTGTGAGTGTATTTTGTTGACTGAAACATACTGAAACATTGAAATATGTGTAGGCCACCATTTGTGGTTTTGAAACAGGAAAAAAAAACAAAAATTGTACTAATATTATGTAAAAAAAGGCAGAACAAAATAAAATAAAAACTACAATTTTAAACACAGAACTAATAAAAAATAAAAATTGTGGACTCCACTGAAAACAAAAAATAAAAATAAAAATAATTTTTTTAAAATACCAGTAATGGTGCACTGCACAAAAACGTGTAGTGAATATATTTGACTTATAGTATTCATCCTCTTTCTCTGCACGTTTATCATTCGTTTGCTCAGAGGTTGATGCGCTTGCTGCTTCCTCAGCAGCTCTTCTTTTCTCCACCCTAGTGGCCCGCTTCTTCTTTTCTTTCATCTGTATCTTTTTACGTGAAAACTGATTAAGTTAGAGTTTGTGTTGCAATTACTTAGTAAGTTTTTCTTAATTTTTCACTTAAGCTGGCACTTAAGTCTTCAATCTGCCTCAAGAGTGATTTAAGATATGAAGAGGTAGGGGAAGTGACGGCGAAGGTGGTAGGAATGAGAATGGCGCCCGTACACAGTCGCCCTGCTGATCGCTGCCGAGTGTTGATTCTACAATAAAATAAAATTAATATAAAAAGAGATATAAAAATAATCACCCGGAAAAACACTTGTTAATGTTTTAATATGAATGGCATATCAAGATCTCCTTTGTTTCCACGGAAGATGTACTACATTACCTTTCTTGGATACATCCTTCTTTCAACAGTAATTCGGCTGGTGGAAGACCGTATGGTGCTAACGGTTGGAGATATTCTACGGGATATTGTAAGTTGATGTTTTCATCTTCTGCACGATTGCCATCAACTGTTTCAGCGTGGTTTATTGATACGCATTTAACCAATCTGCAATGTAACCGGTCGACAATTTTGCGTTGATTTGTTTGACTTCATTGTTTATCTGTGCTAGGACTGCACATGTACTTCTGTTGATAACCCTTCGGAATGAAATTTGTCAATAAGATTTGGACATAATATGTCTTCTTTAATTTAAAGAACTTAAAGTGAGGAAAATGTAAAAAATTATAAGAACTCAGAGAGCAAGAACTGTGTCTGTCAACAGCATTCACACGAATGAGAGGTGAGAGGATCGTGGGCGTGATTGAATATGGTTGAGAGAGACGCTTCATGTCCAATATAACGAAGCTCAAGAGTTCTGGCCAGGAAAAATGGGATCAACTGCATAAATTCAAGTGCTTAAAGTTTGTTGAGAGCTACCCAAGGAGACACAAGGCTGCAAAGGGAGCCCCTGCAAAGTACTGGATTAAGGGTTTGAATACGTCTATGAAAGAGAAATTTCAGTTTTTATAAATCTGACAAAGAGAGAGCGCGACAGGGCTGTCATGGCTGCCAAAGGTGCACCTACTAAATACTACCTGGAGGGTATGAAAACTGTTATGATGAATTATTTTGTGTTTTAAATTTGTAATTCATTTAGACCACTTTGTAGATATCTGTTTTCACTTTGACATTAAAGTATATTCATCTGATGATCAATTCCAAAAAAGCCAAATTAAATCAAATGTGATTCAATTTTGTATAACAAATGAAATGTGAAGACTTCCAAGGAGGTCAATAGTATTTAGAGGCACTGCGCATGTAAAGGTTTCAGAGGCTGTGCATTTAATTATTTTGTTTCAAAACTCTAAAATTCTCTGCCTCTATCAATTAGACAAATGCAGTCTCTTTGTCATTTATACAAACAGCACCTCACTGGGAAGAAATGGAAGAAGCTGTATAGCAGGCAGTGACGCAATGTCGAAGGTGATGGAGTGGCTAACTAATTAAGAAAATAAAATTATAATCTGTTTGTTCACCAATCATGCAAAATTACAGCTTTTGTCTAAGTGTACCTCTTTGTGTTTCATTGTGGGTTGTGTTTAGCCATGTTGAATTTCCAAAGGGGGCTTTTACCCCATTTATTTTCGTCCATCCTCTTCCACCTCTCAAAAGGAGCTTTTAAACCTCCAAAACACCCTTTTCAGTGAGCTTTACAATTGTGTTCATCACAAAAGGAATGAAGTTTAGCATTAATTTTGCAACACTACACGCAAAAGAAAACACGTCTGCCTATTAATTTTGTGATATTTTAGATAACCTACGGTGGGAGATTTGTGCCGCCAGACAAGGAAAGACAAGGAAATTAATTGATGACGTTACATTTTTTTATCATAGCAAAGCCTTACATTTATACAAAAACTTCAATAGTATTGTATACCTGTATATTATTACTAAGTGTACTGGAATCGAGTCATGATAAAACAGAATGAAATGTAATTTTTAGCTTTAATATCTTTAATGGGTGGCCAGGTGGAAAGGCCCTCCTGACCAGAATGGTGGATTTTGTGTTCTTGAGAAACTTCCATAAAATAAATGGACAGGGGAAGAATGGATATGCTCCCCCATGCTACCAGATGACAGCTTCCTGTGGCTGTAAAACCATTCTGTATACCAACAGGGCAACCTGGGTATTGTGGCCCAGACATGGGTGCTTCCTGTCCTGATTCAGCAGCAGACAGATAACTCAGTTTATGAGACGTGCAGAAGACAAAACAAATCAAATAAAATAGAAGTAAAGTCACCCAAACCCAGAAGAAAGGGAAGAATCAAAATCAAAAATCAGGCAAGAAGTCAAAACACGAATATCACTAGCAAAAAGAGAGTTACTTTTTGTGTTTAAAGGATTTATGCACAGATAGAATAAAGCTTGGTGCCAACACTGGCATTTTATCATGTCGTGCCAATGAACTCAAGGTCACAACCCTGGTAACTGCACCCCAAGAAACACAGGATGCGATCCTAATGATGGTTATGCAAACTGTCATCTAATATAGAAAAGGCCATCCATCCATCCATTTTCCAACCCGCTGAATCCGAACACAGGGTCACGGGGGTCTGTTGGAGCCAATCCCAGCCAACACAGGGCACAAGGCAGGAACCAATCCCGGGCAGGGTGCCAACCCACCGCAGGACACACACAAACACACCCACACACCAAGCACACACTAGGGCCAATTTAGAATCGCCAATCCACCTAACCTGCATGTCTTTGGACTGTGGGAGGAAACCGGAGCGCCCGGAGGAAACCCACGCAGACACGGGGAGAACATGCAAACTCCACGCAGGGAGGACCCGGGAAGCGAACCCGGGTCCCCAGATCACCCAACTGCGAGGCAGCAGCGCTATCCACTGCGCCACCGTGCCGCCCTAGAAAAGGCCAGAAGAGCCTAAAATTCAGCCATGATCATGGCACTGCCAGGGGGCACTGCTCACAATAAGCATCTCTATCCGGACTGGGTTCTGTCTGACCTGGAGGCACTTCCTCCATGGGTGGTCACACCTATGGAAGTGCTCCCCAGCTCCAACATGAAAGGAGCCACCTCCCTTCACTCAGGGTTTTGGTTGGAATTTGGACAAGCTGGAAGAGTGGAGCGTAAAAGAAGTGAAAGAAGAGGAAGACAAAAAGAAAAAAGATTCTAAAGAGAAGGACAGAGTTTATGTTGTTTTGTAACATATCTGAGTGCAAGGGAATCCCTGTGACAGGTATTTGTGCAAAAATAGACTGTTATTAACAATTAGACGCGTGTGAGGAGTTGTGTCTGAGGGGTCTGGGGGATAGAATTTCCCCCTGATGGCTACAAAACCTAATATCCTATTCATCTTCTAGGGCTTGTCTACAATTTCTAGGTGTAGCTGGTGATGAGTCCACTATAACTCCTAAGTTTCAGATCCCCATTCTGTATTTAAATTAAACATTTTTCCTTCCAACATGAAATACCTTATATTTATCTCTCTGTATGTATATATATATATATATATATATATATATATATATATATATATATATATATATATATATATATATATATATATAATCCAACGTCTGCCTGTCTGTCTGTCAGCTTTTCATGAGAGAACTACTTAATGGATTTAGATTGAGATTTTTTCTATGATTTGCTTGAACATTTTGGTTGATTTTGCAACTTCTCTCATTGCACTAAGTATCATAGTTCGGTTGCCGCACCAATTTATTCGTGTGAATCTGAGAGAGAGGCTGCGGGCCAAGCGGATAGGGAGGCGGAACCACAGGTGTAGGGTGCTGGGCAGTGCCCTTCTCACTCACACGCCAGCCTACGTTCGAGTCGCTCTACCTCTCACCACATGTTGGAGCACACCTTGCCTCCGCTTAGCTAGCGATATCTATTTGTTCAGCAGACATTATCATCTACAGATTGTTAAGGAGTAACGCTTCATGTTTTTGAGAGAGAAATCAGAGCTACGTGTGTTTTAGAGGGTAGCTACTGATTGGCAGAGATATCATGGTCATGTGCTCTTCTCCCCACGCGGGGGACGCTCTCAGAGACGAACACGATCAGATACAGTGGCAACGTTTTTCGTTGGAGTGTACCCACCTTCCACTTGGCCAGAGATACCTTGCCAACTTTTTACATTTTTGGCAAAGAGATCACAGCTTCTTTCTGATAGCAAAACCAAAAATATTGTATATCAAGAGGCCCTCTTATATGAAAGTTATCAATATAAATTCTTCTCAATACAAATTATTACTTCTTTAAAAAAAAATTTATTGATTTTTAAAGTTTGTCCTGTTTTATTACTATGTGGGAAGAGCTGCGGGGGACAGCTAGTTTTATATTAAATTTCATCTGCCACAAATGTGCCCAAGCCGGTCCCTCTGTAATGATTCAATGGATTCCAGATTATCTGCCAATTCACCTATCTTGGTATCATCTGCAAACTTAACCAGCTTGTTATTTATACTCCTATCCAGATCATTTGTATAATATATGAATTTATTTACATTAAATTCCATGTACGACAAATCTGCCCAAGCCCAAATGTACCGTCAGAGTCTATAAGCTTTATTAGAACCCCTATGCAAAGATGGTGTCTTTTTCTCACAAGGAACAGATCAGTAACATCTTTGACTCCCTAGACAAACAATTTCTTCATATTAGAAAGCCTGGAGCAGCCTCTCGGGTAGGGTTGCCAGATTAGAAAATTAGAAATATGGGACACTCTTAAAATCTCTCTCTATATTACTATATATATAAATTTATACATGCCCACTACACACCCAGACCAATCTATAATAATAAAAGGCAAAGCCCTCACTGACTGACTCACTCACTGACTGACTGACTGACTGACTCATCACTAATTCTCCAACTTCCCGTGTAGGTGGAAGGCTGAAATTTGGCAGGCTCATTCCTTACAGCTTACTTACAAAAGTTAGGCAGGTTTCATTTCGAAATTCAAAGCGTAATGGTCATAACTGGAACATATTTTTTGTCCATACACTGTAATGGAGGAGGCGGAGTCACGTATCGCGTCATCACGCCTCCTACGTAATCACGTCAACTAAAAACAAGGAAGAGATTTACAGCACGAGTCACACGCGGGAACGAAGGTAAATGACGTTAATTTTTGACTGTCTTTTAATACTGTGTAAGCATACATATTAACACATGTGCAATTAAACGTGTGCATTTACGGGGTGATTTCTCAGGCTTAAAAGCTCGCCTTTTACTAAAAAGGTAAATGCAAAACTATTTTCAATCAGTTTATTGAAACGCTCCCGTTAAGGATTGCAATAACATTTTCGCGAGATAAAAGAACGAAGTAGGGGGAAATGGAGGAACAGCCGGAAACAGCGAAGAGCAAAAAATTAATTAAACAATTGAGAACGGAGCGAGTGAAGCATACAAGCATGTTCATAAGGGAAACAAAGCACGGTGTAAAACGTAAGTTTAAATTAAGTTTATAGAAACGCTCCCGCTGCGGATTGCAATAACATATTCGCGAGATAAAAGTTTAATAAGAAGACACGAGGTATAAACGAACCACACGCCGTGGCGCAACGTTAAGGGCAACAGTTTCAACCATTCTATGATCTGCTTCTCGCAACTGAAAGACGGCACATGGCGGATGTTAGCCGACTTGCTGACCGCAACGTTAGGGGCTTCAACTATGGCGCTGACGCCACATCTCAGTGCCAACACTTTGCAGACTCTACTTAAAAGACACGCCCTCCTCACTGGACAGTTAAAAAGACCAATCAAACTAACGATGACATCAAGTATTACCCAATCAAAAGTAGGAAAGGAGGCATCTTCATAAAATGCGTGTGGGATGATTTGCATGACACGCTGCTTTAAAAAAAAAATGATAAAAAAAATACGGGATAAATCCCGTCCAGTATTGATTCAAAACGGGACGCGCAATTTCATTCTCAAACGCGGCGCGATTCCGTATTTTAAAGGACGGGTGGCAACCCTACAGTGCCAGGTAACCACCCATACAATCAGATTGTGATTCAGACTAGGAATGCAATGAATGTAATTACCCCGATCTACATACAAGGCGAAAGTCTTGCAACATTCAAAGATGATGGTTTGGGATAATTAGTACTTATTAAGTACACCATGGCACATAAAAGAGCTTATGAAGCCTTGAACCGAAAAAAGCAAGATCTCAGAGATCGTAAAAAAAAAAAAGGAGGTAATGTCGTTTTACTCGCTGTACATTTTACTCAAACATTACCAGTTATTCCACGAGGGAGACCAGCAGATGAACTCAACGCGTGTTTAAAATCCATGCTTCTCCCACGCTCGGTTATATGTCGCGTGTTCTCGGGTAGGTACAACAAAAAATGTATACATTTAAGCATGTAATGGGCAAACAAAAAATGAGGTATACCCGAAGGCACTGCAGTAGTACTCAATGTAACTTTACTTCTTAAATGTTAATGTTTTACTGTTTAATAATTTATACGCTTCTTATATATTGTTCAAATTCTTTTATCAAAATACCAGTGACAGCGCAATGCACGATAACATGGAGTGAATACACCATACGCATCTGCCCACGGCCGCCCTGGTATGCGCAGATAGGAGTTGATTCTAAAATAAAATAAACATAAAAAGAGTAATACAATCATCACCCATAAAGCGGATAGCAGACGTGACGTATTATATGTGTACCAGATTTCAAGTCAATAGGTGAAACGGTTTGCAAGCTACAGGTGATTTAAAATCCTGGACAGACCAACGAAAAGCCACGGTAGCAAATTATAGAAGAAGATTTTACTGTTTAATAAATTATATTTATATGAAATGTGCTTCTTATATGCTACTTCATATTCTCATATGATAATGATGTTAATGTTGTTTATATTGTTTTCTATGTTATTGTAAGTGCATCTATGTGTGTATATGTATGTATGTATGTATGTATGTGTATATATATATATATATATATATATATATATATATATATATATATATATATATATATAAAATATATATATAAACAATATATGTGTATATGTATATATAATATATCTGTATATGTGTGTATATGTGTATATGTATATATATATGACAGCAACACTCATAACAATGACAACACAATTACATGGACAATCATGTTACGTTATTTTTAAAATGTTTCCTTTACTTTTTCATAACCTCTTTAACACACTACTTCTCCGCTGCGAAGCGCGGGTATTTTGCTAGTATATTATATACAGTCATATGAAAAAGTTTGGGAACCCCTCTCAGCCTGCATAATAATTGGCTCTACTTTCAACAAAAAAGATAACAGTGGTATGTCTTTCATTTCCTAGGAACATCTGAGTACTGCGGTGTTCTCTGAACAAAGATTTTTAGTGACGCAGTATTTAGTTGTATGAAATTAAATCAAATGTGAAAAACTGGCTGTGCAAAAACGTGGGTCCCCTTGTAATTTTGCTGATTTGAATGCCTGTCACTGCTCAATGCTGATTACTTGTAACACCAAATTAGTTGGATTAGCTCGTTAAGCCTTGAACTTCATAGATAGGTGTGTCCAATCATGAGATATAAAGGTATTTAAGGTGGTCAATTGCAAGTTGTGCTTCCCTTTGACTCACCTCTGAAGAGTGACAGCATGGGATCCTCAAAGCAACTCTCAAAAGATCTGAAAACAAAGATTGTTCAGTCTCCTGGTTTAGGGGAAGGCTACAAAAAAGCTCTCTCAGAGGTTTAAACTGTCAGTTTCAACGGTAAGGAATGGAATCAGGAAATGGAAGGCCACAGGCACAGTTGCTGTTAAACCCAGCAGGTCTGGCAGGCCAAGAAAAATACAGGAGCGGCATATGCGCAGGATTGTGAGAATGGTTACAGACAACCCACAGATCACCTCCACAGACCTGCAAGAACATCTTGCTGCAGATGGCGTATCTGTACATCATTCTACAATTCAGCGCAATTTGCACTAAGAACATCTGGCAGGGTGATGAGAAAGAAGCCCTTTCTGCACTCACGCCACAAACAGAGTCGCTTATTGTATGCCAATGCTCATTTAGACAAGCCAGATTCATTTTGGAACAAAGTGCTTTGGACTGATGAGACAGAAATTGAGTTATTTGGTCATAACAAAAAGCGCTTTGCATGGCAGAAGAAGAACACCGCATTCCAAGAAAAACACCTGCTACCTACTGTCAAATTTGGTGGAGGTTCCATCATGCTGTGTGGCTGTGTGACTAGTTCAGGGACTGGGGCCCTTGTTAAAGTCGAGGGTCAGATGAATTCAACCCAATATCAACAAATTCTTCAGGATAATGTTCAATCATCAGTCACAAAGTTGAAGTTACACAGGGGTTGGATATTCCAACAAGAGAATGACCCAAAACACAGTTCGAAATTTACAAAGGCATTCATGCAGAGGGAGAAGTACAATGTTCTGGAATGGCCGTCACAGTCCCCTGACTTGAATATCATCGAAAATCTATGGGATGATTTGAAGCAGACTGTCCATGCTTGGCAGCCATCAAATTAAACTGAACTGGAGAGATTTTGTATGGAAGAATGGTTAACAATACCTCCTTCCTGAATCCAGACACTCATCAAAGGCTATAGGAGAACAGCGTCTAGAGGCCTTTTATATTTGCAAAAGGAGGCTCAACTAAGTATTGATGTCATATCTCTGTTGTGGTGCCCAAATTTGTGAACCTATCTAATTTAGTTATGATGCATATTGCATATTTTCTGTTAATCCAATGAATGTAATGTCACTGCTGAAATACTACTGTTTCCATAAGGCATGTCATATATTAAAAGGAAGTTGCTACTTTGAAAGCTCAGCCAATGATAAACAAAAATCCAAAGAATTAAGAGGGGTTCACAAACTTTTTCATATGACTGTAAAAGTAGAGACATAAGTTAAAAACATAAAGCAAGGATTTTAACGGGTTATGAGGAAAACAAAAGTAAAATCATTTGAAAATTATTTATTGAAAGTGCAATTACATACACCACAGTGTGCTTCTGTTAGTATCTTGGGATGGATGGATGGATTAGTATTTAAGTTAGAAAAAAGTGGGCTTTGGCAAGTGGTAAAAAACACACTTTGTTGACAGTCACTGTATGTAGCAATGCTGATACAGAACTGCACAGCAGCGCAGCTAGAGAGCAAAACAGTAAGAGTGTCGCTGTTCTCAGCCAACCATAGCCATTGAACAAGTTGCAAACAGGCAGCAAACACTCGTTTCCTCATTACATTTGGGTTATTTTCATCAAGAGAATCTGAGAAAAGAAAGTATAATTACTAACTAAGTACCGTAAAAAGGTAGTAAAAATATATTATTTTTCTGAAAATTGAAAATTAACTAAATACGGGACATTTGGGTGTCCCTGTAAGGTCAGTATGGGACAGGGGACAAAATTGTCAAATATGGGACATGTCCTGTATATAACAATAACAACAACATTTATTTATATAGCACATTTTCATACAAAAAGTAGCTCAAGGTGCTTTACATAGTGAAGAAAAGAAAAATAAAAGACAAAATAAGAAATTAAAATAAGACAACATTAGTTAACATAAAAAAAAGAGTAAGGTCCGATGGCCAGGGGGGACAGAAAAAAAAAAAACTCCAGACGGCTGGAGAAAAAAATAAAATCTCCAGGGGTTCCAGGCCACGAGACCGCCCAGTCCCCTCTGGGCATTCTACCTAACATAAATGAAATAGTCCTTTTTGTAGTTAGGGTTCTCACGGAGTCACTTGATGCTGATGGTCATACAGACTTCTGGCTTTTAATCCATCACTGTTGAAACATCACGGTGCTTTGAGTAGATGGTGGTGGAGCAACCAAAAGGACACCGGAAAAGGAAACAGAAGAGAGAGTAGGGGTTAGTACAGATTTTAGAGCCACCATGAATAGTTATTATAATGAATTGGATATACAGAGTATCAGGATTTTAATTACAGTGAAGTTATGAGAAGGCCATGTTAAAATAATGTGTTTTCAGCAGTTTTTTAAAGTGTTCCTTTTCCAGATTTTAGGTGCATAACAGCAGAAGGCCGCCTCACCACTTCTTTCAAGTTTTGCTCTTGGAATTCTAAGGAGACACTCATTTGAGGATCTGAGGTTACAATTTGGAATATAAGATGTCAGACATTCCGATATATAAAATGGAGCGAGATTATTTAAGGCTTTATAAACCATAAGCAGAATTTTAAAGTCAATCCTGAATGACACAGGTAACCGGTGTAGTGACATCAAAACTGGAGAGATGTGCTCGGATTTTCTTTTCCTGATTAAGATTCTAGCAGCTGCATTCTGCACTCGTTGCAAATGATTTATGTCTTTTTTGGGTATTCCTGAGAGGATTGCGTTACAGTAATCTAGTCGACTGAAAACAAACACGTGAACTAATTTCTCAGCATCTTTCAATGATATAAGAGGTCTAACTTTTGCTGTTTCTTAAGTGAAAAAATGCTGTCCTAGTGATCTGATTAATATGCGATTTAAAATTCAGATTACAGTCAACAGTTACCCTAGGCTTTTTACCGCCATCTTGACTTTTAATCCTAATGCATCCAGTTTGTTTCTAATAGCCTCATTGTATCCATTATTGCCAATCACTAAGATTTCAGTTTTCTCTTTATTTAGCTTGAGAAAGTTACTATTCATCCATTCTGAAATAAAAGTCAGACATTGTGTTAGTGAATCAAGAGAATCAGGGTCATCAGGTGCTATTGATAAATACAGCTGTGTGTCATCAGCATAGCTGTGGTAGTTCACGTTGTGCCCTGAGATAATGTGACCTAATGGAAGCATGTAGATTGAGAAGAGCAGCGGACCCAGGATAGAGCCTTGTGGAACACCATATAGGATATCATGTGTTTTTGAAGTATAATTACCACAACTAACAAAGAATTTTCCCCCTGCTAGGTAAGATTCAATCCAATTTAACACACTGCCAGAGAGGCCCACCCATTGACTAAGGCGATTTCTAACAATATTATGATCAATGGTGTCTAATGCGGCACTCAGATCTAAGAGGATGAGAACAGATAAATGGCCTGCAGATCATTTAGCACTTTAACGAGTGCAGTTTCTGTGCTGTGATTTGTTCTAAAACATGACTGAAATTTATCAAGAATAGCATGTTTATTTATAAGGGACGTCTGGCAATTCTCAGGTGAAATTATTTTCTCCACCAAGAAAATAGGGAAATAGTTCCTTATTTTAACTTATCTCCCTTTGCTTCCAATCATGCTTTGTGTGTGTCCATTCAGAAGAGAAGAGAAAAGAGCAAGCTCTCAGGCTCTGTGAGTCACATTTTAAAGTCAGACTAAATTAGGAAAAGGAGGAGAAGACCCTGGATGGGACACATTCATTCGAATTTACAATATCGCCATCATCCTGAAGATTCGTTCAAGGTGTGCCACTTCTCAAGTCCTCTTTCTCTTGCCATTTGCTCGTGACTCAGAACAAAGAAAGTGGAGGACCATGAGGGAGCTCTTCATCCCAATATCTCTGTGACCTTGAACTTAAGTGTAATGTTTGAATGAGAGGTAAAAGCCCCTCTGGGCAGGACTTTAGAAATCACAAATGAGGAACGTTACCACTTTGCAACCTAGGAGCATGGAGCCCCCCATTCCAAAGTCATAAATCATGTCACAAGGTTAAAGCATGCCAGCTGCCGTGTAAACAAGGAAGAGCAGCGTCTCTGTGTTAAACCAACTCATTAATTTGTGTAATGTGTAAGTAATAGTGCGAACAAGCTCAGCATCCATAATCAATATGGGAAAGGAAGATTAAATGTCATGGACATGCGGGCTTTCTATTTGCCTTAATGTTTTTAGACATGCATAGTGGCGTTTGAAAGCCATTTGTTATGATATTTTTAATTTGAGGGAGCTCATAGAAATGGAATAATCAAGCATTATTTTATTACAACAGGATTCTTGCAGTAAGAAATTGTTAATAATCCGCTACAGTAGCATAGAGCTAAAAAGAGGTCAGAGAGATGGGGTGGCTAGAAGAAAGGGTTATGGCCTCCTTCCAAAACTTTTGGATTGGTAGTACTACACGTGGCACACAGCATGCCTTCTTTGGCACTACATGATTCATAAAGTAGCAGTTCACTAGGAGACCAACATTCTCCTCTCTGATAAGGCAGAAGGAGAAGGAGAGGAAACCATTTGCGTCTATTGTCCCCAGGTCTGTAGCTACAATATTGGCCTCATCTAAGGATGTAGAGATGATCTTGACAGGTGTCATTCTCATTTAAATTTAATCACGAATAAAGAAGATTTAAGGGTGGCATTGTGGTGTTTTGGCTAGTGCTATTGGACTAATCAGCTCCAAAATCTTGGTTCTCTCAGTATCGGATATTTCATCAGACTGACCGGCCCAACAATAACTCGGCTGAAGAATGGGCAGTAGGGGGAAGTGGCTTGTTGGTCGAGGTCTCCAGGCTCGTTTCTGACTCCTTTTATACAATCTGGCTGTGGTTCTACAATTAGCTGATGGGCAGATATTGTTGTTGTTCATTTATGTTAATTCATTTCTACTTTGTGTTTGATGTATTTGAACAAATATGTATCTTCATATGTGATAGTTTTGTATTTAGCGAGTGGTGTCATCTATTCCTGAATCTTGCTTGGCGGGTTGTCGTGGTGCTCTGCGCCTGCAGTTGGTGAGGACCGCTATGCAAGAACAAAGTAGTTGGTACTGTTGTGCTGTATTTCTGAGGTGGCCATGATAACCCTCAGTGTCCATTAGGGGTTATCTTCGGGCCATTCCAATCAGTCCAGTTTATCTCTACTTTTCTGGTGGCATGACCAACTTTAACTGTTTCTAATATTAAGTGTCTTTGTGACCCACCTAGGGACAGAGGACCCCCTCTGTGAATTGAGAGTGATTGTTAGAGCAGCAACCCACTCACAACCCACTGCTGTTTTAAACAATATCAACTCGTGACCTACCAGTGGCTGCCCATGGTCCAATCTTGGAGAAGGCCCCAGTGGTTAAGAAACACTGCTTTAGTGAGTAGCAAGGTGCGCTTAGTGGGGTGAACTTCTGATTTTTTTGTCAGGAAGGAGGCAGTCGCTGGGGAGGAGTGGTGGTGAGCTTAACGCTTTGAACATGAGGTACAAGTTAACTCGTATCTCATTGATCCTGTCAAAACGCAACATACGGGAAAACTCGCATTTCGGTATACAGTCACTCTCTGCGTCTCAGTGGCCTACTGTAGTGCTGACATTTAGTGGATAGCCATAGAACTTTTACTTATTTATTTTATTTTATTTAAAATTTTTTTTGTGGCAACAGTTTTTAGAAGATAGTGTTATAAATTGGTAAGTTCATAGTTATGTCATCGTGAGAACTGTATAAACATGCTGATGTTTTAAAACAGCTAGATTTATTGCAAGATGAATATTTTGATGATAATGATAGTGATCAATATAGTGACAATTAATTGGATGATGTAGAACCTGTAGGCTCTGGCACTAATTGGGGATGGCTGCCCTGAAGTGATTTCTTCATCACAAGGCGTCCGACTTATCACGACTGTGAGGACAGCACTACATGGATAGTCTTCTGCCCACTGAGCGCAAACAGTCACCAAGTACCAAATGTGCTGTGTGAAACAAGCATGGACAACACAAAGAAATATGTCATATTTGGCGCTGTGATAAACCCAGTGAGCCCCAAACCCTAACACAAACACTCTTGTACAGTCCCGGGTTCAGATAATCAAAGGATTTTATTTTAAATATCTCCAAATGTGACACAAACATAAACACAGGTCTTCCTCTCCACAATTCTTTCTTTCTGCCCTCCTCCACTCAAGCGTTGCTCCACTACCTCCCAGCTCCGACTTGCTTTTATTACAGACCCGGGAGTACTTCCAATGCCAGGGCGACTGCCTGATGAAAGCACTTCCGGGTCGCACGGAAGTCCATAATGGGTAGCTTGTCTCTCTACAGCACCTACCTGTTGCACCCATTGACCCTAGCAGTGCTGCTCTTCCGGACTACATATCCCAGAATGCCCTCCTGGCTTCTTACAGTATGCCAACTACCAGGGCTGCTGCCATCTAGTGTATTGGGGGAATAAAAAACCTCCAGCAACCTCTTCTCTTTTTAATGGGCGGTCCGTCCACCCTTTCCGGTCCTTCCTGTCAGGTCTGCTCCCTCTCCTGGCCTAGATGCCCGTCCAGCCAGTGTGGCATCTACAAGGCTCATGTGCACTTGTGAGGTGCCATACTTTAAGTTCTCTTATTCCAATGGAGACTCTTAGTCATGTGCTGGTGAACATAAAGAAATCTGCAGTTTCTTTACATTTTTGACAGTTACTTTTGCTTTCTAAGACGTTTCTTTTCATTTTTTTTTACAAGTTTTAGTAGAGTTCATTATTTATCACTGGCTGTGTAACCTGGTGCTGTAAAAAGCCTGGGCTCCTAGAAACTATTGAATCATCAGAAAAGAAATTGAAATGCAAAATTGGCAGTTTCATTTTGCAGACGTGCTCATCCTCCTTGTCTATCAGTGGCTAAGCGAGTTTCTCTCTTCTCAGAAGTTTCGTTTTGCTGATGTGCTCCCCTTGCCTGTGTACTAGCAGCAAAGCAAGTTTGTCTCCGACTTGTTAACTTGGGGCCGCCTTGCCAGCTCTTTAAGCTTCATGCTGTAGCCTCGCACTTCCGGGCCGGACAGATATACACACACGAAAACTGGTAAGAAGTGGTCCAGCACTCAATTTGTTAAGATACTTGGTGTTTGTTCTTTTTGTTCTAAATATTTGATTTGTTTTCTTTTTGTGTTTTTCTTGAAAGAAACCTGTTTCTTTTGGATTATTTTACTGTAGAAGACTAGAAGTGCAAAACTGTGCAAATGCTTGTAAATAGTCCTTTATTCTCCACCTCTTTTTTAAAATTCCTTATTTTAGCTGTCATTACTGAACTGTGCATATTGATTTTATTGATTTTCATGACAAATGTTTTTGAAAATTGTTCTTTTCATTTTTTTTTTGTATTTGTAATAAAGTACTGTTAGTTTGCACCATTTTCAAATAAATGTTGTGGAAGACAGGCGGCACCAATGACTGGTGAGGACACCTTCATACTGGAAGGACCGGGGGAGAGAGTGTGCTCAGGGCATTATGTCCCCCAGAGATCCAGATAGCAGCCCCCCTTGCGTTGCACCAATGCCTCGGATTCTCACAGGGCTCCATGGGAATTGGAGTCTGGCACAGCCCTGTTGGGTTCTGTGGGCACTGCCAGGAGGTGCTGTAGGGACTGTGGAGCCTTACTTTGTCGGGCTTCTGTCGGACCACTGGAAATACTCTCAGGAGCAGCATAAAAAGAAGCCCACTGCCTTCACTCAGGGAACCAGAGTCGAGAAGGAGAGAGACAAAGCTTGCCAGAGGAGTAGTGGAGGCAGAAGGAGAAACAGAAGAAGAGATGTGCTGTATTGGTGCTTTAACTGTGCTTCTGTACTGTGCTGCATCAGTGGGAAACTAACTGAGAAGAGTTTCCCACAGCCAAATAAAAACATATGGTGTTCTGGACTTCTGCCTGGTGTCTGTCTGTGTCGGGTTTGGGGAGCTGGTGCATCCCTTGATGGCCACACTGTATATGTGACTCAACCACTACCAGTTTATGAACTACTAAATGCTCTGAGTCCCTGGTCATGCTAAGGTTCAAGAAGTGTGGGACATCACAGAATGCACTGTCTCTGTGCATTCTAATTAAAAATAATACCAAACTTAGGTTTGTAACTTCGATATTGACTCCAAAACTGAGAAATACAAAATGGCTTAATTAGGCTGGTAGTCCACTTAACATCGAGCTGGTTGGAACAAAAACCTGCAGCCACAGGGGGTCCCTGAGACTGAATTTTAGAACAAGTGATCTGCAGTATGTCATTCATAATTAAAGTTTGGTTCATGCCCGACTCCCTTGAAGTCGAGTTGTGCTTCTGACCCCAATAATCCTTTAATGGAATCTAGCAGATGAATGGCTTAGAAGTTTTCAGTAGGCGATAAATATTTACAATGAGTACATGGCATCTCTCTGATAGTTTAAGAAGACTGTTTGGTGAATTTCTGACTAAATAGTATTAGCCTAGTGTGAATGTGAATTTCCCCTTGGGATTAATAAAGTATCTATCTATCTATCTATCTATCTATCTATCTATCTATCTATCTATCTATCTATCTATCTATCTATCTATCTATCTATCTATCTATCTATCTATCTATCTATCTATCTATCTATCTATCTATCTATCTATCTAGCCGTTAGGTTCCTATAACCTAGGAACTATCATTCGCTTGTATGAGGTGGGACACAAAAATAACCGGATTGGTAAAAAAATATATGTATTGACGAATTACAGCATTCTGAACATTGTCACCTTCAATATACTCCCCCTCCCGATCTCTACACCACTCCATACGTATCTTTCATTGATTGAAACAGTGCTGGAAGCCTGCTTTAACAGGCTTGCCGTTTCTGTCTTCACTTTAGAACATTAGAACACTCTAGACAAGAACAGGCCATTCAACCCAACAAAGCTCGGCTGTCTTGTCCACTTATTTCTTCCAAAAAAAAACATCAAGTCACGTTTTGAAAGTCCCTAAAGTCTTACTGTTTACCACACTACTTGGTAGCTTATTCCAAGCGTCTATCGTTCTTTGTGTAAAGAAAAACTTCCTAATGTTTGTGCGAAATTTACCCTTAACAAGTTTCCAACTATGTCCCTGTGTTCTTGATGAACTCATTTTAAAATAACAGTCTCGATCCACTGTACTAATTCCCTTCATAATTCTAAACACTTCAATCAGGTCACCTCTTAATCTTCTTTTGTTTAAACTGTAAAGGCTCAGCTATTTTAATCTTTCTTCATAACTCATCCCCTGTAGCCCTGGAATCAGCCTAGTTGCTCCTCTCTGGACCACCTCTAGTGCTGCTATGTCTTTTTTGTAGCCTGGAGACCAAAACTGCACACAGGACTCCAGATGAGGCCTCACCAGTGTGTTATAAAGACTTCAGCAGAACCTCCTGTGACTTGTACTCCACACATCAAGGCGCTATATAACCTGACATTCTGTTAGCCTCCTTAATGGCTTCTGAACACTGTCTGGAAGTCGAGTCCACTATGACTCCTAAATCCTTCTCATGAGGTGAACTCTCGATTTTCTGACCACCCATTGTGCATTCAAACAAAACATTTTTATTTCCTATGTGTAATTCTTTACATTTACTGACATACTAGGGTGTTGTACCGTGTTAGCCATTATGAATGTAGAGAAAAGCCAAGCAAAATGACACCTTTTATTGGCTAACTAAAAAGATTACAATATGCAAGCTTTCGAGGCAACTCAGGCCCCTTCTTCAGATGATTACATATTGCCTGAAGAAGAGGCCTGAGTTGCCTCGAAAGCTTGCATATTGTAATCTTTTTAGTTAGCCAATAAAAGGTGTCATTTTGCTTGGCTTTTTTCTACATTTACTGACATTAAATTTCATCTGCCACAAATCTGCCCAAGCCTGTATGCTGTCCAGGTCCTTCTGTAATGATATAACAGATTCCAATTATCTGCTAATCCACCTATCTTGGTATGATCTCCATTTCATCCACTGAAAAGGTCACTTTTGATTTTTGGGAAACAAGTAAAAATCACAGGGAGCTAAATTGGGCAAATAGGGAGGATGATCGAGGACAGGAATGCTTTTGTCAGAACAAATACTGCTTTATGGAAAAAGCATTGTGCGCGGGAGCATTGTCTTGGTGAAGCAACCCCCCCAACCTGGGCGTTGAACGTCTTACACATTTTCTTGTCCTTCCTTGAAATGTTTGTGCTTCTCAAAAACTTGTGCATGAGACAAACGGTTATCACCATACACTGTTTTTAATCATTTCATAGATTTCTGTGGCTGTTTTGTTCAATTTCACGAGAAATTTGATGTTGATTTGTGGTTAAATTTTTTCACCCGACAATATAGCAGCAACTCGTGTAGCGCATGTTGTGCATATACTGACTGGGCTATTTACAGGATACACCAAGCCGGTCTTCTGTTTTTTTTCCCATTTTTCTGTGGTGGCGACCTGCGCCATCACCACCTAATCAAAGCACCATGATGTTCCTACATTGATGGATTAAAAGCCAGAAGTCTACATGACCGTCATCCTCAAGTCCTTCAATGAGAACACTAAATATAAAGAGGACTGATCATTTATGTTAGGTAGAATGCCCAGAGGGGGCTGGGCGGTCTAATGGTCTGGTACCCCTGCAGATTTTATTTTTTTTCTCCAGCCGTCTGGAGTTTTTTTGTTTCTTCTGTCCTCCCTAGCCATCGGACCTTACTCTTATTCTACGTTAATTAGTGTTGTCTTATTTTAATTCTTATTTCTTTTTTCCTCTTTTCTTCATCATGTAAAGCACTTTGAGCTACATCATTTGTATGAAAATGTGCTATATAGATAAATGTTGTTGTTGTTGAGAGGGCGTGTAGGAGGGGATGTAGTTCTATGATTGGGAGAAATAGCTTTGGAGAAAAATGAAGCTTGAGAGACAGTTGAGGTAAAAGGAGTCAAAATTGAGAGTTTTGCTCTGGAAAAGCATGGTGTATTTAGTGAGGTTTCTTTCTAGTCTTGTTTTAATCTTCATATTTTTTACTTATTATTGCATTGGTGCCTTTATCCAAGGTGACTTACATCACATTTGAGATACGATTGGCTACATTTCTTTTGTTTTTCCAATTGGAGCACAGGCAGGTGAAGTGATTTTCTCATGGTCAAATGGTGTCAGTAGTGGGATTTGAAGTGTGGACAAAGACACCAGACAAGACAGCAGGTGTGGTCATATAGCAGCTTTATTTTCTCATCGTCACAGTGAGCAGGTTTCAGAAAAACAGGCAATCAATATTACTTGACAGCGTCAGGGCTCTTCTGAACCCCGTCTGTTGGGTGGGGCAAGTTTTTTTACCCCTAGAATGCGTGATTTAATATCATTATGAAATGCAACAGTTGACACTTTTATTTTACACAATCCTTGAGCCCCTTCAACGCCCCTTGTGCAACTTGATTTCTTGGCCCCTTTGTTATGTCGTTCAGATGTAAACTAAGGGAAAACGTGATAAGGCAGTCTCAGTGTGGAATGCTTAGACCTTGAGTCCTTTGAACAAATATTTTTTCTGTTTGCTCAGCAAAGCATGTTTTTAAAGCTTACTTCTGCTTAACTTCTTTGACAAGGATTAATACAAGGGAACGAAGAGAACATTCATCTTTCACAGAAGCCACCACCTCAGAGTTTGAAGACCAAAGTCTTAATCATTATGCCACCCCTGTTCTTCCTGAGTAACTATGATCTAATTGATTCATAGCAGTATAAATTAGAGCTACTCACAGTATTATTCAGAAGCAAGAACTACTGTACATTTTGATAATCATAGTAAAGTGTTTTATTACCACAAACACCTCTCCATGCATTTTTCACCATTTATTACTGGGCACACAATGCAAATGCTTTCAAATTGCAAAAACTTGGGAAATTAGCGCCCATTCTGTGACTTTGCTGAGACCGCTACTGAAACTCAAGAGGAGACACCTGTAAGAATTCTGGGGTATTTTGCCTCAGATGAAAAAAATATCTTACAAGCCATGAGACCAAAGAACACATCTCAATTGTAAAAACAAAAAGAGATCTATTAAAGATATACTTTTTGATTGTTCATTCTTTTGGGTTGCCACCTTTACCTGTAACCAGTGTTGTGCAAGTTCACACCTCACAAGAACTCGCTCAAAGTTCAGTTTGCGCAGATGAAAATGAATAAATTCACATTCATAGTTCATCATTTCAACTTTGAACTAGTTCATGCTCAGTTAATTTTGTATTTTTTAAGCAGTGAGAACAAGTGACCCATGAGTTGACTTTTTCAATTTTGCATGCCTTATATTAAGCTATTACAGTGTTCTTGAATAAATTACAATGAGTATGAAGACTTATTTTATTTAAATACACTTTATTGAGTTATACCCAGCAACAAACACGTATAACCATATATGCTAATATCCTCCCGGTCAAAAAAGAAATTAAACAGATGCAAATATACATATAAATTACTGCTCCATTTCCAGCCGTGTGACACAAATAGTGACTGTGGACTCAGCATGTAGGTGAACTAACCTATTACACTGCCGGTCAAAATTCATGTCACATTTTGCATGTCCAACATGGAAAAATAAAATGTGGCCTCGTGAAGTACAATGTTTTCCTAAAAGCGTAAGCACAACTTCACCGCATGCTCGTGTCAGCAGGGGTGCAGCTTAAGCACAAGTAAGTAGACACAGACAGTCCCTATTTGATTTTACGTTATTTTTTCTGAAATTGTGACGATGCGGGTTCTGCTCCATGCTCCCATCTTCCTTCTTCACAGTACTGGTCTGGTGGCCTTCCGATCCCTGGCTCCAGTTCTGCTCACTCAAAACGAGGACTTGGGCTCCCCAGTGACCAGGACGCTCACGCTGGGGCTTCCACTTCCCAAGTCCAACTCCCGCTGCCTTCGCTGCGACAAGCCAACCTTCTCCTGGTCACTCCTGCTCGAAACAAGTGCTCAGCAGAAGCAACCACTACCGTCGGCAGTCGGGTGCCGGCCAAACACCCCACTTGGGCTCACCTCTCCCCGCTGCCTGCAATCAGCGCGAGCCTGTGCCCACTCGCTCTCACTCTCCTGCACTGGCTTTCTCCTTCTTGATTCCTTCTCCATTAACCTCTGTTCGTCTTTTTTCCTTCTCTGTTCCTTTTCTGTTCTCTTCCTTAGCCGCCTCACGCTTCTATTATTTATCACGGGGACATGAGGTGTGGGAAGTAGCAGCTCCTGGCATCAATACGGATGCGGATGACTTGTCACCTGTGTACTTACAGTAAGTGAAGACTGTCTGCATCACTCATCACCCGGGAACCGCTCCGGCCACATATACCACACCCCCTCTCTAAACCGCGAGTGCGGCGACTATTTATTTAAAAAGTGGCCTTGTTGACATGAGCTGTGGACCTGCTACACCACAGAAATACAAATAAAAGTAAAAAAATTCATAAGAAATAAATATTTGTAAAAATCCACTATTTGTGCTTATCCGAATACCGCATTTGGATTTGGCTCCACTCTTACATTACAGGGTAAGGCAAAATGTTTAATCTGGACCTAAACTTTGAGCTACTTTTTTGTATGAAAATGTGCTATATAAATAAATATTGCTGTTTTTGTTGTTGTTAAACCAGATCCAGAATGTCACATAAAACTGAACTAGCTCACGTTCAAGTTCTTCACTTGCAAATACGCTACATTAAATTCACCATTCTTGTTCATACACAACATTGCCTGCAACACATTTTCAAACAGTCTCCCACACTGATGTTCTCTCAGTTTTTGTTCACCTTTTTTTGTAAGTCCCTTATGTAAAAGCATCTCTTAAGCAAATAAAATGTTAATTTAAATGCTCTGAGAGATGCTGTGAGGGTAAGGGTCTATGCTGGTATCTGGAAGGTTGCCTGGTTCAAATCCCGTAACTGACAGAAGGGATCCTACTCCGCTGGGCCTTTAACCTGATAATTGCTCCCGGGATTGTTGTATAATGGCTGAACCTGCTCTCTGACCTCCAAAGATCATGAGAAAAGACAATTAATAAAGTCGTTCATATCAAACAATCAAAATTAGAGCCCAGGTCTTCTACCTCCTCATCGTGATCTTTTGTATGTGTGATTTGATGGATGCCTATTATTGCCTGATTTATTTATGCTAGAGGTTTGACGTTTTATCTTCATTTTGTTCGTTTCATTTGCAGGCAACTATAAAGACACATTGGTGTAGGTTGACACTTGCTTGGTGACTTGCTTGGTGACACTTTCATATCTAATGGACTGATTGTTTTTTGATGTGGTTCAAGTTGAGCTGAGCATGATGTGTTATTTAAGCCCCATCTTGTGTGAGCATTTCATTTACTTTGCACTCTTGACAGTACAGACTTCCTGGTACGATGCTTTGGGCTGGCCAAGCAAAAGCTGTGTGAGCTGAATTTTTTTTTTAAATGCTCAAAATTAACAAGGAAAGGAAAAGAAATGTGTGATGTTTCCCGAAGCCCCATCCAATCAGTTATTCGAGTAGTTGCCAGGAAGATGACGCTGTTAAGAGCCAAAAACAGCAGGCCTTCACCTCACATTAGAGCAGGCCGAATGCTTTCAGTCGAAAATGCTTTGTGCAGTTTTATACACTCCTCAATAAAAGTTTTAAGAGATAAGAAGCTTTTTTTTTTCTATTTCAGGGTCACCATTAGTCTGAATAATACATAAACACGGGGGAAAAAAAAGTTGCAGCGCTATTGAGGATAGAAGCACTATGGCAATTAAATTATACATCAGTATCACAGCTGGCAAGCCTAGTGAGGGATTTTAGATCTCTATCTCACTAAATGTTCTATGTAGCTGTCTTGTCCAATATTTTATTCAAAGTAACAACAGCCCAGCTGCTGTAACCTACTTTAAAGAATGCTATGCAATGAAGCAGGATAACCTTTGATTGCCAATGGTCATGTATTGACAAAAGAGGTCAAGATGAGGTTAATGTGACCCCATGAAGTTCAAGCTTGGCATCATCGTGTGTCATTAACTTCTTATGTATATGAAATATGAGCAGAGTAACACAGCCATAGAAAAAATGAGTCCTTACCTTGAAATACCAATAAAAAATAAGAGCATAGACGTGAGCGGGGAAGTAAAGATGTTGCAGTGAAAAAGAAGAAAGGTTCTACAGGATTATAGTTAACTAGCTGAAATACTTGGTGTTGTCTGGGAGGAAAATGAAGTGTTTTTTTTTAATTGTTTGAGAAAAATATAATTAAAAAAAACAACTTTAAAAATAAAAATAAATTAACAAACAATGAAGACTCACCAACGTGTTTGTATTGTTTACTGAAGTGGCTTGTTATATACAATGTTTTTAGTTTTTCAGTCTTTAGTCAATGTATTAAGGCTGTTAGGACTTCCTACCCTAGAACATGCCACATTAAGCTGTCCGTGTGAGAAACAGGCCGTGTCCAAATTGATTCGAGGAATTTTCAATGATTGTCCAAACATTCAGGAGCGTCAAGTGGATGATTACAGACATACAAGACCGAATCTCCAATTAGTCTCTTACGATTGAAATTCTTTTACAATCAATTAAAGGTTAAATATTTTACCTATACAGTGGTACCTCGGTATACATCCTTAATCCGTTCCAGATCCTTTGACTCATACCAAACAAGACGTATACCAAACAAATTTTTCCCATAAGAAATAAAGGGAAAATGATTAATTCGTTCCCATGAAAAAAATCTTATTGTTATTAGCATATTATACATTGATGGGGTTGTATAAAATAATTTAAACACTGCATAATACTAAAATACATAAATACAAAAGCAATTAGATGAAATAAATGAAAATTTAACCTCACTTTACTTTTTAATAACATCTTTGTTTTTCAGAATCGTAGATACCGTCATTCTTGGCATACGGTATGCAGCAGCCATGTCCCAGTTACGCATGCCACCTTTATACTTTTCAACAATCAATTCAAATTTACGCGAAAAAGCACAAAATCACGTGAAAATTCACATAAATTTATAGCGCGGGTTGTTCACTGAATGCTAGCAACAGGCGTACTGACGCTCGTGGGCAGCGTAGGGTACCGCGCGGTGTGACAATGCAGGTCCGCTCCACGTTCCCATACGTCCTTACGGAGAGTCCTGAACCTGACAGTGTCGGTAATGTCACCGAGATGACCTGACAAATGAGGACAATTCTCAAATGAAGCCAGGGGATAGTGCAAGAATGGCAAATGCTTTTATTTAAAACAAAAAAGCAGTGTCCAAACAAATAGTGCAGTGCATCTGGTTTCAATAAATAATTATTTAATAAATATCCATAAAAACAAGTGTTCTCTGGGAATAAAAACAACAATAAATAAATCCGATAAAATCCGAGGTTAAAAATGCAGTCTCACTCTTCCCGATCACAGCCCACCTGTGCAGGTGCCACTCGCTCCAACTTCCTCATTAACTGCCCCGCGGTCGTGCAATTGCGCCCACGGAGAATGACATGGCTATACGGGTTAAAACCTGCCCTTTTTTTGAAGCCGCGGACCTGCTATACCACAGGTGTTGTAGCACGCAAGTTGTATTCCAAACAAAGATCGTATACCAAGCAAAATTTTTCGTGTCCAAACAGGACGTATACCAAGTTGGACTTATTCCAAAGCAGACGTATACCGAGGTACCACTGTATAAATAAATAAGTTAAATATCGTAGAATAATTTGTCTATACTTTACCTTTGATTTTGATAACTTAAATTAGTTTTTTGATTATGAATGTATTAAAAATAAAATTCCTATTTCTTTTTTACAAAAAATTGTAACACTAACACGTTAGCTATGATGTTGCAAAAGAAATGACATTTAATTTATTAATGAGTAAACAAAAATCACAAGGAGAGCCGTTACATCCACAAAATAAATATAGGATGTTTATGGTAGATAAAAATAAAATTGCTTACTTACCTTATATATAATAGCCTATGTTAATCAAAATATATCAAAATCGGAATACGTTCGAAGTAGTGTAAAAACGATGGGAAAAGCAAAGCCTTTTGTAAGTTTTTTTGACAGATTAATTTTTGTTTTGTGGTGTAGTAATAAGATTTTACACGCAGAATTTTGACAACGTAAAAAAAAGTCAATTACATTAATATTATTATTAAAATGATTTAATTCTACTACCACTACAACATTGTTACAATAAGAATAATGCAAGATGAAAATATAGTTAACAAAAATAAACATTAAACAACAAACAAATAATACTACAGATTTTTCATGATAAAACTGTGGGTTGCTTTTACGGAGCACACCAGAAACGTTCAGAGCGTCAACTGGATGATAACATACATAGAAAACTGCAAGATTGTTACAATCACATATGTTTGCTGCTGCTGCTGAATCAGACCTTCTTCTGTAAGTAAAGAAAGTGTACAGGTTTTTTGCTTTTTGCTTGGAAGTACTGGCCAGAAAGAAGAATAGCAAAGCACATAAGAATATAAAAAATTTGCTAAATGAGAGGAGACCATTCAATCGACCAAGCTCTTTTGTTGATTATGAGCTAAGCTGTCCCAATATCTCATTTAGAACCTTCTTAAGGTTGCCAAGTCTTCTACTTCTACTACAGGACTTGATCGTTCCTTCTAGAGTATCACTACTCTTTTAGTAAAGAAGTGCTTCCTGGTCTTAGTCCTAAATGCACTTTCCCTTAATTTCCACTAGGAAAGTATGTGATTTTTCGTTAAGCCAAAAGAATTTGACTGGATCTACTTTATTGATGCTTTTTTGAACACTTGGATTACATCCTCATGCAGACTAAGCGGTTTCATTTTCTGAGTCTGTCAGAGTGCAACATGTCCTGAAGTGCAGGTGTTACCCAGGCCCCACCCTAAACTCCACCTATGACAATGATGGATTCTGTTTTGCTCAACCCTAAACCGGTTTAATTTTCTGAGTCTGTCAAAGTGCAACATGTCAAATGTAACTTTCCAGCAACACATTTCTTTCATTACCTTCAAATTCGAAACTTTGTTAAACAGAACCTGTCCAATTTTCCTCACCTCCCACCTACCTCTATGCCGGAAAAAATATTGCTCAGTCTCGAGGACTCAGACAGCATAATAATTCCGTAATATATAAAAACATTTTACAGTCCCTCCCTTTCAAAGATCCAAGAGAACAGTGGGAAAAGGATCTCTCACTCAACATTTCAGAAAAGGAGTGGAAAGTAGCAATGCACTCGAGCTCCATATACACAAAGCATAGAATTATTCAACTCAAAATTATATCTCAAACACATCTCTTTCGTTTAAAATTGTCCAAAATGTTTCCAGGGCAAGATCCAACCTGCGAACGCTACAATCGAGCTCCAGCCTCACTGGGTCACATGTTTTGGGCCTGCACCAAATTAACATCATTTTGGACCAAAATCTTTAAATGCCTTTCAGATAGCCTTGGTGTCACAATTCCTCCTAATCCACTAACAGCTGAGTGTGGTGGACTTCCAGATGGGCTTAAAGTGGAGAAGGACAAACAAACTGTAATGGACTTTACTACACTATTGTCATGTAGACTTATCTTGCTCAATTGTAAGAATCCTAACTCTCCTATTCTAAATCAATGGGTAACTGATGTTATATACCATTTGAAACTGGAAAAAATCAAATTCGCACTTAGAGGATCTGTACAAAACTTTTTCAGAACCTGGCAGGGTCTAATCAATAACATTTTAGAATACAATACAATACAATACAGTTTATTTTTGTATAGCCCAAAATCACACAGGAAGTGCCGCAATGGGCTTTAACAGGCCCTGCCTCTTGACATCCCCCCAGCCTTGACTCTCTAAGAAGACAAGGAAAAACTCCCAAAAAAACCTAGTAGGGAAAAATGGAAGAAACCTTGGGAAAGGCAGTTCAGAGAGAGACCCCTTTCCAGGTAGATTGGGCGTGCAGTGGGTGTCAAAAGAAGGGGGTCAATACAGTACAGTACACAGAACAATTTCTCAATATAGTAAGAAATAAAAAAAAAAAATATATATAAATTTTAGAAGTACAGAGCAGAATTTAACAGTAGATGATATATCCCATAATAAGATTTGTATTTGTATAGAGTCATGGAGACCTCATCCTTCAAGCTGCCTCCCCCATTTGGCCATTCCACAGCTGAAACAGTGCTGGGCCAGCCAATCCGATGAAAGGACCCCTCTCTCCCACGATTCCTGCGATCCTCCATCTGGGATGACTTTTCCTTAGGCAGGCAAAACAACTTGGCAGGTGGGCCGTGGCACCAAGAATAAGCATTTAAATTGAGGAAGCAGGTTCTCTCCACTCTTTTACTCCCTTTATCTTTATTCATTGATTAATTTATCTATTCACTTATCTTTACTAGCATAAAGTTTACACTGCTGGCCTAGCTCTCTTTCTCAGGCGTGGAGGTTGATTTGTTTCAAACCTTTTTTTTTCTTGTAAAACTTGAGTTATGTGTATGGAATATTATTTGATTTTAATACAATCAATAAAAAAATAAAAAAAGTGCTACATGTCTTTAAGTGCAGGCATAACCCAGTGTATCCTATGGGGTTAGAGGTCCAGGCCCCACCCTAAATTCCGCCTATGACGATGATGTATTCTGTTCTGCTCAACCCTAGGCAGGTTTGATGCTCTGAGTCTGTTAGATTAGGGCATGTTCTTAAGTCCTCTGCAAAGCTTCAAGTGCTGCTATGTCTTTTTTTGCATCATGGTGATCAGAACTGAACACAATACTCCAGATGCTGTCTTATTAATGCACAAGGAGCTCTGCCCCCTGCTCGCTTCGCTCGCCTACCCCCGGCGTTGGGTATCCTGAAATACATTAGTCGAGCTTGTTCGTTTTGGAGCCGTGCCTGCTTTGCCAGTGGCATTTCAGACGCGCGTTGTAGGCGCCTGCGTTCATTGATTTTATCCAGGCGGGCTCGTGTTTGTATATCCGTCAGTCGAGCTCGTTCATTTTGAACCTGTGCCTGCTTTGCTTCCGCAGTTTCAGACGCGCGTTGTAGGCTCCTGCGTTCATTGATCTTATCCAGTTGGGCTCGTGTTTGTATCGTTGAGCTGTATTGTGTTTGAATTTGGTGTAAAGCGTTCAGCGGTTTGTACAATCCCAAGCAGCACATTATTACTAACTTCACTCCACAGTAGTGCCACTCACAATATGGCGGTGACGTCTGCGCCTTCACTCTGCAGTAGTGCCACACACAATATGGCGGTGACGTGTGCTATCTTTGTGGACCTGTGGGGCCTCTGTAGCCTCTTACGTGTGACTCTTGGGGGGGGGGGGGGGGGGGGGGGGGGGGGGGTGCAGCGCAGAATCCTCTTTTTTGTGTGGTTGTGTCGTTAGTGGTAGCTATGGGTGCGTTGTTGCTTCATTTCTCATTCACGTTAGTTGAGCTCTTTCGTTCTTGGTCCGTGACTCCTTCGTTCGCGGTGGATACGACTTCGCTTGAGGGTCTATGAGATGTGCACCTGCGCAATACGTCTCATGGTCACATCGCCGTGTCCCTGCGTCCATATCCGGTTTATTCTCGGTTAGTAATATGGATTATTTAGTTTAAGCAAAATGTCTCTTGATTTATATTTAAAAATGTATTTGAGATATTATCAAAATTTTTATTTGCATTGTTTAATTGCTTAGACAATAAGAATGTTGTGTCAATGTAAACCCCTAAATCCTTTTCAGAGGTTGATTCCTGTAAGACAAAAAAAAAAAAAATAGAAAAAATCTCTGATCAGTGTTATAAAATTAGTTTGGGCATGTCTATTATCTTTTGGTCTTATTTATTTTATTTCATCTATACAATTTCTCATTGTTTTATTGTGACTTAATGAATAGGGCTCCTTAATAGAGAGTTGATCATACTTCAGACAGTGAGTGCTGTGAGCAGACTCCCAGCCATTGAATGCAGCAGGCTAATGCCCTGAATTAGTGGTGCATGGTGACTCGACTCCAGCGGAGACAAGTGCAGTGGTACCTCTTGGGGATCACATTGTGCTGACATCCAATCATTTCATCAAATGGCAAAGGTTTGCTTCTTGTATATTTTGGATTTCGGCACACAGACGTATGCTAGTTTCTTCAAGTGAGAATTGGTGAAAAGGCCCCTTTCCATCATGAGTCGATGAGCATACACACAGGACACCCTGGTGGTAGATCAGCCCCTATACTTTTTTGTTACGAATGCAGCAAATTTGCTTCTCTGGTTATGCCTGCAGCCATAGTATTTGTGGTTGCCATGTCCATTAACAGTTACATGATTGTACATCAATGTTATATGTGACATCAAAGCTCCTATTTAAGATGGTGGCACATGGTGAATCGACTCCAGAAGAGACACATGTAGTGGTACCTCTTGGTGATCACATTGTTCTGAACACCCAATCATTTCATCAAAGAGTCAGGGTTTATTTCTTGGATATTTTGAATTTTGGCACACAGACTTATGATAGTTTCTTCAAGAGAGTAGTGGTGAAAAGGCCCCTTGCCATCATGGGTCGAAGAGCATACACCCAGAACACCCTGGTGGTAGATCAACCCCTAATACTTTTTTATTAAGGATGCAGACAATTTGTTTCTCTGTTTGTGCCTGTAGCCATTATGTTTGTGGTTGCCACACCCATTAACAGTTACATAATTGGACATCAATGTTATATGTGACATCAAAACTCCTATTTAAGATAGTGGAATATACCTCTAGGTGTCCAAGCTTTTGGATTGGAATAAAAGTAAATAAATCTCAATTTGTGTTTGCTTTAGATGACGACCTGCTCTTGTTATTTTTAATAAATGTTTACGGTGGTTAGCTGGCTCTTTTGTCCTCAGACCTTTGCCTGATAAAAATGGCCAGTCTTTTGTTTTGCCTCTTTTTAAACACTCTCTACATCTCTTGGCCCAAAGTCTTTTTTAATTTGTTCTTCTTGACCAGCTGTTTTTCATCTTGGCTATAATGCTGTTATAAAATTAGAAATGTTCATTTACAAGATATTTCACAGTTACAGTGACTGGTGCAGATTACACTGAATAATGAGCACCGTGGATCTCGACTTTGGTTTGTAATGAGTTGTAGCCTTCGAGAAGCTTTTGGTTAGCAAAGAAAATTAAGGATCACACAGAAAATGTATAACTAAAGCAAATTAGATGCAGTGAAATTGAAAGAGCTGCAAGTCATTGGAGACCGAAGGCTTCCTTTTATCAAGAGTTTCAAATAGAAAACAATCTCACCAGGATTACTCTTTTTAAACATGTTTTTAATTCTGTTAAGACAAGGCTGAATTAATGCATAATAAAGCTCCACTCCTGAATTAATGTGATGCATTTAATTGGGAGAAGATGACTTCAAATTGAGATTTTTTTTCTTTTACTTCTCTTTATTAGTGGTTTTTTTTTAATGGTAAGGAATGCTTCTTGTGAGTTTCTTACATTTTAAAAATGAACGTGGAGTAGGATGGCTTGCTCAGTCCATGTCAACCTCCTTTCTTACTCTGTGACAAAAGCCTTTGGAAGACTTATGGTGACCTAAAATGGTGACAGTTTATGTCAAAACGTGTTAAATTAGAAATGAGCCAGCTGGAAAATTCCTTTTGAACGAAGAGCTGAGGTCGTTGAAGCATAGGGTGTGCCCTTCAAGGATACATTTGTTTTGAAACAAGCATTGGCACCTCAGTGATGTAAGAAGGTATCTGGTTATAACGATTCAGCCTCTCCTTCACCTCTGTCTGTCTATGTGTCATATAGTGCCTTTCATATCTATCTATCTATCTATCTATCTATCTATCTATCTATCTATCTATCTATCTATCTATCTATCTATCTATCTATCTATCTATCTATCTATCTATCTATCTATCTATCTATCTATCTATCTATCTATCTATCTATCCTTGTGCTGTTTTGTCCTTTTTGTAGCCTGGAGACCAAATCTGCACACAGGACTCCAGATGAGGCCTCACCAGTGTGTTATAAACTGTGAGCATAACCTCCTGTGACTTAAACCTAAAATTATGTTTGCCTTCGTAATGGCTTCTGAACACTGTCTGGCAGTTAATGGTGATAAGTCCACTATGACTCCTAAGTTCTTCTCATGAGGCATACGTTTGATTTCCAGACCTCCCATTGTGAATTCAAACCTCACATTGTTCCTTCCTACATTTACTTCCTTTAAATTTCATCTGCTATAAATCTGCCTAATCTTGTATGCTGTCCAAGTCCCTTTATGATGACTCAATGGATTCAAGTTAGCCTGCTAATCAGCCTAGCTTGGTATCATCTGCAAAACCAACCAGCTTGATATTTATGTTCTTACCCAAATCATTTATATATATATTAATATATATTATATATATATAATTAAAGTATTTTATAGACTTTTCTGTTCTTTTTTATTTTATTTTTCTATTTTTTACTCTGTAGCACTTTGGGATTGCTAAAATATAAAGTGCAATATAAATAAAATTTATTATTATTATTATAATATAGCATCACCCCTACCACTGACCCCTGCTGGACGCAACTCTTAACATTACCCAGTTTTCTTTGCACCATCACCCTTAAATAGATAGATAGATAGATAGATAGATAGATAGATAGATAGATAGATAGATAGATAGATAGATAGATAGATAGATAGATAGATAGATAGATAGATAGATAGATAGATAGATAGATAGATAGATAGAAAATATTAAATTAAAGAGTGATAACAATGCAGGTATACAGACAGTCAATAACTTTGTATAATGTTAACGTTTACCCCCCCCCCCCCCGGGTGAAATTGAAGAGTCGCATAGTGTGGGGCAGGAACGATCTCCTCAGTCTGTCAGTGGAGCAGGATGGTGACAGCAGTCAGTCGCTGAAGCTGCTCCTCTGTCTGGAGATGATACTGTTCAGTGGATGCAGTGGATTCTCCATAATTGATAGGAGTCTGCTCAGTGCTCGTCGCTCTGCCACAGATGTCAAACTGTCCAGCTCCATGCCTACAATAGAGCCTGCCTTCCTCACAAGTTTGTCCAAGCATGAGGTGTCCCTCTTCTTTATGCTGCCTCCCCAGCACACCACCGCGTAGAAGAGGGCGCTCACCACAACCGTCTGATAGAACATCTGCAGCATCTTATTGCAGATGTTGAAGGATGCCAATCTTTTAAGGAAGTATAGCTGGCTCTGTTCTTTATTACACAGAGCATCAGTATTGGCAGTCCAGTCTAATTTATCATCCAGCTGCACCCCCAGGTATTTATAGGTCTGCACCCTTTGCACACAGTCACCTCTGATGATCACGAGGGGCTGGGCCTCCTAAAATCCACCACCAGCTCCTTGGTTTTGCTGGTGTTCAGGTGTAGGTGGTTTGAGTCGCACCATTTAACAAAGTCATTAATTAGGTCCCTATACTCCTCCTCCTGCCCACTCCTGATGCAGCCCACGATAGCAGTGTCGTCAGTGAACTTTTGCATGTGGCAGGACTCCGAGTTGTATTGGAAGTCCGATGTATATAGGCTGAACAGGACTGGAGAAAGTATAGTCCCCTGCGGCGCTCCTGTGTTGCTGACCACAATGTCAGACCTGCAGTTCCCGAGACGCACATACTGAGGTCTGTCTTTAAGATAGTCCACGATCCATGCCACCAGGTATGAATCTACTCCCATCTCTGTCAGCTTGTCCCTAAGGAGCAGACGTTGGATGATGTTGAAGGCGCTAGAGAAGTCCAGAAACATAATTCTTACAGCACCACTGCCTCTGTCCAAGTGAGAGAGGGATCGGTGTAGCATGTAGATGATGGCATCCTCCACTCCCACTTTCTCCTGGTATGCAAACTGCAGGGGGTCGAGGGCGTGACGGACCTGTAGCCTCAGGTGGTGAAGCAGCAGCCGCTCCATGGTTTTCATCACATGTGACGTCAGAGCAACAGGCCGGAAGTCATTCAGCTCACTAGGATGTGATACTTTTGGGACTGGGGTGATGCAAGATGTTTTCCAAAGCCTCTGGACTCTCCCCTGTTCCAGACTCAAGTTGAAGATGCGCTGTAGAGGACTCTCCAGCTCCAATGCACAGGCCTTCAGCAGTCGTGGCAACACTTCATCTGGACCCGCTGCTTTGCTGGCACAAAGTCTCCTCAGCTCTCTGCTTTCCCAGGCTGCTGTGATTGTGGGTTGGGGTAGACTCTCTCCTATGCTGGTATCAGCAGAAGGATGGGTGGAGGGAGCAATTTGGGTCTGTCAAAAGCAAAAGCCGAGCTACTAGGTTCGAGACTGCAGGAATGGTGTTTGCTGTCAACAGGTATGAAAATTTCTGTGTTTCGAGGCCGACATCATGATATAACCAAATTTTTTGCACAAGTCGACAGTCTCTGTTTCTGTTGTGACATTGAAGGATTGTTCTCGGCCTTGGGTTGTGATCACAACTCGGAAGAGTGGTGTCTCTTCATTGATTCGTTAATGTTAAGCGTAAAAGCTGCTCTGCTACACAATGGCAGCGTTTATCCTTCAGTACCTCTTCCTTCACTACAGGACATATTTTACAAATGCAGTGTCCACAAGACCTGCAGCATTGTACAGGACCCCTAACACCCCTCACATAGACTTTTCACACTTCTGCCATCCAAGAGAAGATACTGCAGCATCAGAGCCAGATCTGCCAGGCTGCAGGAGAGTTTTTACCCCCAAGCTGTCAGACTCCTTAACACCAGGCTGCTCCCTGGGATCTTCCATACGGCCTCAACCACCTCTAAAAACAGAACTTTTATACATGCAAGCCACTGTCCTGTAAAGACGAGTGTGCATGTAGAATAGAACTGAAAATCTCATACTGACCTTTAAGGATTTTGACACTCTTGATATCCTTCTGCTGTGAAACATTCATTGTTTACTCATGTCTTAAACAACTATTATCATATACTGATCATTTCTGTATTATCTATATCTATTATTTATTTATTATATTACATATTTATTGACTATATTTATGTATCTAGATTGCATAATACCATACATTCCATCAATCTTGTCCTTGCACAATGTCTTGTCTTGTTTGTGTTTTAATTTTATTTTAAATTTAAACTTTCATTTTAATTCTATTTTTAATTTAATTTAATTTTTTATTTGCACTTCATGTTGTTACACTGTGAACCCTGAGCTTCACAATTTCGTCTATCTGTATATAGTCGACCCTTGATATACGACTGGCCTGACAGGTGAACAACTTGATTTACGACCAAAATTTTTGTTTTGAATTACGACCAACATCTTGCGTTACGACCCGAATGCGGTCACGTGTATC
Source organism: Erpetoichthys calabaricus (assembly GCF_900747795.2). Lineage (NCBI taxonomy): Eukaryota > Metazoa > Chordata > Cladistia > Polypteriformes > Polypteridae > Erpetoichthys > Erpetoichthys calabaricus. The sequence goes on from NC_041397.2 coordinate 16,731,794, forward strand.
CACTTTCGCGATTGCAAACAAACAGCCAAGAGCGTTCATAAGCGTCAGTCGGAGCCCAGATACATATGTTTGTGGGCGTAATTTCGGTCAGTGCAGTGATTTATATAATTTTTTTCGATAATTGTTAAGGAAGGAAGAGAAGGTAACGAAGGTAAAGAAAGCGATCACAATCGAAACGAAGAAGGAAATTGAGCAGAAATACGAGAGTGGCGTTCGTGTGATCGATCTCGCTAATATGTACAGCATGTCGAAATCCACCATCCCGACAATTTTACAAAGAAAAGATTTGTATAAGGAGGCTCCTTCCAAACAATAACCACCTTCCATTTCATTCTCCTCCTCCTCCCTTCCTGCAGCCCAAAGATGTCAAATTAAATGGTGAGTACAGTATGAAAGTGTTGTTTCTGGTAGGCTAGGCACTTTTTATAACTTTTTGGTTAGTACATTAGAAAAATTATTGGTGTTTTGGTAAATTATGCACATTATACAACCCTTTTTTATTATGAAAAGGTTAAGTAAGTGTTGCTGTGGGCGGTTTGGAACACATTAAGGGTATTTCCATTATTTCTTAACCCTTTAACCGCCAACTCCCTAAATATTCCCCACGCCAGGCGAAATCTGAACAATTTTCGTTTTTTTACTTTTTTACATTTTTTACATTTATTCAAGCAGTATTGACCACTAAATGTTGTGCAAGTTCTAGAAATGGGCAAACACATAATAAAACACAAAATGTACCTTTTCTCAGGCTTCCACAACAATAAACTTTCATCAACTGTAACTGACGGTCCTGGCATGTAGGGCAACTGAAATGCTTCAAATAAATGGTCAATCAAAGGACGTAGCTTGAACAAGCGGTCGCGGTTTGGATCTTTCTTATCTGGCTCATTTCTGTTGTCATTCAAATGAAAGAATTTCAGCAGCAAAGAGAATCGGTTACGTGTCATGATAGCTGCAAAAATAGGTGTTGCATACATAGGATCTGTAGACCAGTACATCTCAATATCTGGTTTTCTGATTATTCCCATCAACATCAAAATCCCAATGAATTTTTTCATTTCGTTTTCATCAGTGTCTATCCAAGCACGAACACGGGAATGTGATGGTAAATTGGGATTTTTCTCAATAAACTGTGCTGCATACAGATTTGTCTGATGAGCAAAATGTCTGATCAAATCAGGTGACACAAACAGCTCATAAAACTGCTCAGCAGTGTAATTGTTTACATCAACAGTAAAGCCACACGTTGCCTCAAACGGATGCAGAAAAGGTAGTTCACCTCGGGCAGCAGTCCAGTTGAGATGCTGGGGATACACCCACTCATCGCCATCATCCGATGCGCCGTCATTCACAGTATCATGCAGCGCACGTTGCTGATCATCATTGTCACTAAAATCTTCTTCAGAACTGCTACAATCATGATCAGAATTATTGTCCAAAATCGCCTGCAAAACCTCACTTGAAGTCAGTTTACGTTTCGCCATATTCACAGCTTTCACTTTCGAATCACATCAAGTGATCGGCTAATACAAGCGCAGAGTTGTCGAAATACAACGTAGTAATAATACCCATGCCAAACTGTCAGTTATACTACACGCCAGGCATTCACATAACCACAGGCAAATGTGCCGGATAATTCCGGCAGTAAGGCGTCAGCATTAAAGCTACAATGCCGGATATATCCGGCAGAGGGCGGTTAAGGGGTTAAGGGTAAAAGAGTCTTGACTTACAACCAACTTGAGTTACAACCAGCCCTCGTGAACGTATTGAGTTCGTAAGTCAAGGGTCCCCTGTACTTGTATGTGGTTGAGATGACAACAAATTTCACTTTGACTTTTGATTCAAACCGCCAACCTTCAAGTTACCTGTCCAGATCCTTTAGCCACAGAGCCATCACTAGTGACCTATAAAATGGGGGGGATGAGAATGATATAGCAGACAGGCTCCTTAGCTGCATTAAGTAAGCTCACTTTCTTTACCAAATGAAGTTTAGTGGAAGAAAATTTTTTAACGGACACCCCCCTAGAGGAATGCCCTGGTTTATGCAAAAAAACAAAGGCAGGAGAAAGCATCAAACATTCATTATTCATTATCTAAATCTTGCAAGAGGCAACGACATATTAGTAAGTGTTGCAAAGGAAAAGAGTGTCCTCAGCGCTATATTGATACAATTCATTGCTTAGAGAGAGAGGTTAGGAGCAGGCACTGATACAGCAGCGCATTGTCGCACCCTCCGCATGACAAATCAACTCAGGATCCAGATTAGGACCTGTGTGTAGCCATGCAATGGGTGACACCTCAGCACCACACTCGTTCAGATGGAATGGAACAGTGGGAGGTTTTTTATGGTGGCTGGAGTGCCAATTCTGCCACCAACCCCCAGATTTTTCCCTGCAGGTTGGACGGCCTACATGCAGGACTGGGTGCAGATTAACGTCATACCCAGGACGGAGCAATTGTAAGTTAAGTGCCTTGCTCAAGGGCCCAACAGAGTGGAGTCACTTTTGCCGTTTACGGGATTGCCTTCCGATTGCCAGCCACCACTCCGCCCCATTGATTAGATCACTACTGAAAAAGGAATTCTTTACATAATCAGAAAACTTCTTAACACGATTGGTTACACCCAGTAGCTAACGGGACATAACAAACGTTGATACCTTGAATAACCACAATTTAACCCCATCCACTAAATTGATTGCGAAGTCCTGTTAGCTTAGGGTCTACATGACTATTTAAATGTATTATTCTTATTTTAAGAGATGTGTGAGATTTTGCATGTTCATCTTGTTATTCTCATGGCTTGTCAAAACAATGATCTAATTTATAATCCAGCTGGGTACATCAACAGGAAACTTAGTACTAACAATAACAATAGAAAAATTATCCATCCATCCATCCATTTTCCAACCCGCAGAATCCGAACACAGAGTCACAGGGGTCTGCTGGAGCCAATCCCAGCCAACACAGGGCACAAGGCAGGAACCAATCCCGGGCAGGGTGCCAACCCACCGCAGGACACACACAAACACACCCACACACCAAGCACACACACCAGGGCCAATTTAGAATCGCCAATCCACCTAACCTGCATGTCTTTGGACTGTGGGAGGAAACCGGAGCGCCCGGAGAAAATCCACGAAGACACGAGGAGAACATGCAGACTCCACGTAGGGAGGACCCGGGAAGCGAACCCGGGTCTCCTAACTACGAGGCAGCAGCGCTACCACTGCTAGAAAAATTATTATACCTTAAAATATAACATTTTCTCTTAAGTGTTATATAAAAACAACCAAAAATGCATTTATCAAAGTGAATAATAAAAAAACAGCTTCAGCCTTTAAGCCTAAGCTCAGAAGGACATTGGTACACATTGGACCAGGGTTCAAATTCAGCTCTTACACTTTTAACTCTTTCAGTCAACACCCTATTTCTGTACTTTGTGCTCCTCTGTGCCTGCAACACCAGTTTTTAACTCGTTGCGATCAGAACGTCACAAAAAAGGTTCTCCAACCCAAATCAATTCAGTCAGCCTGATTTGTATTTTAATAGGAGTTGTGGCTTCCATTATTCACGTTCTTGTTCTCGCTTGAGATTCATTCATGTCAAGAGTCTGTGCATTTGTCACTGCGAATTTGATGCTGATATCATTCTTTATTTCGCACAGCTGTCAGCCAGTGACATCCTCATCGCTGGGCAGCACTGCTCATGATTTATGGCATGGTCAAAAAGTTTTGATTGATCTCTAAGTAAAAAACTTAAGATCAAGACTTAACTGTTTTAATATATGAAGTCGTTTGAAATTAGTTTTGTTTAGGACCTGTTAAAGTGAAAGTGATTTCCAAAGCATTTAACATAACAAATTGGTATCCGGAGTCTGCTTTGAAATCATTCAGGTAAAACATAGATTGCCTTTAATTTAAGAAAGAGGAGTATACTTCTAGGACTTCATTCCTCCAACATCAAACCTGCATAATTGAAATTAGGTGGGAGGTATTTATGCTGAAAAAGCCAAACCTAGATTAGATTAGATTAGATTAAATAAAATTTATTAACCCAAGGGGAAATCAGAAGCATACAGCATAAAACATAAAACAACAAGGGTACAGACTCACAGGACAAATAATACAGCCAATCAATCAATTGCGGCCGGGTACAGGAATGACAGGACCGGCACAAGTGCTAAATTGGGAGACCTAGCTGGTTGTCCAGTTTAATGCTACAGTATAAAACAAAATAAATCTCCACTCTTTTCAATAGCTCTCCATGCAGTCTAACTTCCGAATCCTGATCATCATTAAACCGCACATATTCTGTCTTCTTCCTATTTATCTTCAACCCTCTGTCTCCCAAAACCCTTCTCCATTCTTCCAACTTCATCTCCACTTCACCTTTTCTGGTGCTATACAACACAGTGTCATCAGCAAAAAGGCTGCACCAGGGGGACTGGTCTTTAATCTGAGGAGTCAACACATCCGTACCCAGATCAAAGAGGAAAGGACTTCAAGAAGATCCCAGGTCCAGACCTACTCTAACTGGGGTCTTATCTGATAGCCCAACACTGCTTTTAACCTGAGTCTTCATTCCCTCATACAAATCCTGGACAATTCTCAGACACTTCTCTGGTCCTTCTTTCTCTCTCACACTCCTCCAGACCTCTTGACATGGCACAATATCATAATGATAATAACAATAAACACCATATGCAAACCTTACTAAATTTCTTGATGCTTCTCTAGTTGTCTCAATGCAAAGACTGCATCAGTTGCTCCTCTCCCTGGCATCAAACCAAATTGCTCCTCTCCCTTTGGTGGTCTCTTCTCTTAACTTCTTGTTATAACCCTTTCCAAACTTTTCATTGTGTGTCACATCATTTTTATCTATTTATTTTGTTTATTTTTGGAGTATTATCTATCTATCTATCTATCTATCTATCTATCTATCTATCTATCTATCTATCTATCTATCTATCTATCTATCTATCTATCTATCTATCTATCTATCTATCTATCTATCTATCTATCTATCTATCTATCTATCTATCTATCTATCTATCTATCTATCTATCTATCTATCCCATAGTGGATGGACAGGCACCCTGAAGGGGGTGACGATAATCCCTTGCCTTGCTGGGACACCATAATAAAGGAAAATGTACAGATGGGCTTTCCATCCAGTAGTGAACAGGGACCACTACACAGCTGGGAGTACAATATAATGAAAGACCATGGGAGACAACAATTTTTGGATTCTTTACCCCCTGATACACTAGATGGTGGCATCCCTGGGTTAGGATTCCCACACCAACACCTGCAGAGTGTGCTGGGACTTGTTGTCCCGTGGAGCAGCCCCATTGGGTTCCGTGAGGGCCACCAGGAGGAGCTGCCAGGATTAGTATCTATCTATCTATCTATCTATCTATCTATCTATCTATCTATCTATCTATCTATCTATCTATCTATCTATCTATCTATCTATCTATCTATCTATCTATCTATCTATCTATCTATCTATCTATCTATCTATCTATCTATCTATCTATCTATCGCACCTTTCATATCTGTCTGAAGATCTGTCTGTCTGTCATATAGCTTTTTTCTGTCTATCAGCTTTATCCCTCAATAGTTTCCACAGTCCTGAATATCATCCTTTATCCTTATAAATGGAGTAGAATCCCCCTGTTCCTCACTCCTCTGCTATTCTCTCATGTCCATAGATCTTCTGCATTAGATCCCACAACACATCTGCACCCTCTTCTCCTAAACTATTCCAAAATTCTTTTAGTATTTCATCCAGTGCTGTAAGCTTTCCATTTTTTTTTCTTTTGTATTATACTAAATTTGTTTGGAGATCAGAAACAATTAAGTGTAATGAATAAGAAAAATTAGAGGAATTCAGGAAAGGAGACAATACTTTTTCACTGCACTGTATTTTATATTTTGGCCTCTGATAGCCTACAGAACCACTCTTCAGGGCTGATACAGTTCCACAGAGGGATATTACATGGTGATGTTCATCCTGTGTCCTTCTTTATACCTGTAACTTATAAGTGGAATATGAAGGCAGTGAGAACATGAGTATGATGCTTTACAAGGAACTGGGAGACATTACACTGAGACAGAGAGGAAGGAAAAGATGATCAGCTAGAGAGATGTGATCTGCAGAGGACATATTTACAGGAATGGTCTTGTAGGACATTATTTCTTGATCCATCCCTGAATCTGCACATCCTGATAAAGAGTTGCGTCAAACCAAAGTCTTTTCTGGAATGATCGAGCACAAGGTAACAGCTTCTCCTTGACAGAAAGTCATTCTGTTAGAGAGAATTCTCACTACACCTCTATACACGGACTCCCAAAGGGACAAGCTCAGCTAGTACAGAATAAACAACTGCGGCTGACTCATATAGCTTCACTTAAGGAGAAAAGCTTTAATACTCTTGGAAATATGAAAAATACAGTTATACTTATTATGCTAACCGAAAATTAAATTTAATTAAATTAAGGAAGCTGAAAGGGTGGCACTGTGTCAGAGTAGTTAATGTTGCTGCTTAACGCTCTAGGGAGACTAGGTGGAGGTTGACTGTGGACCTTGCACATTTTCCTAGTATCCATTTGGCTTTTCTTTGTGTAATCTATTTCTTCTTGATTTCCCAATAATGCGCTTTCCCTGTTATTTGTGGATTCTAAAGTCTAAATTGGTCTCTTGTGTTTGTATTTGTGACAGTATGACCTGAAATCATTGTTGGTCACAGCCTCATGCTCAGTGCTGCTGCAACTGGCACACAAAAGGTTTAGAAAATTTGGATGTGAGCATCAGTAAGCTTTGCACCATAGGAACCAAGTTATCTAAACTATTCTATCGGCCTTAAAGGACAGGGGGAGGCAGCATGCACAGGACATTGTCTCCCCTGGATCGTTGGATGGCAGCCCCCCGGATTGTGGCAGTGCCCCGGATTCCCATAGGGCGTTATGGGAACTGGAAATTATCTTGGCTCACACTTGTTGGGTTCCGTGGGGACTGCCAGAGGGTGCAGAATGCAATTGTGAGCCCTACATATTTGGGCTCTAGCCTCATCCTCAAGTGCTCCCATGACAGGACTTTGGGACACCAGAAGTACTCCCAGGTTTTGCATAAAGGAAGCAGCCCCGCTACAGTCTGGGAGCCAGAGTTGGGAGGAGGAGGCAGAGAGAAGAAGACAACGTGAGGAGCATCATTGTGTTACTGAAATAAATTATATCTGTGCTTCGTGATGTGGGAAACACTTACTTGAAGAGTTTCCCATGCATAAAACTCTTGTTTATGGTAGACTTGTGTCAGAATCTGTGCGTGTCAGGTATTTGGTGAGCTGTAGTGGACCCAGGTGACCACAACAGCCACTCAATCAATCAATAAGTAAGTAAATAAATAAATAAAAAAAATTCAGACGTAAGTTTAAGTAGGATTTGCGGCCTAGGAACCAAGTTACCCAAACTATTCTATAACATTTCAGTAATTATTTACGGCTCTGATGCTGATCTTTCTGATCATTGAAAAGGTCATTACGATAAAAATTGATGGGAAGAATTCATAATTAATTACAGAAACACTGTATTTGAGGGTTCCTCTGGACTGCCTCTTTCTCTTGCACGATTTGGCTAACCACTTTGCACTTTTTTGCACTTCATTATCTCATAACAGGCTTTAATTCTGAGTTTGGATTTTTTCCGTCCAGCCATTTGAGTTCAAGACTGTCTTCAAGGAACTGTAACACATTGACACACACACATGGACAGACACACAGACAGACACCCACCATGAAGATATAGATGTTTTTGGTATCAGGGGTCCTTAAAACACAGAGATCTGTTGAAAACCGGAGATCAAAATTTTTGACGAATCTAAAGCTTTTGCTCCTCCCACACAGACGATAGGTTTTTAACTGATAACAAAAAGCCCCAGGAGACGCGGGTTTCAGAGTATTTGAAAGGGCAATGTCAAAGTGGCTGTTAACTTGATGAAACTCAGGAGAAGTTGGGTGATGAAGCAGGACGGGCAAGTGTGAACATTGAAGTAAATCTACAAAAGGTTCACAAACGAAAATCTGCCTTATGGAGTGGCCCAGTCAGAGGACAGATCTTAACTCAATGGAGATGCTGTGGAATGACCTCAAGAGAGACATCCTAAGAATAGGGCTAAGCTGAAGCAGTTCTGTAAGGAAGAATGGTCAAGAATTCCTCCTTTGTGCAGTTCAGATCCACATCTATTGGAAGTGCTTGATAGAAGTTATTACTGCAAAAGGAGGTTCGACCAGTTCTTACATCCATGGCTTCACTTACATTTTCCACTGTAACCTGTGTGAGTTACAGGAAGAACAATAAAGGAAAATGTACAGGTGGGCTTTCCATCCAGTAGTGAACAGGGACCACTACACAGCTGGGAGTACAATATAATGAAAGACCATGGGAGACAACAATTTTTGGATTCTTTACCCCCTGATACACTAGACGGTGGCATCCCTGGGTAAGGATTCCCACACCAACACCTGCAGAGTGTACTGGGACTTGTAGTCCCATGGGGCAGCCCCATTGGGTTCCATGAGGGCCACCAGGGGGAGCTGCCCGGACTAGTAATCCCTACTTTCATATCTATCTATCTATCTATCTATCTATCTATCTATCTATCTATCTATCTATCTATCTATCTATCTATCTATCTATCTATCTATCTATCTATCTATCTATCTATCTATCTATCTATCTATCTATCTATCTATCTATCTATCTATCTATCTATCTATTGTGAAAATAGCAGGCCTTGACACAGGAAGAGGTTAGGGGCAGCCACGTATATACTTGAATAAGGCTAAATTGTTAATGTAGAAGTGTAGAGGTTTGAGTCCAAAACATAACTGAGGAATTCAAAAGGTTTTCTGGCTTTTAAAGCAGGTCAGCAGAAATGATGTCTTTGGGTCCAGGCAGAATTTCTCATATTCGGTCTGTAGAGATAATAGAGAAAGGGTTAGTGTACCCTGCCACTCCCTGGCTTGGTGTGGAATTACCTTCTTTTGGTCCTTTTAGCTGCATGTGTGTGACACTATCTATCTATCTATCTATCTATCTATCTATCTATCTATCTATCTATCTATCTATCTATCTATCTATCTATCTATCTATCTATCTATCTATCTATCTATCTATCTATCTATCTATCTATCTATCTATCTATCTATCATATAGCACCTTTCATATCTGTCTGGAGATCTGTCTGTCCGTCATATAGTTTTTTTCTGTCTATCAGCTTTATCCCTCAATAGTTTCCACAGTCCTGAATATTATCCTTTATCCTTATAAATGGAGTAGAATCCCCCTGTTCCTCACTCCTCTGCTATTCTCTCATGTTCATAGATCTTCTGCATTAGATCCCACAATACATCTGTGCCCTCTTCTCCTAAACTATTCCAAAAATCTTTTAGTATTTCATCCAAATTCTTTACCCCCTGATACACTAGACGGCGGCATCTCTGGGTTAGGATTCCCACACCAACACCTGCAGAGTATGCTGGGACTTGTAGTGCCATGGGGCAGCCCCATTGGGTTCCATAAGGGCCACCAGGGGGAGCTGCCCGGACTAGTAATCTCTATCTATCTATCTATCTATCTATCTATCTATCTATCTATCTATCTATCTATCTATCTATCTATCTATCTATCTATCTATCTATCTATCTATCTATCTATCTATCTATCTAATATTGTGAGGCTTCTCTTTTAGGATCCTCCCCCAACAGGATGGCACACCGAAGCGCACTGGCTGCATCTGTGGAGGACTGCTTGTCTGTTGCCAAGGCAACAACAGGTTCGCAGCGCAGCAGCATATCGCCGCGAAAACAAATACGAGCCGATCGAGATTGCGCTATTCGCACCTATCGCCAATGGGTGATGCAAGGGACATAATAAATGCAGGGAACAGTATAAGTTGCCCACTGTCCTGACCCCAACTGTGCCCATTTGCTGTGTCTGTGTATAGGAGAGTAGTAGATCCCGCTACAATAAATAACCGTGCTGTTCCTGTTTCATGCTGAATAAATCTGGTTTCGCTGAGAAAACAGAATACATGGAATGCAGCGTGCAGATCGATGGCACTATCCAGATAGAGAGATACTTTATAAACTACAAGGTAGAAATTACAGTATTATGCCCAGGGTTAAATGTACAGAGGAAAATAGTATAATTAGCATAGATCTTGACGTATTTCTGATGACTCGCAGAAGTCAAATGTAAAGCTGCCTCGGTGTCACTTTCCTGTGTTAACAGCTATTTAGCTCCTGTATTTAAGATATAAGGAAATTTAAATTTAATGGAGAACCTCAGAGTTCAGGTGAGCCTCTAGTCCATCAGCGACATAATTAATTTATTTTCCTTCAAGGAAGAAGTATAATCTGTCTGATAAAACTGCAGAATTTGACAACACCTAATATTTATTCATAAATAGGGCAGCACGACTATTAAGAGAGAACTTGTGAAGAAACCTGCAGAAACACAACCTTAGGGCAGGAGTTATTTTCTGTTGTGTTTCCTTTATTTCTAGTTGTTTATCTACCAGTAAAATGCATTTCATTGCTGTAAGCTCTGCTGTGATCTTTTTTAGCTTTAATCTAACACCTCTGGTGATGCATTTCTTGGCCATTCAGATCTTTTTCAAATGGCGAGCGTGCTTATATAACACTTGAAGTGGAAATAAATATGAGCATTACTCAGTGCTGATAGCAGACAGAGAGGCCAACTGATTTTTAAAACAATGAAATTTAAAGCAAACACAGCTCGCTCAAATGTGTTTTCCTTCAAAGATGTGCTCTTTACTTCTAGTGTAATCCGCAGAAGCCGATCAAATTTATAATTCAGTGAAAATGCCAACACCCCTATACATTTAAATTACAGTATACTTCACTTTTTTCCAAGGACCTAATACTTTGTAAACAGTAATTGTTTCTCTTAGTGAACTAAAAAAATGGAACAGAATCTTATTTAAGCATCCATTCACCTCTCTTTTTCATTCATGTTCATTCATCTGTTTTCTCAAAGTGCGTTTTCAAATGCAGATTTTCGAGAAACTGGAATGTACATTGGATTCAGAAAACATTCGGAATTGTGACTTTTTTCATATTTTGTTATGTTGCAGCCTTGTGCTAAAATCATTTAAATTTGTGTCTTCCCTCATCAAGCAACATGCAGTACCTCAGAATGACAAAGCGGAAACAGGATTTTGGAAATCTTTACAAAATTTTTAAACAGTACAAAACCTGAAATGTCACCCTGATGCAAGTATTCAGACCTTTTACTTGTTAGTTAATTGAAGCCCCTTTGGCAGTGATTCCAGTCGTCTTGAGAATGACGTGACACCCGGATTTGTGAATTTTCTGCCATTCTTCACTGCAGATCCTCTCGTGCTCTGTCAGGTTGGATGGAGACCCTCAGTGGATGGCTGTTTTCAGGTCCCTACGGGGGCGTTTGATTGGGTTCAAGTCTGGGCTTTGGCTGGGCAACTCCAAGGGCATTTTTAGAGTTGTGCCACTGAAAACAACCCACAGCATGGTGCGCCCATCAACACGCTTCACTGTTAAAGCAAGCTACAGTCATGGCCAAAAGTTTTGAGAATGCAAGTGTTGGTTTTCACAAAGTTTGCTGCTTCAGTGTTTTTAGATATTTATGTCAGACTACGGGACTTTACTCCTGATTGCTTCGCTTGCCAAACCCCTCAGACTGCACTACGTGCCATCCACTTCATGTCACTGCCACTCGCGTTGTGAAGAGGGGGGCTGAACGCACCCCAAGGAGACGCGGTCGTTCCTCCTAAACCCCTTCTTAAACGGTGATACAATGGGAAACAAATACAGTTTTTTTAACCTCCTCTTTGCTCAATCAGGTGTTGGATTGCTGCTGCCGTGCTGCGTGATCTGCATTTCGTGTAGCACTTCAAACATTTAAAAGCCTGTACAGCAGCTGTCCTTTTGTCTCACTGCCTTGTCTCTCTTCTTCCCCAGACATCCTCTGCTCCCACTCCTAAGGCGCGCCCCTATGAGGAGGAAGATTTTCTATTCTCTTAATTGAGAGATGGAACTGTCCTCTCTGACTAAACACGGAGTTCGATTCACTCCAGAAAGTGACTTATGTTTGTTTGAAGTGTTCGAATAATGTTTCTGTCTCTAAAATCTCCTGTGTATGTGTGCAGCTCTGTGACCCAAGCGTGATAGCATATGTGGATTTCACTTTTACCAAACAACAAATCTTTTAATACTCATGGATACACCTCTTCATTGGGAAGAAACACTACTTTTTCCTGATGGCAACACGAATTAGACGATCTACAAGTCTCAGACTTAACGATTAAATTCGTATATATATTCAATTCCGTTTTTGCTGTTCCATTATTTCACCAAGTAATAATTTCCATTTGTTTGTGCTAATGCGATCTTTACTATAATTTGTTTGAGACTTTCGAATTTTCGTACTTCCATTATCTCTAACCTACTCTGCATGTGTATCACGCCGTTTTTTAATTCTTTACGACGTTCTACTTTGTCATCTAATCTTTGTCTTTTATTTACGGCCCCGGGCGTGGTTAAATCTCTTGGCACAAAGTCTCGTCTCTCGGGACGTGAAAGTGTCTCTCTGAGAAAGTCATTTCTCGTCTCTCCCCCCAAGATTTTTTTATTATAACAGAGAGCTGTTTCTATGGTAGACTGAAGTAGAATTATAAGCATTTCATAAGTTTCAAAAGCTTTTACTGACAATTACTGTACATTAAGTTTATGCAAAGAGTCGATATTTACAGCGTTGGCTCTTCTTCCTTTTTCAAGACCTCTGCAATTCACCCTGGAATGCTGTCTATCAACTTCTGGGCAAAATCCTGCCTGATGGCAGCCCATTCTTGTATAATCAATGCTTGGAGCTTGTCAGAATTGGTGGGTTTTTGTTTGTCCACCTGCCTCTTGAGGATTGAGCACAAGTTCTCAATGGGGAGTTTCCTGGCCATGGACCCAAAATTTCAATGTTTTGTTCCCTGAGTCACTTAGTTCTCACTTTGGTCTTATGGCCCGGTGCTCCATCATTGTTGGTCACCAAACTGTTCTTGGATGGTTGTGAGAAGTTGCTCTCAAAGGATATTTTGGTACCATTCTTTATTCCTGGCTCAGGATCGGTGGTGCCACCAGTGCAGAGTGTGCTGAGGAATGGCAGCAGGCAGGTGTGAGTGCATCTGCATGCACAGTGAGGGAGGCAAAGACTTTTAACCTGACATTCTGTTTGCCTTCTTAACGGCTTCTCAACACTGTCTGGCAGTTGATAGTGTCGCGTCCACTATGACTCCTTAATCCTTCTCATAAAGTGTACTTTGTTTTTCAGAACTACCATTGTGCATTCAATCCTAACATTTTTACTTCCTATGTGTAACACTTTACATTTGCTTACATTAAATTTTATCTGCCACAAATTTGCCCAAGCCTGTGTGCTGTCCAGTTCCCTCTGTAATGACTCAATGGATTCCATATGATCCTATCTTGGTATCATCTGCAAACCTAACCGGTTTGTTATTATATTCCTATCCAAATCATTTTGATATTAAAAATAGCAGCGACACTTGTGCTGACTCCTGAGAGACACCTTTCATATCATCAGCCAATTCTGAGAAGGGTCCTCACATCGTTCTCTACTTCCCTCCGCAGTGCTTGGTTTCCTCCAGACATGGAACTCACTAATCTTGGTTTCATCACACCAGAGAAACATTTTTGTCATGGTTTCAGAGTCCTTTAGGTGCTTCTTTGTAAAACACAGTGTGTCTCCATGTGTCATTTACCAAGAAGAGGCTTCAGTCTGGCCACTCTTGTCAAAAATCCCAGAATAGTGGTGTGCTGCAGTAATGGTCGTCCTTCTGGAAGTTTCTCCCATCTCCATACAGGTTCTGTAGATATCATCCATCCATCCATTTTCCAACCCGCTGAATCCGAACACAGGGTCATGGGGGTCTGCTGGAGCCAATCCTAGCCAACACGGGGCACAAGGCAGGAACCAATCCCGGGCAGGGTGCCAATCCACCCACACACCAAGTACACACTAGGGCCAATTTAGAATCACCAACGCAGACACGGGGAGAACATGCAAACTCCATGCAGGGAAGACCTGGGAAGCGAACCCAGGTCTCCTAACTGCGCCACTGTGCCACCCTCTGTAGATATCAGCAAAAAAAAAATTGGGTTAATTTCCCAACCAAGTCACTAACTTTGTAGTTTTGTTTTTGGTCCTCGTGTTCTTGTTGTCCTCCCAACACGCTGCGTCCATTGGCAGCTCTAAATTGATTAAATTGCAACTCTAAACCCTTTAATCAAGGGTTGACTTCTGCCTTGATCCTAACGCAGGTTAGGAAAGGTGGTTAAATGGCTTTATCAGGTGTAAACGAAGTAGTCTTAACACACGATAAAAGGTTTGGGGCAGCCACTCGTATATTGTCCCTGGCTACAAAAGGGTATTGAAAATAGGAATGATCTGGTTGGTTTGAGCCCCAAGATTGAACTAATGAGGTTTTGGAAAATAGCGACTTTATAAGCCATGGACCGCAAGTGACGTCAATCTGGGCACCGAAACCGGAAGTCACATCAGTCTGGTACATCAGCACCGGAAGTGACGTCAGTCTGGGTGCCGGAACCGGATGTGATGTTAAATCAGGCAGGTTTTGCTAAATTTGGCCTGTAGAGATAACAGAGGTAGGTTTAGTGCACCCCGCCACCCCCTGGCCTGGCAGGTAATTACCTCCACGTGGTCCACTCAGCTCCTTCCTAGTCGCACGTGTGTGAAACAGGAGAAAGAAACCTTATGAAAGTGTCCTGTGGTGCTCCTTATTGTTCCTTTTAATAAAAGATCAGCTTAGAGGTGTAAAGTCTTTTAAAATAAAAACTGTCTTCACAGGATTATGGGTAGACATTCTTTTATGGAGGACAGAATCACAAAGTGTAAATATTATATATAGGTATTTAATTTATTTAGTAACCTGGGGCCTCATGTATAACGCCGTGCGTAGAACTCACACTATAACATGGCGTAAGCACAAAAGCGGGATTGTGCGTACGCACAGAAAAATCCAGATGCAGGAATCTGTGTGCACGCATACTTTCACGTTCTTCCACTACATAAATCCCGATTTGCGTGAAAAGTAACGCACGTGCACGCG
This sequence comes from Erpetoichthys calabaricus, assembly GCF_900747795.2. Classification (NCBI taxonomy): domain Eukaryota; kingdom Metazoa; phylum Chordata; class Cladistia; order Polypteriformes; family Polypteridae; genus Erpetoichthys; species Erpetoichthys calabaricus. The sequence continues at coordinate 16,746,992 of NC_041397.2, forward strand.
CCTTCTGTCCCGCCCCAACTCCTCCCAGAATTACGCCTCTTTGAATATGCAAATCAATATAAACAGCCTTCTGTGAAAAGACAATGGGAAAAGCACGGGAGAAAATATAAGAATTTCAGTGAATACCAAGTGGAGGCAAAGGAAAAACATACTATTTGTTGGTTTAAACAGTGGTATAATCAACAAAAGGAAGCTGATCGAGTGACAGAGTGTCGGAGAAACTCGAAGGCTCAACTTCACAAAGTCGCACAGTGCCCGAAATAAAAAAGCGAGTCGTAGCCCACCATCTGAGTGTCATATGAAAGCTTATTAGGGTACAGACAAAAAAAAGGCACACAGTGGGGAAAAAAGCACGAAATGTCAACTTTAATCTCGAAATTTCCACTTTAATCGCGTAGTTTATTTTGCCATTAAAGTAGAACATCATAAACTTCATCTTAAAATCGTTTAATTTACTAGTTTCTCAAATCCCATTGTAACTAAAGTGGCATGTTAAATGCTTTGTTCTGTATTTGATTTTCTATGTGCTCTGTGTGTGAATCACTACCTGCTTTTTAAATGGGCTTTCTCTTTCTCCGACAGGACACATAATCCATTACATTCGTGATATTACAGCTCTCTGAGTAATTAAAATACTGAGATGTATACGTGATATCTTTTTCATGATGATAGGAATGAAAGCATGTTATTAAACATGGGAACACGGTGGCGCAGTGCTTGTTCATGTCTCACGCAAGAGGCTTGCTGCGCCATGCGCAACCTTCAATTAAATAATTTATCACAGCAGTACTGTCTCTTTCAAACGTACTAACCTCCAATTCCTGTCCTTACTTTTCTTTCTCCAAATACCCAATCGCCACACAATAAGCTATGTAATAGATGTGAAGCCATCTGTAAGCTTAGAACTTCGATTCTTCAAAACTTTTAAGGAACATTGAAATATCTTAGTAGTACGTGTTTAATTATTATATCCGTCTATCTTTCCAGTGTCGCGTCAGCACCAGCAAGAATACAGAGCAAGGCAGGAACAATTACTGAACTAGCTAGCGCTGCGGTACCGTGTCCTCACATGTTTAATTATAAACAATACAGATTATTTAAATGAAGTTAAAGTTTTATCTGTATAATATAATCAACATGTTTTGCTGCATTTCGTCTTAGAAATGAATACCGTCATCACATGTAAATACGCGCTTTATAAAGTGGCGCAGGTTGTGCAATATTATAACTGTAGTGCAAGTTTACAGTGGGGTAATTGTACTTATAAGTCCAAATATTTCTACAAGGAGCACTTGATGGACTGATTTAGTGTGTTTAGAGTTCTTGGGATGAAACTGTTTCTAAACCGTGAAGTCCGTACAGGGACTAAAGCGTTTGCTGTGGCTCAGGCAGCATCTGCTTCATGCTGTGTACCGATAATTCTCTTTCCAATCAGCTGCTGCTGTGATTTCCCACTCAGATACAGTGATATAAATACTCCAAGTGGTGCAGTGAGAGTAATGTGGAAAAAGATGATCTGCTGTGGCAACCCTTAACGGGATCAGCTGAAAGAAGATGCAGTGAGAGTTACAACGCTAAAGCAGTTATGGTATTTGGAATACTATGGCTATTCCCTGGCCCATTATATTGATACAGGTTAATTACAATCAGATGCATTACACTAATAAACAATATGCAGTTAATTTCAGTGTATTTATAAAGCTGCGCCAGGAATGTGGATTTAAGAAAGAAAGGGTGATCACACAGGAACAGTAGCACTGCTTTGACGCTGGGTGCCGCCAGTCTGCAAAACCGGGCGGATAAATTGCGTACGCCAAGGAATGAGTTACCGTGGAAATGTGCGTGGCTTTACGCCAAGTTTAGGTTTTATACATCGCGATTTGAGTGTGGAAATGGGAGTACACAACATTTCTGTGCGTACGCACCGTTTATACATGAGGCCCCAGGTCTTCTGGAGTTTTTTTTTTGTTTTTTCTGTCCACCCTGGCCATCGGACCTTACTCCTTTCTATGTTAATTAATGTTGTCTCATTTTAATTTCTTATTTTGTCTTTTATTTTTCTTCTCTTCATTATGTAAAGCACTTTGAGCTACTTTTTGTATGAAAATGTGCTATATAAATAAATGTTGTTGTTGTTGTTGTTGTTCAGTAACAGTAAATAAGTGTTTTATAGAGCAATTGAAATGTACTTTGCAAGGCACATTTACTCCTGGAGTCTGGCGACCTTTTGCCATCTGGGCAGCCTCTCGCCATGCCCACATGACATGAAACATCAAGCAATTTTAGTGCCTTTCATAATGAAGCCTACTGAGAAATGGGTAAGCCAAAGAAAAATTGCAGAGCAGAGGCACATTGGAATTACTGGGAGCATGCTGCTTTTCTAGTTGAGGTATCGGCAGCTCGAGTTAAGGTGTTTTGTAAAGATAAAATGCGATATGAAATTCAGTTGCAATCTATCGACCATTAAGGTTCCACATTTCCAAAATCATTTCAGAAATGTTTGAACCTATAAAACGTTTCCTCTATTTACATTAATGAGATAGACGTAATGATGGTCTTAGATTCATTACTCCATTAAATTGTTTTTAAAATACAGTTGTGTGGGTAGCGCTGCTGCCTTGCAGTTAGGAGATCTGGGGACCTGGGTTCGCTTCCCGGGTCCTCCCTGCGTGGAGTTTGCATGTTCTCCCCGTGTCTGCGTGGGTTTCCTCTGGGCGCTCCGGTTTCCTCCCACAGTCCAAAGACATGCAGGTTAGGTGGATTGGTGATTCTAAATTGGCCCTAGTGTGTGCTTGGTGTGTGGGTGTGTTTGTGTGTGTCCTGTGGTGGGTTGGCACCCTGCCCAGGATTGGTTCCTGCCTTGTGCCCTGTGTTGGCTGGGATTGGCTCCAGCAGACCCCCGTGACCCTGTGTTCGGATTCAGCGGGTTGGAAAATGGATGGATGGATGGAAATACAGTTGTGTGAGAAAAAAAAGTGCACCCCAAGAAAATTGTTGACTTTTTCAATATGTCTGAACGGGCAAACGTTAAATCTTCATGCAAACAATGCATACAGATAAGTGTGATATACTTAAATGAAAATGTACCTTTTTCGTCATTTATTTAACAGAAATATCAATAGATGTCATGGTCTGCTGGGGAAAAAGAAAGTCCACCCTTGGCTGCAGAAGCTGGTTTTGCTCCATTTGGCAGAAATGATTAGATTACATTAGATAAACTTTATTAATCCCACAGGGAAATTCAATTGCATACAGGAGCAGAAACATAAAATACAAGAATACAGACACACAGGACAAATAATACAGTGTGAGGGATGGCCGGGACCCTAGCTGGGGCAGGATGGTATCTGCCTTAAAGGACAGGTGGAGACAACATGCACAGGGTATTGTCTCCCCTGGATTGCTGGACGGCAGTCCCTCTGGGTTGTGGCAGTGTGCCGGTTTCCCATAGAGCATTACAGGAATTGGAGTTCTTTGTCTCAGCCTTGCTGGGTTCCATGGGGACTGCCAGGGGGTGCAGAAGGAACTTGTGAGCCCTACATATTTGGGCTCTAGCCTCACCTTGAAGTGCTCCCATGACAGGACTTTGGGACACCAGAAGTACTCCCAGGTTTTGCATAAAGGGAGCAGCCCCACTGCAGTCTGGGGGCCAGAGTTGGGAGGAAGAGGAAGAGAGAAGGCAAAGTGCAGGGTATCATTGTGTTCCTGAAATATATTGTATCTGTGCTTCTTGCTGTGGGAAACACTTACTTGAAGAGTTTCCCATGGATAAAAGTCTTGTTTATGGTAGACTTGTGTCCGAATCTGCGTGTGTTAGGTGTTTGGTGAGCTGCAGTGCACCCAGGTGGCCACAACAGTCACTCAGTGAATCAATAAGTAAGTAAATAAATACATAAATTCAGACATGAGAGTGAGTAGGCTTTGCGGCCTAGGAACCAAGTTACCCAAACTATTCTATAACATTTCAGTAATTATTTACCACACTGATGTTGATCTTTCTGATGATAAAATAGGGTATTACAATAGCAATTGATGAGAAGAATTTATAGTTAATTGCAGAATTACAGTATTTTCCATAATTCTCGAGATTTTATCAAAAATTCATTTGAGAGTTTCTCCAGAGTGCCTCTTTCTCTTGCATGATTTGGCTCAGAAACTAATCAGTACATCGTCATCTCATAACAGGCCCGAGTTTGGTATTTTGCTGTTAATGTGAATCCCCAGGTACTTGTAACTCTGAACCACTTCACGTCCTCACCCTGAATGGTGACGGGTTTCAGAGCCTTCGTGGCACATCAGAAGTCTATCACTAGTGCTTTTATCTTGCTGATGCTGCGTTGCAGGTTGTTGTATGTACATCACAAGATGAAGTCTGCGAAAAATTTCCTGTATTCTGACACATCTCCATTATTAGTGCAGCCTATGATGGATGAGTTGCCTAAAAATTTCTGTAGATGGCAAGTGCTGCTATTGTGATGGAAGTTCTAAGGGAGGACAGTTCCCTGAGGGGTTCCAGTATTAAACTAAATTAAATTATGACTTCTTATTCATGTTTTGCATAACTGTCCACTAATCTGTAATATCCACCTGGTAAAATTTTTGACCACTCTTTCAAGCAAAACATCTTTAATTACAAGATGTTTGTGGGTTTTCTTGCTTGTCGTACCCTTTTGAATGTTTCAATTGAATTCAAATCACGGAATTGACTAGGGCAGTCCATAACCCTTCATTTCTTCTTTCTGAGCTGGATTTGCTGGTGTGTTTTGGATCATTATTGTGTTGAAAGGTCCATTTCAGGTTTAAGTTCAACTTTCAGACAGGTGGCCTTACATTTTCTTTAAGCACACTTTAATATGATGCAGAATTCATCGTTGACTTGATGACTGCATGCTGCCCAGGCCCTGAGGCAGCAAAGCAACCCCAAACCAATATGTTTCCACCACCACATTTCACAGTTGTTATGAAGTTCTTCTCCTGAAATGTTGTGTTTGGTTTTGCACCAAACATGTTACTTTGCTTGCCAGATAACTCCATCTTTGATTCATCATTGTATCAGAAGGTCTGGTCTTTGGCTAGATGTTCAATGGCTAACTGAAGTCTTTCTCTCATGTTCTTTATTTACAGCAAAAGTCTTTTTCCTGACAAACCTCACATGCAGGTCAAATTTATACAATCTTTCTGATTGTAGATGTCTGCACCCTGACACCAGCTTTTGCAAGAGTCACCTGCAGATCCTGCAATGAAGCTTTGAAGTTCTTGGAGCTCTTAGGCTGAATTTGTTTGGCCAGCCAATCTTGGACAAATTAGCAGTTGTTTCAAATCTAAGCGGCTTGCAGATCATTTTCCTTACGGTGGAATGATTGGTTTCAGATAATTTGGTGATCTTTTTACATCACTTACCAGATTTGTAGGCATCCACAACCTCTTTTTTGAAGGGCTTTGAGAGTTCTTTTGATGTTTTAATGATATCACCACACACATCAATAGCAAAGAGAACACCAGACCCTTGATATCTGTGGTTCACATAAGACAGGCTCCACCTGAAAACTCCCAAAGGGCGTTCTGTTCATTGGCACCTCATCTGGAACACCCAATTCTAATTTTATGGATCTGAAGTGATGATGAATGAAGGAGTGGACTTACTTTTCCCTATTATAATATTGATTGACGACACACAGACGTTGATTAATGATTCTTAACTATAGCTTTTCTTCTTCTTCTTCTTCTTCTTTCGGCTGCTCCCTATAGGAGTTTCCACAGCGGATCATCTTCTTCCATATCTTTCTGTCCTCTTCTTTGGCCAACAGTAGCCCAATTTCCGCCAGCACCCTGTTGGCTAACAGTACTGGTGGCGGCCATTGTTAACCCAGGGCTCAACCGATATGGAAATTTGTATTGTTGTCCACATATTGATTTGGCAAAATTTTACACCGGACGCCCTTCCTGACGTAACCCTCCCCATTTATCCGGGCTTGGGACTGACATGAAGAAACACACTTTTTTGTGCATATAACTGTAAAATCATGTTAGTTTCTCATTAGGTTCTCTCAGTAACAGGACAAAATACCTTTTTTTAAGAACTTCCTTTTTCCCTTCTAAAATCCCACCCACTAACATTGTACTGGAAATTACCAACATCAGGAATGTCAGTCAAGATCAATCTAAATTTAACTCATTACTGAACATACAAATACACAACACCTACTTTTCATTTTGATTATGAGAATGAACGCAGCATGTCAAATGTATGTGTCATTGATCAAGTATGTTACCTTTATCTGTAGGCACTGTTTGCAAGATCTAATGTTTCCCTATTCAGATATGTTGAAAAAGCCAACAATTGCAATGAGGTGTACTTATTTTTTATCACGACACTATACAATGAGCATTTAAAAGTCCAGAGATTCAGCCAGTTTGCCTTTAATGTTTAACTGCTTGCTCCAAATTCTAAATGCTTATAGAAGTCTATGGCTTTTTAAGCAACAAAGTCAGCTATACTTATTTTCTTATGTCATTCCCTGAGCTCAGACCTTAAAATGTTTCCAGGGCCCAAGTGGAATCGCCAATCAAGCTTTCTGTCACTTGCAAGAAGAGCAAAGCCTGGACGTTTAGAATAGTCTGCCTGAAGTGCCCCTATAGGGGAATCACAAAGGATGAAAGAAATGTCACACACACATAATGCATTTATAATAAAATGCACAACGGCACATGTGTACACAGTCTGAGGACTTTTGAAGTTGACAAACATGTGCCCATGGTTGTATTATAGTGTAACAGTGAAAGACCAGCAACTAATATTTTACATAACACTCACAAAGCCACCTCATCTGATTCGGGGTAACAGAGGACGATGCTGGGTTTAAGACTAATGAGCCTCTCTGGATAGGGAGTCAATCCATTGCTGTAATTATAGGGACCAAAAGGAATGGCCAGAATTAAAAAAATATCATTCCTCAACATAATAGTTAAAATTTTGTACATGAAATTTAGACAAAAATGTAAATCAAAAAATGATGATAAGAAACACCTAAAACAAATAAAGGAATAAATGAAGTGTGATGAATCTGTAGCACAAAATGTCAAAAAGTGTCAACAGGCCTCCAAATACCACCAGCCAAACTAGGACATCAAAATAGGCCTCAGACAAGGCAGCTTGATCCCAAACCCAAAGGGCAGGCTTCAGGGCCTAAACATGCCCAAAAGGGGGCTCAGGCTGTTGCAGTGGGTGGCTGGGGGCTGTATCCAGCCAGGACGCCAAGAAGGCCCGGGAGAGGGACTATGCCCACTCCGGACCACGAGAGGGCAGCCGCCCTGGTTTGTGTGGGGGCCATGGGAATTGAGCATGGAAGCTTAATCCTATAGGGGCCCGTGTCCATCGTCAGGGGGTGCCCAGAAAACTGTGAAGCCCTGGATGTCAGCACTTCTGCCACACTCAGAGGTACTGGTGGAAGTATTACTAGGGACACCCGAAGTGCTTCCGGGTTAGTGCCACAGGAAGCTCATCAGGAGGCACCTGGAGCATGTCTGGGTGGAAGGGGCCACCTCCCTCCAGTCATCAGCTGGAGTCGGGTGGAAGAGGACGAAACTCGGAGGAGAGGCGGTGAAGAGAGGACTTAGGAGAAGCCCGGACTTGATGGTGTGTGGTGCAGGGGCACTGGGTTGTGTGCAGGACTCGGACTTTGGTAAATAGTAGTGAAATAAATGTGTGTGGTGCTTGAACCATTGGTGATCTTTCCACACTGTCAAAGTTTAAAATTACTTTTAAATGTCCCAGTAGCTGCATTTGTCTGGGGGTTTCCAAAATTCTGCAGCTTCAGAAAGGTTCAGACACTGAGTATAGCATGTCTGCAAAAAAATTTTACAATCTTAAAGTCTCTGTGTTTTAATAGTTTAATAGTTTACACAAAAGGAAGAGAAAAAATCATAATTGCCATGATCTCCAACTTTTAGTATTTTTTATTTTGTGTAAGTTCTTGTGAAGCTTCTATCAATCTATATAAGGATTGTAGCCTTTTCAGATTAAATAAATTTGAATAGGGGTTTCATTTTGTGTAGAATCTTTTCTGGAAAAGTTAATTATTTTACAGTGTTTTATTATGATGCTGCTTTATTTCCCATTCAGGCACCGCTGTATTGGGTTTATGGTTCTGATGTCTCCATGGAGATCTCTCCCAGAATTCCCTGGGGTATGCTCGTTTGTGAAGTCATTTGTGCAACAATACAAAGATCACCCTGAGCATTTCCAGGGTATCCAAGCTTGACGGATAAACCTTCAATCGCTGCATCAAAAGATCTTTATTTAGTCCTTCCTGGTTTTTTGAATCTCCACTACTGTTTTTGACTCTGAATTTTTTGATTGCCTTCTGGCTTTGATGAAAGATTTCCTTCCCTCTCCATTTCGACCTTTGGCCTGTTTTGACTTTTGATTTTCCTCGTCATTTTCATTTTCTTGATACAGACTCTTGTGATTCAGTATAATAATACACATAAAAAAAGAAATACAGTACTTCTCATTTCTAATGTTTCTATTTCAGGCTTAAATATCTTCATTGTGTTTCATTACATTTATATATGCTATCACATATCTACATAAGGTCAGAAAATGTTGTGCACTATATAATAGATAGATAGATAGATAGATAGATAGATAGATAGATAGATAGATAGATAGATAGATAGATAGATAGATAGATAGATAGATAGATAGATAGATAGATAGATGTGAAAGGCACTACATAATACATAGATCGAAAGCTACTACATAATAGATAGATAGATAGATAGATAGATAGATAGATAGATAGATAGATAGATAGATAGATAGATAGATAGATAGATAGATAGATAGATAGATAGATAGATAGATAGAAAGCTACTACATAATAGATAGATAGATAGATAGATAGATAGATAGATAGATAGATAGATAGATAGATAGATAGATAGATAGAAAGCTACTACATAATAAATAGATAGATAGATAGATAGATAGATAGATAGATAGATAGATAGATAGATAGATAGATAGATAGATAGATAGATAGATAGATAGATAGATAGATAGATAGATAGATAGATAGATGTGAAAGGCACTATATAATAGATAGATCGAAAGCTACTACATAATAGATAGATAGATAGATAGATAGATAGATAGATAGATAGATAGATAGATAGATAGATAGATAGATAGAAAGCTACTACATAATAGATAGATAGATAGATAGATAGATAGATAGATAGATAGATAGATAGATAGATAGATAGATAGATAGATAGATAGATAGATAGATAGATGTGAAAGGCACTATATAATAGATAGATAGATAGATAGATAGATAGATAGATAGATAGATAGATAGATAGATAGATAGATAGATAGATAGATAGATAGATAGATAGATAGATAGATAGATAGATAGATAGATGTGAAAGGCACCATATAATAGATAGATAGATAGATAGATAGATAGATAGATAGATAGATAGATAGATAGATAGATAGATAGATAGATAGATAGATAGATAGATAGATGTGAAAGGCACTATATATAATAGATAGATAGATAGATAGATAGATAGATAGATAGATAGATAGATAGATAGATAGATAGATAGATAGATAGATAGATAGATAGATAGATAGATAGATAGATAGATAGATAGATAGATAGATAGATGTGAAAGGCACTACATAATAGATAGATCGAAAGCTACTACATAATAGATAGATAGATAGATAGACAGATAGATAGATAGATAGATAGATAGATAGATAGATAGATAGATAGATAGATAGATAGATAGATAGATAGATAGATAGATAGATAGATAGATAGATAGATAGATGTGAAAGGCACTATATAATAAATAGATAGATAGATAGATAGATAGATAGATAGATAGATAGATAGATAGATAGATAGATAGATAGATAGATAGACAGACAGACATGAAAGGCACTATATAATAGATAGATAGATAGATAGATAGATAGATAGATAGATAGATAGATAGATAGATAGATAGATAGATAGATAGATAGATAGATAGATAGATAGATAGATAGATAGATAGATGGGATAAAACAATCTTCCATTAACTATGAAGGTCTGTGAAAGTGAAATTTCATTCTATTTAAGTAAAAATGTATGTATATTTCAACACTAACATTTTAATATTGGTTCTTTAATTCCCAAAAGCACCAAAATGTCTTTTAAGGGTGGCAATAATTCAGAATCTCGGGCTTAAAATGACTAAAACAAAGCAAAGTTCCTTATATTTAATAATTTTTCAAATATGCAAAGCATAAGGAAAACAAGGAAGCAAAGCAGGGAGAAGGCAATAAAGGATTTGCTTAAAAGGAAGTCCAAGGTCAACACGTTCAAATTTTCAATCACGAGAGAAGAAGCAAGAGATCCAATAACAATAAGAATAACCAAAGCAACACTCACTAGGAAACACACAGAGACAGTGGCGGGTGATTCCTGAACAATTTTTTCTTTCTGAGTGACTCTTGGCAGTGAATCTTGAGAAGTTGGCTCTCCTTAGTCTGGCAACTGCTCAGTGTGGGGTCTGTCCTCATTAAAGGCATGGTCAAAATGAGATGCCCCCTTCAAGGGGCCACCTGTTTTGATGGTGTCTGGTGCAGTAGGGGAGGAACCAGGTCTTGGTGCTGGGGGCAGGGCTAGTCCTCCTTGACTGTATTCTCAGAACTGTGGGTGAAGTGTCTAGTGTGTGAGGGGTGCAGCCAGCTCTGGGCACTGGGGTCAGAACTAGGCATCCTCCTTGCCCATCTTCTCTGTTTTGTGGGTGACAAACAAAGATACCATTAGCGACAGTGCCCTATCTCATCCTGGACTGGTATCACTTAACTTAGCCAGACACACTATTATGACCCAACCCTTTCTTCACAATGTTGCAGACATTTTATGTTGATTTTGCCTAAAGTACTGAAAGTTTTTTAAAATTTGTGGGCAACCCTCAGAATGTAGCCCTACTCACCATACCCCATGTTAATAACAATTGTATAATTTTCAGCTTAATTCAAATTTCTTTTTTAATTGAAGTCTTATAATGTAGTTTCTATTTGATCCAGATGCTAAACAGAAAGTGAAGCTTGTTTCTTCCACATGTCAAATGTTTTAACAGCTGTGATAGAAATGCGAAGTTTTCTTACAGCCCATAATAGTGAATGCTGTAAGCTAGAATGACGAGTAGAATAAAGAGATGCTGATATAATGGAAGTTAAGGTTTTTTATTTCCTCCTATCCAAGGAAACAAAGAATCAGAAGGTAAAAATAGACAGTAAATATCACCCTTCACTTTGAACAGAAGACACAGACAAAGGTATGTAGGAGATCTCAAGATTGTTTTCAGCTCAGCAGTTACGTTAACTCATAAGTTCGTAGGAATTTGCTTTGTTTTTCTTGAAAAAGATAAGCACTCACTATAGAGCCAAGCGGAGGGTGGCTCTGTTTCATGGCTGCACCTATAAAAAGTAAATTCTGTGGTACTAAATAGGATTTTTCTCCTCTTTGTATTAATTATGAAGTGTCTTTCTGCATTTGGTTTCCCTGCCTATAATTTGTAGATCTACAGATGTGGAGAAATTTGCACCCTTACGGCTCATTAAAAAAGTGCTGAATGCCTCCTGAACGGTGAATACATGAAAAGCATACCTGCATGCCTTTGAGATGTCATCGAGTAATGCAAAGCAAGTGTGAGAAGACATCAAGTATTGCTTATTCTATGAAGATATTCTAAAATGGCCTGGACACATTTGTTGGGACACATAGATAAGATCCTAAACAAATGGACTCAAGTGATTTTTCAAACTCGCTGTTTTCTTAAATTCACATCACACATTTCCAATCATGCAATCTATCATCCAGACGATTTAAATGGAGAAAAGTCATCACTCTGCTCTCTGGTATCATTGAGTTGTCTGAGGAAATCAGAAAGAAAATTACAGAGAAGCACATTAAAGACAAAGGCTAGAAGAGCATCTCCAAACAGCTTGATGTTCCTGCTGCAAATATTATGAAGACGTTTAAAGTCCATTGGATTGTAACCAACCTCCCTGGACATGGCTGCAAAAGGACAATCTACCCCAGAATGGGCAGAAGAGAATGTGAGAATGGTAGACAAAAAAACCAAGGACAACTTCCAAAGAGATACAAGCTGAACTCCAAGGTTGAGATCCATCAGTGTTTGATCGCACAATCCATCTCTTTTTGAGTGACAGTGAGATTAATGGAAGAAGACCCAGAAGGACTCTACTGTTGAAAGAAAAAAAAAAAAACATAAATAAGCCAGACTGGAATTTGCTAAAATTCAAACCACAATACTTTTGGGAGAAAGTCCTTTGGGCAGATGAGACAAAACTGGAAGTTTTTGGCAATTCACATCAGATCTATGTCCACAGAAGAAAAAATGAAGTATTCAAAGAAAAGAACAACATTCCTACTGTGAAACATGGAGGAGACTCGGTTATGTTTTAGGGCTGCTTTGCTGCATCTGGCATGGGGTGCCTTGAGTCTGTGCAAGGAACAATGAAATCTCAAGACTATCAAGACCTTCTGGACCAAAATGCACTGCCCAGTGTCAGAAAGCTCTGTCTCAGTCGCAGGACATGGATCCTTCAAGAGGATAAGGAGCCAAAACACACAGCTAAAAGCAACCAAGAATGGCTAAGAACAAAACATTTGACTATTCTGAAGTGGTCTTCTCTTAGCACTGATTTGAATCCCATCAAATGTCTATGGAAGGAATGGAATCATGCAGTCTAGAGAAGTCCCTTCAAACCTGACACAGCTGGAGCAGTTTGCTCAGGACGTGTGGGGCAAACGCCCTGTCGACAGGAGCAGACATCTCATGGAGACCTCCAAGAATTACTTGCTTACAGTGACTGCCTCTAAAGGTTGTGAAGTAAAATATCACATTAAGAATCCCATCATTTCTGTTCATGGCAATTTTATTTGTGCTATTATTTGAAATATTCTGTTGAATCCAAACTCTAAAGCAAAGTCTGATTTTAGTTAAATGCAGAATATGCGATTATAATCGGCAATTACTTTTGTCAGTTTCAAGATATTTCAGAGACAATTGTGGGTTCTTCCCTTTTTTTGTGGAGGGGTACCAACAAATTTGACGACGTCTGTACTTGTTTAACATTTTATTGCAAGTAAATAAGACAAAACATAGCAGGTTGGAGATGGTGGTGGATGACATGAGAAGAATGAATGTTAGTCCAAAGGATGCCCAGGATTAGAGGAGTTGGAGTAGATTAACAGAGTTGAAAAATTTGTGAGGCAACTGGCTGATCAGCGTAAACCTACAAAATGACTGCTAAACCAGTGACGATGATAATGATAGCCACATTTTTTCCTTTTTCTTTACTTCTGGTCATGTTTCAATCGTGAGTATGACTTTCATTGTTTAACTACTGAAATTAGCTGAGTGTGGTTATCCCTTGAGATTCGTGAGGGTGAGGAGCACAGGACTCCTGCAAATGGAAATATGTTTTGTGCTCATGATTGCTGCGTATATTCTAAGTTTATTGCCCTTAATAAAATGCAAAAAATTGTGAGAAACACAATAGAGAATGATTGATGTGCAAGCAAATCACATGTGTGAGCTGAGACAAGGATGTTAGGCGTCTCCCAGATGAAGTGTGTAGTGATCTGTAACTTCTATCAAAATGTAACTTATTGTACTAAAGTTGTGTTTATATGTTCAAGTTCAAGTTCAAAGTTTATTGTCATGTGCACAGTAAGGAAACATGTTTCCCTGTACAATGAAATTCTTTCTTTGCTGTCCACACCAAATGACAAAACCAACGTATAAAGATAAACATAAATAATAAGTAGCAGATAGATAATAAGTAACAGAGGCAGCATAAAGTATAAAAACAGAATAGAAGTATAAAGTGTAATGTGCAGTTAGGTGTGTGATGGACAAGTCAAATACAGTTGTGTGAGGTAGATAGAATGAGGTGGACCATGGTTATAAACTCCAGTCAGTTATTTAGGAGTCTAATGGCCTTGGGAAAGAAAGAGTTCTTTAGCCTGGAAGTCCTGCATTTCATACTCCAATACCTCCTACCTGAAGGTAGAAGTGTGAACAGTTCGTGTTGGGGGTGTGTAGGGTCCCTGAGGATTGAGGCAGTTCTCCTACGGACTCTGCAGTTGTAGATGCTCTGCAGAGAGGGCAGTGGGGTCCTGGTGATCTTCTCAGCAGTCTTTACCAGTCTCTGCAGGCATTTGTGGTCCATAGCAGTAGTGTTGCCGTACCACATGGTGATGCAGCTGGTCAAGATGCTCTCAACAATGCAGCTGTAAAAGTTGCCGAGGATCTTAGTCGACATCCCAAACTTCCTCAGCCTCCTCAGAAAGTACAGCCGCTGTTGAGCCCTCTTGACCAGCTGCATCACCGTGTGTCCTCACTGATGTAGACGCCCAGGTATTTAATGCTGCTAACCCTCTCCACTTCAAGCCCTCGGAAGGAAAGTGGCCGGTGAGGTCTAATCTCCTTCCTCATGTCCACTATCATCTCCTTTATCTTGTCTGTGTTGAGGGTGAGGTTGTTATCCTCACATCATGACACCAGACTGTCCACTTCCCTCCTGTAGGCCGCCTCATCCCCACCAGTGATGTGTCCAATCACTGCGGTGTCATCTGCAAACTTTAGGATGATGTTATCTTTGTGGGAGGCGACACAGTCGTGGGTGAACAGGGTGTAGAGGATGGGGTTGAGGACGCATCCCTGTGGGGTGCCTGTATTTGTGATAATGGTGGCTGAAATCCTATTACCAATCCTGACACACTCTGGCCTTCCAGGCAGAAAGTCTAGGAGCCAGTCACAGAGGGTGGGGTGCAGGCCAAGTGTAGACAGTTTTTGGGTGAGTTTATGGGGGATAACCGTGTTAAAGGTGGAGCTGTAGTCAACATAGAGCATCCTGATATAGGAGTCTTTGTTCTCCAGATGGGAGAGGGAATAATGTAGTGCGGCCGCGATGGCATCTGAGGTGGACCTGTTGGGCTGATAGACATACTGCAGGGGGTCCGGAGTGTCCGGTATGCTGCTCTGAATGTGGGCCAGCACCACTCTCTCAAAACACTTCATGATGATTGGAGTGAGTGCTACCGGCCTGTAATCATTCAGGCAAGTGGGTGGGCTTTTTTTTAGCAAGGGGGACGATGATCATAGTCTTAAAGCGGGACAGAATGATGTGCTGACTGAGGGAAAGGTTGAAGATGGAGCAGAGAACATCAGCCAGCTTGTTGGCACATGCTTTGAGAGCCCGCCCAGGAATGTTGTCTGGTCCTGCTGCCTTACAGGGGTTGATCTTCCTTAGTGCTTTGTGTACCTGACCTGAGGAGACCGTTGGGGAAGGGGAGGGAGGTTGGGTGGTCCAGGTGTGTGTGTGCCTCCAGTCTGTGCTGTTGCTGGATGTCTCAAAGCGGGTGTAGAAAGGTAGACTGTCTGTGGAGCTGATTGTGCTGGTGGTGGTCCTGTAGTCTGTGATGTGCTGTAGGCCCTGCCACATACGTCCAGAGTCAGCAGTAGAATAGAAACCCTCCAGCTTCTCTCTGTAGTGCCTCTTGGCTGCTGCGATGGCTTTTCTTAGTCCGTACTTTGCAGCTTTTTGCTCCGTCTCAGTGCCTGATCTAAATGCAAGAGAGCGGGCACGCAGCATGTGGCGTACCTGACTATTTATCCAGGGCTTCTGGTTGGGGAACTTCCTGACTGGCATTGTGGTCACGATGTTGTCAATACAGGTGCTAATATACCCAGTCACGTACTCAGCACAGTCCTGTATGCTGATAGAAGAGTCCTCTAGAGTAGCTGCAACCCTAAACACATCCCAGTCTGTCTGAGGAAAACAGTCCTGTAGGGTGCTCTCAGTCTCTGGGGTCTAAAGTTTAACTTGCTTAATGATAGGGTTTGCTTGTTTCAGCCTTTGTCTGTAGGCTGGGTACAAGAAGAGAGTGACATGGTCTGATTGTCCGAAGTGGGGGCGGGATGCACCCCTGTATGCACTGTGTATGTTGCTGTTAACATGATCCAGTGTGTTCTTCTCACAGGTGGGAATGTTCACGTGTTGGTGGTATTTAGGAAGTACAGTCTGTAAATTGCACTGATTAAAGTCGCCAGCTACAATAAAAACAGCATCGGGATGAGCTGTCTTTAAGGCACTGATGACGTCATGGAGTTAGCCGAGCGCTGCCGTGGAGTTAGCTCGCTGTGGGATGTAAACAGCGGCCAAAAACACAGCAGTTTATTCCATTGGTAGATAATAGGGTCGGCATTTCAGCAGTATGTATGCTAAAAAATGACAAAACTTGATTAATATTACAGATACAAAAGAAATTGAACAAAACACTAATCACAAAACTCTAAACACATAACACAGTCCAGTTTCGCAGATGCAGAAGATGGTGGTGTAATTATAAAATTAAATCCCCTGCGAACGACCCCCTAAGAGTTACATCAAGTTTTGTCTACCTGTGATGCTGATGTACGTGAAGATTTGTAAAAGTTTAAAATGAGTTCATCAAGAACACGGGGACACAGTTGGAAACTTGTTAAAGGTAAATTTCGCACAAACATTAGGAAGTTTTTCTTTACACAAAAAACGATAGTTACTTGGAATAAGCGACCAAGTAGTGTGGTAGACAGTAAGACATTGGGGACTTTCAAAACTCGACTTGATGTTTTTTTGGAAGGAAGAAGTGGATAGTACTGGTGAGCTTTGTTGGGCTGAATGGCCTGTCCTCGTCTAGAGCGTTTTAATGTTCTAATGAGTGTGCCTCAGTTACTTTGATATAAGTCTAAAGGCCGGAGACCCCCCTCCAGAGAAAGGAGAGGTAAATAAAGCAGGAGCCTTACTGAATTAAGTAATTAATGGTATTGCCAAAGACAAAACTGATAATTAATTAACCAACTTAAAATTTGCTCAGTTCCTACATTTAAATTGATTGTCCCTGGGTGGGCAAGTTAATTTTTTTTTTATCCAAATCCTACAATAGGTTAGTGACATTTAAACAAAATTGAGTACATATTTATATACATTCTGAAACCACTCGAGTCTAATTCAGGGCTGGCTGGAGCAGAGCCCATCCTGGAAGGCAAAGAGCACAAAACAGCAAACACCCTGGATTGAGAGACATCCATCATAGGGCACAATCACACACACACACACTGGGGGCAATTTGGAGTGGTCAGTTCACCTACCCCACATTATTTGTAATATTTCTTAGGTTCATTATTGGTTAAGTTATTTATGTTCTTATATTCCTTTGTGATACTTATTATTTTTCCTGTATTCTGCAAACAAAGGAGTTAATGCAGAGCGTTTCCAATATTTGGTCTGCCGGGGGTCAGCATAAATAGATTAATGATGCAGCTCTGAATTGGAAATATTACCCTGCAACATAAAAACTGGCTATTGTGCTTAATGTTTTAGTGCTTTTGAGATGAATATTGATGCATATATATAGTCCAGGACAGGTTCACTGATATCACTCTGTTAAAATGTTATATCATGTTAGAATAAAAAGTAAATGTTTCATGAAGAAAATGTTCACTGGCGAGATGCTCTTCTAAAATAAGAATCATTCTGGATACGGTCCGCTCGTTATTTGATGGCTCCCTCATGTAGTCTCCTATTAGATGTGACATCTTTCTTTGCAGCACTCGGTAATTCCTGCGATCACTGTTACATTCTTGTCTAGAGAGCTTTGAATTCCTTCCACTATAATCGTTTCATGCTTATGCAGCCTAGTAATTCAATCAAGGCTCCTCATAACAGGTGAAAGCCCAAGGTCTGCGTGAACCATTAACACCGGGCACCGAAGGCCTGCACGTTCTTTTAGGATCGCACTGCACTGAAATTTGAATCCGCTCAGCCTTAATGTGATTCATTCTGAATTTTGATGCTGTCTTAACTGAAAATTTAATTGTTACATTGTGAACTGTTAAAAATACAGCGTGAAATTAATCAAAAGATTTGGCACTATAAGGGCGCAGAGCCTAAAATGAGTAACAAACAAAGATATCGCCTGCTTGGCTCGAAGAACATTGAAAGGAAAATCAGCCATCTTTGTGCTCTAATGCACAGTACTGGGGTAGAAAGCTATTTCCTTATCCCTAAAACAACATCTTTCCAGAATATGCAATGACAATGTAATGGAGTTCAGGTAGGGGGTATCATGCACCCTTATTTTGGACAGGGCAAATTCATATCATAGTATAACAGAGAATTCTGATGGTTTTCTTAGATAATGATAATTCCAGAGGAGCGGAGGAATAGGTTTCTTATAGTAGCAGGTGGACCATTCCACAGTTTAGGGGCCCTGTGACTAAAGGCTCAACCTCCTACTGTTATTTTATTATTCTTGGAATCATAAGTGGAGGCTTAGAGAAGACATTGCCATCAGGGAGGAGTGGTTTGGTTTTATGCCAGGCATAGTCTTTGCATTGAGACAGCTCATAGAGAAGCATTGAGAAAAACTGAGAGGTTTTCATATGGCAGGGGTGTCGAACTCCGAGCCTGGTGGGCCACAGTGGCTGCAGGTTTTCATTCTAACCCTTTTCCTAATCAGTGACCAGATTTCACTGCTAATTAACTTCTTTCCCTTCATTTTAATAGCCCTGTTTTTAAGGATTCAGTCCTCTAAATTGATTTTGTATAGTACTGAAGTGACTTTAGCTGCAGGTGGAAGCTCCATGCAATTGTTGTTATGGTTCTGCCTTTGTCCAAAAGGTTTCATGACCTTAGTCTCGGAAAGTCTTTCTCCCGTGGGCCGACTGGGATCTTTTCCTGAATAAGATCAAACACAGTTGCGTAGCTTGCGACAGGAGCTTCCACCTGTAGTTAAAGTCACTTCAGTTCATATGTAACTTTATCAGCATGCCCGTGTTGATCAAACACAGGAAGCTCTGCAGTCTACTTGTGACTTTACGTTGTAGGAAGATAAGTAAATAAATCAAGGTCAATAACATTCGATCTGGCTAATATATAAGTAACATATAAATGGTTTTCATATAAAGACCATCACAAAACATAATTACAAACAGGACTTTGCATGATATGTTGGCGAGCTCTGTAAGCCGTGCTGTTTCATTGAAGGACAGGTGTGGGGCAGACTGACTGGCAGGATGACACCGACCTGTTGCTGCATCCAAACGGTGCCATCTTTCGCCTTTACGCCTTGTGCAGCTGTGTTGTTCTTATACAGTGCATCCGGAAAGTATTCACAGCGCATCACTTTTTCCACATTTTGTTATGTTACAGCTTTATCCCAAAATGGATTAAATTAATTTTTTTCCTCAGAATTCTACACACAACACCCCATAATGACAACGTGAAAAAAGTTTACTTGAGATTTTTGCAAATTTATTAAAAATAAAAAAACTGAGAAATCACATGTACATAAGTATTCACAGCCTTTGCTCAATACTTTGTCGATCGGGTTCTTGGTCACCTCCCTGACTAAGGCCCTTCTCCCCCGATCGCTCAGTTTAGATGGCCGGCCAGATCTAGGAAGAGTCCTGGTGGTTTTGAAGTTCTTCCACTTACGGATGATGGAGGCCACTGTGCTCATTGGGACCTTCAAAGCAGCAGAAATGTTTCTGTAACCTTCCACAGATATGTGCCTCGAGACAATCTTGTCTCGGAGGTCTACAGCCAATTCCTTTGACTTTATGCTTGGTTTGTGCTCTGACATGAACTGTCAACTGTGGGACCTTATATAGACAGTTGTGTGCCTTTCCAAATCATGTCCAGTCAACTGAATTTACCACAGGTGGACTCCAATTAAGCTGCAGAAACATCTCAAGGATGATCAGAGGAAACAGGATGCACCTGAGCTCAATTTTGAGCTTCATGGCAAAGACTGTGAATACTTATGTGTTTTCTCAATGTTTTTATTTTTAATAAATTTGCAAAAATCTCAAGTAAAACTTTTTTCATGTTGTCATTATGGAGTGTTGTGTGTAGAATTCTGAGGAAAAAAATGAATTTAATCCATTTTGGAATAAGGCTGTAACATAACAAAATGTGGAAAAAGTGATGCGCTGTGAATACTTTCCAGATGCACTGTATGTGAGTGGACATTTCTTGCAGGAAGGGCTTCTGTTCTCTTCCTCCGATGTAGAACCCTCATCCTGATCTGAGTTCACCTCTGCTATAGCACGTCTTTATTTGAAAATAGTAGTGTCAGATCAGGGCGAGAATGAACACTACTGAGAGAATAAAGCTGAATAAAAAAAAAAAAAACGCTAACCTTTCTCACATTGATTCTATTCCATCTGAACTAGTGTAGTGCTGAGGTGTCACCCGTTGCATGGCTGCACTCAGGTCCTAATCTGGGATCCTGAGTTGGTTTGTCATGTGGTGGGTGCAGCAATGCGCTGTATCAGCGTGTGCTCCTAACCTCCTCCTCCTCCTTTACAAGTACCACACATTTACACCGGCTGTTACAGACTCAAATCAAATGTATGTTTTTATTCTATAACAGTAAGAATAAGAGCAGCTCACTACTCAAAAGGGAACAATCCAGGATCGAACCACGAACGTCTTGATTACGAGTCAGCAGTTCTTACCGCTGCACCACCAAAGCAGTCATATAAAGGGTGTGTCAATGTCGCACTTTAACGCAAATTCTTTTTCTGCAGTTATATATCTTGAATAAAAGCGCATTTGTTTTGTTATACTTGTACCTTTTGTGAAAGTGTTTATTTGAAATTTGGACTTCAGGCTTCACACGTTATATACTCCATGTCTACATTTTGCCAGTTATTACTAAAACATGAAAAACATTTCTGTTTTAACGATGTGTTTACATAGATTGTTGTAGACATGGAACACACATGAAATGCATGTATTCCAAATAACAATATATTATTTACCCTCTACAACTCCCGGCAACTCACATGCAGGTAAACAGACTTGAGCTGAGAGCACTTTCTGCCTTTTCTTCATTGACGGGGGGTGTGAAATAGCAGGCTGCTTGCTGTTTGTGTTGATCGACACAATTACAACACAAAAGACATTGACAGAGAGGTGTGAATGGATTTAAGGTGGATGGGAATTACACGTTTTTTCGTAGGCTTTGGTAATTCTAGTTTTAAATGGCAGCCAAACAGAAATGAGATGTGAAATGAGCCAGCAGATCACCAGCTAAACTGGAGCTTCAAACACAAGCCAATTTCACTCCATACAGTTTCTTAATGAGAAGCCAATTCTTGCTGTTAATTAAACCCATTATTTAATTCCATGGCTTGTTGCTACTCTCATTCTGTCACAGCAGACATCTCCAAAACTGTTAAATTTTTTTGTTTTTTCTTAGAACACCATCAAAATGTTTTGGTGACCTGAGAGGTCAACCTTACCGAGACCTTCACCTTTCTTTATTTTCAGATATCGTGTGATGGGCACAGGTGAGCTTGTCATGTGGTGGCTTCTTTTGTGTCTCATTATTGTTTGGCTGCTAATTAAGGATAAAGAAACAACTAAGGAGCTTGAGTCACGTCAACTAAAACTAAGGCCAAAGATGTTAATTAGCTGCCAAAACTGGTCACTAGTTAAGAAGATGGTTAGAATGAAAACCTGCTGCCGCTGCGGGTCTCCAGGCCTGGAGTTCGACACCCCTGCCATATGATGTTTATTGATTTGGAGAAGGTTTTTGATAAGGGTGCCATGTCAAAAGGTCTGGAGGAGCACGAGAGAGAAATAAGGACCAGAGGATTGTCCAGGATTGTCATTGCTCACAACATTCTTTCTCATCTCGGTTTAGATTTTTTCTTTTTTAAGCCATTTGTGAGCCAGTTGCAGCAATATTGAGCATGAGGCTCTGACCAGCAATGTCTGGAATTTCAGGTTATACTGTCATAAAAACACACTCAGAGGGGACCAATTTAGAGTTTAGAATACACAATTAACAGGGCCAGCACATCTTTGGGAAATCAGGAATATACAGATTACACAGAGAAAAGCCACATGGAGACTATGAGAACATGCAAGGTCCACAGTCAAACTTAAACTAGTCTCCCTAGAGCAGGGGTGTCCAACCCTGGTCCTGGTGAGACGCAGTACCTGCAGGTTTTCATTACAACCATATTTTTAATTAGTGAGCCATTTTAGCTGCTAATTAACTTGTTTTTCTTTCGTTTTAATTGACGTGACTCAGACTCCTTAGTTGTTTCTTCTTCCTTAATGAGCAGCCAAACAATAATGAGACACAAAACAAACATGAACAGCTCACCTGAAAATAAAGAAAGGTGAAGGTCTCGGTCATGTTACCAAACATCTTGACGGTGGTCTCAGAAAATCAACAGTTTGCTGTGGCAGAATGAGAGCAGCAACAAGTCCTGATATTCAATAACGGCTTTAATTAACAGCAAGAATTGACTTCTCATTAAGAAACTGGTTGGGGTGAAATTGGCTGGAGTTTGACGTTCCAGTTCAGCTGGTCATCTGCTGGCTCGTTTCACATCTCATTTCTGTTTGGCTTCCATTTAATGAAGAAACAAATCGATTCAGAGGACCGAATCCTTAAAAACAGGGCTATTAAAATGCAAGGGGAAAGGAGTTAATTAGGAAGTGAAAACTGGTCATTGATTAGGAAAAGGGTTAGAATGAAAACCTACAGCCACTGCGGCCCACCAGGAGCGGAGTTGGACACCCTTACCCTAGAGCTTTGAAGCAGCAGCATTAACCACTCTGCCACCGTGCCACCACCGTTTCCTTAATTTAATTACATCTAAATTTCGTTTAGCATAACAAGTATAACTGTACTTTCACATTAAAGCTTTTCTCCTTAAGTCAAGCTACATGAGTCAGCCGCAGATGTTTATTCTGTACCAGCTGAGCTTGTCCCTTTGGGAGTCGGTGTATAGAAGTGTAGTGAGAATTCCCTCTAACAGAATGACTTTCTGTCAAGGAGAAGCTGTTACCTTGTGTTTGATAATTCTAGAAAAGACTTTGGTTTCATGCAAATCTTTGTCAGGATGTGCGGGTTCAGGGATGGATCAAGAAGTAATGTCCTTAAAGACCATTCCTGTAAATATGACCTCTGCAGATCACATCTCTCTTGCTGATCATCTTTTGCTTCCATTATGTCTCAGTGTAATGTCTTCCAGTACTGTTTAAAGTGACATACTTATCTTCTCACTGGCGACCCATTCTTATTCCACTTATTAGTTAGAAAGTAGAGCAAAAGATGAACATCATCACATAATATCCATTGTGGCCGACAGCTGGGGTCCTTACCCAGCTGAGACACCTTGGAATGGACCGGGGTAGAGTGAGCTTTTTTAGGACATTATTTCCCCTGGAATGATAGATGGCAGACCACCCTGGCTTGCATGCGGTCCATGGGTTTGCCACATGGAAGCTCAACCCTGCTGTGGGCACCTGGACGCTTACCGAGCCCTGTTTGGCAGCACTTCTGCCACACCTGGAAGTGATGCCAGAAGGAGGTCGTTGGACACCTGGAATCCTTCTTGGTGTCCTATAAAAGGGGCCAGAGTCGGGAAGAAGAAGAAGGACGAAGCTTGGGAGGAGGAGTGGAGGTGAGAGAAGGAAAGAAAAGGACTGTTGTAGTCTATTTTGGTGTTGTAGTGTGTTATGCTCTGGGGAGTGAGGAAGAGTGCTTCCCAGATCAAAATAAAGAGCATTGTGTGTTGCACCTGTGTCTCTGCCTGTCTGTGTCAGGACTGATTCGGCTGTATGCACCCCGGTATTCTTCACCATGTATAGAATTATATATGCCCTGAAGGAACAGCTGTTCTGTAGAACATTAGAGGCCAAAATGTAAAGTACAGTGTAGTTAATTTTTCTTTAATTTTACTTATTTGTTACACTTTGGTATAATACAAAAGAAAAAAAATGGAAAGGTAACAGGACCTGATGAAATATCAAAGGAAGTGTAGAATAGTTTAGGAGAAGAGGGAGCAGATGTGTTGTGGGATCAAAAGCAGAAGATCTATGAACAGGAGAGAATACCAGAGGAGTGGAGGAACAGGGGGATTGTACCCAATTATAACGATAAAGGATTGTGGAAACTATAGAGGGAAAAATTTGATGTGATACACAATGAAAAGGAGGAGACTTTGGGAAGAGACAACCATAGGGAAGGAGCAGTTTGGTTATATGCCAGGAAGAGGAACAACTGATGCTGTTGTTGCATTGAGACATCTGATAGAGAAACATCAAGAAAAACAGAAAGGTTTGCATATGGCATTTACTGATTTGGAGAAGGCTTATGATAGAGTGGCACATCAAGAGGTCTGGAGGGGCAGGAGAGAGAAAGAAGGACCAGAGAAGTGTGTGAGGATTGTCCAGGATATGTATGAGGGAGTGAGGACTCAGGTTAAAAGCAAGTAACAGACAAGATCCCAGTTAGGGTAGGTCTGCACCAGGGATCTTCTTGAAGTGCTTACCTCTTTGATCTAGATATGGATGTGTTGAGTCAGGGCATGAATGATCGATCCCCATGGAGCAGGCTTTGTGATGATGACATTATGTTGTGTAGCACCAAAAAAGAGAAAGTGTAGAGGAAGTTTGAAGAATGGAGAAGGGCTTTGAAAAATAGATGTTTGAAGATAAATAGAAGGAAGACAGAATATAAGAGTGTAGCTACGTTTACCCAAAATTAGCAATGTTCTGCAGCTCCAGCTTGTAAATGGGATTTAGCAAAAGCCTGTCGCGTCGAAATAATTCCACAAACAAAATATCTTCGTTTTTTTAAGTGTTAGTTAAAATTCAAAGTTAAACTGTTCGCACCAAAAAGAAAAAAATGATAAAGCAAAAAATGAAAAAAGCTCTTGTTTACGAGAAGTTCTGTTTAAAGCTTAAAATTCTTGTTTTATTTCTAATCATTACAAATCCCTCCTAAACATTTCCGAACCATTTCAAAATGGTCAGAGAACTGTATGCCTATCCCATTTCTATGTTGAAAATGGGTCTTTAAAGTCCCTGTGCACTGGGACCTGTTCTAAACAACAACAGACTCAATTATCACACTGCATCTTAGTTATAGCAAGAAAGGTCTGTCTCATACTAACTGCTTTGTCTTGGTAGAGTGATATTTTACTCTGCTTTCCCCTTTTGTATTATTAATATGTAGCCTTTGTCAGAATGCCTCAGATCTCACAGACTTACCACTGTTTATAAGGTATTGTACCATATAACTTCTCCTCACCTTCCCTTCTACGTTTATAACCTCAGGCAATTAGGTGTAGTAAAAGACAAACAGGAATTAAGTTATGATTTAAAAAATATATAATTGATAACATAAATAATAACAATGTGCAAAGTACAAGTAAATACTGGCAACCATACAACCTGATCAATGCTGATGTGTAGTTTCAGGCAGCACACAGACTTGTTTGTTACTTAATATAGCATATCTCTAGTTAAGGCATCATTTGTGGCCAGCTCTCTTCAGAACAGGCCGCATGCCCGTCTCAATATGGCTGCCGAGCTGTGCTCTTCATTGTGTTGTCCTTTTCAGTTCATGGTGTGTGAGATGCTCCTTCATCAGTTGGTAAGAGAGAGAGAGTGTGAGGTAAAGCAAGCAAATTTATAGATTTTCTGTCCAAACCCTACAGCCAATAGGGCGTCATGGTACTTAAAGGCTTCAGATACAAGCCACTTCCAAACAGCCATACTTCAGACCAATGGGGCACAGAATACCTTCACACCTGCCACCCCTAAACCATTTGTTGAGCTGATGTTTGCCAGCTAGGCTGTCCTGTGGGGGTTGACTGTGAGACTTCAGCAGAGAATCATTTGCCAAACTTGTTTGAGGCGCTCACACCGACCCTGTTGTAAAATTCACTATCCTGACTTAGTCCTAGGGGGGTAAACACGAATGCTTCTCACTAATGAAATACTAACATTACATTTGCTTTGCCTAAGTTACAAATAAAGACATACAAAATATTTATCAACTTGTATGCAAAATATCACATCACAACACTAACGTACAGGGGGAAAGACTATGAAAGAAATGTATTTTCTATTCAAATTAAGAAAACACTAATATTGGTTTAACTCAAAGCTTTAAGATTGGTTCTTACAAAGAGGTTTAATGATGATCAGGATTCAAATGTTCAGAGGCAAGGAGAGCTATTGAAAGAAGCGGATACATTTAACAACTAGGATCTGTGGTAGCCCAAGATGTAGGGATAACCCATAGACTGCAGTGTGGACGGAACAACTGGAAGAAGATACATTGTCTCATTTCCAGCCAAACACTAATGAGACACAAAAACGAGCCACCACATGACCAGCTAACCATATTATCAGAACATAAAGAAAAGTGAAGGTCTCGGTAAAGGTTGACTTCTCAGGTCATCAAAACAATTTGACGGTGTTCTTAGAAAAAAACAAGAAAATCAACAGTTTTGGAACTGTCTGCTGTAGCAGAATGAGAGCAGAATTAAATAACAGGTTTAATTAACAGCAAACATTGGCTTCTCATTAAGGAACTGGTTCGAGTGAAATTGGTTGGATTTTGAAGCCCCAGTTCAGCTGCTCATCTGTTGGCTCGTTTCACGTCTCATTTCTGCTTGGCTGCCATTTAATGAAGAAAAGAATCGATTGAGAGGACTGAATCTTTCAAAAGAGGGCTTTGAAAATGAAGGGAAAAGGAGTTAATTAGCAATGAAAACTGGTCAATTGATAGAATGAAAACCTGCAGCCACTGTGGCCCTCCAGGCCTGGAGTTCGACATCTGTGATTTAAGGAGATGACAAACTAACAAAAGGCCAATAGTACATGTGGCAATCGCTACAGAGTTAATGACTATCCCTAGATATTTGTAGTGCTCCACCATCACCATTTTAATCTATAATTAATCTTGAGGCACTGGAATGAGAGGAACACCTGAGCTCTAAGTGATATTCAGCTCTTAAAAGGAACAATGACATCATCGGCAACAGGTCCATGGCTGTCCTCCTTGTCTTATAGATCAGGGGTCACCAACTCCGGTCCTGGAGGACCACCGTGGGTGCAGGTTTTCATTTGAACCCTTTTCTCAATTAGTGACCTGTTTTTGCTGCTAATTAACTTCTTTTGACTTAATTTGAATTGACTTGCTCTTGAAAACTCCGACCCCTTAATTGTTTCTTTTTCCTTAATTAGGAGCCAAACAACAATGAGATACAAAATGAGCCAAAACCTGACCTGAAAACTGTGTCCATCATACAATGTCTGAAAATAAAGAAAGATGAAGGTCTCAGGTATGTTGTTCTACTCAGGTCCCCAAAACATTTTTCCAGTACTCTTAGAAAAGAGAAAATCAGCAATTGCAGAAATGTCTGCTATTGTACAAAGAGAGCAGCAACAAGCCACGGAATTAAAGAACGAGTTTAATTAATGACAAGAATCAGCACCTCATTAAGCAGCTGGTTGGAGTGAAATTGGTTGGAGTTTGAGGCCCTGACTTAGTTGGTCTTCTGTTGGCTCCCTCACTTCACATTTCATTTCTGTTTGAGTGCCATTTAAGGAAAGAAATGAAACAATTCAAATCTTAAAAAACATTTCAATTAAAATTAATTCACAAAAAGTTAATTAGCAGGACAAACAGGGCACTCATTAAAAAAAGGGTTAGAATGAAAACCTGCAGCCACGGTGGTCCTCCAGGACCGGAGTTGGAGACTCCTGTTATATATGACCCACAATGACAGGGTCAACTGTAAATTATGGTAGGTCTGGCCTTGGCAAATGGCTCTAATGGATGGGTGTGTTAAGTACAATGGTCCGGTATCCTGTGACAGAAATAATTTATAAAAGTTTAACTCTTTCAGTGCTGATGTAGACTTTTGTCAAAAGGAGGAGTTGACGATGGTAATCAACTGTAAACTGTGACAAAACCAACCGTTATGTTGGACTCTCGTTGCTAGAAGGAAAGTTAGATTCATTGGTTTGACCAAGATTCCCTGACCTCACGTGAGTAGCAAGGCACACACAACGGCAAAAATAGCACTGAGATCTGGCAAGAGATCAAAGCGAATACGTAAAGCAAAATGCTCCGTGGACAACGTCTTGCCTATCATTTCTGAACTGAACTATGACTTGTTGGACTCAGATTTTGATACAAGTGATCGAAAATGAATGTTAGGTTCCAGCTTCAGCTGATCAGTTCCCAGCTAGTAGTGTTACTGACAATGTTCGCCAGGGAGGACTGCCACTTAAAAATGACAAGAGGTAGAATCCAGATTGAAATGCACTGCGACTGTAACCGTCGCAGTTGCTGTCCCAGCCATGTGAAGACAGCCTGGCAGCAAGCCTGCCACTCATTCTTGGCAAATTGGCAGCCACAGCATGCAGCAACAGATGTTTTATGTTGATTTCTGTGTGAAAGCATAATTTTTTGGAAAAAATATTCAGCCCTCATAGAGTTAATGTATGTTAGAAAATGGGTGGAGGTACTTTCTTAAAGATGAAGGTGCCAGAGTGGTCCTTCAGAGCGATGCCATAGGGGAACCATTTTTGGTCCCCAAAAGACCAATCCACATGAAGGTTCCAGAAAGACCCTTTATTTATTTGGATCCATAACAGGCTCCATAGAGTAAATAACCTGGAACAGATGTGTGAAATAACAATAAATCATGATTTGGAAAGGCTTCTTGTTCACAAAAATGTGGGCTAATTTCAGGTTTTCTTAATCTGTTGGTGTCCTGCTGCCATGCATTAAAGATTTCATTTTTTATTTATATATATAACAGGAAGTTTTTCAAAGCACAACCTACTACTACAAAGCACAAAGAACCAACTTCATATGCAAAAAACCTGTCCTAGAATGAAATGGAGCCACACAACTCATTAAAGAACCAGGATTTTTTTTTACACTCTTTTCAGAGGGTCTGTGCCATGCTATCCACACCCAGTGAGGTCAGAATAACTTCTGAGGCAGTTGCTCAGCCCATGAAGGTCACAGTTTGGTCTGCCACCTCCAAATCAGTGTATGAAGCAATAATTTACAAAATGTTAGTCCTGCTGTGGCCTCATTATGCAGCGTTCTCGCATTGCCGTGTCATTAGCTGTGTGGGATTGACTCCAGGGTGACGCTGCCATGTGAGACATCTAAGTCTTTTTTCCCTCTCCTAGATGTTTTTCTTCCATCTTTGTCTCAGTTAAAGATGAAAGCTCTGACTTACAAGACCCAGGAGTGTTTCCAATAGTGTGTGTGTGTTTGTTTTACCATGTGCTGGCAGTTCTGACCTGAATCTACTATGCGTTTGCCCATCTCACACACACACACACACACACGCACACACACTCAGTTCATCATGTCGGTGTTTCAACTCTCATCACCCTGAAAAGTATTCCCCTTGAAACATGTGAGATTTGTGAAGTCTCAGATACTGAAGGACCTGTCACGCTTCATCTGGGCCCGTCGCTAGCCAAGCCTGTCAGGTAGGCTGTCTAGACCCAGCGGACCAGGAGCGTGAAACACAATAAAAGGATTTTTCTCCCTTTTTTTCCTTTCTCTATTCTTTAAGGTTGGGTGTTACACTCAGACTGCAATTTAAAAGGCGAAATGATGTGTGGAGCCCAGCTTCAGCCACAGAGATGTTGAAAGTGGCTGCTTTCATCTTCTAGAAAGTGTTACTTTTTAAGCATCTACTTACTTTCTGAGAGAAAAAGTTAACATTTTGAAAATAGTTTGGAATAAAAGTAAACAGAAAAAGAATAATAATGAGAGAGAACTCTATTGGAATTTAAACTGAACGTTTTTTAAACTCACATTGGCCCATTTTTTGAGATATTTTTTGGAATGTGTTTATGTAGTGTAAAGCAGGAGTAAAAAAAGTGTAAATTAACACAAATTCATTTA
This sequence comes from Erpetoichthys calabaricus, assembly GCF_900747795.2. Lineage (NCBI taxonomy): Eukaryota > Metazoa > Chordata > Cladistia > Polypteriformes > Polypteridae > Erpetoichthys > Erpetoichthys calabaricus. The sequence goes on from NC_041397.2 coordinate 16,776,847, forward strand.
TGAGAACTTCCAACAACTCATCTATCCATTTATTTATTAGTTTTTCTAACCATTTTCTTTTTTGGATTATTCAGCACAGAGACCCTAGCTAACCCTTGCAGTATTCAGAGTAAGGCAACAACAGACCCAAGATTGGATGCCAGTGCACACACACACGCACACACGCACACACATACACACACACACACGCATACGCACATTCATTCAATTGGACCAAGTTTTGGAGTGGAGCATCCACCAAACCTGCTAGCTTTTGGGATGAAAATGAAAGAAAAGGTGCACAAGAATACGGAGATATTATGTTGGAGCTTGGAATTCAACACAGCTTAAGAAATGTTAATGTTAAGGTATGGTAGCAACTGACCCGCTATTCCATCAAATTTACAAAATTAATTAAAAAAAAACCATATATATACATATATATATATATATATATATATATATATATATGGGGTGGCATGGTGGCGCAGTGGGTAGCACTGCTGCTTCGCAGTTAGGAGACCTGGGTTCTCTCCTGCGTGGAGTTTGCATGTTCTCCCCATGTCTGCGTGGGTTTCCTCTGGGTACTCTGGTTTCCTCCCACAGTCCAAAGACATGCAGGTTAGGTGCATTGGTGATCCTAAATTGTCCCTAGTGTGTGCTTGGTGTGTGTGTGTGTGCCCTGCGGTGGGCTAGCGCCCTGCCCGAGATTTGTTCCTGCCTTGGGATTGGCTCCAGCAGACCCCCGTGACCCTGTGTTAGGATGGATGATGGATGGACGGATGGATGGAAAAATACAGTAAAATGTACCGGTACTCACCAATAATGAATGATATTGATTGAAGATGATGATGATGATGATGATGATAATGATGATGAATTAGCTGTCCAGTACGATGAAGGTATGTAATGAAGATAATGACTGCACAGCAAAGCAGAGGATTTACAGCTCCTTGAGTGGCTACTGCAGCATAACTTTTTAGTTCTGGGAGCAAATCCAGTAGTTCAACCTTCTCCTGGAGTGTCTTAAACTTTTTCTGGCGCTTAGGTTCATTGCCAAATGCCTTAGCGTGTGCAGGGTGTTTGGGTGACATCTTAGGCCTTTAAGAAGAACAAAATGAAAAACGCGAGAACGCTCAGCGAAACACTCGAGATAGTTGCACACAGTAAACTGTTATGATACAGGAATGCTGGGCTGCATCTGCCGGAGTTGTGTCACAGAGCAGCAGCCAATCAGCAGCAAGGAGAAATGAATAATGCTCTCAGATTGGCTACTTTCACCATCCCAAGCTGCCTTTTCCTCTACAGTTGCTTTGTGTTCTCTCTACAGAACAGTATTGCCACGAAAAAAAACATAAAAAAATTGCGGAGGATATTTGTGGTTTCTGCTAACAATTATTAGTTAGGTTCTAAGGAAAAATCTGAGGCCACGAACTCTGAACCGCGACTTCGTGGGGGGTCTACTGTACAATTAAAGATATCTGAAATACATTTCCAGATATCTCGAAACAGCTCCCTGTCCATTTCCAGATATCTCAAAATCACTTCCTACTCTTTTTAAGATTTCTCCAAAACTTTCAAGATACTGTATATTAAATAGGAAGTCCCATTGAAATAAAAGGTGATTTTGTAGGAAGTGATTTTGAGATATCTTGAAATGCATGCACAGTTATTTTGAGATATTTGAATATGTATCTGAGATATCTTGAAATGCATTGGAGATATCTCAAAATTAATTATAGATATCTTAAAATGTAAAGAAAATTATTTTAAGATACTGTATCTCAAAATGCACTTTAGATATCTTAAAAATCAATCACATTTTAAGATATCTGAAATACATTTTGAGATATCTCTAAATGTTAATTTGGCTTGTCATACTGTTGTTTATTTGGGAAACAGCAAAGGTCATCCATCTTGAAATGGGTGTGCCTTAACCTGCTAAATTCATTAAATATAACTGATATAAATTAAATTAAATTAAATATAACAAGTGTATATGTTGGGCGGCACGGTGGCGCAGTGGCTAACGCTGCTGCCTCGCAGTTGGGAGATCTGGGGACCTGGGTTCACTTCCCGGGTCCTTCCTGCGTGAAGTTTGCATGTTCTCCCTGTGTCTGCGTGGGTTTCCTCCGGGTGCTCCGGTTTCCTCCCACAGTCCAAAGACATGCAGGTTAGGTGGATTGGTGATTCTAAATTGGCCCTAGTGTGTGCTTGGTGTGTTTGTGTGTGTCCTGCGGTGGGTTGGCACCCTGCCCAGGATTGGTTCCCTGCCTTGTGCCCTGTGTTGGCTGGGATTGGCTCCAGCAGACCCCCGTGACCCTGTGTTCGGATTCAGCGGGTTGGAAAATGGATGGATGGAAGTGTATATGTTGGGCGGCACGGTGGCGCAGTGGCTAACGCTGCTGCCTCGCAGTTGGGAGATCTGGGGACCTGGGTTCACTTCCCGGGTCCTTCCTGCGTGGAGTTTGCATGTTCTCCCCGTGTCTGCGTGGGTTTCCTCCGGGTGCTCCGGTTTCCTCCCACAGCCCAAAGACATGCAGGTTAGGTGGATTGGTGATTCTAAATTGGCCTTAGTGTGTGCTTGGTGTGTGTGTGTGTGTGTGTGTGTCCTGCGGTGGGTTGGCACCCTGCCCAGGATTGGTTCCCTGCCTTGTGCCCTGTGTTGGCTGGGATTGGCTCCAGCAGACCCCCGTGACCCTGTGTTCGGATTCAGCGGGTTGGAAAATGGATGGATGGCTGAAGTGTATATGTTATTATTAAAAGTTATTGTCTTTCAGGAATCTACACAAGTGACTGATAGGACTTTGATGATACAGGTCATGTTTCTCTTGAAAGAAATATGCAAAATGATGCAGGTTTAAAAAATATATCATCTGTCTCTGAAGATTTACCAACCAAAAAGTTTAAAGCAAATCTTTCTATTCAAGTGTATGAGGGGGGCACAGAAAGGATTAAATTATTCTATGGGAGTGTGTGTGAGTCACAACCTGCTTGCAAATGTAAGAACTAGAGCACTGAAGTGCTATTCCAGTGTACTTTGTTGGGAAATATACAAGAGAGAACTAGGAAAACACAATGACATGCCAGTGACTCAAATCCTATGCCAATGTAAGCGTATTGTTGATGCACAAACCAAATGTCCCTATATGGGATAATAAAGTTGAGCAGAGTTAAGTTGAGTTGACTCTTTTCTGGGAACATCTGGTTGTCTTGAGTTTGTTTGCATTCTTTTTTTATTCCTTTCTGGCTGTGCTGCCCATCTAAAACCGGTTGAAATCTAAGTAATCAACGTGGACCTCAGTGTTAATGTTTGCCCTGTGCTATCTTTTGGAATGGATTTTGTAATGCATGTAGTAATAAAATGGATTGCATTTGTCTTCCAAACAGATGGTGTATCACAAACATTTGTAGTAATAAAATTAATTACTACAAATATTTGTGATGCACCATCTGTTGGATTGACAAATGCAATGCACATGTCACTGTTATATGGTCTTTCTGGATGTGATCTGTAAAAGCAATGATATTGCTAGTAATGCAGCATCTGTTTGAATGAGAGAGACTGGACAGACATACAGATATCGATATATATAGCTCATCGCAAGGTGAATACAAGCACTCACATACTCTGGCATCATTTTAGCGTCACCAAGGAAGGAAGGAAGGAAACTGGAGGACACCATGGAAACCCACCAAGAAAACATGCAAACTCAGAGAACACAAGGGATGTGACTCACTGCGAGACAGCAGAGCTACCGTTCCGTCACCATGACACCCACACATGTGCAACTATTAAGAGTATTCATTATTTAAATGAAGTTAACGATTTATCTGTGAAAAGTAACATACATACTTTAATGCATTTCATCATGAAAATGATATCAAATATAAATCTAAGGATTCTAAATGTGCAGAGAGCTGGAATGTCATAAATGTAATGTGTTCTGTGTGGCGATTGCTGCCTGCTGCTGCTGTCAGTTCAGGAAGAAACCCCAGAAGCTTGTAGAGATTAACAACTAGGTCGGTTTTAAGATGACGTTTACGACAGTCTACTTTAATGATAAAGTAAACTATGAGGTTGAAGTGGACATTTCGAGATTAAAGCTGGAATTTCCACTTTAATCACAAAATACACCTTTTCTCTGTGTCCTTAACACTAGAATTACCGAAGCCTACCTCGTAATGTGGCCCACCTTAAATCCCTTTGCACCTCTCCATCAGCATCTTTTGTCTTGTAAATGTGTCGATAAGTCCAAGCAGCAAGCAGACTGCTATCTTATCACCCCACCGCCCGCACAATGTTTTCTCAGCTCAAGTCTGTTTACAAAAGTGAGACATGCATTCTTTCTCCGACGTAGAACCCTCGTCATCATCTGAGTTCACCTCTGTTATGGCGTTGACAGAAGGGTGTGAAGGGATTTAACGTAACCCACATTTACGAGTTTTTTCGTAAGCTTTGGTAATTCTAGTGTTAATTTATTCTGATGCTGTTATGAAGGTGCAAAAAAAAAAAAAAAGTCGGCACAGAAGATGGTATGTGAGACTTTAAAAATGTATAGTGTCATTATGTTGGGGAATATGCAACGCTTGAATATAAAAGCACCATGAATGCATTTGTATGTCGTCATTTTGCTTCACCACATCAAACCATTCATCAAACATCGAAGCACCCACATCGATCCTGTACGATCCACAAATCGGCTTTCTGTCACATGTAGATAGTAAACAGAGACTCTGACGTCACATTCCGACTTTTATCACACTGCGCCCCCCACCTTTTTGCTGGTACCGCAATTCGCGGACGCGTCACATTAATTTCTGAGGACGCGTCAAATGAATGCTGGGAACACGTGGCAGCCATGATGGATGCACGTATTTGTTCTGAGCGTGAAGTATAAATGAGCCCTTAGAGTGCGAGAGCAGCATCGGGAGTGAAAGAGTGGACGAGTCAGTCCGCCAGCTGAAAAAGTGTAAAGTCAGCACGGTCAGGGGTCCCGTGTGGAGCAAGCCTTGGGTGTACTGGAGAGACTGGGAAGGAGCTGTACTTGACTGGTGTGACCTCAATGTCTGTTGCAGGTTTTAATCTGGTTTTAGCCTTGTTTTAAATGTTTGGGGTCTTTACCTGTTTATGGATTATTTATTGGAACATTTTGAACACTGCACTGTGGACACTGGTTTTGATTGTATTTGAGGTTTTTGTAATAAAAGCACTGTTGCACTTTGCACCGTCCCCTTGCTTCTGTGGCAGATGACCGGGGACCTTGCCCCACTGAGAAGCCTGGAGAAGAGAAGGACCGGGAGAGGGGCAATATCTTCCCCGGGGCACAAGAGGGCAGCCCCCCTGGATTGCATCAGGGACACCGCCAAGGGGCGCCTGGATGGCTCCAGAACCATGGACTGCAGCACTTCCGCCACACCAGGAAGTGCTGCCGGAACAGGAACCAGGTATGCCCGGTGTGCTTTTAGGTGCAAGGGCAGCACTTCCACCACACCAGGAAGTGCTACTGGAACATCATCATGGAGCATCTGGAGCACATCCGGGGTGTTACAAAAGGGGTCGCCTCACTCCATTCGGAAAGCCGGAGTCGGATGGTAGTGAACAGAGCTTGCAAGAGAGGAGTGGAGGCAACTGAAGGAAGAAAAAGGAAAAGAAATGAGCCGTGTGAGTTTATTGTGGCTGTGTTGTGCTGTGAAAATAAATGTGTGTCTTTGGACGTCTGGCGGTCTGTGTCTGTGTCCGGGCTGGTCTTTCACACTTTGTTTGGTGTCCTCATTGTCCAGCTCATCCAGTTACATTACCAACGATGTTGGGTTGTAGAAGCCCCCAAAAGGGAAGATGGAGCTGGACCCGCACAGTCACAATAGCAACTCTATCTAAGAAAAGTGGACCCAAAGTAATGGCATGTTAAAGATCCTATTGTGGTGGGGTGAATGAACTGTAAGTCACCACTGGAAACTGTTGGGGTGACAACCCAGTTGTCCACATTTAATTCCAACAAAAATATTCAAGTTAAATCAAACAAATTTTTGGGCCTCTATGCATGCCAATAGAAAGATTTGAAAATTAAATTGTTGTCAGGCCAGGTAAACTTCATGCCAAGAAGGAGCACCAAATGCGATGTTTGCTCTGAGGGTGTTGATGGAGAAGTATAGAGAAGGCCAGAAGGAGTTGCAAGGTGTCTTTGTGGACCTGGAGAAAGCATATGACAGGGTGCCTCAAGAGGAGTTGTGGTATTGTATGAGGAAGTCAGGAGTGGCAGAGAAGTACGTTAGAGTTGTACAGGATATGTACAAGGGAAGTGTGACAGTGGTGAGATCTGTGATAGGAGTGACGGATGCATTCAATGGGTAGGTGGGATTACATCAGGGATCGGCAGTGAGCCCTTTCTTATTTGCAATGGTGATGGACAGGTTGACAGACGAGATTAGACAGGAGTCCCTGTGGACTATGATGTTTGCTGATGACATTGTGATCTGTAGCAAGAGTAGGGAGCAGGTCAAGGAGAGGTGGAGATATGCTTTAGAGAGGAGAGGAATGAAGGTTAGTAGGAACAAGACAGAATACATGTGTGTAAATGAGAGGGAGATCAGTGGAATGGTGAGGATGCAAAAAGTAGAGTTGGCGAAGGTGGATGAGTTTAAATACTTGGGATCAACAGTACAGAGTAACGGGGAGTGTGGAAGAGAGGTGAAAAAGAGAGTGCAGGCAGGGTGGAATGGGTGGAGAAGAGTGTCAGGAGTGATTTGTGACAGACGGGTATCAGCAAGAGTAAAAGGGAAGGTCTACAGGACGGTAGTGAGACCAGCTATGTTATATGGGTTGGAGTTGGTGGCACTGACCAGAAAGCAGGAGACAGAGCTGGAGGTGGCAGAGTTAAAGATGCTAAGATTTGCATTGGGTGTGATGAGGATGGATAGGATTAGAAATGTGTACATTAGAGGGTCAGCTCAAGTTGGACATGGGAGACAAAGTCAGAGAGGCGAGATTGCGTTGGTTTGGACATGTGCAGAGGAGAGATGCTGGGTATATTGGGAGAAGGATGCTAAGGATAGAGCTGCCAAGGAAGAGGAAAAGAGGAAAGCCTAAGAGAAGGTTTATGGATGTGGTGAGAGAGGACATGCAGGTGATGGGTGTAACAGAGCAAGATGCAGAGGACAAAAAGATATGGAAGAAGATGATCCACTGTGGCAACCCATAATGGGAGCAGCCAAAAGAAGACGTAGAAGTTGTCAGGCCAAGTAATCACAAGGTAGTCAGGAAGGAATTCCATCCTGTGTTGAGTTTGGTGCAAAACTGAACACCTCCTCCCATCAGCTGTGTGATTTATAGCTCTGTAACCGGAAGGGGCAGGGTCAGTTGACCTCACTGGGCATGGTAGGAACAAGAGAGGAGAATGTTAGCGTCAGCGCCCCCTCTCAAGCCAAAGTGGTATTACATAACCCTTGACAAGGCCGGAGAATGGGCCACAGATGCGAATGTGTGACGCTACTGTTGGGTATAAATCATTCTAGGACTGCATCCATTGCTTTACTTAATGAAGCAACTACATTTACACTTTAAGCAGCAATTATTCAGCAGGCGTATAACATGATTTAAAGCTTTCCAGTGCTGGTGTGATATTTATATTTGTACATTTCTGCGTGTTGACTGTAAAATTTAATTAACAGTACTCACTATGTGGTGTTAAAGTTAGCAAAACATAAAGAATGAAGCAACATTTCTCCAGTCTTGCCGCACTCAAGCTACGATTCAAGTATTAATAAGTGTCTGTTTATTTCTTTAATTTTTATTATGCATTCAGGGCAAAACACATTCTACTACACACCGATAATCAGATGCAATTTGTTTTTCCAATAAACTAGAAAGAGTTAGCCTTTACCGTAAGCTCACCTGCTTAGAATGATATGACACCTGTAAAAATTCAGATATCTTTTTATTAGCATAGGTGTCTATACGTTCAATCTCAGCCCCATTTTTTTTTAGGACCTGCCAACAGGACCGAACTACATGCAAGATTAAAAAAGAAAATGCATAAAATCATTTATTTCCCCATTACTATAATTAAAGTGTATTCTTTTACCATTTAAATGGCATATTCTGATACCTTGTTGCAGAATTTTTCTTTCTACTCTCAAAGATGGTTGAATTTCTATATTCTGTCCCCAACCCCACATTGGCTTTGTTGAACGTCCCGATTCAAATGTGTACAATTTGATGGACTGGCTGTCATCTACTAAATGATCAGCTTTCTATGTTTATCACTTTCTGTAACTCTTGGTGTTGTAATTCAGGTATACCGTACTATTTCTTTACCAAATACACTCACTGGGCCACTTTATTAGGTATACCTGTCTAGTACCCGGTTGCACTTTCTTTTGCCTTCAGAACTGCCCTAATTCTTCATGGCGTAATTCTTCAAGGTGCTGGAGACATTCCTCAGGGACTTTGATCCTGATTGACATCATAGCATAACACAGTTGCTGCAGATTTGTCAGACACACATCCATGATGCAAATCTCCCATTCCACCACATCCCAAAGGTGCTCTAATGGATTGAGATCAGGTGACCGTGGAGGCCATTTGAGTCCAGTGAAGTCATTGTCATGTTCAGTAAACCAGTTTGAGATGATCTGAGCTTTGTGACATGGTGCGTTATCTTGCTGGAAGCAGCCATCAGAAGATGGGGACAGTGTGGTCATAAAGGGATGGACATGGTCAGCAGCAAAATTCCTGTAGGCTGTGGCATTTAAACGATGTACAATTGTTACTAGGGCGGCACGGTGGCGCAGTGGTAGCACTGCTGCCTCGCAGTAAGGAGACCTGGGTTCGCTTCCCAGGTCCTCCCTGCGTGGAGTTTGCATGTTCTCCCCGTGTCTGCGTGGGTTTCCTCCGGGTGCTCCGGTTTCCTCCCACAGTCCAAAGACATGCAGGTTAGGTGCATTGGCGATTCTAAATTGACCCTAGTGTGTGCTTGGTGTGTGTGTGTGTTTGTGTGTGTCCTGCGGTGGGTTGGCGCCCTGCCCAGGATTGGTTCCCTGCCTTGCGCCCTGTGTTGGCTGGGATTGGCTCCTGCAGACCCCCGTGACCCTGTGTTCGGATTCTGCGGGTTGGAAAATGGATGGATGGATGGACAATTGTTACTAAGAGGGCCAAGAATATATCCCCCACACCATTACACCACGACCAGCAGCCTGATCTGTTGATATAAGGCAGGACAGATCTATGCTTTCATGTAATTAACCAAACACATGCACACTCACTGGCCACTTTATTAGGTACACCTGTTCAACTGCTTGCTAGTGCAAATATCTAATTAGCCAATCACATGGTAGCACCTCATTGCATTTCAGCATGTAGAGATTGTCAGGACAACCTGCTGAAGTTTAAACCTGAGAATCAGAATGGGGAAGAAAACAGCCCTAATTCTTCAGGGCAAGGATTTCATTAGATGTTAAAAGCATTCATTTGAGATTCTGGTCCTCATTGACATGTTTGCCTCATACAATTTCTGCAGTTTTGTCAGTAATCTCGTGTTGTGCCACCTCCCAAAGGTGTTCTGTTGTGTCTGGGAAAGGCCACCAAAGAAAATGTTCTTGAAGCCAGTTTACTTTGTGACCTGGTGCATAATCACGCTGGAAGTGACCGTGAAGGGACACCCATGGACAATACTGAAATAGGATGTGGCATTCAGTCTTTATAACACACTGGTGAGGCCTCATCTAAAGTCCTGTGTGCAGTTTTGGTCTCCAGGCTACAAAAAGGACATAGCAGTACTAGAAAAAGTCCAGAGAAGAGCAACTAGGCTGAGTCCAGGGCTACATGGGATGAGTTAGAAGTGAAGATTAAAAGAGCCGAGCCTTTACACTTTAAGCAAAAGAAGATTAAGAAGAGACATGATTGAAGTGTTAAAAATTATGAAGGGAATCAGCACAGTGGATCGAGACGGTGATTGGATTTAGGAGTCGTGGTGAACTCTAAGGGCGGCACGGTGGCGCAGTGGGTAGCGCTGCTACCTCGCAGTTGGGAGACCTGGGGACCTGGGTTCGCTTCCCGGGTCCTCCCTGCATGGAGTTTGCATGTTCTCCCCGTGTCTGCGTGGGTTTCCTCCCACAGTCTAAAGACATGCAGGTTAGGTGGATTGGCGATTCTAAATTGGCCCTAGTGTGTGCTTGGTGTGTGGGTGTGTTTGTGTGTGTCCTGCGGTGGGTTGGCACCCTGCCCAGGATTGGTTACTGCCTTTTGCCCTGTGTTGGCTGGGATTGGCTCCAGCAGACCCCCGTGACCCTGTGTTCGGATTCAGCGGGTTGGAAAATGGATGGATGGTAAACTCTAAGCTGTCAACTGCCAGTCAGTGTTCAGAAGCCATTAAGAAGGCTAACAGAATGTCAGGTTATATAGAGCCTTGATATGTGGAGTACAAGTCACAGGAGGTTCTGCTCAAGCTTTATAACACACTGGTGAGGCCTCATCTGGAGTCCTGTGTGCAGTTTTAGTCTCCAGGCCACAAAAAGGACATAGCAGCACTAGAGAAGGTTCAGAGAAGAGCGGCTAAGCTGATTCAGGGCTACAGGGGATGAGTTATGAGGAAAGATTAAAAGAGGTGAGCCTTTAAAGTTTAAGCAAAAGAAGATTAAGAGGAGACATGATTGAAGTGTTTAAAATTATGAAGGGAATTAGTCCAGTGGATCGAGACTGTGACTTTAAAATGAGTTCATCAAGAACACGGGGACACAGTTGGAAACTTGCTAAGGGTAAATTTCACACAAACATTAGGAAATTTTTCTTCATACTGAGAACCACAGACACAGAATAAGTGACCAAGTAGTGTGGTGGACAGTAGGACTTTAGAGACTTTCAAAACTCGACATGATGTTATTTTAGAAGAATTAAATTGATGGCAAGCTTTGTTGGGTTGAATGGCCTGTTCTCGTCTAAATTCTTCTAATGGTCTAAATGATTGATTGGTATTAACAGGCCCAAGGAGTGCCAAGAAAGCATTCAGCACACCCTTACACCACCACCATCATCAGTGTGGACTGTTGACCTAAGGCAGGTTGGACGCATGGATTCACACTGTTGGCATTAAATTCTGACTGTACCCTTCTGATATTCATCAGACCACCTTTGAACTGTCCAGGTTTAATGAGCCTGCGACCACTCTTGAATCTGACGTAGTCTTCTGCATGTTATGTGTTGTGCATTCTGAGATGCTTTTCTGCTCACCACAATTGTACAGAGTGGTCATCTGGGTTAGCATCGGTGAACCAGTCTGGCCATTGTCTTTGTCCGCTGAACTGACACTTTGTGTATTTTTTTTGGTTTTGTTCGTTTCTCACACCATTCTGAATAAACTCTTGAAACTGTTGTACATAAAAAATACCAGGAAGTCAGCAGTTCCAATTACTCTCACCAACAATTGTGCCAGGGTGGAGATCACTGAGATGCAGAATTTTCCCCATTCTGCTGTTTAATGTGAACATTAAGTGAAGCTCCTGACTTGTATCTGCCTGCTTTTATACATGGTGTTGCTGCCACGTGATTGGCTGATTAGATCATTGCATGCATAAGCAGGTGCACACGTGTTCATAAAGTGGTGAATGGCCGGGACACCTTTTCTTTGTATGGTCCGGGGGAACAAGCATGGAAAGGACACCAGATGGCAGCCCCCATGGATGGCAGTGGTGCCTCAGATTCCTGCAGGGCTCCATGGGAGATGTAGTTCTATACAACCCTATTAGGATCCGGGGGTGCCATCAAGGTGTGCTGCAGTTGTTCCTGAGCCCAGAAGTGCAGCCGGAAATAGGTCATCAAATATTTGGAGCACTTCTGAGTGGGCTATAAAAGGAGCCAGCAGCCACCACTCTGGGAGCGAGAGTTGGGAGGAGGGAGACGAAGCTTGCTGGAGAGGAATGGAGGAGAAAAGTAAAGAAAAGAAGAATTGTGTGGTACTGTGCTTGTGGGGAACGGGAAAAGGAAAAGAAATAAAACCAGTTATTTGTTTAATCAGCGTGCCTCCTGAGTCTGTTTGTGTCGGGTTGAGCGCTGGCATAGTGTCATTGTCACAGTAATAACTTGCTCAGTGAGTGTACACTCAGACACACGTTAACTAGCACTTACAAGCAGCCACCAATTGATTTAATATGCACATCTTTGGGAAGTGAGTAGAAAGCAAAGTTAAACATAGAAAGAACATTCAGACATCTCAGCAGTAACTGGTAATAATAATAATAATAATAATAATAATAATAATAATAATAATAATAATAATCCATCCATTTTCCAACCCGCTGAATCCGAACACAGGGTCACGGGGGTCTGCTGGAGCCAATCCCAGCCAACACAGGGCACAAGGCAGGAAACAATCCTGGGCAGGGTGCCAACCCACCGCAGTAATGATAATAATAATACATTTTATTTATACAGTACCTTTCCCTTACAGGGAAAACTTGGAGGTTGGTAGCAGGACTGGCACTCCAGCCACTGTAAAAAACACCTCACTCTGTTCCAGTGTGGTGCTGCGGTGTCACCTGTTGCACGACTGTACTCGGGTGCCAATCTGGGTGGGTCGTTGTGTGGAGGGGTGCAGCAATATGCTGCAATCAGCGCATGCTTCCAATCTCCTCCTCCTCCTCTTCCTCTTCCCTCATACTCAAACCTGCTATGGTGAAGCTGTGGGATAGCAGCGCTAACCACTGTGCCACCATGCTGTGTCATGTGAGTAGAGCAGATTTCACTTTACTCATTGTAATTTGATTGCAATTTGTTCTCCATTTGGTTTAACAAACCTGTATTTGTGTGTAATTTAGTAATTAGTATAATCTATATTTGTATTTTAACTGAGAATTGTTCACTGCTCTCTGCACCTGCACTCAGAGAGAAGAACACTATACAAAAATTAAGTTGTAATTGTAATTGCATTAAAAGGATGAGTGCATCAAAAATACCAGTGAATTACTATAGGCGTAAATGTTAAATTATAACTAAATCCATCCATCCATCCATCCATTGTCCAACCCGCTGAATCCGAACACAGGGTCACGGGGGTCTGCTGGAGCCAATCCCAGCCAACACAGGGCACAAGGCAGGAACCAATCCCGGGCAGGGTGCCAACCCACCACAGGACATTATAACTAAATATATATATATATATTTTTTTTGGCATTCACTTATGACCAAACACATCTTTACCATTTTAGCAACGATATCTTTCTTTTCTTACAGGACTGGATAAAGTGCCCACACCACCAAATGTGTATTTTGTTTTGATTGAAAGGGAGATTGTGTATTTTTCCAAATGAAACACTAAATTAATAATCAAAGAGTTGGATTCATTATTAATGTATAATAGGGGATGTGAATATTGACTCTATTCAAACATGCCTACATATTTTCCAATGTAGGCATGTTTACTAGCCCTCATATTTGGTTACTCAATTTAGTCCAGAGGAATAATAATAATAATAATAATAATAATAATACACCAGGCAGAAAGAGCAGTCCATAATAAGAGCTGTCAGGCGCACACTAACTAAGATGCGTCTCTCATAATAATTAGACACAATTGACGCCTTGTTTTGCCAAGATACGGAGTAGTCAGCAATGCTTAATTATATGTAAAAATCAGATTATACACATTAAAGTAATAAATTATAAATAAATGTATAAGTCAAGCTAATAATAAGCAGTCCCAATGTATGCTGTCAATTAATCTTTAAAGTTAATTTAGAACTTTGTCAGTGGGATTTATTGGACAAACACACACACACCACACACACACAAACAGTCATTTGCTGTATAAGTTCAACTTGATGGCATGGAATGTTATTTTCTTCAAATAAAATTTTAAGAAAAGAAAAGAAAAGCCGTGTGTAGATGCAGTGCAGGATTTACGTATAAGCTACACAAGCTATAGCTTAGGGCCCCCGCCTTCTTGGGGGCCCCCAAAACAAATTGTCCGAGTGAGCAATTGTCATATATACTTAAATATACTACAGCATTATTTGTCCAAATCAGGCCCGGCCTTAGGCATAGGCGAAGTAGGCGACCGCCTAGGGCCCCGGCGTCCGGGGGACCCCGGATCGACTCCTTGGTCTAATTTTCACGCATTTCACAGAGCTTCCAGAGGGGGGGCCCCTGGACCCCCCTTTCGCCTAGGGCCCCATAATACCTAAGACTGGGCCTGTGTAGATGCTGTGCTCACAGAACATCACACAGGTGGAAGTGACCTGTAAGGAAGAATTGGGGAAAAATGTTGAAAGTGAGGCTTCAATGACTCATACTTGCCTTAAAAATGTTTGCATGCTGTGATTTTTGGCAAAGGGGTCGGGGGGGGGGGGTTATTAGTAAGTTCTGACTTAACAGGTGTAGACCACCGGGGGCACACCGCCACCCAAACCTGTCAAAGACAAGCATGGGACACAAGTTCAAGGCACACACGTTTTTTTATTTTCTGTTTTCCCTCGTGGGAAATGCCTTCCCCCGTTTCCCACAAGCACAACACAGTCACAGCATAATACAACTGCTCTTTCTATTCTACTCTTTCCTCCTCCACTCCTCTGGACAAGCTTCGTCTGCTCCCACCCGAAACTGCTGGCTCCTTTTATAAAGAACACAGAAGTGCTACAGATGCTATTTGACCCATTTCCAACAGCACTGTGTGGCAGAAGAGCTGCCCATAAGGGCCCAGCAGCAGCTGCAGCACCCCCTGGCAGCGCCCACGGATCTCAACAGGGCTCTATCCAACTCCAGCTCCCATGGAGCTCTGCAGGAGTCCGAGGCACTGCTGCAACCCAGGGGGTCTGCCACCTAGCACTCTGGATATGCTCCCTCTCCCAAGGGCCCCAGCCGTATGCCACACAGAGTAGCCAAATATTTGCATATGTCACATTTACTCTTTTACTTGCTTCACGTAAATCATAACTGTACATTAACATTTTCATGAAAGTACCATTTAGTTTGCGGTCTCAGTCATATTTACTATTTTTTACTTCTAATGTCAAAATATATTGGAAAAAGATGATCTGCTGTGACGACCCCTAACAGAAGCAACTGAAAGAAGGAAAAGAATAAGAATAATATCAAGAAATATGTCATTCTGCCAAGGGTGTGCAAGCATTGAAATGGCTTCAGAGTTTTTTTAAATGTTAGAAATGTGGCGGAACTCCATCACACATGCACTCATGACAGATGAGGTCTTCACACCATTGAAGTGTGAGAGAACAAAGGAGAGTCCAGTGTGACGGGCGGCCATGGCCGGGGCGCCAGCTGGATGGAAGGACCGAGGACGAGAGCATCTGCAAGGCATTACCTCACCCGGGATGCTAGAGGGCAGCCCTCCTGGGTGGTTGTGACACCACGGATTCCCGCAGGGCATGCTGGGAGTTGGAGGTTGGCAAAGCACTGTTGGGTTTGGTGGGGTCTGCTGGGGGGGGGGGGGGGGGGCTGTAGTGCCCTACATTGGGTTTTCACCACACCTGGGAGTGATTCCAGGTCTGATTAACGGACCACCTGGAACACTCCCAGGACCAGCTTAAAAAGGAGCCGCCTCACTCCATTCGGGAAGCCAGAGTCAGGAAGAATGGGGACAATGCTTGCCAGGAGGAGTGGAGGTGGAAAGGAAGGACAGAGAGAAGAAGAAAAGAAGAAGGGACTGTATATTTGGTGCTTTATGTACTGTGCTGTTGTGGGGAGTGGGGGGGAAGTGCCGCCTGAGCACCCGGAAGCACTTCAGGTGTCCCTGGAATTCCTTTAACTGAGGAAGTACTGGCATCCAGGGTTCCACAATCCTCTGGGTGCCCCCTGGTGGTGACCACGGGCCCCAGTAGGGTTGAGCTTCCATGCTCAGTTCCCGTGGCCCCCATACAAACCCTGGTGGCTGCCCTCTCATGGCCCATTGGGAGGTATAATCCCTCTCCCGGCTCTTCCAGGAGTACCGGCTGGGCATAAGCCCCCAGTCGTCCGCCACAGTATATACTAAAGGTGTTTCGGCCTGTCTGTGTCGGGGTTGGGGCAGCTGGAGCGCCCGTGGTTTCTCACTGGAAAAACAAAAAACCTTATCAAGACATCTGGAGAATGTGCAAACTTCACTCACTCAGTGGTCCACAGCCTCCTGTACCTGCGAGGCTAAGCATGTTATATTTCAGTCAGTGCCCCTCCTATGGCTGGGATTCAAATGCGTGGTTTATGACCTATGATGTTGCACATTTTTGATTTATTTGTACATCTTACTATTTCTTTTGTTTATGATATGCAGAATTCTTTACACTTTATGTATCTGTATCTAAGCTTGTATTATGTTCCATGTGTTTTGTTGGTGCTGCCCACCATCTTCCAGATTTGTAAGACGATGGACAGCTCAGTTTGGTGGAGGAACCTGCCAGTCACCGTCACAAGCTGCACACCGTCCTATAGATCTGAGGGGTCTCTCCCACAGTTCCTGGTGGTTCATTTCAATTGTGCTTAGGAGTGGTGAGCTCTTGTGCCTTTTATGAATTCAGATGAGCTTTGTGGTTACTGGATGGGTGATATTTCATGTTGTATTTCGACTTTTCCTGGGATTTCCTATTGGACCTTTACATTGTATTGGATGCCCTCATTGATTTGGGCAAATCCTATTGCCTTTGTGCTGCACAGAGCTTCATTGTTATTCAAGAGCAGTATATTTTATAAAGGTCTACAAGGAACCTGTTTGTGTCTAGCCAGGGTTTTTGATGGGTGCACATTTATTGGAAGTTTTTGTGGCTTACATGCTTTGGGACTCCATGTCACAATGCTCAGATCATCTCCAACTGGTTTCTTGAACATGACGATGAGTTCACTGGACTTAAATGGCCTCCATAGTCACCAGATATTCATCCAATAGAGCAACTTTTGGGATATGGTGGAAGAAGAGATTCACATCATGGATGTGCAGCCAACAAATCTGCAGCAACTGCGTGATGCTATTCTGTCAATGCGGAACAAAATCCCTGAAGAATGTTTCCAGCACCTTCTTGAATCTATGCAGTTACAGCAGTTCTGAAGGGAAAAGGGGGTCCAACCGGGTACTAGCAAGGTGTACCTAATAAAATGGCCAGTAAGTGTTCTGACAGTAGATGGTGCTATATCAGCACTTAACCCGACACAGACAGACGCAGGTGGCACAAGCTTTTATTTTCTATTTCTTCCCTCGTGGAGAACGTCTTCTCCGTTTCCACGAGCCAACACAATGCTTTACTTTACTTTGTCCTCTCTTTTCTCTCTCCTCCAGTCCTCCTTAGCAAGCTTTGTCTCCCTCCTCCCGACTGAGTAGTTGCTGCTGGCACCTTTTATAACGCACCTGGAAGTACTCCAGGTTCTTGATGACTTATTTCCAGCAGCACTTCTGGGAGTGGTGGAAGAACTGCTCTGTAGGGCTCAGCAGCAGCTACAGCACCTACTGGCGGTGCCCATGGACCCCAACAGGGCTGCACCAAACCCCAACTCCCATGAAGCCCTGCTGGAGTCCTAGGCACCGCTGCAACCCAGGTGGGCTGCCATCTAGCGCTCCGGGGGAGGTAGGCTGGAGGTGTCCTGGCCAGGGTACATCACAGTGTATACTGTACATCCTTGGGTCGAGAGTGCCTCACCTGGACACAGTGAGAACATGCCAAACTACATACAGACAAGAGACAGTTACGCAAGTTTAACCCAGGATGCTGGATTTGTGAGGAGATAGAGAGCCATCCTTACTGTAATATGCATTGACAAAAATATTTCAAATATATGTTAATATTTTAGAAAGTATTGTGTAAATGCAAAGTCTATCCCCATAATGATTTCATAATGTAGCCCAAGACTGTTAAGTAGGTCAACATGATCACCGATGAATATTTCATAATACATACATGGCTGCAGTGACTGCTTGTTTTTCCCATGGTGGATAAGTCGGCACTGTATAGCGTGTACATTCTCAAAAATCAATATTTTTTCTTATTTTTCTTTTATCTAAAATGCTGCCATCTAACCTTTTACAGCCGTATATATCTCCCTTTATTCAAAGTGTCTGTACCAGTGTCGGAGTAAACAATTTAAATGTTCATCAGTCGCCATAAAATATGCATTTCAAGCTTGGGGCGAGAACATGCTACCTCAGAAATGCTTTCTTATTAAACTTCATCAAAATGTATAACTGATTTTCTGAAGGTTGGTTAGATTTTCCAATTCCGCTTTTACCTCCTGCCCTACAACACGCTGTTAACTGCTGTATTAATGAGTTCTTCTCATTGTACATTAATGAGCAGATCATCTAAAGCCGAATCTCCGGTGAGAATATCCAGAGAGAGGAAAAACTGCCTTCAGATTTGAACCTCGTCACAGTGCCAGATACGTTATTGAATTTATTCACAATACAATCAGGTTATGATAAATGAGTGCTTAAAAATGTTTTTCATTTGCATCTTTTGGTTCTGACTATGGAAGGATGAATGGCTGTGATGACATCACTTGTTTTTCTGGTCTGGGCTATGGGGAATATGACTTGAAACATAAGTAGATGAAACCACTTAATCCAATTCAGGTCACCAGGGGTCAGAACATATCCCAGCAACACAGGGTTCAAGGGAGGGGGGTTAAGATCCCTAGATAGGAAACCAGTCCATCGCAAGGCCCACTCATGCACAAGGTTAATCTGGAAGCACCAGATAACGTAACCTGGTGTCAATGGGGATGTGGGAGGACAACCAGATGTGACGATGCAGGCCCTGCTCCATGCTCCCATCTTTCTTTTGGGAGCCTCTTGAACCCGACACCGTCAGAAATGTAACCGGACAACGAGGACGGCAAACAAAGCAAGGGGAAGGTGCAAAGTGCAAAAGTGCTTTAATTAAAAACAGTCAAAACCGAAAAGTGTCCATAACAATAGTGCAGTGTTCCAACAAACAATCAATAAATAATCCATAAAACGGTGTAAAAAGTGGAGGTTAAAATTCGAAAAAAAAAAAAAAAAAAAAACAACCTTTAAAATGAGGTTGAAACAAAGTCAGGAAGCTGTCCTTTCAGAAAAATTTGGTGCCTTCTCCTTCTAACTGGCGGCTCCCCTGTTCATCTCATACGGGCCTTCCAGCAGAGGAGTCGCTCTATCACCGCAGGTGCAGCTGACCTTCCGACCTGCTCTGGTGGCTTTCCATCCCCTGGCTATGTATAGCTCTCGCCAGACTGAGACTCGGGTTCCCCCAATGGCCAGGGCGCTCATGCTAGTGACCAGCCTCCCAAGCCTCCCTGACTCCCACTACCTTCTGCAGCGAGTTGTCCTCACTACCAGTCACTCCAGCTCCTCGGGACTGCTCAGCTGGAGCGACCACTTCCAGCTGCCACTCTGCCAAGTGTCGGCAACACACTCCACCTCAGGGGCTCCTCCTAGCTGCCTGCTTTCTAGTGAGCCTGCTCTCACTCACTCACTCCCGCACCAGCTCTCTGCCTCCAGCTTCCAGCTTCTTCTTCTTGTTCTTCTTGTTCTTCTTCTTCTTCTTCTTCTTCTTCTTCTTCTTCTTATTGTTGTTTTTCATCTTGTTCTTTTTTTTTCTTGTTGTTCTTATTGTTGTTCTTCTTCTTCTTGTTCTTCATCTTGCTGTTGTTCTTCTTCTTATTCTTCTTCTTGTTCTTGTTCTTCATCCTCTAACCTCTGCTCTCTTTTTCAGCCTTTTTTCCTATTTCTCTGTGCCGGCCCATACTTATTCGGCTCCATGGGTGCAGCGTCTTAATCACGCACCGCAGGAAGCGGATGAAGCATTTGAGATTGATTGCACCCTCACGTGCAGGTGCAACTCGCCCCAATAACCTCATTAACTCTCTGCAGTCATGCGTCCGTGCCCAATGAGACACGGCTATTTGGATTATTTAAAAACTGGCCGTTCTTTTGAAGCTGCAGACCTGCTATACCACACCAGAGAACCCACAAACTGACCGGACGGTGTTAACGCTTGTAGATATTCTTCGTGATATTGTAAGTTGATGTTTTCATCTTCTGCATGATCACCACCAACTGTTTCAGCACTGTCTATTGATATGCATTTAACCAATTTGCTGTGTAACCATAGGTGGGTTGGAATGATAAACAAGTAATGGACTGTACTCACCATACTCACCAAGGAACCACATACATCTTTATATCTTGCCAGTATATAAGGAATGGCCCAGTTCTTCAGGGCATAAGAATAAAGGAAATGTCACAAGGTACTTGCTTTGCCTCTACTCCGCAGCACTGTTTGGATTATTTTTGATTTTTTGCTTAAGGTAAGAAACCATAAGAAGGAATAAATATTAACAGATCCATTGTGAAACCTCTAGCTTGGTCTGAACAGAAGCTCAAGAGAAATTATAACAAACAACATCCTCTCTCAAAGACACACAAGAATTGCAAAAAAGGAAGTTTAATGATAAGAGAGCAATCCCAATGAAACGTAATAAAGGCAGGCTGCTTTAGGTATGAAGGAGCCCCAGGAGCATTCTTGAAAGACATCTGCTGAAGTCCTCAATGTCAGCGTGTGAGAGAGAGGATGTGCAGCATTGTTCACAAAGGCCATCACTTTTGTTTTCATTTTGTCCTCCACTACTACCTCCACCCCTGGGTTGAGAGTGAGTCCCATAACTATACCTGCCTTCTTAATCTGCTTGTTGACTTGGTGGGTCTTTCTTGATGTGATGTTACTGGTGCAGCACACCTATGGGTAACACAGTTTAGGTATTACAAAAATGCATTTACTCTTATGTAACAAGACTTTAACATACACTTTTTTTGGGCCTTCTTTACACTTACAAAGCATCGGTAAAATGTTTATTCATCCCAGCAATGCAACCTACTAATCAAAATGTCACTTTGGAGTTGTCTGAGGTTTGCAGCACCCTCTGACGACACCCACAGAACCCAACAGGGCTCTTCTCCGGGACTCCAGTTCCCAGCATGCTCTGTGGATAATTGAATGGGCACCAAGTTGCAGGACTGCTGCCATCTAGTGTATTGGAGTAGAAAACATTCACCAGACAACATCTCCCCTGGTCCTTTTATTATACTGGCCTACCTGCCGGGCTGAGGATCCCTGTTCATCCCTGGCCAGGGTGCCAGCCCACGTGTGCCATCCATTACAGTATGGGTTACTAAAGTGCGATACAACTTGCTACATTACAAAAGACTAATTTGATGGTTGTAGTTGTACTTGATATTGTGAACATGTCAGTATGAGGTAAAGTTGGACCGATTATGCTATTGTAGCACAAAAGCACTCTGTGAAATTGAGATTGATAGACTGTGATACCACCTACTGCAAAAGGCGCTATATAATATAAAGATTGATTAGCCAATTGTGCTTGCTGGAGTCAGTATAAGATAAAGTCTGACTAATGAAGTTTGCTTAGCACAAAGGCAACATTTAAGATAAAACACAGGATCAATACACATCAATAAGCTATGAAACAGTGTGTTAGAAAAAGCACTATACAGCATTGAGGCTGATTATTGTGTTTGCTATTTTGAAGGAGTCAAAGATAAAGAGTTTACCATACTGTTCATATGGCACAAAAGCAAAATTCAGTTTAACAGACATTTTTGTCTTCCTGGAAAAGGCACTATAAAACTAAGATTGATTAGCTAATTTTAGTTGTGCTGTACGGTGAGTTAGTATAACCTAACAATTAACTAATTGAGTTGATGTAGCACAAAGGCACTATATAATAAAATAAAACACAAATCTTACTGTACAAGGCACTAAATAACATAGAGATGGATTAGTTGAATGTGGTTGTGCCAAGTCAGTATAAGATAAAGGTTGACTACATTTACTTAGCACAAAGGTGTCGTATAAAATTAAATTCAAATCTTACTGAACAAGGCACTATATAACATAGAGATGGATTTTCTGAATGTAGTTATGCTAGCTATCATGAGTCATTATAAGATTAAGGTTGACTAATTAAGTTTACTTAGCACAAAGGCGCTATCCTCTTTAATAAAATCCCTGTGTGCGTCCAGGTGTCCGTGTGTGTGCGTCTTCTGGTGAAGTGCGCATGTGCGGGGCACGGTGCGATGCGCAATATTACTGTCAGAGAAAGTTAGAGGCATTTTATGGAAATACAAACCAGTATTACTGCGAGAGGAAATTAAAGGTACACAATACAGTGACTCATATTACAGCCATATACAAGCCAGTATTACTGTCAGAGGAGATTAAAGGCATATTACCGACGCGCACGCCTGTATTACCACCAGAGAAAATTAAAGGTATATTACGGACGTACAAGACAGTATTACTGTCACAGAAAATTAAAGACACACAATACACGGTGGTAGCCCACAAAGAACGGTCAGCTCAGCAAGTAAACATCAACAAAAGAAAGGCTGAAAGAAAGAAAAATACGACCAACAAAAAGAATGAGGTCAGAGTCCCTTGCCATTTAATATAGACTGTTCCTACTTGGGACAAATAATGCTGTAGTATATTTAAGTATATATGACAATTTGTTTTGGGGGCCCCCAAGAAGGCGGGGGCCCTAAGCTATAGCTTGTGTAGCTTTTGGGATTGCTAAAATATAAAGTGCAATATAAATAAAAATTTATTATTATTATTATTATTATACGTAAATCCTGCACTGCTCCTACTAATGTTTATGCATTACTGTTCTAGTGCCCATTATTGTAACAGGCTAAATGACTAGTATAAAATAAAACACAGGATCAATACACATCAATGGACTATGAAACAGTGTGTTAGAAAAGGCACTATATAGCACTGAGGCTGATTAGCCGACTACTATTGTGTTTGCTATTGTGAGGGATGCTAAGATAAAGAGTGAATGATCGTGTTTATATGGCACAAAGTGAAAATGGAGTTCAACAGACTGATTTGTCTTGCTGGAAAAGGCACCATAAAACTTAAGATTGATTAGCTAATTTTAGTTGTGCTATATTGTGAGTAAGTATAACATAACAATTTACTAATTAAGCTAATGTAGCACAAAGGCACTATATAAAATAAAACACAGATCTTGCTGTATAAGGCACTATATAACATAGAGATGGATTCGCTGATGGTGGTTGTGCTAGCTATCATGAGTCACTAAAAGATTAATGTTGACTAACTAAGTTTATTTAGCACAATGGCGCTATATAAAACAAAACACAGGATCAATACAGATGAGAAGACTATGAACCAACTTATAACAAAATGAGAACTTTTTAGAATGACCTGGCTGCTCCAGCCTTCTTCCTTTTACTCCTCCCAGCAACCCATTAATGTAAAAATGTGGTTTGAAAAAGAAAAAGCGGCTGCGTAGATGACACAAAGCTGGCTGATCACAGGCCATGTGTGACGAATATCAGAGCCACGGACAGGACTAAAGGGCAGCTGGTAGAAGGGTGTGCAAAAATCTCTAGCAAGAGACTGTGCAGTGAGCGCATAAAATACTTTACATAAAGACAACTGATATGAATAATTGAAAAGCTTGCTGTGCATTTTGAACCATGTAGATGTATTTTCAGATGGGATTTGGAGTTTTCAAACTGTCAGAAAAATACTGCAGACAAATCCCAAAGGGATTACTTCCCATTTCCAACATAAAAAAAAAAAATGTACTAGAGTTAAAATGGCATATGTCGGAATTTCTAAAATGCAGGTCATTTAGGTCTGTGACAGCGGTACGGGTAAATAAATCTGCTCTTTGTGTTCTATATATAGACATTAGAGGACATAATATCTATTGTGCTATTAGTACTAGGGTGTTGTACCGTGTTAGCCATTATGGATGTAGTGAGAAGTCAAGCAAAATGACACCTTTTATTGGCTAACTAGAAAGATTACAATATGCAGGCTTTCGAGGCAACTCAGGCCCCTTCTTCAGGCAAGACGTAATACAGAGACTGGAGTTCCCCGTGCTTATATAGACACCAGGACAAGTAACAACATTGGTAAATCTTTAAGTGAGACATCTTTAATGTAAAAAATTAATAGATCTATTCAGGCTAAGATTCATTTAACAAGAGAGAAGAACAATGAATGGTCAAGATCTTTGGATAAGATAACTGTCCAACAAAGTCTTTTGAAGTTTTTCAATACAATGTGGGTCTGTAGTCAGGGTGTCTGTGTCAGTCTCAGAGATGCAAACAATCCTCATATTTGGCCATAAAACTTTTTTCTCTATTCAAACCATGTTGTAATTTGTTAAATTTTAGCATTTGTTTAACATCCCATTGTTTTCTCTCTTGCCCATAAGCCTTGTGACTTTAAAGTCCCTCTCACAGTGTCTGTGGCTATTGAAGTGGGCCGCTACAGGAACATCTGCGTTGCCATGTTTAATGTGGAACCTGTGTAAAGTCATTCTCTGGCGGAGTGCTTGTCCAGTTTCTCCCACATAGAGTGCAGTGTCAGGACATTTCATACAGAGAATGAGGTAGACCAAATTAGATGATCTGCTGGAGAATGATCCCTTTATGCAATGTTCTAGTCGGCAGTGTGGTATGACTACACAGTCTGTATTATAAATGTGAGCACACATCTTTTCTGTAGGCATGGAGTTGTGCCATTTTCTTTTGATCCGCTAAGGGGGTTTCTGACAATTAGTTGCTGCAGGTTTGGCGGTGGTCTGTATGCCAGGAGGGGACGTTCTGGAAATCCATTTTTCAGCTGTGGGAAATAGCCCTGACACAGACAGACATTGTTTAAAGTCCAACACACATTTATTTACAATATTTAAGTGAAACACAACCCAGTGCCTCCTGCCTTGTGCCCTATGTTGGCTGGGATTGGCTCCAGCAGACCCCCGTGACCCTATGTTTGGATTCAGCGGGTTGGAAAATGGATGGATGGATGGACAACCCAGTGCCGCAGCACCAATCACCCCAATAGTCCAGGCCAACACACAATGCCTTTCGTCTCTCCAGGCTGCCTCTTTCCTCTCCCAGACCTCGTCCTCTTCCACCCGACTCCAGCCCTGAATACTTTGTCCCCCGGATGCGCTCCAAGTGTTTTCCGACAATCTTCCACCGACACGCCCCAGTGTGGCGGAAGTGCCGGCTGCATCCCCGGAAGCACTCCGGGTGTCCCTGCTCCTCTTCCCCCCAGCACTTCCTGGTGTGGCGGAACTGCTGAGGTCAAGGGCTCCCCGGGCATTGGGGCACCCCCTGGCGGTGACCACGGGCCCCTGCAGGGTTGAGCTTCAAAGCTCTGTACCCATGGCCCCCACAGCAACCAGGGCGGTCACCGCCTCGTGGTCTGGCTAGTTACCACCCCCAGCCGCGTGCCACACAGCGTTTCGTCATTTTTGAGCATTGGCTGAAGTTCTTTTATAATTTTTCGATGTGCTTCAAGATGTAGGTTGTAGGTGACAACAAGGGGGATGCGGTTCTTGTTGTCTTTGTTGTTATATTCCAGAAGTTGGTCTCTGGCTATGGCAGTAGCTCTTCTTATTTGAGTGTCTGTTGTTTTGGGGGTATAACCTCATCTGATTAAATCTTGTCTGAGCTCCGGTTTGTCAGGCCTGAGCAAATACAATTGAATCGTATTGCTTGGCTGAAAATAATGGAGCGCCTTATATGCATAGGGTGGAAGCTGTCACTTCTCAGGTAGGTCCGTCTGTCTGTTGGTTTATGAAAACAGAAGTTACAAGGGTGTTGTCTTTCAGTTGAATGGCAGTGTTAAGGAATGTGACTTCTGTTTTTGAGTAATTCAGGTTCAGCTTTATGTTGGGGTGAAAAGAATTATATTAATTATGAAAATGGAGGAGGTCCTTCTCACTGGCAGTCCAGATTATGAAGATGTCATCTACAGTTGGTATAGAAAATAATCCCCCCCTTTGAAATTTTCCCATTTGTTTTGCTTTACAGCCTTAAATGAAAACACACAAACCAATAATTTTTACAGCTTTACTGCAATCTATAACATCCAAGTGAAAGATATCACAGCTACAGTTCAGAAGAATTTAAAAAAAATAAGAAATACTGAGATTAATAAAGGATCTCCCCCCTCCTAAACTCAATCAGGTATAAGTGCCCACCATTTCCATTGCAGACCATGGTTACTGGCTTCCACCTTTGATCAACTGTAATGAGCGCGATTAGTGAGGCTGTTCTTGGAGCATTCATTCCCTTGCTTGGTAGTGCAACTGACAGCAAACAACTGACTATGGGTGGAAAAAGATCTCAGGGATAGGGTTGTGGACAGACATAAGGCAGGAGATGGAGACAAAAAAATCTCAAAGGCTTTATCAATCCCAAGGAGCACAGTAAAGTCCATAATAAAGAAGTGGCAAGAGTTTGGTACTATTAGGACCCTCCGTGGATCCGGCCATCCCTCCAAACTAGATGGAAGAGCAACTAGATGGAAGTGGCTAAAGGCCACTTTGAAGGAGTTACAGGATTTTATGGCAAAGAGTGGACACTGTGTGCATGTGACAACAATTTCACGAGTGCTCAACAATTGTGGCTTGTTCGGGGGGGGGGTCACAAAGAAAAAAACACCTTAGAAAAGGCCACATTAAGACTCATTTGAGCTGTGCCAGAATGCACCCTGAAGATTCTGATGCCAAGTGGAAAAAGGTCTTATGGTCAGATGAGACCAAAATCCAACTATTTGGCCTCAATACCAAACGGTACACAAATGCAGCTCACCATCCACAATACACCATACCTACAGTAAAGCATGGAGGTGGCAGACATCCTTTTGTTGGGGGTGTTTCTCTGCCGCAGGGCCTGGGGCTCTTGTTAGGGTAGAAGGAAAAATGGTTGGGGCAAAATACCGTCAAATTCTTGAGGAAATACCTGCTAACCTTTGCCAAAAAGTTGAAGATGGGCAGAATGTTCACCTTTCAACATGACAACGACCCGAAGCACACAGCACAATTGACCGCACAGTGGCTGAAGGAGAGAAAAGTGAATGTCCTTGTGTGGCCAGTCAGAGCCCAGACCTAAATCCCATTGAATATCTGTGGAAAGATTTGAAGATAGCAGTCCACCAGCGCTCACCATCCAATTTGACCAAACCTGAACAGTTCTGTATAGAAGAGTGGGGGGCAAATATTACTCAATCTAGATGTGCAAAGCTGATAGAGAAGTATCCCAACAGACGCGAGGCTGTCATTAAAGCAAAAGGAGGTTCAACAAAATATTTTCATTGACATTGGGGGTGATCCTTTATTAATCTCAGTATGTCTTGTTTATAATTCTTTATAATTCTGAACTGTAGCTGCGATGTCTTTCACTTGGATGTTATAGATTGCATTGAGTAAATAAAGCTGGAAAAATTATTGATTTGTGTGTTTTCATTTAAGGCTGTAAAGCAAAAAAAAAAGGGAATATTTCGAATTATTTTCTATACCCACTGTATGTAACGGAGATACAACATTGGTTTTAAGACGCACGTTGACATAAAATCCTCCTCCAATTTTGCCATAAATTGGTTTACATAGTGAGGTGCAAACCGATAGCCCATTGCAGTCCCCATTTGTTGCAAGTAGAAGTCTGGTCCAAGTGAATTTTATCATTTCAATAACTGACTCTGTGGGTAAGTCAAGTTGTCTGAGGTACATTTCACATGCCAATATGTCAACATCATGGGGGATGTTTGTGTAAAGTGCCTCGACATTCATTGTGGCCAGTAAGGTTCCCTCAGGTAAGGGGCCAATACCAGACAGTTTTTTAAGAAGTCAGTGGTGTCCTGGATGTAGCTGGTTGTATTGCGGGCAAAGGGTTTAAGGATGTGCTCTACCCAACCTGAAACATTTTCTGTAAGGGAGGCAATTCCTGAGATTATAGGCCTTCCTGGGTTCCCATCTAGTAAACTCAAATGGGGAACACATCCCATTAAAGAATACTTTAATAAAGCAGATGAAGTACGAACTAGACTCACATTGCCTTGATTTTTGCTGTGTGTGTGAAGCTATAGGAATTGGTTCTGGCCCCCAGACCCCCAAGTTGGACAAAATACGGTTCAGGGTATTTTCTAATACGGAAATTGCATTCAGTTTCATGTGTGAGGTAGCCATTTCCATAACAATGAGATGCCCATATTGAACCAGTTTGCTGGTCTCTAAAGGCCCATTCACAAATTTTTCTAGCATTTTAGCTGTAGACCAGAACACCCTAAAACATTTGTAAAAGTTATTTGACATTATTTTCAAGGACAATATTCACATCTAAGCATTTTAGCAACAAACAGCGTTGGCCACACTTCTGTTTCAGATATAATAAAAAATAATAATGCTGTTTATTTTTATAATGCTTTTCTCACTACTCAAAGTACTTCCACAAAAGGAGGACATGGGAAGAGAACCCATGATTTCCATAGTGGAGAGCAGGAGCACAAACACTGCGCCACCTGATAAAACACTCATTCTGTTGAAATGAATGGTAATCTCATAAAGCGCTGTGAAAAAAGCGACATTTTTACAGGAAGTCACTGCCTTTTCCTGGGGACTGAAACCGGAATGAACTAGAAAAAAAATGCCATTGTCATTATGCACAGATATTTTTCAATTAGAACATTAGAACACTCTAGACGAGAACAGGCCATTCAGCCCAACAAAGCTCGCCACTCCTATCCACTTATTTATTCAGACAAAACATCAAGTTGAGTTTTGAAAGTCCCTAAAGCCTTACTGTCTACCACACTATTTGGTCACTCATTTCAAGTGTCTATCATTCTTTGTGCAAAGAAAAACTTCCTCATGTTTGTGCAAAATTTACCCTTAACAAGTTTCCAACTGTGTCCCCGTGTTCTTGATGAACTCATTTTAACCCTTTAGCCGCCAACTCCCTAAATATTCCCCACGCCAGGCGAAATCTGAACAATTTTCGTTTTTTTACTTTTTTACATTTTTTTTTACATTTTTTACATTTATTCAAGCAGTATTGACCACTAAATGTTGTGCAAGTTCTAGAAATGGGCAAACACATAATAAAGCACAAAATGTACCTTTTCTCAGGCTTCTGGATTTATTGTCAACTACAAAAACGGAACAATCAAAAGTAATTCAAAAGTCAAAAGTAGTTCAGTCAATCATAGTTTCATTCCCAGTATTTGAGTTTGCTGTGCCACAGGCCAAAGCAGGGAACTGCACAAAGTCCTGGATTGCTGGGACACTTTGAGCAGAAGGTCTTGACGTCTCTACGCTGACCCTTCTTTGAACAGACATGACAGCGTTTTTCTGAAAGTCCAAAGTCCTTACATTCATCTGGCAACACTGCTGAAATACTACTCATAGGATCCTCTTTGCCAGTGTATACACGAAATCTATAAATGTAACCTGAATTCTCAGCTAAGCAAAACATCTTGATACCAAACCGTGCCCTTTTCAATGGTAGATACTGTCGAAACTGTAAGCGGCCCTTCCACGACAATAAACTTTCATCAACTGCAACTGACGGTCCTGGCATGTAGGGCAACTGAAATGCTTCAAATAAATGATCAATCAAAGGACGTAGCTTGAACAAGCGGTCGCGGTTTGGATCTTTCTTATCTGGCTCATTTCTGTTGTCATTCAAATGAAAGAATTTCAGCAGC
Source organism: Erpetoichthys calabaricus (assembly GCF_900747795.2). Classification (NCBI taxonomy): domain Eukaryota; kingdom Metazoa; phylum Chordata; class Cladistia; order Polypteriformes; family Polypteridae; genus Erpetoichthys; species Erpetoichthys calabaricus. The sequence continues at coordinate 16,806,331 of NC_041397.2, forward strand.
AAAGAGAATCGGTTACGTGTCATGACAGCTGCAAAAATAGGTGTTGCATACATAGGATCTGTAGACCAGTACATCTCAATATCTGGTTTTCTGATTATTCCCATCAACATCAAAATCCCAATGAATTTTTTCATTTCGTTTTCATCAGTGTCAAACCAAGCACGAACACGGGAATGTGGAGGTAAATTGGGATTTTTCTCAATAAAATGTCTGATCAAATCAGGTGACACAAACAGCTCATAAAACTGCTCAGCAGTGTAATTGTTTACATCAACAATAAAGCCACACGTTCCCTCAAACGAATGCAGAAAAGGTAGTTCACCACGGGCAGCAGCCCAGCTGAGATGCTGGGGATACACCCACTCAGCGCCGTCATCCGATGCGTCTTCATTCACAGTATCATGCAGCGCACGTTGCTGCTCATCACTGTCGCTAAAATCTTCTTCAGAACTGCTACAATCATGATCAGAACTGTCCAAAATCGCCTGCAAAGCCTCACTTGAAGTCAGTTTACGTTTCGCCATATTCACAGCTGTTACATGCGAATCACGTCACATGACCGGCCAAAACAACCACAGACTTGTCGAAATACAACGTAGTAATAATACCCACGCCAAACCGTCAGTTATACTACTTGCCAGGCATTCATATAACCACAGGCAAATGTGCCGGATAATTCCGGCAGTATGGCGTTAGCAATAAAACAACGGTGCCGGATATATCCGGCAGAGGGCGGCTAAGGGGTTAAAGTCACAGTCCCGATCCACTGGACTAATTCCCTTCATAATATTAAACACTTAAGTCATGTCTCCTCTTAATCTTCTTTTCCTTAAACTGTAAAGGCTCAGTTCTTTTAATCTTTCCTCATAATTCATCCCCTGTAGCATTGGAATCAGCCTAGTCGCTCTTCTCTGGACCACCTCTAGTGCTGTTATGTCCTTTTTGTACCCTGGAGAACACAATTGCACACAGGACTCCAGATGAGACCTCACCAGTGTGTTATAAAGCTTGAGCAGAACCTCCTGTGACTTGTACTCCACACATCAAGGCGCTATATAACATGACATTCTGTTAGCCTTCTTAATGGCTTCTGAACATTGACTAACATTTGATAGTGTCAAGTCCACTACGACTCCTCTCATAAGGTGTACTCTTGATTTTCTGACCGCCCATTGTGTATTCAAACCTAACATTTTTACTTCTTATGTGTAATACTTCACATTTACTCACATTAAATTTCATCTACCACAAATCTGCCCAAGCCTGTATGCTAGCCAAGTCCTTCTGATATAATGGATTCCAAATTATCTGCTAATCCGCCTATCTTGGTATCATCTGCAAATTTAACCAGCTTGTTACTTATATTCCTATTGTAGCAGTAGAGGCTGTTATCGACCTCTCGAACCCTCAGGTACCACGCCAAACACCTGTTAAATGTACAATTATTATTTATTTTATAATAATACTGTGCACTAAGCACCCTCCACTCCACACTACTCATACAATACACTACAATAATCACTACAATAACCAATCCTCCTCTCCCAGACACTTAGCCACCCTTCCTCCCAGCTCAGCTCAGTGTCTGGGCTTTCCCAGAGTCCTTTTATACCCCCTGACCCGGAAGTGGTTCCTGTCCAACAATACACAAATCCTCATTACTTCCGGGTCAGAGCAAAAGTCTTTTTCTTCAACCCGGAAGCATGTCGTTCCTTCTGGTTATGTGATCATGACGCACTTCCAGGTTATAAGGCACGTGGCAGTCTGACAGCCTCCCTACAGCGACTCCCGGTGGTCCCCAAGGTATCCAGCAGGGCTGTGTATACAAACTACAAGGTCCATAAGGCCCTGCTGGAATTCGGGGAACCTCCATGCTGTTGGGAGGGCTCCACCTGGCGGCCTGAAGGTGTGAGCCAGAATATTTAGCCGGCCATCCATCACAATAGGAATATAAAGAACAAGCTGGTTAAGTTAAATCATTTATCCATCCATCCATTTTCCAACCCGCTGAATCTGAACACAGGGTCACGGGGGTCTGCCGGAGCCAATCCCAGCCAACACAGGGCACAAGGCAGGGAACCAATCCCGGGCAGGGTGCCAACCCACCGCAGTAAAATCATTTATATATATTAAAAATAGCAGCGGCCCTAACACTGACCGCTGTGGAACACCACTCTTAATATCGGCCAATTCAAATAGGGTCCCACTCCCATCACCACCCTCTGCTTCCTGTGTCTGAGCCAATTCTGCACCCATTTAAAACATCACTCTGAACTTCCATTTAGTTTGATGCCCAACCTCTCAAGTGGCACCTCATCAAATGCTTTCTGAAAATTAAGATAAATACGTAATCTCATCTGCTCCACTCTGCTCGTATCTTTCTGTTGCCTCCTTATAGAATTCCAGAATGTTAGTAAAACACGACTTCCCTCTTCTGAACCCAAGCTGACTGTTCCTAATAACTCCTCTCCTTGCCAGGTGTTGCTCAATCTTATCCCTAATAATTCCTTCCATTAATTTTCCTGTGATGCATTTTAAGCTTACTGGCCTATATTTACTTGGATCTGCCCTGTCACCCTTTTAATATAATGGGATAATATTTGCCATTTTCCAGTCCTACGGAATCTCTTCAAGGCACAATGATTTCCTAAAGATATGTGTTAAGGGTTTATATATGTACTCGCTAGCCTCCTTAAGAACTTGAGGGTAAATATTATCTGGTCCTGGTGATTTGTTTGATTTCTAGTGACAGCTATCGATGGAGCGATGAAGTGCATGTGTACCAGGCATAGTCAAAACCCTCCTTAATAATTCCTTCCATTAATTTTCCTGTGATGCATGTTAAGCTTACTGGCCTACAGTTACTTAGATCAGCCAGATCACCCTTTTTTTGACAATGGAATGATGTTTGCTAGCTTTCACTAATGTCCCCAGTGGGCAGAGATTTTGAGAAATACTGTATGTGCCAAAGATTATATTTGTACTTATTAACTTCTTCAAGCACTTCAACATAAATTTCATCTGGTCTTGGTGATTTGCTAGACGTCAGCCTATTTAATCGAAGCAGCACTTCTCTCTCTACAATTTCCTGGTCAGTAAGTACCTTCTAAGTAGTCCCTGTTATTTTTTGGAGGTTATCGACTTCTTCACCTCAATAAAGTGCAAGTTCAAAGAATCTACTGCCTGTGTATTCTAGCTCGCCTGTATCGTTGCTAACATTCTTCACCTCATCTTTGACGATTCTTTTACTGCTAAAATATTGAAAGAACCTCTTTGGGTCATCTTTCGCCCTTCTTGCAATAAAATCCTCATCATTTTAGACATTTTTGCACATTGCCTAATAATTCATTGCTACATTCTTTGTGCCATGCCGTCATTTCTGATTCATCTGCCAAATTTTGTCTATAGACGCTCTTAATCAGATCACGAATAATTAGGGAATTTGCCTTTATGTTTCATCAACTAAGGCATATGCATAATTCTAACTGTTTGTTTAAAAATGCTCTAATTCAGTCTTACATCTGAACCTCTCTTTGTTTCGCAAACTAAAAATGCAAATATGTCCTGGGACTCTGGGGTGTGAGTTTTATTGTTGTCATGCTATTCTGACTGCTGTTTCAAATTCAAATTATAAGTTGCCTTAATGGCATAAGATGCAGAACAATGCTTCTAGTGAGCTAGCCAGTTGTACAATGGTAACTCATACAATCTACTTAATCAAATTCAAGGTGGGGGGAAGGAAACCAGGCAGCACCAAGCTTCTTCTTCTTCTTCTTTTTCCACTACTATATGGAGTTGATGTGCTTCATCAACCTTCTCCATAAATCTCGGTCCTGCGCCTCTTCCCCAGTCAGGCCCTATTCCTTCAAATCTTCTTTTACTTTATCCACTCACTTCCACTTTGGTCTCCCTCACTTACTCTTCCCCTGCACTTCCATTACCTTCACTCTTTTGCTCACATATTCCTTGTCTCACCTCATCACATGTCCACACCACTTCACTCTACTTTCCTGTACTTTCTTAGCTATCTCACGCACTTCTGTTGCAACTCTGATTATCTTATTTCTTTTTCTCTCCTTTTTCGTAACCCCACACATCCATCTCAACGTTCTAATATCTGCCACATCTAACTTCTCCTGTGCTGCTCCTTTCACTTCCCATGTCTCAGCTCCATACATCATTGCTGGTCTTACCACTGTCTTAAAAATCTTACCTTTAATTCCGCCTTAATTCTGAGAACACAACACATTCCTGACACATTCTTCCAATTTTTCCATCTGCACTGAACTCGATCGGTTATCTCTTCTTCTAGTTTTCCATCGTGGGCTACCATTGATTGTAGATATTTAAACCTAGCCACTCTTTTCAATAGCTCTCCCTGTAGGCTAACTTCTGAATCTTGATGATCATTAAACCTCAGATATTCTGTCTTCTTCTTCCTACTTATCTCCAATCCTCTACCTTCCTAAGTCCTTCTTCATTCTTCCAACTTCCTCTCCACTTCATCTTTTCTGGTGCTACACAACACAGTGTCATCAGTAAAAAGCCTGCATCCAGGAGGATTGGTCTTTTATCCCATGAGTGAACACCTCCATTACCAGGCTGAAGAGGTAAAAACTTCAAGAAGACGCCTGGTGCCGACCTAAATCTTCTCTGTTACCCAAACACTGATTTTAACCCAAGTGTTCACTCCCTCGTACATATCCTGGACAGTCGTCACATACTTCTCTGGTACTCCTTTCTCTCTCAGGCAGAAAACTCATGTGGAGAACATGCTGGCTCCATATTGTCAACACCTGGGCATGTGATTCTGACCTAGGAAAGTGAATACTGTGAGGTGGTAGCACCGTCTCTTCTGTCACTGTTTCACTGATTCATTCCACTTTTTCATGCACACTGTTTTCAAGTGAATGCCAGGAAAATCCAGTCAAACACCAGAAAAATGTGCAACTCCACTCCAGATAATGAGCAGCGATGTGGTATGAACTAAAGATGCTGCATAGTGGCATACTGCTGAGCTACTTTACCATTCTTGCATAAAATTTACAACAATTTAAAAAAATATATATGGATAAGTTCTCATAGTGGGGCAATGATCAACCCTGCTGCCTCACAGCTCTGAATTGGCCTAGTCATTATCTGTGTGGTGTGGCCTGAAGGGGTCATTTTGTACCCTAAATCCTAAAAACAGATGACCATGATACAAATCTCTGGTTTAAAAAGGATCCTTTTAATTGAAAAAGTAACACCATCAGGCAAGCTCAGCACCAGTACAAGCACAATCTTTTTCGTTCTCCAATCCACTCAGGCGGACTTTGTCCTCCTCCTCCTCTCTTGATTCAGACCCACCTGGCTGAGGAAGAGGTTTTGATTATAAGCCATAGCAAGAAGAATACACCACCTGACACAGGAGCCATTTAACAGAAACCCCCTTCAGCGGTACCCAAAGGCCCCAACTTCCACCAAAGTGGTACCCAAACTATAACTTCCATACATCTCGGTGGGGGCCTAAATGGTAGGCATACCAGAAAGTATACTGAAGGAAAATATGATCCCAGGAAGCAGCTTCCCACTGTCCTTCTATTCTAATGGCTTCCTGGCCAGGTAAGGAAATGCTTTCCATCTTGGTTGATCATCCAAATGTGCCTCCTATGACAGTGATGTTTGCCCCCATGTCTGTCTCTCTGTATTCCAGTTTTCCAATGTCCAGTTGACATTGACTTATTTGGCCAACGTCGTTACCCAAGGTAACTTACAACATTTATGATACAATTTCTTTTGGTTTTCCAATTGGACCAGAGGCAGGTCAAGTGACTTGCTCAGGGTCAACAGTCAATAGTGGGATTTGAACTCACAACTTCAGAGTTTGAAGTCCAAAGCCTTAGCCACTACACCACACTGCCTGCCTGTCTAATGCTGCCCACATAGGATGCAGCCTCTTGTGACCCAGAATCATTAAGATAGATAGATAGATAGATAGATAGATAGATAGATAGATAGATAGATAGATAGATAGATAGATAGATAGATAGATAGATAGATAGATAGATAGATAGATAGATAGATAGATAGATAGATAGATAGACACTGTATAACAAATTTGTTCCCCGGGGGAAATTTGTCTTTTTCCAGAAGCTCATTCAATAAATAAATATATAAATAGCACCATAAATACATACATACACACATACTATGGTCTGAACACACACCAGAATGACTATAAAGGAAAAAATGTAAATTTAAGAAAAGAAAACATCTGACTTCCTAGTCAGTCCCAGTGAGGCATTATGCAGGCATATTGCTGTTGGTATAAAGGAGCCCCAGTTGCCTTTCTTGACACTCTTCTGTTGAATAATTCATTGATTGAATGTCCTCTGTGTTGTTGTGTCAGAGAGAGAATGTGCAGCTTTGTTCATAATGGCACTCAGTTTTGTTTTAATTCTCTCCTTTGCTATGATGTCCAGGGGGTCCAGAATGCATCTTACGAGGTATAGCCTGCCCTTTTAATTAGCTTGTTTGTTCAGTGGGCCTCTCTTGAAGTGATCAGCCCAGCACACCACAGCGTAGAAAATCGCACTGGCCATCACAGACCTACAGAAGACGTGAAGGATGTCACTTCCCACATTTAAGGAATGCAGTCTGTTGAGGAAGATGGGCCTGCTCTGTCCTTTGTTCTATAGTTCCTCTGTGTTTAGAGATGAGTTCAACCTGACATTAATGTGGACCCCAAGTACTTGTAGGAGTGGACACCTCTGTTCCCTGAATAGTGGCCGGACATCGAGGATCTTTCATGCGGCGAAAGTCAATAAGCAGTTCCTTGTTAAGTGCAGAATTGTCTGAGAATTTCTGCATGTGACCTGCTGTTATAGTTACAGTCAGAGGTGTACCAAAAAGCAGACTGGCCTGTTCCTTGTGGTGCTCCAGTGTTGCTCACACAGCCCTTGAGTCTCACAAACTGTGGTCTGCCTGACAGATACTACAATGTCCAGGACACCACAGGCTCATCCACCTGCATACCCCTAAACAGCGATGACTGGATGATACTGAAAGAGAAATCAAAAAAACAGAATCGTCACTGCACTGACAGTTTTGTCCAACCTTGAGAAGCAGGTAGATAATTGCATCCTCTACTCCATTCTTTGATAGGTAAACTTCAGTGGGTCTAGATGGTCTACCATAAACTGTGGTCTGCCCTGACAGATAGTCCATTATCCAGGACACCACAGGCTCATCCGCCTGAATATCTCAGAGATTACGCCTTAACGGAGATGGTTGGCTGCTATTGAATTGCACTGGTGACATCACAAAACAGAATCCTCACAGTGCTACCAGCTTTGTCCTGGTGAGAACAAGCCTTGTGGAACAGACAGATAATTGTATCATCCACTCCAGTCTTTGAAAGGCAAACTGCAGAGGGTCCAGGTGGTTTACCACAAGAGGATTTATATAGTTCAGGACTAGTCTCTCAAAGGTCATCATAGTCATTAGATGAAGAGTCCTGGTGCCTCCTGTCTTGCTATATGGTTGTGAGACATGGACGCTAACCAGGGACCTGAGATGAAGACTGGACTCCTTCAGTACTGTGTCACTTCAGAGAATCCTTGGGTACTGCTGGTTTGACTTTGTGTTGCTCATGGAGTCCCGAATGAGGCACATTACCTGCACTGTGAGGGGGGCGTCAGTTACGGCACTATGGCCATGTAGCGCGATTCCCAGAGGGTGATCCGACTCATCAGACTCTCATTATTGAGGACCCGAGCGGCTGGACCAGGCCAAGGTAACACCTGGCTGCGGCAGATAGATGGTCATTTTCAGAGGCACTATGGCCATGTGGCACGATTCCCCGACAGAGTCCATTATCCAGGACACTTTAGTGTCATCCACCTGCATATATCTAACTTTACCTCTTATCAGGAATTGGTGGATGGTATTGAAGGTGCTGGAGAAATCAAAAAACAGAATCCTCACAGAGTTGACAGCTTTCTCCAGGTGACAATACGCCTTGTGGAGCAGACAGATAAGTGCATCCTCCACTCTAGTCTTTTTCCTTTGTCTGGGTCCAGGTGGTCTACCACAGGAAGACTCATGTAGTCCAAGACCAGCCTTTCAAAGGTCTTCATGATGTGAGATGTAAGTGCCACTGGTCTGTAGTCTTTAGGTGAAGAGGTGCCTGCCTTCTTTGGAACAGGAACAATGCAGGATGTTTTTCACAGGAGTGGCACTTTCTGAAGCCTTGGGGACAATTTGAACAGGTGACAGACGACACCGCTAAGTTGGTCAGCACTGGCCTTAAAAACTCATATAGTCCAGGACCCGTCCCTCTTAGGTCTTCATGATGTGAGATGTAAGTGCTACTGGTTCTGTAATCATTAGGTTAAAAGGTGCCTATCTTGTTTTGATAAAGTGGATGGATTTTGAATTAATTATAAAAATGATAGCTGCCAGATGTAAAGAAGGAAAGGGAAGATTAGCACCTCATCTGTAACACACTAGTGAGAATTTTAAAAACTGTGAGAAATTTTACTCACTTTGCTTTATAAAATATGCAGTAGAGTAGCTGTGCTAGAATATGTGTATCAGAGGACCACAAAGTCCATCTCAAGGTGCTATATAAATAAAATGTATTATTATTATCATTATTATCGCTGTACTGTCTGAGTGGCCTTTAGGAACTCAATCCGTTCAGACAACTGACTTTGCAGGAACCTAATCCAGGTTCTCAGTATCTTCAAATGTACTTACTGTACAAAGTAAATCCCACAGACTTCCGCCAGATAAATAATGAAAAATCTGATCAATGACACCAGTGGAAAACTAAACAAAATGCATAGAGGACAGAAAAGAAGAAGGATGTGATGGCAGGGTGGGAGTTCATGAGAGATACTCTGCTGCCGTTTTGGAAGCGACTTGATAAGGGAGGAAAGGAAATTGTGTTGAAGAAGCCAAAATTTGTACTCCTGCAAATGTGATATTCCTGCCAAGCGCAGAGCATATTTACAAATTTGATTCCTTGCGTTGAACTTTTCTGGGATAAAACAGATGCATTGTGAATTTTAATAAGTGAGTGGAAATGTGATCTTTATTTATTTATCTGTTCACTTTTACAACAAAAGCAATGTGATCAAGCCTAATTGCTGTTCTCCTCATTTAAATGAATCACAAATTTAATGAAGCGCCGGTGCGTCGAATGTAATATTCAGTACATATTTATTTGCCTTGTCGTAAATCACGGGTGACATCTAGTGTAGTGTCTTATGTGTTTCTGGTGATTAAAGACTTGTTGTTTCTTATGACCGTTCTGTCGTAATAAACCTTAATAACGTTACATTTTCCTGCCATTTACCATGTTGAGAGCCTTCATGACAATTTCATGGTGGCCCCTGTGAGGAATGTTGAGTTATACGGAAATGCTGAATGATTTTCAAGCCCAGTTCATTGCATCTCCTCGAAATAAGCAGCCCCACCATATGCACTTCAGAAGAAGTCATCCACCTAAAGCTAAGCATGTTTGGGCTCAGCCAGTACTTGGATGGGAGACCATCTAGGAAAAGCTTGGGTTGCTGCTGGAAGAGGTGTTGGTGAGACCAGCATGGGGTGCTTACCCTGTGGTCTGTTTATGGATTCCACTGCCACCAGTGCAGTGACGGGGACACTGTGCTGTAAAAATGGCGCCTGTCCTTCGTATGAGACGTAAAGCAGAGGTCCTAACTCTCTGTAACTCTCTCATAAAGAGGAGGGGGTATCCCAATGTCCAGGCTAAATTGCCTACCTCAGCCTAATCATGCCCTGTCTCTAACTGGCTTTATCTCTCACTACTTCACCACCTAATGTGTGGTGAGTGCATTGATACAAAATGGCTGCTGTCACATCATCCAGGAGGATGACGCACATTAATAGTAGTTGAATTGGCTCCCCACTCACTATGTAAAGCACTTTGAGTAGTCAGAAAAAGCGCTATATAAATGTAAAGAATTATTACTATAATTACTTAGAGGAAGACCCATGATGAGACAAGGACAAAGGGTAAACTCCACAAGAACGAGAACACGATTTGAACTTAACAAGAACACCATTCAAACTTAAGGATGCTGCGTCCATGAGAAAACAGTGTGACTATGTCACCCATATATAACTATATACCTATACATACTAGAAGAAGACCCATGAGTCTTAGCTGACTCAACATACCACCATCCATGCTCACACCCACAAATGGCCATTTTGCAATCACTCATTAATAACCTTAAAGTTTTATTTACACCACTAAATAAAACATGCAATGCATTTTATTACCACATGCATTATAACATTAAATGATTGTGAATTTCCCCTTAGGATTAATAAAGTATCTATCTATCTATCTATCTATCTATCTATCTATCTATCTATCTATCTATCTATCTATCTATCTATCTATCTATCTATCTATCTATCTATCTATCTATCTATCTATCTATCTATCTATCTATTCCAAAGAATAGATACCAAATGGCATATAGCAGAGATATATGCATTGTATCTGTCATTCCAACAGATGGTGCATCACAAACTTTTGTAGTAATTCATTCAAGTGCTATGAGTCACTAAGTGGCTAACTATCTCCCCCCACTTCACCACCTAATAGCTAATGTGTGGTGAGTGCATTAGTGCAAAATGGCTGCCGTCACATCACCAAGGTATGTGCTGCACATTAGTAATGGCTCCCCACTAACTATGAAAAAATGCCATGAAGAGTGAGAAGAACCTCCATATAAATGTAAAGAATTATTATTATTATTATTATTATTATTATATAAATTCAGTTAATCTTATTTATATGTACAGGGTTTGTCATTGAACGCAGGGTCAGGGTGGTCTTGTGACAGGCCGTGTCACAGTGCCATTAGTGTGGGCATTGTAATGAGGTTAAGTCGTGAACTCATCTAGCAAGAGAAGAGTTGGTGCAGGTTGTGCCACGAGTGGCATGGGGGCATGTTAGGATTTCCAAAGGCTGAGCCTCCCACTGCTCGGGGCCCCTGTAAGGTGTCATGGTTGCCTCCCCCTGGCGGCAACTCTGCGGGGAGCCAAAGGTTATCTCACCAGTTTCGGACAAAAGGCTTAAAATAGGCCTTAACAGGGTTCTAGTTAATCACAAGGACCACTCACACACACACAAACACACACCATATTCACACAGAGTGACAATTTGCAGTTAACATAGCTGCCCTGCAATGGACTGGCGTCCAGGGTCCAGGGTTTGTTCCTGCGCCCCATGCTGGCTGGGATAGGCTCCAGCACCCCAACAATACTTCTTATATTGCAAAAATCAATTACTAGAAGTGGACATAGAGATTGCAGGCAAATGAACAGGATGAAGATGTACCCTTAAATGTGTCACTTCCAAATTTTGTGAAAAGGGTCCATTGGGCGCTGCACATTATCAAAATAACACAACATCCCCACCTTGAAGCAGGGTGGTGGCAGCACCAGGCCCGTGGAGAGGCTCCTCTATGGCAGTCCCTGGAAGGCTTATGAAGGGAATAATGAAAATACAGGAAATTCCTGGAGGAAAACCTGATGCAGTCTGTAAGAAACCTACACCTTGGGAAAAGATTTGTTTTCCAGTGAGACACAACTCTAAAGGTAAAGCTACACAGGAATATCTTCAAAACAATAATGTTAGTGTCCTGGAGTGGCCGTCCCGAGTCCAGATCTCAAGCCAACTAAGGATTTGTGGCTGGACTTGACCAAGGCTGTTCAGTGATGATCACTAATCAGCCATTGCTTCTTCACAGCCGCAGGGATCACGGTTCAGGTCCTAGCTTGGTCACCACTCTGGGTCCCCAGACGTTCCAAAGAAACTCAAAGCTGACTCTTTTGGAATGATGGACAGGTACGCTTGGCTACTAGGGCCGGCATTGTGTCCCTGTGACCCTTAAGTCAATTAAGAAACAGATGAATGGTATTTTTATGGACTTCCATTTTGCGTTTCACTCATGTCTAGGTTTAAAGGTCTGATCATGTTTAGTAGGATTAACACTCTGATTTAAATATAAGCAATACTGTATAGTTTTCAGCATTCCCCGTCACATTCATAAAAAGTGATATATTTATATTCATAGAATTTACTTAGTCATACCAGACTAAGGTTACCTTTCACAGCTGCAGCCCTTTCACAAAGGCAACTGCCTCCAAACTAATTGATGAGACATTTGACAAGTGGGAGACCGTTCAGTGCATCATGTATATGAACATGGTGAGTCACGTTAAAATAAATAACTACATTAAAACGTACATAAAAATCACAAGAATCTGTGCAGCTCTGAAAGAAAGAAAACAAAGCGTGCTATGTTTGGCATGCTGGTGCCTGTTTGAGTCTTTTGTAAAATGACAAATATTTCACCTTCTAGCCTGACTGCCAACAAAGAAACAAAATATGGAATGTCAGCCACTGAGAGGTGATCTGAATTAGCATAATGACGGTGGGCAAAAAAAAAGGGGGCAGGCCAGTCCTGAACAGAGCCAAATCACAAAGACATCATTTGAGAAATGAAAATGATTATTTCACAATGTTTTAATTTTTAATTTGCAGCACTGCAATCAATTCGTATGCCTAACAATCTGTGCGCTGCTCATTTACAAGTGATTTATGAATCGTTGTTTCTGTTTATGGAAGAACTAGCTGTGCTACATGTCTGAGACGGGTTGAAATGGGAACAATCAATGTATAAGTCTAACGTTTGCACTGCGCCATCCAGTGGAACCTATTTTGAAATGCATGAAGTAAAAAAATTTGCCATTCCAACAGATGGTGCATCATAAACACTTGCAGCAATCGAATGCATTACTACAAAAGTTTGTGATGTGCCATCTGTTGGAATGACAGATGCAATTTATGTCTCTGTTAAATGCCATTTAATATTGAATCTTTGAAATCATTTAATGTTATAATGTATGTGGTAAAACAATGCATTGCATTTTTTATCTAGTGGACTAGGTAACAATTTCAGGTTAGATTAACTAGCGATTGCAAAATGGACCTTTGTGGATGTGAGCATGGATGGTGGTATGTTGAGTCAGCTAGGACTTGTGGGTCTTCTTCTGGTATTTATAGGTACAGTATATAGATATACTGTATATGGGTGACATAGTGACACTGTTGTCTCATTGATGCAACCTTAAGTTCAAATGGTGTTCTCGTTAAGTTCAAATGATGATCTCGTCCTTGCAGAGTTTACACATTGTCCTTGTCTCTTAATTGGTCATCCTCTAAGTAATAATAATAATAATAATACTTTTTTACATTTATATAGTGCTTTTCTCACTACTCAAATTGCTTTACATAGTGAGTGGGGAGCCAATTCAACTACCACTATTGTGCAGCATCCTCTTGCATTATATGACAGCAGCCATTTTGTGACAGTACACTCACCACACATTTGCTGTTAGGTGGTGAAGTGGAAAGACAGATAGCCAGTTAGAGAGAGGGAATGATTAAGCTGTGGTAGGCAATTTAGCCAGGACATTGGGATAAACCCTGCTCTTTACGACAGATGCCCAGGGATCGCTAATGAGCACATAGAATTAGGAACTCGATTTTAAGGCTCATCGGCAGGAAGGCATCATTTTTACAGTACAGTGTCCCTGTCACTACATTAGGGCATTGGGATCCACATTCATACCAACATTGTAAGCGCCCTCTGCTGGCCTCATCAACACTTCTACCAGCAGCAACTCAAACTTTTTCCTAGAAGGTCTCCCATCCGAGTCCTGGCCAGGCCCGTTCGTGCTTACCTTCAGTTGGATGACCTGTTCTGAAGTGCATGGGATAAGTGCACTCGCTTTCAACCTTCAACCTAAAAGACTTGTTAGATTACTTTAACTAGTGATTGCGAAATGGCCCTTTGTGGATGTGAGCATGGATGGTGGTATGTTGAGCCAGCTAGGACTCGTGGGTCTTCTTCTAGTACGTATAGTTATATAGATATACTATATATGGGTGACATAGTGATACTGTTGTCTCATTGATGCAGCATCTTTAAGTTCGAATGGTGTTCTTGTTAAGTTCAAATGATGTTCTCAACCTTGTGGAATTTACACATTGTCCTTGTCTCTTCATGGGTCATCCTCTAAATAATAATAATAATAATAATTTTTTACATTTATATAGTGCTTTTCTCACTACTCAAAGTGCTTTACATAGTGAATGGGGAGCCAGTTGTGCAGCATCCTCTTGCATTATGTGACAGCAGCCATTTTGCAACAGTACACTCACCACACATTAGCTGTTAGGTGGTGAAGTGGTCAGACAGATAGTCTGTTAGAGACACGGGATGATTAGGCTGCCGTAGAAAATTTAACCTGGACATTGGGATAAACCCTACTCTTTACGACAGATGCCCAGGGATCACTAATGAACACATAGAATTAGGGCCTCGGTTTTAAGTCTCATCCACAGGATGGCACCATTTTTACAGTACAGTGTCCCCATCACTACATTGGGGCATTGGGATCCACATTCAGACTACAGTGTAAGGGAACCTCTGCTGGCCTCACCAACACCTCTTCCAGCATAAACTCAAACTTTTTCCTAGATGGTCTCCCATCCGAGTCCTGGGCAGACCTGTTCATGCTTAGCTTCAGGTGGATGACCTGTTCTCAAGTGCATGTGATAAATGCACTCGTTTTCATCCTTTGACCTTAAAGACTTGTTAGGTTACGTTAACTAGCGACTACAAAATGGCCCTTTGTTGGTGTGAACATGGATGTGTGCTCTGTCAACAGTTGGCTCTTGCCTCGTGTCTATTGCTGCTTTATAAGCCTCTGATGACCATGAATTGAATGATCCTGAGATTAATGAGATTTTAGTTATAAAAATTATTTAATGTTATTACATCTTTCTAACTCAGCCATCTTAGAAATTGTTTTCTCAGAGGTTTATCACTATCAGCAGTTCTGTCTCTCAATCAGTCTCATTAATTTCATAACAGACCCTATTTAAACGGTACAGATAGTCGTCGACTTACAACTACGTTCACTTCTAATGGTCTGGTCACAAGTCGATCTGGATGTAACATGGACTGATATACTGTATATGGCATGGTGGCACAGTGGGTAGCGCTGCTGCCTTGCAGTTAGGAGACCTGGGTTCGCTTCCCGGGTCCTCCCTGCATGGAGTTTGCATGTTCTCCCCTGCCTGCGTGGGTTTCCTCCCACAGTCCAAAGACATGCAGGTTAGGTGCATTGGCAATCCAAAATTGTCCCTAGTGTGTGCTTGGTGTGTGTGTGTGCCCTGTGGTGGTCTAGTGCCGTGTCTGGGATTTGTTCCTGCCTTACACCCTCTGTTGGCTGGGATTGGTTCCAGCAGACCCCCATGACCCTGTGTTAGGATATAGTGGGTTGGATAATGACTGACTGCCTTTTAAGTCATATTGTTTGTTGTATATCCTTTTCTATCACCATTCTTAGCATGTTGCATAGATTTTCTGTCCTTTCTTTTTTAAATTAGTTTCTTATTTTATCATTTTTATGTTTATACTTATATGTATATATTTTATTATTTTCTTATTACTGTTGCTCGCATGGGTGCCAGGCCTTGAACAGCTTCACGATTCCTTTCTTTGTGTTCTGCTACATCATCAGTGTGAGCCTCTCCTAGTGTTCATTGTGTTAACTGTGAGACAAGCAATTGTACTAGCAGAGTTTGAGCACTCGTATGTTTTCCATCTTAACATTTCCGCCTGTTAATTATAAATATTAACAGGTAAACGAGTTCAGTGTGGTTTCATTAAACGAAAGCTTCGAAGGTTGACTGGATTCAAAACCAGGGCGTTATAGTACTCTGGTTACAATAAGATGGCACAATTCGATCGCATTTGCTTTCTTTCCTCCCTCATACTGCTTGATCACCTTAATTTTTGTGTCGAGATTGATTGCCTTTTTCCTGTATTTGTAAGACAAATGTAACTGAATGTAGTTGAAACCGCTGCAGGTAATAAACTGAGATTGAGATGAATGAACCATGGCATACAGAGCTGGGGCCTCATGTATAACGCCGTCCGTAGAATTCGCACTATAACATGACGTAAGCACAAAAGCGGAAATGTGCTTACGCACAAAAAAAATCCAGATGCATAAATCTGTGCGAACACCAACTTCCATGTTCTTCCGCTCCATAAATCCCAGTCAGCATGAAGAGTAACACATGTGCATGTGCCTGCTGTCCCACCCCAACTCCTCCCAGAATTACACCTTTTTGAATATGCAAATCAATATAAATAGCCCTTAAGCTCAGCCTTCTGTGAAATGACAATGGCAAAAGTACGAGGTAAAATAGAACAATTTCAGCGAATACCAAGTGGAGGCAAAGAAAAACTTACTATTTGTTGGTTTAAACAGTGGTATAAACAACAAAAGGAAGTTGATCGAGTGACAGAGTGTCAGGGAAACTCGAAAACTCAAGTTCACAAAGTTGCACAGTGCCCGAAATAAAAAAGAAGCTGTCAGATATCAAAGTCGCAGTGAAAAGGCAAGACGTAGCCCACCATCTGAGTGTCATATCTTATTAAGGTACAGTTTTATACACAATTTACATAACATTTCTATTATTATTAAAGTTATTAAGCAGTTTGCATAAGTTTGCAATCTGAGATTTTTCTTCTTTTTTTGCATATAACAAAGACATATACTTTACATTTGCCAATCCAACATATTGCACATCACAACCATTAACACTGCAACCTTTTTTTCGTGTCTGCCGTTTCTATAGGAGGGTGACAATGAGTTAAATTCCAATGGATGTTTTTCAGATGTTGACAAGCAATAAGCAAAAGGAATCACTGAAAACCACAGACAACAAAAACAGCAAAAAAAAAAAAAAACAGTACGAGGAAAGTTCGAAGAAAGAGATTTTTTTACAATGTTTCTGTTTGGGGATCGTTGTGCAAACGTGCACAACTGAGCTGTGACCACAGATCTAACTGCTCTGTGGATGATTCGTTCAAGCATTTCAAGGTCACTTCGTTGTAATGAAAGCATCTGTTGAATGTACGTCGTAGTAACGTGATTTCTATAGACTCGCGTCAAATGGGGAAACTGTCGGGACCATAAAAATACTTTGTTGTAATACTCTCTCACCTCGGTCTCTCTCCTCTCTCTGCGCCGCTGCAAAGCCCCGCCCGCCAAGCGTTCTGAAAAGTCTGAGTGAGTCGCCGTTGCCGGCAGTTCCCTCGCGGCCCGGCTGTCAGATGGCTGCGGACCGGTAGTGGGCCACGGACCGGGAGTTGGGGACCCCTGTTCTACAGTATGTGCTCTATGTGTGTGAATCACTATGTGCTTCTTAAATGGGCTTTCTTTTCCTCCGACAGGACACAGAATCCATTACGTTCGTAATATTACAGCTCTCTGAATAATTAAAATACTGAGATGTATACGTGATATCATTGTCATGATGATAGGAGTTAAAGCATGTTATTAAACATGGGAACACAGTGGCACAGTAATTGTTCATGTCTCATGCAAGATGCTTGCTGCGCCATGTGCACCCTTCGATGAAATACTTTATCGTAGCAGTACTGTCTTTTTCAAACATACTAACCTCCAATTCCTGTCCTTACTTTTCTTTCTCCAAATACCCAATCGCCACACAAATAGCTCTGTAATAGACGTTAAGCCATCTGTAAGCTTAGAACGCCGATTCTTCAAAACTTTTAAGGGACATTGAAATATCTTTGTAGTACGTGTTTAATTATTCTATTCTTCTATCCTTCCAGTGTCGTGCCAGCCACAGCAAGAATACAGCGTGAGGCAGGAACAATCCATGAACGGAGCGACAGCTCCTTGCTAGCACTGCGGCACCATGTAGTTAAAGTTAAAGTTTTATCTGTATAATATAATAAACATATTTTGCTGCATTTCATCTTAAAAATGATATCATCATCATATGTAAATATGCGCTTTATAAAGTGACTCAGGTTGTGCAATATTATAACTGTATCGCAAGTTTACAGTGAGATAATTGTACTTATAGGTACAAACAGTTCTACAAGGAGCACTTGATGGACTGATTGAGTGTGTTTAGAGTTCTTGGGATGAAACTGTTTGTGAACCGCAAGGTCCGTACAGGAAAGGCTCTGAAGTGTTTGCCGGATGAGAGCAGTTCAAGTAGCTCATGGCTGAGGCAGCGTGTGCTTGATGCTGTATACCAATAATTCTCTTTCTGATCGCTGTAGATCTGTGATTCACACTCAGATACAGTGATATAAATACTCCGAGTGGTGCAGTGAGAGGAATATGGAAAAAGATGATCTGCTGTGGCAACCCCTAACAGGAGCAGCTGAAAGAAGAAGATGAAGATGCAGTGAGAGTAACAACGCTAAAGCAGTTATTGTATTTGGAATAGTTTGACCATTCCCTGGACCATTATATTGTTACAGGTTAATTACAATCAGATGCATTAAACTAATAAACAATATGCGGTTAATTTCAGTTTATTTATAAAGCCGCGTCAGGGTTGTGGATCTAAAAAAGAAACGGTAACCACACAGGAACAGTAGCACTGCTTTGACGCTGGGTGCCGCCAGTCTGCAAAACCGAGCGGAGAACTTGCGTACGACAGGGTATGAGCTACCGTGGAAATGTGCGTGGATTTATGCCAGGTTTAGGTTTTATACATCGCAATTTGAATGTGAAAACGTTCTTACGCAACATTTTTGTGTGTACGCACCGTTTATACATGAGGCCCCAGGTGTAGCAAAAACTGTCAAACGCAGTCGTAAGTCGAATGGATGTAAGATGCATAAGTCATAAGTCAATGACTACCTGTATTAATGATGGCCAGCTCGTGAATGATTCATTCTTTTTTTATATGAAGTTTAGAGAAATTATAGTAATCATGAAAAAATTCGGGCGGCACGGTGGCGCAGTGGGTAGCGCTGCTGCCTCGCAGTTGGGTGATCTGGGGACCTGGGTTCGCTTCCCGGGTCCTCCCTGCGTGGAGTTTGCATGTTCTCCCCGTGTCTGCGTGGGTTTCCTCCCACAGTCCAAAGACATGCAGGTTAGGTGGATTGGTGTTTCTAAATTGGCCCTAGTGTGTGGGTGTGTTTGTGTGTGTCCTGCGGTGGGTTGGCACCCTGCCCAGGATTGGTTCCCTGCCTTGTGCCCTGTGTTGGCTGGGATTGGCTCCAGCAGACCCCCGTGACCCTGTGTTCGGATTCAGCGGGTTGGAAAATGGATGGATGGATGAAAAAATTCAACCTCGAGATTTTGATGAATTTTGAATTTAGACCTCCCTGAGCCTGAAAATACATTTTTATGGAATTATGTGTGTGTGTGTGTTTCTGTGTAAACATGATAATTCAAAAACGCAATGAGATAAATGGATGAAATTCATCATTTTGTTGTTACACCAAAATTGTAAATCTGTATTAACTTTTGGGCCAAATCTATCAACCGGAAGTGGTAAGTTACCTGAACACATACTCAATTTTTTTTTAATTCATGCAGCTGCAGAGTCCAATTTATTCAACTTTACTTTTGTAATAATTGTTCAATATATTATTAATTTGGTTTGATTTGTTATTGATGGTTATTTAATGTACATAATATACAAATATAATCATTGTCTTGCAGTTTACTCCTCAAATATCCATCCCCATATCTGAGTATATGAGAAAGTCGAGGGGAGACCACTCCTGAGTTTTTTAGTAAATCGTACAAACTGCTCTGCAAGCATGAAGAAAACGATTTAGAGGAGCTCGATGGGAGTCCTTCAGTGATGGCATCAGCATCTTTTGTTTTGCTGACACTGGTATTTGTTTAAAGCGCGAATGCAAAAGATCTGACTTAATCTTGAGTCTTGACTCTCTTCACTTATGATTTTATTATATTAATATCAGTGAACGAAAACTCTGTCACTGATGATTCGCTCATCCATCATACAAGTCCAAAGCAGTAACAAAACAATTATTTTACAAAATGAAAGTACAATGTAAACAATATTAAAACTAAAACGTTTATGTCCCTTTGTACATTCAACAGATTAATCACACAACACTGAAACTTTTAAATTGTTATTCTAATTTCTAGCAATTATTTCCTTTCAACTTTACTTTAGCACACACATTTCAAGGGATCACTGACAATACTGGGCATGTATATTTTCTGATTTTTTTTAGATTAAACCGAATCATTACCCGAGAACCAATTGCATGATTCTCATTCAGTTGATTCGTTAACAAATCATTTTGTTTGGACAACAATTGCACAATTCTTATTTATTTTTGAACAAATCCTTACCCGAGAAAAAATTCATATTGATTTGATTTTTGAATGAATTATTACTCTAGAACCTACTGCATGATTCTCATTAATTTGATTAGTTAACAAATCATTACTTGAAAAACAATTGCACGATTCTTATTCTTTTGATTTGTTAACATATTATTATTTGAGAAATAATTACACGATTTTTATTCATTTGATTTGTGAATGAATCATTACTCAAGGAACAATTGCATGATTCTCAATAACTTGATTTGTTAAAGAATGATTACATGAGAACCAATTGGATGATTTTTATGCATTTGATTTTTGGACGAATCATTTCTCAAAAAACATTTGCATGTTTCTCATCAATGTGATTTGTTAACAGATCATTACTTGAGAAACAACTGCATGATTTGTATTCATCTGATTTGCGAACGAATCATTACTCAAGGAACAACTGCATGATTCTCAGTAAATTGATTTGTTAACGAATGATTACCTGAGAATCAATGGGATGATTTTTATTTGTTTGTTTTTTTGAACAAATCATTTCTCAAGAACCAATTGCACAATTTCTAATTTGATTTGCGAATGAATCATTACCTGAGAACCAATTCAATTGCATGATTCTCATTCAGTTGATTTGTTAACAAATCATTTTTTTGAGAAACGATTGCGCAATTCTTATTAATTTCATTTTTGAACAAATCCTTACACGAGAAACAATTCGTATTGATTTGATTTTTGAATGAATCATTACTCGAGAACCTACTGCATGATTCTCATTAATTTGATTAGTTAACGCATCTTTACTTTATAAACAATTACACGATTCTTATTCATTTGATTCATTAACATATTATTAGTTGAGAAATAATGACACAATTTTTATTCATTTGATTTTTGAACAAATCATTTCTCAAGAAACATTTGCATGTTTCTCATCAATTTGATTTGCGAACGAATCATTACCTGAGAACCAATTGCATGATTCTCATTCAGTAGGTTCGTTAACAAATCATTTTTTTGAGAAACAATTGCGCAGTTCTTATTAATTTTATTTTTGAACAATCGTTACACGAGAAACAATTCATATTGATTTGATTTTTGAATGAATCATTACTCGAGAACCTACTGTATGATTCTCATTAATTTGATTACTTAACGCATGATTACTTGATAAACAATTTCATGATTCTTATTCATTTGATTTTTGGATAAATCATTACTCAAAAACCAATTGCATGAGTCTCATTAATCTGATTAGTTAACGAATCATTACTTGATAAACAATTGCACGATTCTTATTCATTTGATTCGTTAACATAATATAACTTGAGAAATAGTTACACGATTTTTATTCATTTGATTTTTGAATGAATCATTTCTTAAGAAACATTTGCATGCTTCTCAACAATTTGATTCGTTAACAAATCATTACCTGAGAACCAATTGCATGATTCTTATTCATTTGCTGTGTGAACGAATCATTACTCAAGAACCAATTGCACAATTTCTATTTTGATTTGCGAATGAATCATTACCCGAGAACCAACTGCATGATTCTCATTCAGTTGATTCGTTAACAAATCATTTTTTTGAGAAACAATTGCACAATTCTTATTAATTTCATTTTTGAACAAATCGTTACACGAGAAACAATTCGTATTGATTTGATTTTTGAATGAATCATTACTTGAGAACCAATTGCATGATTCTCATTAATTTGATTAGTTAACGAATCATTACTTGATAAACTATTTCACATTTCCTATTCATTTGATTTTTGGACAGATCATTACTCAATAACCAATTGCATTAATCTTTATAATTTGATTAGTTAGAAAATCATTATCCGAGAAACAATTGCATGATTCTTGTCCATTTGATCTGTGAACTAATAATTATTTGAAAACTGTTTGAGTAACTCTCATTCACTTGTGATTCTGTAATGTAACGGCTAATTTTAAATATGCATCTTAAATGTGTTGCCATGGTTTGTTTACAGAAACAGCTTGTTGTCATATGAATTATCATTATGTAAAATACAGTATCATATAAGAATTATTAATTGAGATAGTTGTGAGAGACCCGTCCCTGAACTTTATGTACGCTCCAGCGTCTAATCCTAAAAATGAGTCAGACAAGTTAAATGATTCCAAAAAGTCAATTCACTTAAACAGGGGGTCCCAAACAATCAATTCAATAAAGTGAATGGAAAAGCCCATCATGAAACCCAAACAGTATACTGCAAACCTTCAACAAAATATAAAATACAAAACTCTTCCAATTTTATTTGTCAGTCAGTAGTATCCAAAAGTGGGCAGCAGGAAAGAAATACTCCATTATTTACTCTGAAATAGCACATTAATGTGTTTTATTGAAATGAAATAATTTCCATAATGCTAATAACACACCTATAATCAAGTATTTCATTCATAAAATATATTCATACATTTTTTTTTATTTTGAGAACAATGCATTCTTTTTGTTTTTAAATGTTATTCTACACAAAGAGTCACCATTCATTTTACGTACAGAGTTAAAAAAAAGAGTATTGAAATGCTCGGATTTAAAGGTTAGTCTTAAAACGGTGAAATTGAATTTATGAAAACAAATTGAAAATGTAGAGCAGAGCCTCTGTGCTTAGTTTGTCACTCAAAGCTGTAGAAGCTAAGAATATATGTGGCAGCCATGCAATATCTGGACACAAGACAAGTGACCTTTCAGTCGCCTGATAGCATTAAATGTTACTATTAAAAGGGATGTTGTTGGAGCGCAAGAAGAGCTCCAGTTATAATTTGCACCGCATATTTTTAGAGCACAATAATATGGCTTTTGAGTCGTAAATTCAGTCATTCAGTCACTATAAAGGATTTTCAATTACTTCAGATTCTCTATGATTTATTGTATTACACACAAAAATCTTCTCCTATTATAATTATTTCCAATACCTCAAATCATCCATCCATCCATTTTCCAACCCACTGAATCCGAACACAGGGTCACGGGGGTCTGCTGGAGCCAATCCCAGCCAACACAGGGCACAAGGCAGGAACCAATCCCGGGCAGGGTGCCAACCCACCGCAGTACCTCAAATCATGAAATTCTAATATTAAATTTATCTATTTAATCCAATGAATGCATGTCTACAAACGTTTATGATACGCCATCTACTGGATGAAGAATGCAATGCATAGGTCTCTGTTATATGGCATTTGATATGGGATTCGTAAAAGGAGTTAACAATGTACAGTGAATTCAGAATGTATGGAGATCCCTTCACTTTCTATACATTCCATTGTGTTGTGCATGTAATGTTAAATGGATATATTTTCCTTTTTTTCCCCATCAATCTACACTCAGTAGCCAATAATGATGAAATGACAACATGATTTCAGAAAATTTATTCAAAATTAAAAACTGAAATCAGTAAGTATTCAGACTCTGAATTCAGTACTTTGTAGAAGTCCTCTTGGCAGCAATTCTAGTTTTGAGTCTTCTTGGGTAAGTCTCTACAAGCTTTGAAAACCTGAATTTGGGCAGATTATTGCATCCTTCCTGGTAGATCCTCTCACACTCCATTAGATTGAGTGGGAAGTGTCTGTGAACTGCATCTTCTGGTCACTCCCCACATGTCCTGTGGAGTTTAATTTTGGTCTTTGGCAGGGCCATTCAAGGACAGACAGACACTTGTCTTGACACCACTCCAGCATTGCTTTGTCTGCATGCTTCAGGTCATTGTCATGCTTAAAGGTAAACTATTGCCCCAGTCTTAGATCATATGCACTATGGAGAAGATGTCCTTCAAGGACCTCCAAATATCTGACATCGTTGAGCCTTCCCTAAATTAAAATACATTACAATACAACTTATTTTTGCATAGCACTCTCCACTGAGTTTTGTTTTGATGCCTTGCATGTCATAAACTGGGTGTCCCAAAAGCACAAAAGTCCCATAGATACTTCAAAAAATTGCCCTCTGGGATGGTTATCGTCAAAACCCTGACTAGAAACAAAAAAAGTTTTATAAAATAAAAGATATATTTTTAATCAAAAACACTCAGCAATACCAGAGAAGGCAAGTCTATCCACAGCAAACACAGAATCCCAAGGTGAAGTCAAAAACAGAGTGCAGGGTCAAAAATCCATGAAATGACAATAATCAAACAGCACTGCAAAGCACAAGTAAACACTCCATTCCCTAGCGCATTCAAAATGAACCGTCAGGAATTATGGTAGGCCCTAAATTTGAACAGGGTGGAGGGCACTTGCTGGTGGCGATTGGCAGGTGGCCCAGCCTCTTGGGGAACCACCTCCTAAAACACAGGGTACATAACACAGGCTACAGAGAAACGTAAACAAAACAAAAAACAATTAATGAACATTAACCCTTAAACTGCCACATACTTGGGGGTTAATGTACCCCCGGACTCCAAATACTTTTTTGATGCACTTTTTAAGTAAATGTTACAATTCACAAAGAAAAAGTGAAATTTTAATGGAACACATATTTTTTTTTCATGCAAAGAGCATCACAATTACTGCAACACTGATTATTTTACACACTGCCAATGAACTGTAAAAACTATTATAAAAAATACTGGAACAATATGTACAAAGTGCAACTGATGCCATTGATGAGATTCAGTAAATCACCGAGCCCATTGAGCTTGAACTGGCTGCACACAGAGGACAACACTGATGCTTGCAGGCTAGCCTAGTGCAGTGGCTGAATCCCAGGGACAGTGATGCTGATTCGCTAAGGGGCGGCACTGGTCATGAGCTGGCTGCTCAACAAGTGTATGGCACTGACTGATCAGCTCCGGCATTCTGGAAAATTGCACTGGGAAACAACTACATTAATCCCTCGCTATAACGCGCTTCGACTTTCGTGACTTCACTCTATCACGGATTTTTTGCTGGGCGGCACGGGACCTGGGTTCGCTTCCCGTGTCCTCCCTGCGTGGAGTTTGCATGTTCTCCCCGTGTCTGCGTGGGTTTCCTCCGGGCGCTCCAGTTTCCTCCCACAGTCCAAAGACATGGTGGATTGGTGATTCTAAATTGGCCCTAGTGTGTGCTGAGTGTGTTTGTGTGTGTGTCCTGCGGTGGGTTGGCACCCTGCCTGGGATTGGTTCCTGCCTTGTGCCCTGTGTTGGCTGGGATTGGCTCCAGCAGACACCCGTGACCCTGTGTTCGGATTCAGCGGGTTGGAAAATAAATGGATGGATGGATATTTTGCTGGTTCGTGGATTTCTGCGGACAATGGGTCTTTTACTTTCTGGTACATGCTTCCTCAGTTGGTTTGCCCAGTTGATTTCATACAAGGGACGCTATTGGCAGATGGCTGAGAAACTACCCAACCAGAGCGTGTATTACGTATTAAATAAAACTCCTCAAATATATTGTGAGCACGGGGGCTGTTTGCACCCCTAGAGGATACGGCCGCTCCTCAAAAAACGCTGAAAGATTACCTTCACATTGCTCTCTTCCTTGCTGGGCTTACATGTGGCTGCTTTGTCAAGTGATATGCTTCCCGCACGGTGCTTCGCATACTTAAAAAATCAAACAGCACGTATTGATTTTTGATTGTTTGCTTTTCTCTCTCTCTCTCACTCTCTCTGACATTCTCTGCTCCTGACGGAGGGAGTGTGAGCAGAGGGGCTGTTCGCACACTGGCCTAGAGGATAAGGATGCTCCTCTAAAAAATGCTGAAAGACTACCTTCACATTGCTCCTTTTCTTGCAGCTGCTTTGTCCGGCGGTGCTTTGCATACTTAAAAGCCAAACAGCCCTATTGATTTCTGATTGTTTGCTTTTTTCTCTCTCTCACTGACATTCTCTGCTCCTGACGCGCACTCCTTTGAAGAGGAAGATATGTTTGCATTGTTTTAATTGTGAGACGGAACTGTCATCTCTGTCCTGTCATGGAGCACAGTTTTAACTTTTGAAAAAGAGACAAATGTTTGTTTGCAGTGTTTGAATAAAGTTCCTGTCTCTCTACAACCTCCTGTGTTTCTGTGCAAATCTGTGACCCAAGCATGACAATATAATAATACTTTGCGGATTTTCACCTTTCGCGGGGGGTTCTGGAACGCAACCCCCGCGATGGAGGAGGGATTACTGTATAGCCAGTTGCAGTGCCATGTACGTCGCCGAATATACTTGGCTCCGGCGTGCTGGCAAATTCCATTGGGAACCGACTATACCTGGTTCCAGTGGTTTAAGGGTTAAGAACAAAAATTAGTCAGTCGGTCAGTCATTGTCCAACCCGCTATATCCTAACACAGGGTCACGGGGGTCTGCCGGAGCAAATCCCAGCCAGCATAGGGCACAAGTCAGGAACAAATCCCCAGGCAGGGCGCCAGCCCACCGCAGGGCACACACACCAAGCACACATCAGGGACAATTTAGGATCGCCAATGCACCTAACCTGCATGTCTTTGGACTGTGGGAGGAAACCGGAGCACCTGGAGGAAACCCACACAGACACGGGGAGAACATGCAAACTCCACGCAGGGAGGACCCGGGAAGCGAATCCAGGTCTCCTAACTGCGAGGCAGCAGCATTACCACTGCGCCACCATGCCGCCCATAGAACAAAAATTAACAAATCATAAATGAACAAAAGATACTTGAATCACAGCCAGAGGGGGATCCCTGGCTGAGATATGACATTGCGTGAAGAAGCACTACAGCAAAATTACCATAAAACTTGGAAAAGCAGGTTCTGAATAATATGACATTTCAGATCGGCTAATTTACTGATCACTGATTGACTTCTGGGGTGAAAATTGTCCGATGTTTTTAACAACCAATCGATCTGAGCATCAATACAGCTTACTTTAAACTGGATATGTGGTTTATAAAATGTCAGGGTGGATGTTTAACAGATGGGTTGTAGCTCTACTGCACTAATCAGCATGCTCTTTTTTAAATAATTATGATGGAAATACAGTGGTGCCTCATACTTTGAATTTAATTTGTTTGAGGGGGCCATTCGAAATCTGAATTGTTCAAAGTCTGAATCAATTTTTCCCCATTAGAAATAATGGAATGTGAATGAATCTGTTCCCAGGCTCTAAGCCAGGGGTAGGCAACGTCGGTCCTGGAGTGCCACAGTATGTGCAGGTTTTTGTTCCAACCCAGTTCCTTAACGAGAACTCAATTATTTCTGATGAAGCACATATTGCTTAAGTGACATTTTAAAGCTTCATTTTAGTGGTCTCGCTTGTTAAGGTTCTCCAACCTTAATTGCTTATTTCAATCTTAAACTGCTGCATTCAGTGTTTTAATTGCTCCTTATTAGCAATAAGATGTAAAACAGGGGTAGGCAATGTCGGTCCTGGTGAGCCGCAGTGGCTACAGGTTTTCATTCAACCCAATTGCTTAATTAGAAACCAATCATTGCCAATCTCAGACCTTATTTAATTTTATGGTTTGTTAGTCTGTGCAATGTAAGGCTGTTATATCGTAGATTTTTTTTCCTTTCCAAGGATATCATCCAAATGATTTGAAGCCTAAAACAGATCATTTTCAGTCTGTCACATTTTTCTATTAAGTGTTTTATTAAATCAAACAGTGCATGATGAACACACACAGATGTAATTGGAAAAAAGCTAGCTGGAGAACTGCTGGCCGCTTTGTCTTTTACATCTTATTGCTAATAAGGAGCAATTAAAACACTGAATGCAGCAGTTTAAGATTGAAATAAGCAATTAAGGTTGGAGAACCTTAACAAGCGAGACCACTAAAATGAAGCATTAAAATGTCACTTAAGCAATATGTGCTTCATCAGCAATAATTGAGTTCTCGTTAAGGAACTGGGTTGGAACAAAAACCTGCACATACTGTGGCTCTCCAGGACCGACGTTGCCTACCCCTGCTCTAAGCAATACCCATTTCGATAAACTTAAACAACAAATACACAATTTAAGGTAAAAATGACACAATTAAATGCCCTAAATAATAAATTAAAACATGAAAACAATAAATAAAGTACATACACACTGTATAATAAAATGAAAATTGCATCTACTGTACCTTCATGGTTCATGGTAAGTTCCTTTTTCACCTCAACAGTCGATACAACAACTTTCATTTTAGGCTACGTTGCTTCCACACTCTTCTTGGATGCCATGTTTAATACACCAAAAATAAAAAGAAGAAAAGCACTGAATAGATGCGAGTGTAATGCAAGAGATGCTTTCACAGTGAGCGCGAGAAATGACTTGGGCCCACAACAGATGCCGTATGTAGGATAAAGTGGGCATTACCCATTCTGCTAAGCTTTAGTTGGCACATCAGCCTTGTTAAGAAAGAAGATGTAACAGAGATGCAGACATCCAGCTGCACTTTCCCTCACTTGCAATCCAAACTAAGTGAATGAACTCCAGCTTGTACCAGGATCTGTCTGGACTTCATCTGATAACAAAGGAGTTGCACAGACATCTCTCTCCAGAGGCCCCTCTGCAGACTTTTTGAGACCATAAGGCACAAAATGGACTCAAGAAAGATCAAAGCTATAATTCAAGGAATGGCAACTCTGACGGACAGAAAAACTCGCCTATGAGGACACACTGATCTTGCAAGTGGGAGTGACTTAAATTCGATCAGGAGGAGTTAAACATTCCCTTAAAACTCTCAGAACCATCCTAAAGATCATGCAGGGAATGCCGGGCTCTCTCATACAAAACTCTACCCCAGGGGAAAGTTGTGCTCTCACTCTGTACAGTGGCCTTCTGAAAGTTCACTCTGAAACTAATAGCTGATGAGCCTTACGATGTTTGGGGATCTGAGAACTGACATCCTCTTTCTCTTTGTCGATCAGAAAAACCACCAAGCTATGGGTCAGTGGGCTGAAAAGACTGAAAAACAGCCATCACTTCAATGAGGGAACTCCAGTATCAAAACTCTTGTGCCAGAAAGAGCAATGCTTTACCCTATAAAGTTGAGGATGACACAGCAAAAAGAAAGTACAGCACAACAGAAAACAAGATGAGAAAGCAGCATTACAGAATAGCACAAGCAAAGGATCCAGCAGTTCCATCATCAATGAAGAGAAGTGTGCCAGGACCTGTGGCAGCTATACATGTCAAGGCCATAACACCCCCAGCACTGCCATGTTTAACAGCTGAGGTGGTCTGCTTTGGATCTTGGGCAGTTCCTTTTTATCTCCACACTTCGCTCTGTCATCTTTGTCTTGTATGTCTACAAGACCTTTTCCCAGAATTCTGCAGACTCTTTGAAGTCCTTTTTCACAACTGTAATCTGGCCATCCTGTTTTTGTGACTAACTAGTGGCTTGCATCTTGCAGTGTGGCCTCTGTGTTTCTGTTCATGAAGTCTTCTGCTGATAGTCGTCTCTGACACATACAAATCTGCCCCCTGAAGACTGTTTCTGGTCTGTCAGACAGGCGTTTGGGGCTTTTTCTTTACCGTAGTGAGGATTCTTCTCTCATTAGAAGTGGAGGTCTTCATTTGGCCTACCAGTCCCTTTGCAATTACTGAGCTCACCAGTGTGTTCTTTCTTCTCATAATAGTCCAGACAGTTGATTTAGTTCATCCTAAGGTTTCATCAATATCTCCAGTGGTTCGATTTTTATTTTTCTGCCTCTTAATGACTTCTTTGACACAGTTCTTGTCCTCATGTTGAACAATGGCAACTACTGTCGCCAAAGGGTAGAAGTAAATCAAGGTATCTAATTAGAACATTAGAAAATTAGAACAATCTAGTCAAGATCAGACCATTCAGACCAACAAAGCTCACCAGTCCTTTCCACTTGTTTCTTCCAAAAAAACATCAAGTCGAGTTTTGAAAGTCCCTAAAGTCCTACTTTCTACCACGCTACTTGGTCGCTTATTCCATGTGTCTATTGTTCTTTGTGTAAAGAAAAACTTCCTAATGTTTGTGTGAAATTTACCCTTAACAAGTTTTTAACTGCGTCCCCCTGTTCTTGACAAACTCATTTTAAAGTCACAGCCTTGATCCACTTGACTTCAGTCATGTCACCTCTTAATCTCCTTTTGTTTAAACTGTAAAGGCACAGTTCTTTTACTCTTTCCTCATAATTGGTCCCCAGTAGCTCTGGAATCAGCCTAGTTGATCTTCTCTGGACTTTCTCTAGTGCTGCTATGTACTTTTTGTAGCCTGGAGACCAAAACTGCAAACAGTACTCCAGATGAGACCTCACCAGTGTGTTATAAAGTTTGAGCAGAACCTCCTGTGACTTGTACTCCACACATCAAGGCGCTATATAACCTGACATTCTGTTAGCCTTCTTAATGGCTTCTGAATACTGTCGGGGAGTTGATAGCTTAGAGTCCACTATGACTCCTAAATCCTTCTCATAAGGTGTACTCTCAATTTTCCGACCGCCCACAGTGTATTCAAACCTAACATTTTTCCTTCCTATGTGTAATTCTTTACATTTACTGACATTAAATTTCAAGCCCGTCTGCTGTCCAAGTCCTTCTGTAATGATATAACAGATTCCAAATTATCTGCTAATCCACCTATCTTGGTATCATCTGCAAAGTTAACCAGCTTGTTACTTATATTCCTATTTAAATCATCCCTCTCTATATAAAAATCTTTCAGTCTGTCTGACCTCTTTTCACAAGAGAACTACTTCATGGATTTAAATTGAGTTTTTTTCTATTATTTGCTTGAACACTCTGTTTGATTTTGTGACTTCTCTCATTGTGTTATCTATTATAGTTCATTTATGGTACTGGTTTGTTTGTGCGAAACCAAGAAAGATGCAGTGGGCTGGGGGGTGCTTGCAGGGGGGCCTCCTCACTCACGCATCAGCCTCGGGGTGTACCTTACATCCGCTTAGTTAGCTAATGAGAGAACTACTTAATGGATTTAAATCGGGCTTTTTTCTAGAATTTGCTTGAACATTCCGGTTAATTTTACGACTTCTCTCATCGCTCTAAGAATCATAGTTCGCTTGCAAGAGCAATATATTCGCGCTAATCTAAGAAAGAAGCTGCGGGCCAAGGGGAGGGGGAAGTGTGACGTCAGGAGTGGGGGGCCGGCCCTAGCACTGACCCCTGTGGAACTCCACTCTGAAGCAATGAAAACCACCTGAGGAATCACAAACACCTTTGACATCAATTGTCCCTAACATTATGGTGCCCTGAACTGAGGAGTACCGCGCATAAAAAGTGCTGTCATTTCTACATGGTGTGACCAAAATGTCTGCAAATCCACCTAAATGAACGTCTGAAACGTGAACTTTAATCACATCTGAAGTGTTTGCTTTGTTGTTTTAAACTGTGGAGCAGTGGGGCAAATAAAGCAAAAATGTGTCTTTTAACCCACACATTATGGAGGGCACTGTATGTCCAGTCATCATCTTAATACATAATTCGTCTGCCTCCTCACTCACTCACTCACTCACTCACTCACTCACTCACTCACTCACTCACTCACTCACTCACTCGCTCACTCACTCACTCACTCACTTCCGTCCGAAGCCGAATGCGCAGTCGCCTTCTGCGCAGCTGGCCGAAAAACCTTACGAGACCGACATCGCGGCAGGCGGCGGATTTACGGCCACGAAAATTCAAAGAGAAAGGCGACTTCGATTAAAGCTCTAGAGGCCTGAAAGGTGATTTCGACTACAGCTCGAGGCCTAATTACGCATTCTGATTCAATTACGCATTCATTCAATACACCTATATCAGGTTTGTGGTGCTTATACTTATTACTATTCCACTCATGCCCGTTTCATCTTACGTTGTCGAAACGGGCTCTTTGTCTAGTATTTCTATAATCCTTGCATTTACCAGTACATTTTATTATTCTGTGTAAGGACTCTAGGGGTTGCTGTTGCCCCTTAAACCTAACAGACAGATGCTCAGGACACAGGGTAAATACCAATGAGAAGTATTTTTTATTCTTTTCTTCTCCAAATATTGTCTTCAAGCACCTCAGCCACAATAAATAAGCAATTAAACCACCAATTACAATAATTCTAAACACAATTCTGTCCTCCACACCTTCTAGCAGGCTCTGTCCTACACCTCCCGACTACAGCTCTCCTTCTCGGTTCACAGCAGTCCTTTATATTGTCCTTGACCCGGAAGTGCTTCTCCCCTTCTGTCTGTGACTTGCCAGCACTTCCGTGTCAGATGGAGAACTTGTATAGGAAAAGCATGAGTCCCCCTGGCGGCATCCACAGCACCCAACAGGGCTGAGAAACCAAACTCGAACTCCCAGGATGCCCTGCAGGAATTTGGCGCACCACTACACTCCAGGGAAGCTGCCATCTAGCGTTTTGGGCGAGACAGTACTCAACAAGTAGCTGCCTTCCCCCATCCTTCCATTTTAGGGAATTGACTGCCGGCCGTGTCTCACATCTGTTTCTTAAAACGAGTGGGCTTCAGTAGTCTAAAAGCTGGAAACCACCTGCTTCATAGAAAGATAAGGTTAATAAAGTTGGAGCTTTGCCGACTTACTTGATTAGTTACCGGTATTGCCAAAGGCAAAACTGATAATTAATTAGCCAAGATAAAATTCATCTTCCTATTTCCAACATTTATTGGCGTCCCTTTGGGTGGGCACGATAAATAACCCTCTTTCCTATTTTTAATTGGCGTCTCCATGGATGGATGTCTTATTGGTTATTAATTCCTATCAGTGTGTATATTTGACCTATAGACAAAGTAAACGGAGCCAAGTTTACAGCAATGTGTCGTTTCTTGGAAGAGCTTTTTTAGTCTTTGTCAGGCCACTTTCCATTATTTCTGTGTGTTTATTTTGAGACAATTTTTTTTTTTTCATGCATGGCTAAACCTATCGAAATGAAATGCAAATGCACATCATTGTTGTGTGTACGGCTCTTTCTGTATCGTATTGATTTGTAACATTTACTAAGCCAACTGTCTTTGTATGAGGAAGCGAGTTCACCCATCTGAAAAGAGTTTGATTGTGCTGCTTTGTGTTCAGCACACTCTCCAAAATAACAGTGGCCATAAAAATGTAATTTTTTTTTATTTGCATATGAAAAATATCAACAGCAAGTCAATACTCATTTTAAAGAGCTAGTGTTGCCCACCGTTGCTTTGGGCTGGCGGATATCGTGTAAATGAGCGGTCTGAACGACGTCTGATATCCTTTAGCTTGCTGGTGCGTGTGACTCAAAGAATTTTGTTAAAACTCTGTTACCAGTTGTCGGTGTCAATTATATCACAAGTTCAGTATTTACAAATCTATAAAATTCTTAACAAAATAAGTGACGGAAAACATTTTTGAGTGATGTAAATTACTATCTAGCATGGCGTAGATAGCAGCTGAAATCTCCATTCCAATAAGCAGGACACTAACATCCTTTCCAACAGGAAGATTTTACTCCTCAGAGGTTGGTGGCTCGTGAGAGTTCAAAAAAAATTTTATGCTTTATTTAAGGGTCAACTTTGTCATAAATGTTTCAGTAGGCTTAAGCTGGCAGATGAGGTGGACCTGTGGCAGCCATGCATGCCCAAGACATAACACTACCAACCGCCATGTTTAATAGAGGAGGTGGTCTGCTTTGGATCTCGGGCAGTTCCTTTCCATCTTCTCACTTTGTTCTTGCTAGCACTCTGATACAGCAGGTTCATATTTGTCTCGTCTGTCCACAAGATCTTTTCCCTGAATTCGGCAGGCTTTTTTAAGTATACTTTTCGGCAAACTGTTGTGATGCATGAATCACCCCAAAAACAGGAGGCTGAGTCACAATCTTCAGAGAGATCTGCTTTATTAACAACCACAAACAGGAACAGCAAGCATTTTTATTGAGACGGGAGCTACCGCTCTATAACACACAAGCACAGCAAGTGAGCAGTGACTTCATTAGTCATTCTGACTCGGCCTCCTCCTTCAGTCCAGGTACTGATCATCCTCCTCCTCAGGTTGATCTGGGATTGAGGAGAGGGTACAAAGAGAAAGTGGGCCAGGTCATTGCCCAAATTAAAATACCCTCTGTATCGGCGATCGTTTCCCTGTCTGATGTATGCTCTGCAAAGAGAGCTGTGAGCAAACTCGAATTTTCCATGGCCGACGGACGTTCTAACATGTGGCAGGCAAATGCGCTTTTAAAGCAGGACATGTCTCACTATAATCTGACCATCCTGTTTTTGTGGCTAACTAGTTGTTTGTCCAGGTATGGCGTTAATCTGCATCCAGCCCCGTAAGAAGGTTCTCCAACTTATAGGGAAAACTTGGGTATTGGTGGTAGGACTGACACTCCAGCCACCATAAGAAAAAACCACACTCTGTTCTAGTGTGGTGCTGAGGTATCACCCGCCGCACTGGGATTCCAGTCCAGGTGGTTTGGCATGTGGTGGGTACGGCAATGTGCTATCAGCTTCACTCTCTACTTGTTTGGATCTCACAGCATGTCCTCTGTATTTCTGCTCATGAAGTCTTCTGCTGATAGTCGTCTCCGACACACACACCTGCCCTTCGAAAGACTGTTTCTTATCCGTTGGACAGGCGTTTTTGGCTTTTTCTTTACCATAGTGAGGATTATTCTGTCATCATCAGTGGAGGTCTTCCTTGGCTTATGTAGGCAAAGGTTCTAAGTGTGCCACTGTGATCTGTGAGAGTTATTCATACACATTATTTTATTTACAGGGAGAATCCAAATGATAGGATGATTCTGACAGGGAGATGAGATGAGTCAAGTGTTATACAATGCTGAAATGCTTCTGTGCCCTATTTGGTCATGATCAATATTATGGCCAGGGTCACGAGGGTCATTGTCAGCTAATTAAGGGCTTGCCAAGCTAGCAGTCTCTGCCCAAACCTACCCATGTTTGGAGGCTGAATGTTCAAAAAGAAAGCATAAAAACTCGGACAACTGCATGGAACCCCAGAGTTCACCTACAGACGGATGGAAAACATCACTGCTGCCTGTGCCTAGGACAAATTGAAGTTGGACAAGTGCTGACTGCAGGAAACCTCAACTGCATTAAAGCTTTGACCAAGTATCTCTCTCCTTTGACTATTATATTATTGTGAGTGTTAAGCTGATATTAAACAGAAGCTAAAGTATACTCTACTTTTAGTGTTACTGATTCTTTCTTCCTTTGAGAATCACCGCCATATCGCTGGGGAACGATATAATATATATATTGTTTTAGTAAAGGCTGCAGTCTCCAATGAACCTCTTCCAAGGGAGCGTGTGCCCCCTTGTGCATAAAGCCGACCAGTCCCTTTGTGATTACTGACCTCACCAGTGCATTCTTTCTTCTTAATGATATTCCAGACTATTGAATTAGGTCATTGTAAGGTGTTTCTCCTAAAATCCCTTAGGAGAATTAGCTTTAGACAAAAAGGAGACTTGAGATACAACTGGGGTGAAAGGAGTCCAAAGGGTTAATTTTTGTAGAGTTGTGTCTGGTATAATGTCCAAAACAGAACTGATGACATGTGGTAAAGATGGTGGCTTTAAAGGTCTGGAGTGGAAGTGACGTCATCGGGACAGGAAGTGGCGTCATCACGGGTGCCAGAACCGGAAATGACGCCATCAAAGCAGGAAGTGACGTCATCACGGGCGCTGGAAGCCTGTGGAATTTCCCATGAATGGTCTGCGGAGGATTGAGAGAAAAAATCAGTGCACCTCGCCACCCCTTGGTCAGGCATGAAATTGTCACTATTTGAGCCCTTTTGCTGCCTGCCATGTGCACGTGTGTGAATCTATCTATCTATCTATCTATCTATCTATCTATCTATCTATCTATCTATCTATCTATCTATCTATCTATCTATCTATCTATCTATCTATCTATCTATCTATCTATCTATCTATCTATCTATCTATCACTAAAAGATATGTCATTTCTAAAATGAATAATTAGATTAGATTGGATAAGATTATACTTTATTTGTCCCCATGGGGAAATCAAACTTTTACAGAATCTCCCCATAAATAATAAATAAATAAATAAATAAATAAATAAATAAATAAATAAATACAAACAACTCCCGCAAACACGCATTAAAACTTCTGCCTTGGATAACAGAGAGCTGCTGCTGTCAATAACAGCTTGTAGGTGGCAGCAAGGTGAGGTCAGACCTGCTCAGAGTGTACTACAGGTTATTTAAATTAATTAATATTTGGTTAGAGGTAAAGGTCAGGTTTATAAAACAGTGGTAAGACCAGCAATTATGTACGAAGCTGAGACATGGGCAGTAAGGGAGCAGCGCAGGAGAAGGAATTAGATGTGACAGAAATGAAAATGTTGAGATGGATCTGTGAAGTTGTAAAAAGGAGAAGAATAAGAAGTGAAACAATCAGAAGTAGAACAAAAGTGGGAGAGATAGCTAAGAAAGTACAGGAAAGTAGATTGAGGTGGTGTGGACATGTGATGAGGAGGGGCAATGGATATGTGGGCAAAAGAACGATGGGAATGGAAGTACAGGGGAAGAGAAAGCCGACGCAGAGGTGGATGGATAAAGTAAAAGAAGATTTGATGGAAAAGGGTCTTACTGGGGAGGTGGTCCAGGACCGAGCTGTATGGAGAAAGCTGATCAAGCACATCGATCTCACATAGAAGTGGGAAAAGAAGAAGAAAATTTGAATAGCGCAGATAGAGCTTACAGTGTCTACATATAGTCACTTGATTCCTTGTTTGAAGTCACCAGCATTCAGAATGATTCACCATTAAGACACTGGTACAGACTAAATCATTTCTGTCACTGAGTCAGCCAGGATGATGTAACTCAGCGTTTCTCAACCTTTAAATATTTGCGACCCGAGTTTTCATAACAGTTTTAATCGCGCCCCCCCTAAGGTTTTTTTGAAAGGAGCCCACTAATACCAATTTGTTCTTTTTTAATTAATGATCGATATATCATAGATGCATATTTTATTATACCTACTTAACTTTTATCGACATTTATCTAACTCTATATTTATTTTTCTAGTATCAGAATGTAGTTTAAGTTAATTTGTTTTGGTTTCAATAGATGTATTTTTCATATTTCTGATTTTTGTTTTCTTTTTTTCACATCTTCGCGTACCCCCTTTTTGTTACTTCGTGCCCTCCTAGGGAGGCTTGCCCCACAGATTGAGAACCACTGATGTAAGTGACACGCGTGAATTCAGTCCACCTTTCAGTGTCTTGATCACACGTTTTAGTTTCATTCATTCTGTGCTCCCTTTTTCACCATTCACAAAAATCTCCTGCTTTATCCGCTTTAAGGTGTAAGCCTGTTTTCCACAGTACCCATAATGTCAAACAACCTAAACATGACGTAAGAAATATAACAGTTCAAATAACTTTCATGAAAGCAATAGGGCACTTGCTCATTAAATGCTATCAGGCCAGGTCTAAATCCTCTCCACTTTACTTTGATCCTGGCTTTTGACGTTTGGGGAATAATATAAAAGATAGGTGAGCTGTTTGATAATTCAAATTACAATGACAAAGGAGGCACAATATCTGCTTCAAATCAAACAACATCAATAAAACGGTTTCACTTACTTTTAGTCTTCATTTAAAAAAAAAAAAAAAGTGTACACTGCATGTCTTGTAATTTGAAATTCCCTGAAATGAATGATAATATAAATAATAGTAGGCTCTTTGAATAATCAACATTACAACTACAAAAAAAGACCCTGCTCCACCATAATAACAGATAAGAATGAAAATATATCTAAAACTGTTTCACCTGTTTGCTTTTAGTCTTGATTTGAGAATAATGGGTTTATACTGATTGTGTACTTTGAAATTTATGAAATGAAGGATGGAGTAGATAATTGTAGGCTTGATGAGCAATCCAAGTTACTATCACAAAGAAGATACACCCCTCATCCTCTCTACTGTATAAAATAGATACAAATCAAAGAGTGCTTTTAAAACCATTTCATTTGTTTTTTTTTGGTCTTGATTATAAAGCAATGTGCTCAAAATAACATTTTTAAAATGCCAACATGTGTTCCTGATCACGTTGCTGAGCCACGTCAGTTAACACAACTTTAAATCACTGGCCATGCCACATTTACCGACTTGTGTGTCAACCTCCACCGGTGTTGTTCTCGCTACTTTTTGTGGCAGCTAATTGCATAGAGTGTAATGGAGCCTGCACTGTATAAAGGGTTAACGGGTGCAGCGAGTTCAGCCGCAGTCTGGGCCCTTATTTTCTTTCTTTTTTCCATTCTGTTGTGGTGGGTTAAACATGAGACATCAGACAGACGGGCAATGAGCAGGCTCCTGTCAATAATGGAGAATCCACTGCATCCACTGAACAGGATCATCTCCAGACAGAGGAGCAGCTTCAGCGACAGACAGCTGTCATCGTCCTGCTCCACTGACAGACTGAGGAGATCGTTCCTCCCCCACGCTATGTGACTCTTCAATTTCAATTCCATCCCGGCGGGGTTATTGTCTGTCTGTATACCTGCATTGTTATCACTCTTTAATTTAATATTTTCTTTATCAATATGCTGGAGTATGTGAATTTCCCCTTGGGATT
The DNA here is from genome assembly GCF_900747795.2 of Erpetoichthys calabaricus. Lineage (NCBI taxonomy): Eukaryota > Metazoa > Chordata > Cladistia > Polypteriformes > Polypteridae > Erpetoichthys > Erpetoichthys calabaricus. The sequence goes on from NC_041397.2 coordinate 16,845,043, forward strand.
AATAAAGTATCTATCTATCTATCTATCTATCTATCTATCTATCTATCTATCTATCTATCTATCTATCTATCTATCTATCTATCTATCTATCTATCTATCTATCTATCTATCTATCTATCTATCTATCTATCTATCTATCTTCTCTTCTGTTTGTGAGGTGCAACTGACACATTTCTCGTTTCTGAGTTATATGCATTGTACTTCCTGATCCAGAACCTAAAACTAAAGAAAAAATCAAACTTGTCTGATTCTGTTGGACCGAGTCTTGGACTAGTTGGCGTGAGTCGCTGGGTATGTCTAAGTAGATGACCGGCCTTCACAGGAGAGCACCGTTCATTGCCTCTGACTTGGTAAATGAAGGCAAGGAGTGAAAATCATTGGAAAGGTCACATAATGTGACATGGATGTAAGAGGGGATGTGACTGAAGTGGTAAATATCCATCCATCCATTTTCCAACCCGCTGAATCCGAACACAGGGTCACGGGGGTCTGCTGGAGCCAATCCCAGCCAACACAGGGCACAAGGCAGGGAACCAATCCCGGGCAGGGTGCCAACCCACCGCAGAGTGGTAAATATTTTAAAAGTAATTAGTACGGTGGGTCCAGTCTGTTACTTTAAAATGGTTTTAACAAGGACACGGGGACATTGTTGGAACCTTAAGGGTACATTTTGCACAAATAAAATCCCAAGTAGTGTGGTGGAGAGCAGGACTTTAGGAGAAATTTTGGAGAAATTGCAGTGGAACTTTGCTGGGCTGGATGACCTGTTCTAGACAAAATTTTATTAACATTCTAATTAAATAGCAATGGGTACAAACTAATTCAAAAATTGTCTGCAGCTGCCATGTCCTTCTTGAACCCAGGATGTCAGTAGTCATGACTGAGATGAGCTGGCAAAGAGGACACATAACAAGCAAGAGTAGGTGCCAAGTGTAAATACTGCTTTTGTTGCAAACAGTGCTCTTCAATAAGCCTGATGTCCTCTAGTGGGCCCTGTGCTCACTGCCAAGCAATGTGGAGCTCAATTAGCATTTGCCATAGAATACCAGAACTGGCAGATTCACCACTGGCGCCCTGTAATTTTCACAGAGGAGAGCAGGTTCACCCTGAGCACATGTGACAGACATGAAAGGGTCTGGAAAAGCCATGGAGAACGTTATGCTGCCTGTAACATCGTTCAGCATGACCGCTTGGTGGTGGGTCAGTGATGGTCTGGGGAGGAATATCCATGGAGGGACGCACAGACCTCTACAGGCTAGACAACGGCACCTTGACTGCCATTAGGTATCGGGATGAAATCCTTGGACCCATTGTCAGACCCTATGATGGTGCAGTGGCTCCTGGGTTCCTCCTGGTGCACGACAATGCCCGGCCTCATGTGGCGAGAGTATGCAGGCAGTTCCTGGAGGATGAAGGAATTGCTGCCATTGACTGGCCCCCACGCTCTGCTCACCTGACCTCAATCCAATACAACACCTCTGGGTGGGACATTATGTTTAGGTCCATCCAACGCCTCAGACTGTCCAGAAGCTCAGTGATGCCCTGGTCCAGATCTGGGAGGAGATCCCCCAGGACACCATCCGTTATCTCCTTAGAAGCATGCCCAACCCCCAACGTTGTCAGGCATGAATTCAGCCCTCTGTAAGTTGATCATATTCATTTCCATCAAATGATGTGCCTCCTTTCGTTCCTATCACATTACCATACCAGTCCACATCAGTGGAGATATCCAGCAGGATTTTTTTCCCATTGAGATCTCATGCGTTTTCAAAGTGCTCTTTTAACTCTTTTGAGCAGTTATTTATATATGTATATATATATATATATATATATATATATGTGTGTGTGTGTGTGTATATACAGTATATACTGTATTTCAACAAATCTGTATCCTTATATGTGATAGTTCTGTATTTAGTGAGTGGTATCATCTATTCTTGCATTTTGCTTTGAGAGTTGTCGCTTGGTCACTTGGTGAGATGCTGTTTAAGAACAAAGTAGTTTGTATTGTTGTATTGTATTTCTGGGGTGCCTATCTATCTCTGTGAAGCGGATGTACCCCATTTTTTGACACCCATTGCATGTCCAACCTACCTGGAAGGGGCTGGTCCTCTCTGAGAATTGTCCTTCCAAAGATTTCTTTCATTTTTTTTCCCCCCAAGGGTTTTTTTTAATCTTTTTTAGGGAGTCAAACCTTGGGTTGTCAAAAATCAGGGCTTATTAAAGGCCATTGAGGCATTCCTTGTGTGATTTTGGGCTATACAAGAAACAAATTGTTGTAGGGAAAAGAGTTGTAGAAATTCCTTCTGCCCTAGTGAATTTACTTCTTTATGGCAGATTTTACTGTTATGTTTATTATAGCCGAATATTAATCAGTGTCTTTTTCAACATTAAATCTTTCACATGATCATTGCAGGGCAGACAGCTGGTGCCAAAGTAAAATCTGACCTCCTGATAATAGGAAGCGCTCGAAGGGTTAACGCTCCATCGGTGACAGCACATTGCCGAGAGAAAAGACGCGATTCCTTGACATGCATCTTAATTGTAAGCCGCGAGCTTCTCGAGAGTGAGAGCCATCAGTCTTTGATTGGTGGGAGAGGTGGTAAATGGACGCCTTCAGGCAGCAGCCAAGTTGAGCAGAGTGTGATGCATTTGCAAACTACTCCCCAGCTCTGTAATTATCACTTTTATAGCCGCAAACTTGATAGTGTTACCTGGGCAGGACTGTTCTAGTACAGCATGCGGCAAAAGGAGGCATTCATCTCCGAGGCCTGACACCCTGCTGTAGATAAAGCTCTTCAACAGCATCCATCTGGCTTTAGTGAACTTGAACTTGCGTCTGAGAATGACTTTTTTTTTTAATCATCTTAACAAAGCTATTTTTTACCATAAATCCAACAACTTTATGTGTCTCTTTTAAACTATTATTGTACAACACCACTAGCAAAATTGAATATTTAGAAGCTGTTGTTGCAGGTGGAAGACTTGAAGGCAGAATGTAATATATGAGACTTGGCTGTTGGTGACAGAACTGCCATTGTCACAGCAGCAGGTGTTTCTGGTACTTGTTTATTTTCTGTTTATTGTCAATCTATGTTCCTACCCTCACCTATGGTCATGAGCTATGGGTAGTGACCGAAAGAACGAGATCACGAATACAAGTGGCTACTATGAGTTTCTTCCGTAGGGTGTCTGGGCTCTCCCTTAAAGATAGGGTGAGAAGCTCAGTCATCCGGGAGGGGCTCAGAGTAGAGCCGCTGCTCCTCCGCATCGAGAGGAGTCAGATGAGGTGGCTTGGGCATCTGATCAGGATGCCTCCCAGACGCCTCCCTGGTGAGGTGTTCCGGGCACGTCCAACTGGGAGGAGGCCCCGGGGAAGACCCAGGACATGCTGGAAGGACTATGTCTCTCGGCTGGCCTAGGAACACCTTGGGATTCCCCCGGAAGAGCTAGAAGAAGTGGTCGGGGAGAGGGAGGTCTTGGTATCTCTGCTCAAACTGCTGCCCCCGCGACCCGATCTCAGATAAGCGGAAGAGGATGGATGGATGGATGTTTTGGTTCAGCTTCAGGAGCACCTCAAAAAATTCAATCTGTTTGAAAAATTTCAATCTGGTTTCCGATCTTCTCACAGTACAGAGACAGCCCTGGTTAGAGTGACCAATGACCTCCTGATGGCCGCTGACCAGGGCTCTCCATCACTCCTTAACCTTCTGGATCTCACAGCTGCATTTAATATGGTAGATCATAATGTTCTCCTCCATCGTCTTCACTGGATAATTGGACTTTCTGGCATTCCTTTGGAGTGGTTCAAGTCCTATCTTACAGATAGGGCTGAGTATGTGGCCTTGGGGGATGCTAAATCTCGTACCCACACTGTCACCTGTGGGGTCCCACAAGGATCAGTCCTTGGGTCAAACCTTTTTAAAATTGTCAGAAAGGCGCTATATTGCACCCGACCTGGCACAGACTTGACACAAGAGGCACGTATAAAATACAACTACTTTATTTTTTCTTCAGCCGTGGGGCATGCCTTCCCCGTGTCCCACAGGCCCAACACAGTCTCAAGCACTTATAACCACCAGTACAAACACTTCTCCTTGGCACCACCACTCCTCTCTAGCAACCTTGTCCTCCTCCACCCGACTCTGGCCACTGAGTGGTGGTCGCTGGCTCCTTTTATAGGTCACCTGGAAGTGATCCAGGTGCTTGATCACCAAGTTCCAGCGGCACTTCCAGGTGTGACAAATTTGTTGCCCACACGGGCTCAGGAGTCCCAAACACAGCACCCCCTGGCGGTACCTGTGGGACCCAACAGGGCTGCCCCCAACTCCAATTCCCAGGGAGCCCTGTGGGAAACCCAAGCACTACTCCAGCCCAGGGGGGTGGCCATCTAGCGTCCAGGGGGAGGTATTGCACTTTCCAGGGTTGCTCCCCCTGAATATAGTGTGCAGGGGCGTCCCGGCTGGGCATGGATGCCAGCCGCCTACCACAATATCTATATGCTACCTCTAGGTCACATCATCCGCAGGCATGGAGTTTCATTCCATTGCTATACAGATGATATGCAGCTCTATGTGAGACTGGATTCGACTTCTATTACACCTCCATCAACTCTTTCCTCCTGCTTGGATGAGATTGAGGCCTGGATGTCCAAGAACTTTCTTAAGATGAACAGCACCAAAAGTGAAGCTCTTTTACATTAACTGGTACCCCCGCATCAACTTCGTTCCTCCCTAAATTGTATTTCCTTTTCTGGCCATACCATTACTTTCTCCCCTTCTGTTACTAATTTGGGTGTCAAATTAGACTCCCATTTGTCATTTGATACACATGTCCATCACCTCTGTAAAATTGCATTCCTTCATCTTCGAAACATATCCAAACTCCGTCCCTGCCTTTCCCTTTGTGATGCTGAAAAGTTGGTTCATGCCTTTGTCTCCTCCAGGCTGGACTATTGTAATGCACTTCTCATCGGGATCCCCAACAAGAGCCTTCAAAAGCTCCAACAAATCCAAAATAGTGCTGCAAGGATCTTAATGAGGGTGCGGAAATATGAACATATCTCACCAATCCTTCGGTCACTTCATTGGCTCTCTATTCACCTCCGTATTGAATACAAACTCTGTCTGCTCACTCACCAGTGTATTCATGGAAATGCTCCACAATATCTTAAGGAACTTCTTATATTACAATCCACTACAAGAAACCTACCACCTTCGCCCCCCTTATGACCAAACTTCATACAATGGGTGACCAAACCTTTGCAGTCGCTGATCCACGGCTCTGGAATGCCCTACCAGAGAACTTGGGAACACAGCAGATTGTGGGCTGTTTTAAAAAACAGCTAAAGACTAAAGTGCCTTATAAATAAAATGAATTATCCATCCATCCATCCATTTTCCAACCCGCTGAATCCAAACACAGGGTCACGGGGTCTACTGGAGCCAATCCCAGCCACCACAGGGCACAAGGCAGGAAACAATCCTGGGCAGGGTGCCAACCCACCGCAGGACACCCACAAACACACCCACACACCAAGCACACACTAGGGCCAATTTAGAATCGCCAATCCACCTAACCTGCATGTCTTTGGACTGTGGGAGGAAACCCACACAGACACGGGGAGAACATGCAAACTCCACGCAGGGAGGACCCGGGAAGTGAACCCAGGTCCCCAGGTCTCCCAACTGCGAGGCAGCAGCTCTAGCCACTGTGCCACCGTGCCGCCCAATTATTGTTATTATTATTATTATTATTTTGTTTAACACAGGCTGTCTACTGCTTTTACAGTATTACTCATGTTTAATCTATTGTGATGGGTAGCCATGGTCATTACCTGGCCAGGACGCCAACTGCATGGAAGGACCGTAAGAGAGAGCATTGGCAGGGCAATACCTTCCCCGGGATGCTGGAGGGTGGTTCTCCTGCGTGTCCATGGCTCCATAGATTCCCGCAGGGTATGCTGGGAACTGGAGTTTTTTCACATATCACTGTTGGGTTCCGGCGGCCGCCAGGGGGAGCTGTAAGGCCCTACATTGGGCACTCGCCCCACCAGGGACTGATTCCAGGTCCACCTAGAACACTCCCAGGATCCCCACCTCACTCCATTCGGGGAGCCAGCGTCGGGAGGAAGAAAGATGAAGGTTGCGAGGGATGAGTGGAGTGGAGTGGAGGCGGATGGACTGGGATTTGACAGCTGAAGGAAGGACTGTGTTGTGGTGCTTTGTGTACTATGCTGTGGTGAGCAGAGAATAGTGCCCCCCCAGCTGTAAATAAAATGCGTGTGCAGGACTGGAACTTGTGTCTGCCTGTCTGGTTCGGGTTAAGGCAGCTGTACGCACCCCGGTGGTCCACACTATGTACTCATAAAAGATGCCAAAAAAAGGTAAAGCCGCCCTACTGCCAAGCCCTCCAGTTAATTGTTTCTGGTTATTTTCTCAATTTAAACACCTTTGTCAAGTGTCCAAATGCCTAATTTGTTTTCCTTCCATATTGCAAACCCAAACAAGTTAGCATTATGATCACTGTGATTACAGTTTTAAATAAATCCTTTTTTTGGAGTCCTAGCTCCAGTCAGGTGTGTGTATGTGGATGATGGCACTCACTCCAGGGTTGATTGGGGCGCTTGGCTGATCACGCACTCACATGCATATGCGAGCAGATTAGTCAAGGGGCCTCATTCACAGCTCTGATTGGGCAGAGGGCAACACCTGCACCCAATCAGGTAGGATAAAGGGAGCCTGCACTGCAGAGGAGGGGGAGACAACAGAGGATCAAGAGATAGAACAGTACTGGGAACCTGAGAAGAACGAATCAAGCCAGCCAGCCAGCCAGCCAGCCAGCCAGCCAGCGAGAGGCAGAGCGGTCATTAGCACCACGGAAGGGCAGAGGGCAGATTGTTCCCACTGATGTGTCAGAGGAGTGAATGTGATGGCACTGGAGTCCTTCTCAGGGATCCGAGGTATGCCAGGGGGTGATTAGGAAGATGCAAGGACAACCGACCCCAAGCGGTCTGGCAGATACCAATGGGGGCAGCCAGCACAGGGATCGGTGAAAATGGCCGCGGTTGCTGAAGTCTCCACTGGCTCCAAGACCAGGGCTATAGGTGGGCCGGGGACATGGAGAGGGAGCTATGCCGGGCTCATCGTGGAACAGAGGAGGAACATTAAGGAATGTTTGTTTTACACTGACTTTATCTCAGGAAATTAACTCCCGGACATCACTGTTTTTATGGGATTATTTGTTTATTGTGAAAGTTTTCACACTGCACTTTTCCTTTGGATTTCAATGAAAAGCACCAAACACTTTTGCATCAATCTCTTGCTGAATGTGTGAGTTCTCATTTGCCCGGCTCATCTCGGTTCATGACTAATTATGGGTCGAAGAGGCTCCTGGAAGCAACCAGAGAGTGAGAAGCCAACCTGGACCATCAGAGTCAAAGGGAGCAGTAGCCTACCCCTGCATCACAGACCCCAAGACAGGAGCTAACAAAGGACAAGGATGCAGTCCATGTGGCTTTGATGCAAGAAAACATTTTTTTAATTTATTTAAACAAAAAGGGTGGCATGGTGGCGCAGTGGTAGCGCTGCTGCCTCACAGTTAGGAGACCTGGGTTCGCTTCCTGGGTCCTCCCTGCGTGGAGTTTGCATGTTCTCCCCGTGTCTGCGTGGGTTTCCACCTACAATCCAGAGACATGCACGTTAGGTGCATTGGTGATCCTAAGTTGTTCCAAGTGTGTGTGTGCGTGCGCGCCCTCCGGTGGGCTGGCGCCCTGCCTGGGGTTTGTTTCCTGCCTTGCGCCCTGTGTTGGCTGGGATTGGATCCAGCAGACCCCCGTGACCCTGTAATTGGGATATAGCGGGTTGGATAAAGGAAGAAGGATTTAAGCAGAATATTTCTGTCTACTGTTGTGTACGAGCCAAATTACTCCACATTGCCCAGATATATTTGTAGAATAGGTTAAGGAAAGAAAGCAAAGGTATACTGTATGTACTTTTGAAATGGTGACCTTGCGGTTCTTGCTAGCTGACCCATCTGTCATCCGCACTGCCTCTCTCTCAATGTCTCTATTCTCATGAGCTGAGAATTTGCTCCTTTTGGATTGCAGAACTGCGGTAACTCCTTGTTGCTTGTAACCAAGATTGCTGTCATGTCAGACTCTATCTCTTAGATCAAGGTGGACAGCTTGTAGTGCTTAAATTATGAAGAAAAGCCGACAAAGCGAAAGTTACCCATCAACCCTTTAGTTCTCCTTTGTGTTGCCCTGAACTCCCACTCTCGATCAAACCGCACCTAACAGCCACCCTGCAAAACGAGCACGATCCTCCTTTTTATGTTACAAGTATGATACAAGTAGCACACATTGTTTCGAGAATTTGCTTTTATTTGGGTTCAATTGGATTACAGAATTACGGTAGCTCCTTACTGGGCTGTAACAGTGAATGCTGTCATGTCTGACTCGATCTGTGAGCTCAAGGTGGACAGTTCATAGTGCTTTAATTATGAAGAAAACATGACAAAGCAGAAGTCAGACAGCAAACTCCTATGTGCCGCACTGCACTTCCACTTACAATCAAGTCTCATCCGACACCCTCGTGCAAAAGCACATGATACTCCATTTTATAATACACTAGATAGAAGCAGCATGTGGCATTTCGAAAATTTGATCTTTTTGGGTAACGATTGGATTCCAAAACTGTGGTAACTTCCTGCTGGGTTCTAAAGACGAACTCATCTAGTTAGTTCCAGGTAGACAGTTTGTAGTGCTTAAATTATGAAGAAAAGCTGACAAAGCAGGAGTTAAACAACCAGCTTTTGATTCTCCTTTGTGTTATGCTGCAATTCCACTTCCGATCAAGCCCCTGCAAAAGCATGCAATACTTTTTTTTATATTACAGTAGATAAAAGCATCATGTAGCGTCGTCCGGCTAAGTAATGTTAAGCTCTGGTCATTTTGTCTGCTAGTCTGGGTTCATTCTGTTTGAATATTTCAGTTGCTGCGAGCCAGTAGGTGGCACTGTAGCAAAAAAGAAACTTCGCGTCTCTGCTGCTCGCATTGTGAAGTGGAGGGGAGCTGAATGCACACTAAGGAGATGCAGATGGATCAGCTGTTGGCTTGCTGCTGCCGAGCTGCGCGTTCTGTGCATCGATCATTTAAAAGCTTGTACAGCAGCTGTCCTTTTGTCTCACTGCCTTGTCTTGTGGGACGTTAAAGTGTCTTCTGAGAAGATCGCGTCTCGACCAAAGATTTTTTTATTATAATAGATAGATAGATAGATAGATATGCAAGGCACTATATAACAGATAGATAGATAGATAGATAGATAGATAGATAGATAGATAGATAGATAGATAGATAGATAGATAGATAGATAGATAGATAGATAGATAGATAGATAGATAGATAGATAGGTGGAACTTCTGGCTTGTATAATAGAGATCTTCCTCTGTCAATAACAGGCTTGTAGGTGGCAGTGGGGTGGTCAGACCCATCCAGATGTACCTACCACAGATTTGCTTTTAAAGGCATTAACATTTGAATACAGCAGGTCCAGCTTGCTGTTTCCACAAATGGAATGTGCCATTAGAAGTTTTTTCCATCTAAGGTTCTCTGGTTGAAGTGATCAGAATTCAGAATGACTCATCATTGGGGTGTTGATAACAGAGTGAATCATTTCTAATTTCAAGTTTAAGAACAGCTCTATATACTGTATTTCAACATACAGTGGAACCTCGGGTCACGACCGTAATTTGTTCCAAAACTCTGGTCGCAACCCGATTTGGTCATGACCTGAAGTCATTTCCCCCATAGGATTGTATGTAAATACAATTAATCCATTTCAGACCGTACAAACTGTATGTAAATATCCATCCATCCATCCATTTTCCAACCCGCTGAATCCGAACACAGGGTCACGGGGGTCTGCTGGAGCCAATCCCAGCCAACATAGAGTACAAGGCAGGAACCAATCCTGGGCAGGGTGCCAACCCACTGCAGGACACACACAAACACACCCACACACCAAGCACACACTAGGGCCAATTTAGAATCGCCAATCCACCTAACCTGCATGTCTTTGGACTGTGGGAGGAAACCGGAGCGCCCGGAGGAAACCCACGCAGACACGGGGAGAACATGCAAACTCCACACAGGGAGGACCCAGGAAGCGAACCCAGGTCCCCAGGTCTCCCAACTGCAAGGCAGCAGCGCTACCCACTGCGCCACCGTGCCGCCCGTATGTAAATATATTTTTTTAATGAGTTTTAAGCACAGGGAAAAAAATGAACATTTGAAAAATCCGTAATTTATACAAAAACTAACCATAAACAACCAACTGGCCTGAAGGAAGTGAATAGAAAGCTGGGTGGAGAGGAGGTTACAGTTTTGAGGTAAAGTCCCTCTGCACGATGCACGTCTGATCGAAGACAACATACTGTACAGGGGGAGACTGAACATGTGCGGAAATCACCGGCGCATACAAACCGGAAGGGAAACGAAATAGAGCACAAAGACTTCACAGCGAATGCACAGGAAGAGACTGAACACATGCGGAAATCATCGGCTCGTACAAACCGGAAGGGAAACTGGCTTGTTCGTCACCCGAGTGTGTGGTCGTGAACAGATGCAAAAGTTTGGCGAACTTTTTGGTCGTAACCTGATTTGTACGTGTTCCGAGACATTTGTGACCTGAGGTTCCACTGTATTTCAACAGGCAAACAACTGACCTTCATTCAGTCAGTGCCTATAGATAATGGTGATATACATGAATAAAACACAAGGAAAAGTTGCCTTTTAATCATTTATTTAACAAAAATATCACTTGATGTCATGGTCTACTAGGGAAAAAGTAAGTCCACCCTTAGCCTCAGAAACTGGTATTGCCCCCTTTAACAGAAATGACATCTAGTAGGTATTTCGTTTAACTGCTGTGGAATGGAATTTAAAATCTATTGCTAGCTTCTGTATGAAAATCTGCATGTTCTATGTGTGTATTATTATAACACATAAATAAGCGTGCTTACATAGAGTAGGGCTGCCAGTGTGGAATGCAGTCTTTGGCTACTTCCCGGCTTGTCTCAGCAGTGTCTGGTTATCGTCCAATTAAGATGCCAAACGTATGACAAGTTTTCTGATAAGCTTAATTAAAAATATAAGAAAAATTAGAATTTCTGCTTTTCGTTGTAATCAACAAATTGTGTAAGAATGCTCTGTGACCTTTGGATGAAACTGAGCTTATTTTTTTTTCTAACAGCTTCTTTGAAGATCTCTGTTATAAAAATACAACTCACCCCCCTATGAAGGGGCTTTTGCCCTTAGGCTCTGTACAGCAAGGACCCTCTATTCACCAAGTGTAAAGAAATAAAAAGAATTCTGCTTATTTGAATTGGTGTCTGCCTGCTGTTGTCTCGACCTTTCGTCCACACTGCCTACATGCCTCTAACATCGACTTGGTGACATTTTTTATCACTCCTCCATGCTAAATTCTCCCCTGTTGCAAGCTGTACTGCCTGTTTCTAATTCCCCACCGACCATCACAACCTTTCAATGGGATTCAAACCAGGGCTTTGACTAGGCCAGTCCATAACCTTCCATTTCTTTGTTTTGAGCTATTCCTTGGTGGATTTGCTAATGTGCTTCAGGTCACTAGCTTGTTGAGAGTTCCATTTCTGGTTCAGGATTTCAAGAAATGGCGCCTCACCATCTCCTCAAGTACACTTTAATATGATACAGAATTCATAGTTGACTCAAAGACTGTAAGCTGCCCAGGCCCTAAGTCAGTGAAAAACAAAAAAACACAATATAACATTTCCATCACCATGATTCATTGATGGTGTGATCATCTTCTTCTGAAGTTCTGTGTTTCTGTGGTTTGCACTAAACATGTCTATTATTATATCTGTGACCAAACAGCTCTATCTTTGATTGCTTTGTCCAGAGCACATTGTTCCAGAGCACCTGACCGTTGCCTTGATGTTCAATGGCACACTGTCTTCCTGTTCTGTTGTGTTTTTGGACAGCAAAGGCTTTTTTTCCTGGCACACCTCATATGCAATCAAATTTGTGCCACCTCTTGCTGATTGTAGACTCATGTAATTTGACAACAACCATTCCAAGAGTTACCTTCAGATCCCACAGTGAAATACTGGGGTTCATGAAGACTTCTTTGACTCAATTTGCTGGGCTGGCCAACCTGTTTTCCGATTGGAGGCACTAGCTCCTTGGAAATACGTTCTTTTCATTTGTGGTGTCTTAATTAACCTGAATTTAAATAAATATAAACACAATTTCTGCTAGTAAAGGTTCCATTATTATACCTTGTTATAAATGGAGTTTCCTCCAGAACAAAACTGGAGTGAAGCCTCCAAAATATGTTAGGAGGCAAGTTAGAAACCTACATGATCGTGTCTAGCAGAGGCAACCTCAGCTTCAGCCAGGCCCAAACACAACCTTCTAGCTTCAGCTGGAGCACGCTGGCAAAACAACTTATAAAATTTCAAAATCTATAATGAAAGACTCACATGGAGAAGAGTAACCCTCAACTATCAGCTTGTATAAATAGGGAAGCTAAATTTTTAACAAACTTTTCAAAAAGAAATACCAAGAACAGCTCAGAAGAGCATAAAGGAGCTGTCTAAAAGACGATCCTAAGGCTAACAAAGTCCTAAAACACAGTCCTGTAATTAGAATCCTTTAATTGAAAGCCAGTGATGAACAACAACCGCAACCACACAAAGCGATGCTCACAAATCCAAAACTAAACAACAATGGTTCCCACGTTTAGGCTTTTGTATGCAGTTTAAATAACCTGAGGGAGGGTCCTGGAGCTGTGACATCAGGTAGGTCCTGCCTCTTGGATCTCCACCCACAAGAAACAAGAACTATCAGCACATTCGAAAAGACAACCTCATATGTTAAAGCAACAGAAAAAACGTAAAGACATGATAACATAATACCTCAAAATTTAAAACAATAAAAATGAAACATAAAATACACATAATACACCTTTATCTCCATGGTGCATTTCCTGGTCATCACAAGAGCTCTCACCTGTCACACTGTAAGTCAGGGTGTAATTCACAGCATAGACAAGACTTCACGCACGTCCACTGCTCTGTTTATGACAGCAAATCATTATGCTGAAGATCTGGAACTTAAAATATAATCACAATGTTATTATTTTCACGTCAGAATTTTCTCTCAGGACCTAAAGATAGTAGGACAGAAATGTGAGTAGGGAAATAGCAATTGTCCTTAGAGAGTAGGACCATTGATTTACTTGCATTGTGTTACTTGTACTAAAATGCTGAAGGGTTTATTCTGTTTTTTGTCAGGTGGATTTATTAATGTTAATCCTTAATAAAATCTGTGGTAAAATGACACTGTTGTCTCACAGGTTTACCAGCATGGGTTCATATTATATTTAATTCAGTTCAGTGTGTTTTTCATTTTATTTTTGTATAGCACTCTTCACAAGTTTACAAATAGACAAAAACCTTAAAAATGACTAATTACGAAAAGAGTGCACATAAAGATAGAGATTTGTGAAAACAAAGTAGTTTGAAACTGACTAACATAAATCTGTTTACCATTAACGGCGTACTGCACGATAATGTGCAGTGAATACACTTGACTTATAGTTCTCATTTCTCTGTGTGTTTAGCATTCATTTGCTCAGAGGTTGATGCTTCCTGAGCAGCTCTTGTTTTCTCCACCCCAGCGGCCCAATTCTTCTCTTTTTCCATCGGCATCTTTTCACATTAAAACTGATTAAGTCAGTGTTTGTGTTGCAATTACTTAGTACGTTTTTCTTAATTTTTAGTGTTCAATCTGCTTCAAGAATGATTTAAGATATGAAGAGGTAGGGGAAGTGACGGCGAAGGTGGTAGGAATAAGAATGGCGTCCATACGCATGCGCTACACAACCACCCTGCTGGCCGCTGCCGAGAGTTGATTCAAATAAACTAAATATTTGAAATAAAATAAAAATAAAAAGAGGAATAACCTTGGGGGTCAATCATTCCCCGAAAGCAGATAGTAGACGTCACATAGTATATGTGTACCAAATTTCAGGTCAATACTTGTAGGTCAAACGGTATGCGAGCTACAGGTGATATAAAATCCTGGACAGACAAACGAACAGCCATGATAGCGTATTATATAAGAAGACCAGTAATGGCAGACTACACGATAACGTGCAGTGAATACACTTGACTAGTTTTCTATCCTCTTTCTCTGTATGTTTAGCATTCGTTTGCTCAGTGGTTGATGTGCTTGTTGCTTCCTGAGCAGCTCTTCTTTTCTCCCCTCTAGCAGCCCATTTCTTCTCTTCTTCTGTCGGCATCTTTACACATTAAAACTGATTAAGTCAGTATTTATGTTGCAATTACTTAGTACGTTTTCTTTAATTTTTCACTTAAGCTGGCACTTAAGTGTTCAATCTGCCTCAAGAATGATTTAAGGTATGAAGAGGTATGGGAAGTGAAGGCGAAGGTGGTAAGGAATGAGAATCGGACCCGTATACATACACTGTACGGCTGCCCTGCTGCCGAGAGTTGATTCTACAATAGAATAAAATAAAAATAAAAAGTAATAAAAATCATCACAGAGAACAGTAGAGGTCATGTACTATATGTGTACCAAATTTCAAGTTAATAGGTGAAACGGTTTGCGAGCTACAAGTGATTTAATATCCTTGACAGACAAGCGGACAGCCACGGTAGCGTATTATATAAGAAGACTAGCAAAATACCCGCGCTTCGCAGTGGAGAAGTAGTGTGTTAAAGAGGTTATGTAAACATATATATATATATATATATATACATATCTACATATACACATATCTACATATACACATCCACACATATATATATTCATATACACATCCACACATATACACACATACATACACACACACATATACATATATACATATATACATACATACATAGTGCGTTGTAACACGGGCTGTGATTGTTACATGGGAGGGAGACAACAAATCACAGCTTCCCGCTTTCTAATCGGGCCTGTGACTGGTGCTTTGACTGATGCCCAGATCCCACACTATGTCCCCTTAGGAGAGGCGTTAGGCAAGTGTAATTGAATAGTGGTGCTGCAAGTTTAGCTTTACACCTGTTTTTAAGGCTTATTGACTGAAAGGGGCTTTCATGAAAAAAGTTAGGGTTTTGCTACAGGATACACCCTCCACAAGTTAAGGAAGTAAAAATAAAGGTATATATTTCTGTTTTATTTAAACCTTTTAAGTTTGTATATGGGCGGTATGGTGGTGCAGTGAAAGGTGCCAGTTAGGAGACCCGGGTTCGCTTCCCTGCATGGAGTTTGAATGTTCTCCCCATGTCTGTCTGGGTTTCCTCCGGGTACTCCGGTTTCCTCCCACAGTCCAAAGACATGCAGGTTAGGTGCATTCTAAATTGTCCCTGGTGTGTGGGTGTGTGCGCCCTGCGGTGGGCTGGCACCTTGCCCGGGGTTTGTTTCCTGCCTTGTGCCCTGTGTTGGCAGGGATTGGCTCCTGTATTTAGGATATAGCGGGTTGGATAATGGATGGACATTTGTATGCATAGCCCCATTTGCCCGTTTTCGTTTTTTTCCTTTCTTCAGTAATATTTCAGCAAACTCAGAGCTTGTCAGTTCAAATCCTGGTACTGACACCACTGTGTGACCCTGAGGAAGTCACTTCACCTGCCTGTGCTGCAAAAAACAAAAGTAATGTAACAAATTGTACCTCAGATGTTGCAAGTTGCTAGAATAAAGGCATAAGTCAAATAGATAAATATGTATTATACACATAGGAACTATTCATTTATTTTCAGTTAAGTCATCTGCAGCAAACCTTTATAAATGAGGGTTTCTCCTTTTTAGATAGTGCAAACTGTTTCTTCTTCATTCAGGTTTTCTCTTGGAGAGCTTTTTTCATTTCATTGAAAATTAAAGCAGCAGCTGCCAAAATATGTAGCTTTCTTATTAATTTTTCAACATTGTGTAAAATAACTTTATAAAGTAACATAAAAGGTTTAAATACTGGTTATCCTTTTACACTAAAATATTACTAAAGAGATATACAAAAAAAGTAAAATGCATATGTTGTTTATCTTTAAGGAGATTAAATATTACTGAAGAAAGAAAAAAAAAACTAAAACAGCTAAATGGGGCTATGCATATGAACTTAAAAGGTTTAAATAAAACAGTAATATATACCTTTTATTCTTACTTCCTTAACTTGTGGAGGGTGTATCCTGTAGCAAAGCCCTAACTTTTTTCGTGAAAGCCCGTTTCAGTCAATAAGTCTTAAAAACAGGTGTAAAGATATTAATAATAAGCTACGCAAACCAACCAAGACATGCAATCGTTTAAATCAAGGCGCGAGTCGAAAAACACCATCCCATACTATTAGTTAACGATTAACACATTTCTATATGTATTGTAAGCATACAATACAACTGATAATATGTTGCGCTTATTTATCTGGTGTACCGACATTTTTGCGTGTTTAACAGCTGAAATCTAACGTGGTTTGTGCCCTTCAGAATGAAAACAGTTTACATTTACCTTTTTAATAAAAGGCGAGCTTTAAAACCTGAGAAATCACCCCGTAAATGCACACGTTTAATTGCACATGTGTTAATATGTATACTTACACAGTATTAAAAGACACTCAACAATTAACGTCATTTACCTTCGTTCCCGCGTTTGACTTGTGCTGTAAATCTCTTCCTTGTTTTCAGTTCACGTGATTACGTAGGAGGCGTGATGACGTGACTCTGCCTCTTCCATTAGAGTATATGGACAAAAAACAGGTTCCAGTTATGACCATTACGCGTAGAATTTCAAAATGAAACCTGCCTAACTTTTGTAAGTAAGCTGTAAGGAATGAGCCTGCCAAATTTCAGCCTTCTACCTACACGGGAAGTTGGAGAATTAGTGATGAGTGAGTGAGTGAGTGAGTA
The DNA here is from genome assembly GCF_900747795.2 of Erpetoichthys calabaricus. NCBI lineage: Eukaryota > Metazoa > Chordata > Cladistia > Polypteriformes > Polypteridae > Erpetoichthys > Erpetoichthys calabaricus. The sequence goes on from NC_041397.2 coordinate 16,862,005, forward strand.
AGTGAGTGAGTGAGTGAGTGAGTGAGTGAGTGAGTGAGTGAGTGAGTGAGTGAGTGAGTGAGTGAGTGAGTGAGTGAGTCAGTGAGTCAGTCAGTCAGTCAGTCAGTCAGTCAGTCAGTCAGTCAGTGAGGGCTTTGCCTTTTATTAGTATAGATTTGATATCGCAAACCCAAAGCCAAGGTCATCTTCCTGAAGCATCGATAGTCATGACCGGACTCTTCCAAATTGCAGAGACATAGACAGCAGCTCATTGTGCAAGCCATGAGCTTTATTAAAGTGCTTAAGTGTAGTGCAAGAATATAAGTAAACTCATAAATGAATTTTCTGTAAATGAAAACACAAGTATGGTAGCATGGAGAGTCACCACCAGGAGCTTTTTTTCATACATTGATCAAGATTATTCCTTTATCTCATAAATCAACACATCCATTCATGGTAAGAATAAAGAAGATCTCTAGTTCAGAAATACTCTAGGTCTGTGAAGTTTACTGTATGTGTGGAAAATAAATTCAACTGGTACACCATCCAGCACTAGTTCCTGTCATGCACTCAAAACCTGCAACCCTGGACTGAATTGGGAGGTTTTGAGTTATATTGTCTGTCAGCCCTCTAATTACCAACAGCAGGGTCACTTGGTCGATAGGACCCATCCCAACAAGCATAGGGCTCCTGTCATTCAGAAGGTGAGCACACAGGCCAATTTACTTTACCTGGTTGTCTTTGGGTGGAATCTGGGGTACCCACCAGACGCACGAAGGACAGGCAAACTCCACGCAGGGCACACCTGGGACATGAACCCCAGGCTCCTTATTGCTGGGCAGCGCTGGGCCACCAATCAAGAAAGTAAATACACCCCCTTGAAATTTAAATATCGGGTGGCGTGGTGGCGCAGTGGGTAGCGCTGCTGCCTCACAGTTAGGAGACCCGGGTTCGCTTCCCGAGGCCTCCCTGCGTGGAGTTTGCATGTTCTCCTCGTGTCTGCGTGGGTTTCCTCCCACGGTCCAAAGACATGCAGGTTAGGTGCATTGGAGATTCTAAATTGTCCCTAGTGTGTGCTTGGTGTGTGTGTGCCCTGCGGTGGGCTGGCACCCTGCCTGGGGTTTGTTTCCTGCCTTGCGTCCTGTGTTGGCTGGGATTGGCTCCAGCAGACCCCCGTGACCCTGTAGTTAGGATATAGTGGGTTGGATAATGGATGGAAATCAAAATCTTGGGAACTAATGTTGAAATGTGTGTTTCAGCAGACAAACCTGCAGCTACACAGTCTACACTCTCACTACATAACCCAATATTTCCGCCACGCTTCAAAACAATATTTAAGAGAAAACCACAGATTTGAATGTAATTCTGCAGATTTGCATATAGAGCTGGGAGTTTTAAGAACTGTTGTAAAGTGCTCAGAGCAATTTGATATTATTATCATTTTCAAGAAACACCAGCTGAGAGCTTTTTTCTTTCCTTTTTCTGTAGAACGCTGAAGCAATTATATTAGTAGACAGTGAACACATATTAGGTGAAGATGTAAATTTAATATATTTGGGTTTAATGTTTTTGGTGTCAGGTTTATTGCAAATCTCTAGTTATCATTTTATGCTTGAATTAAAAATGACATTGTACTCATTAGATGTGTCTTTTTTTTTCTTTTTTAATTTTGTTTTGGTATGACAAGCAACACGGGGTAATTTGCCTTGGATATATTTGCAGAATTAATAATGTTAGCTTTTATTACATGTTCCAAAGTGCTTTCTGCCTCATTCTGCTTTATACATATCTAGTTGGAAATAGAATGCGTGTTATTAAAATTACGTTTATTAGACTTTTTATTGAATCATAAAGTTGGTTTCATGGTGGTAAAACAGATAGACTGACATTATACTGCACATCCTCAGCCATAGCATCTGCACTTCAGAAGAAGTCACCCACCTGCAGCTAAGCATGCTCAGGCCCAGCCAGTACATTGAACGGATAATATCTGGATGCTGGAAGAGGTGTTTTAGGGACCAACGGGGGCACTGTGTGTGGATCCCAATGCCCTAGTGCATTGACAGGGACACTATGCTGTACAAATGGCACTGTCCTTCAGATGAGACATAATTCCGAGGTCCTGACTCTCTGTGGTCATAAAGGATCCCTGGGCATCCTTCGTAAAGAGTAGGGTGTATCCTGATGTCCTGGCTAAATTGTTCACCTTGGCTTGGTCATTCTGGTCCGCTAATCATTCCCTGTCCCTAATTGGCTAAATACTTTTATTTCTCTCACCACTTCACTACCTAATAGCAAACATGTGGTGAGATTACTGTCACAAAATGGCTGCCATCACAACATGCAGGTGGGTGTTACACATTGATAATGGTTGAAATGGCTCCCCACTCACTATGTGAAGTGCTAGTGAGAAAAGTGCTATATACTGTAAATGTAAAGAATTATTATTTTTTTATTTATTATTATTTTTAGTATTATAGAACTCCATTCTCTCACAGATTTTTAAAGCCTGTGTATCCAGCAGGGGGCACCACCAAGCTTCTAACCTCAGACACACCCAGCACACTCACAAGTTCAGATATTGTCCGTTTATTATACATAGTATCTTAAAAAACAGAAAACCACAGATAAAGTATGTCAAGTCAAAGATAATTCCAAACCCCTTCCCTTTCCTTCCACTCCTTCCAGTGGGTTTCATCCTCTGCCACCCAACGCTGACTCCTTGAGACAGGTGAGCCATCTTCTTTTATCTCAGACCCGGTAGTACTTCTGATGTAGAGCATTATCTAATGGCAGCACTTGTGGGACAGATGGAAGCCCCTCAAATTAGGGATAACATTCTCCTGTAGATAGATAGATAGATAGATAGATAGATAGATAGATAGATAGATAGATAGATAGATAGATAGATAGATAGATAGATAGATAGATAGATAGATAGATAGATAGATAGATAGATAGATAGATAGATAGATAGATAGATAGATAGATAGATAGATAGATACTTTATTAATCCCAAGGGGAAATTCACATTCTCCAGCAGCAGCATACTGATACAATAAACAATATTAAATTAAAGATTGATAATAGTAGGATGCTGCCACCCGGTGTACAGGGGGAATATATACCCCCGGGAATCTGTCTCCCTTTACCTTGCTATTAAGGCTTCTCTGCAACCAACCCGGTCGAGACATTTGTCCATTCAGGTCCTTCTATGCAGGCTCCATGACTAGAGAAGAAAGTATCTATTTCAGCCAACCTGTACTGTCCCTGACACTTTATTAATCAAACCCATAATTGCAGGGAGCTAGCATACATCCTGGCAGCACTGAAGACGTGGCAGGAATCAAACCAATACTGGGGACCTGTCCATTACAATGTACATTCACACCAGATATACTTAAGAGTCCCCAATAAACCTAATCTGAAACCATTTGGGACGTAGGAGGAAACCCACAGCATGAAAAGTCCAACACAGACAATGTGTGAAGTAGTGTCCAAGCAGGGATTTAAGCCTGGTCTTGTGCTTTATATAAATACCTGCACCCACTGTACATTTTGGGATGGCACACTGAACCAGTGCTAAAAATGACCATCGCATAGTCTTAAACACCATTTTACCCACACAGACACGGGGAGAACATGCAAACTCCACACATGGAGGACCCGGGAAGCGAACCTGGGTCTCCTAACTGCGAGGCAGCAGCGCTACCACTGCGTGATTTATTAATCCCAAGGGGAAATTCACAAGCATTCAAATTCAAATGCACAAACTCTAACAAGCACTTCCAATAGATGTGGATCCAAACTGCACAAAGTAGGAATTCTGGACCATTCTTCCTTACAAAACTTCTTCAGCTTAGCCCTATTCTTAGGATGTCTAGTGTGAACAGCTGTCTTGTCCATTGAGTTAGGATCTGGGCTCTGACTGGACCACTCCATAAGACAGATTTTCTTTTTAGAACCTTTTTGTAGATTTACTTCAATGTTTACAGTCACCCGTCCTCCTCAATCAATCCCACCTTGACATTATCCTATCAGATACTCTGAAACCCGTTTCTCCTGGGGTTCTTTATTATCAGCTCACTTAACATGTGACACATCATTTACTTCAAATGCATATTTTGCAGTTCGTATTTTCACGAATATAGCTGTCAATTTCTTCAAGCTTTCACTGATTATGGTTATCATCGTAACTAAACAAAAGAGAGCACACACAGCACCTGAGACAACATATTGTCCACGATTGTCATCCATTGATGCCGTTGAATGCCAATATATAATCTGACGCTACAGAAAGGTTTTCCCTTGCATCAAGATATGTTTATTTTTAAAGCAAGCGGTGTGCTTTCTGCACATGTGACACACATTTATCTGCCTAATAGGGTTTTTTTAGAAAACTTTTTGATGGTTCATAGGAATTTAGAAGCATTTTGTCTTTTGGACAAAATCCCTACTTTGAGCGCCGTCTTCAGGAGGCATTGAATTAGTTTAGAAATGAGACAGTGAGTGAGCCGTCTAATTGTTCCCACCCAGTTTTACACAAAACTCACTCCCAGTTGTCTCAAGACATATTTATTATTTGTTTGGCTTCAGTAAGACTATTTTGATATTAAAGAGCTTTTTTTCTGTTGATCGGTATCAAAAAAGTCAAATTAAATTCACTGTGATTCAAAGTTGTATAACAATAAGATGTGAAAACTTCTAAAAGTGGTGAATTTTTTTTATAGGAAGTGTAGAAGATGATGGTCCAGATTTGGTCAACGGACAGGCTGATTGGTCAGATCTTTTCTTATGGTTACAATTAGATCTGCCCAAACAAGTCGATATCCTGCGCATGATCCATTCTTCAATCCTGTACTAAAAAATGTGTTTTTGGGAGTGGGACTGATATCTGCTGATAAATAATTAGTGATGTTTTCAAATTGCTTCCTCTTAAGTTTCCAAGTCTGAAATAAAAATGCAAATGGAAACAAAGGAAACTTTTGTCTTGCTCTTCTCATATATTGTTACATACGTATGTAGAGCCGTTTACATTCCATGTCTGCAACAGCAAGTTTCAACCCTGCATTTTACATTTCTGCTGTGTTTGTAAAGCTAGGAATCAGATAAATTACCTCACCTTTCCCTCCATTTTGACTCTAATGTATAATAATGAAAAATTGTTATTCATATGACTGTGTCTCTTAAGCTGTTACAATAACAGCACACGCATCTTGAAAGTGAAGTAAAAAATGGCGTACTTGAGGAAAAGAGTTGATGATGAGCACTTTACATATTTAAAAATGATCTGCTGCACAGTGGGGGCACAGTTCTGGTATATGTAATGTAATGTTATTTATAATGCGAAAGTGCTACTAAGGCACATCTTTAGCTTTAAATTATACAATAAGGTTTCTGGGTGTCTCTTCCCTGTACATTTGAATGAGAGTGGAGCTCTTCAGAGTTTTCACAGTTGAGAAACAGTGACAGCTTTTTATAATTTGTTGCTTTTTCTGTATGATGTTTTCTGTTTTATTCAGTAATACCTGACTTTTTATGATACATGGTGCTTATTAAAAAGTATTCACCCCTTGACAGAGCTATCCAGCAGTGTTTTAAGTAACCCAAAACTATATAGATATAATGTAAAAAGGCAATACCTCTCCAATAGTGATACAGCGGTAAGAAATCACATAAGAGAAAGTAACAGTTTTCTTTAATGACAATATATGTGGCATGACAGACGAGGAAGCCATGACAATTATGTAAACCTCCACCTTTGTTTTATTTATCTCCTGACGTCTTCACCTAGACACCGGTGTTCACATGGAAAAAGAGCCGGTATTGCTGTTAAACAACGGCGACTCAAGTTCCAGAGCTTGGATTCCCGATGCCTGCGAGTCGTCTATGACCCATCTTCTCCTGCACAGGACTCCATCCTTGTTCCATGGGCACTGGATACCTGATTTAATTCCTCTGTCTCAATCCGGCATCACTCTTCCTCGGTGTGCTCTCGGGGAGTAAACGCTGCTAATCTTCGTACGCTCACCTGTGCTCAAACTCTTCGACTTCTATCAAGGCTGTCTCTTTTGAACGTGAGATCAGTGTCTAATAAAACTTTTATTCTGCAAGACTTTATTATCTCAAATAATCTGGATTTCTTTTCAATCACTGAGACCTGGATTGTTAATGGTGACTCTTCATGTTTTACTGACTTGGTACCATCATGTTATTCATTTTTAAACTCTCCTCGGCTGACTCGTCATGGTGGAGGCATTGCCACTGTTTTTAAAAGTATATTCTTGTGTTGGAGCCTTACAAGGGGTCCGTTTAGTAGGTTTGAACTGCAACTTTTTGAAGGGTCCTACAACAGGTTTCACACTTTAGTGTTAAATAACATGGATTCACCGTGGATCGAATGTGAGTTTTTTACACCGTCAAACAACAATATCAATCTCAAATTTATTGTCTATTATATATTTATTATATAGCACATTTAAAAACAACAATAACTGACCAAGTCACTGTAAAACCAAGAATAATACAGTACAAAAGACAATAAGCAATAAAATAAATTAACAGAGCTCTTATAATTAAAATCAATTAAAAACCAAGGAACAGAAATGTGCCTTAAGAAGTGATTTAAAAATAGGCAAAGTAGGACCTAGCCAAATGGTAACCCATTCCAGAGTTTAGGGGCTACAACTGCAAAGGCACAATCTCCCTTACACTTTAGTCTTGATGTAGGGACCACCAGAAGCAACTGATCAGTAGACCCGAGTGATCTGGATGGAATGTATAATTGTAAAAGGTCGGAGAGGTATGTGACGGTGTGGGTCCTGCTCCATGCTCCTTCTTTCTAGCTTTGGGAGCCTCTTGAGCCCAACACCGTCGATAATGTAACCGGATGAACTGGCAGATGAGGACAAATCACATTTGGAGCAAGGGGAAGGTGTGACGTGTGCAAGTGCTTTTATTAAAAACATTCAAAAGTAAACAGTGTCCAAATCAAATGAAGTGCTCAATGTTAATAAATAAATAATCCATAAAAAAGTGGTGACTGTGGAGGTTAAATTCCAAAATAAGTAGATCCTTTAAAACGAGGTTAAAATAGTGGCTGGAAGCTGTCCTTTATAAAAACCTGGTGATTCTCCTTTTAACTAGCGGCTCCCCTGCTTCTTCCATATGGGCCTTGCAACAGGGGAGTCGCCCCTTTCAGCAGGTGCAGCTGCCTTCCAAACTGGTCTGGTAGCCTACCATCCCCTGGCTATGTACATAACTTCAAGCATAAAGTCAAAGCTACAAAGGAATGGCTTCAAAGAAGCAATGTTAATGTCCTGCTGTCTCATTTATAAAGCTTGCGTATGTAACAAAACAAAGGCTTGAAATGTGCGTATGCAACTTTCCAAGCAAACGTCATGATTTATAGAAGAAAACTTGACGGGGGAACATGTGAATATTTACGGCAAATGTGACCCAAGCATATACAGACTTTTTGGAGAAACTGGGAAATTACGACACCCTTGATTGAGTAGGGAAATGCAGCCAAAGCGAATAATTGATAACTATTCCGCATAATAATTCATATCACCAAGTCATTATTATGATGTATGTTGATGGTGACAAACATATTACGCCTCAAATGGGATTTAATATGATGTATAGATTCTATTTTAGGTCCCTTTTAAGAGGGCTGATGCTGTGCATTTCCACGTAACAACTTTGGTGTTTTTTTACTTCTGTATTTCCATATTTTTTGTTTGCTTCTGGGAACTTCAGAGCAGCTCTTTATTAAGTATTTTGTCGTTTTGACAATTTTGAATATCAATCAACACGATATCTGGTGTTTGGATTATGTCCCACCAAAATTGTTTTGATGTGTTCATTCTGGAAACAAAGCAGAAGATGATACCAGAGACACGTTAAAGCATATTTATGTCAATTTACCTCAATATAAAAGTGAGATCACCTGCCCGATTTTCTTCATCTTGCACCCTCGTCCACGCTGGAAAAAATATTGCTCAATTTCAAGGACTTAGATACCATCTCTGCAATATATAAAATTATTTTACAGTCCCTCTCTTTCAAAGATCCAAGAGGACAATGGGAAAAAGATCTCTTAATCAATATATCAGAAAAGGAGTGGAAAACAGCAATGCAGAGAATTCACTTGAGCTCCATATGCGCAAAGCATACAATTATTCAACTCAAAATTATATACAGTATCGAGCACATCTGTCTCGTCTAAAACTGTCCAAAATGTTTCCAGGTCAAGATCCAACCTGCGAACGCTGCAATCAAGTTCCAGCCTCACTGGGTCACATGTTCTGGGCCTGCACCAAATTAACATCATTTTGGACCAAAATTTTTAAGTGCCTTTCAGACAGCCTTGGTGTCACAATCCCTCCTAACCCATTAACAGGTGTGTTTGGTGTTCTTCCAGATGGGTTTAAAGTGGAGAAGGACAAACAAACTGTGATTGCATTCACTACACTTTTGGCACGCAGACTTATTTTGCTAAACTGGAAGAATCCTAACGCTCCTCTTTTAAATCAGTGGGTAACTGATGTTTTATACTATTTGAAATTGGAAATAATCAAATATACAGTTAAAAGTGAGGTCAGCGTTCCCAAAAATGTTGGAGACACTCGCTTTTGCGCTTGTACTGCACATCCGTCTCTCTTTGCAAGAACCAACAGTAGTCACCCATCATGCTCGGAGTGAATTTTCCCCGATATCAGTTGAAATCTTTCCCCGTGCTCATCTCTGACATCGCTTAGATTTGATGGAAAAAAGTCGAGATGAGAATGTAAAAAATGCGTCTTCACTGACATTCTGGCTCCCGTAAACTGATACACTTTCAGCATATTCTCCACAAGCTCAGTATAATTCTCTGCTCTGTGACTGTCAAGAAAATTCTGGACAACCTGCATGAATGAGGGGGCTGATTCAGTGGGCTTCAGTTTCCTTTTGAACTCATCGTCAAGCATCAGTTCACGGATTTCAGGGCCAACAAAAATACCTTCCTTAATTTTGGCTTCACTTTTCTTGAGACCAAACTTATTTCTTAAATGCTGAAATGCATCGCCTTTACTATCCAGTCACCCTAGTTGTCCAAGACCTGGAACATCATAATTAAAAAACGGGACGTGCTGGACGAAAACGGTTTCAGATTTGGAGTCAGCAAGTGAAATTTGTTAAAATACAGGTGAAAGAATCCCAGTAGCAAAATGCTTGCTGACCAGTGTTATAAATGATCTGCCTGACAGGCCTGGAATATCCCAGCCAAGTCTCGCTCTGTCATGGCCACTATGCTGGAAGCCTTTAATAGACTGACAAAGTGATACATCCTGTTTTCATATGATGTAGTTGCATATAACTAACAGCTTGCCAACATAAAAAATAATTTGCAGAGGTGGAAGTGTCCGGTTTTCTAATGCCAGGATGACACTGACAATCATCAAGATTAATATGGTCAATTTATTTACTTTTACTAGCTTTAAGTTTTACTCCGTTGGCCATGCTCTCTTTCTCGGGGGGGGGGGGGGGGGTGAGTTGATTTGTTTTCGATCCTATTTTTTGTTAAAATTGATCTTTTGTATGGCATGATTTCAATAAAATCAATAAAATTAAAAAAAAAAAAATATTACTATGGCATAATGCCACATAAAAAGGCATCTTCAATTACAAACGCAATTTGCAGATCAAAATCAGAGAGTGTAGATGTGTTTTTTTATCCTCCTCCCGTTACACGTGTCAGAAGCTCACAGTATTTACAGCAGCAGTAACGTGTGGACATTCAACATATTTGCTCTTGTTGCTTACACCTGAACTTAGCACACCAAATAAAGGTTCTTTGTGTGCTTTTAATTTAGAGATGAGAACATGTTCAGTTTTATGTGACATTCTGGATCTGGTTTAGGTCCAGATTAAACGTTTTGCCTTACCCTGTAATGCAGGGGTGGAGTTGAATCTGAATATGGTATTCGGATATGCACAAATAGTGGATTTTTACAAATATTTATTTCGTACAAATTTTTTGCCATTTATTTGTATTCGGGAAAAATAACATAAACTGAAACAAGCATTGTCTGTGTCTGCCAGCTTGTGCTTATGCTGCACCTCCACTGACACGAGCATGAGGTGAAGCTCCACTTTCGCTTTTAGGAAAACATACTTCGCAAGGCCACTTTATATTTTCCCCGTTGGTCATGCAATATGTGACGCAAATTATGACCGGCCGTGTAATAGGCTAGTTCACCTACACGCTGGTTCCACAGTCACCATTTGTGTCATACGGTTGGAAATAGAGTGGTAATTTATATGGATACTTGCATCCATTTAATTTCTTTTTTGACCGGGAGGATATTACCATACTGTATATGGTTATAAGTGTTTGTTGCTGGGTATAACTGAATAAAATGTATTTAAATAAAAAACTCTTCATAATTATTGTATTTTATTCAAGAACTCTATAATAGCCTAATATAAAGCATGCAAAATTGAACAAAGTAAACTCATGGGTCATTTATTCTCACTCTTTAAAAAATACAAAGTGAACTGAACATGAACTAGTTCAAAATTGAAATGGCGAACTACGAACGTGAATTTTTTCATTTTAATCTGTGTGAACTGAACTTTGAGCAAGTTCTTGTAAGGTGTGAATTTGCACAACACTGAGCTTCTATCTCGCTTTACTGGATGAGTCATGTAGAAGACTGCTGTACCAGCCAATGTAGGTCGGCAGCATCGTGTTTGTATATGTACAGTATGAGGTTAATTAGCATGGTTCATGTATGGTCTGAACTGAGCGGGGTTTGAGGCGTGTTCACACACATTTACAAGATGGTTCTGATTTATAATGGGTAAATTGGGTAAAAATGTGAGTACGCCAGGTTTTATAAATCCGTTTTTTTTTTTTAGCATAGGCATTTTCCTCTAGTTGGGTGTACGTGTATTTTCACAATCAAAATCACACAAAATGTTATAAATGAGTTAGACTCATCAGTTCAGATCTCAACCCAATTGAGAATTTGTGGTTGGGCTTTAAAAAAGGCTGTTCACTCATAATCATCATGAAAGCTGAAAGAGCTTATGCAGTTTTGTGAAGTCCAATGGGGAAAAATGGCAGGATCTGGCTTTTCAAAACTGGTAGGAAGAAAGAGACCTGTGAACACAAACGCAATGCTGTCATGGCTGACAAAGGTGTATCTACTGAATACTGACTTGGTGGGGGTGAATATTTATGCGATTCATTATTTTGTTATAGTGTGTGCTTGGTGTGTGTTTGTGTGTGTTTGTTTCCTGCCTTGCGCCCTGTATTGGCTCCAACAGACCCCCGTGACCCTGTAGTTAGGATATAGCAGATTAGATAATGGATGGATAGATATATTTGTAATTACTTTAGACCACTTTGTCAAAAAAAGGCAAATTAAAAAGTGTGATTCAATATCGCATGATAATTAAATATGAAAAGTAACACTAATAATAGTAATTCTTTACATATGTAGAGTGCTTTTCTCACTACTCAAAGTGCCTTACATAGCAAGTGGGGAGCCACTTCAATCACCACCATTGTGTAACACCCACCTTAATGATGCGACGGCGGCCATTTTCTTCCAGTACGCTCACAACCAGTGTGTTTCTTTGTGCCGGTCCCAAGCCCGGATAAATGGGGAGGGTTACGTCAGGAAGGGCATCCGGTGTAAAATTTTGCCAAATCAATATGTGGACAACAATACAAAATTCCACACCGGATCGGTCGAGTCCCAGGTTAACAACGACCGCCACCAGTACTGTTAGCCAACAGGGTGCTGGTGGAAATTGGGCTACTGTTGGCTGAAGAGGAAGAAGGAGAAGAAGAGGGGGGAGACGTGTCCGGAGGCAGGAGGAGAGGAGGAAGGTAAAGAGAGTGGAATTGAGGGTAGAAACTTTGAATGTTGGCAGTATGACTGGTAAGGGGTGAGAGTTAGCAGATATGATGGAGAGAAGGAAAGTTGATACATTGTGCGTACAAGAGACTAAATGGAAGGGGAGTAAGGCCAGGTGGATCAGAGGTGGATTCAAATTGTTCTATCATGGTGTGGATGGGAGGAGAAATGGGGTAGGAGTTATTCTGAAGGAACAATATGTCAAGAGTGCTTTGGAGGTGAAAAGAGTGTCAGGCAGAGTAATGATTATGAAGCTGGAAACAGGAGGTGTGATGATGAATGTTGCTGGTGCATATGCACCGCAAGTTGGGTGTGCAATGAGTGAGAAAGAAGATTTCTGGAGTGAGTTGGATGAACTGATGAACAATGTACCCAAGGGACAGAAAGTGGTGATTGGATTGGATTTCAATGGGCATGTTGGTGAAGGGAACAGAGGAGACGAGGAGGTGATGGGTAGGTATGGTGTCAAGGAGAGGAATGAAGAAGGTCAGAGGATAGTGGATCTTGCCAAAAGGATGGACTTGGCTGTGGTGAGTACGTATTTTAAGAAGAGGGAGGAACATAGAGTTACGTACAAGAGTGGAGGAAGATGCACACAGGTAGATTACATCCTATGCAGAAGAGCTGATCTGAAGAAGATTGAAGAGTGGTGGCAGGGGCAAGTGTAGTTAAGCAGCATAGGATGGTGGTCTGTAGGATGACGTTGGAGATCAAGAAGAGGAAGAGAGTGAGGGCAGAGCCAAGGATCAAATGGTGGAAGTTGAAAAAGGAAGACTGCAAGGCTGAGTTTAGGGAGGAGGTGAGACAGGCACTGGGTGGCAGTGAAGAGTTACCAGACAGTTGGGAAACTACAGCAGAAGTAGTAAGGGTGACAGCAAGAAGGGTGCTTTGCGTGACATCCGAAAAAAGGAAGGAGGAAAAGGAAACCTGGTGGTGGAATGAGGAAATACAGGAGAGTATACAGAGGAAGAGGATGGCAAAGAAGAAGTGGGATAGTCAGAAAGATGCTGAAAGTAGACAAGAGTACAAGGAGATAAGGCGCAAAGTGAAGAGAGAGGTGGAGAAGGCTAAAGAAAAGGCGTATGATGAGTTGTATGAGAGGTTGGACACTAAGGAGGGAGAAAAGGACCAGTACCAATTGGCTAGACAGAGGGACCGAGCTGGGAATGATGTGCAGCAGGTTAGGGTGATAAAGGATAACGATGGAAACATACTCACAAGCGAGGAGAGTGTGTTGAGCAGATGGAAAGAGTACTTTGAGAGGCTGATGAATGAAGAGAACAAGAGAGAGAAGAGGTTGGATGATGTGGAGATAGTGAATCAGGAAGTGCAATGGATTAGCAAGGAGGAAGTAAGGACAGCTATGAAGAGAATGAAGAATGGAAATGCCGTTGGTCCAGATGACATACCTGTGGAACCATGGAGGTGTTTAGAAGAGATGGCAGTGGAGTTTTTAACCAGATTGCTTAATGGAATCTTGGAAAGTGAGAGGATGCCTGAGGAGTTGAGAAGAAGTGTACTGGTGCCGATATTTAAGAATAAGGGGGATGTGCAGGACTGCAATAACTACAGGGGAATAAAATTGATGAGCCACAGCATGAAGTTATGGGGAAGAGTAGTGGAAGTTTGCTTAAGAAGTGAGGTGATGATTAGTGAGCAGCAGTGTGGTTTCATGCCAGGAAAGAGCACCACAGATGCAATGTTTGCTCTGAGGATGTTGATGGAGAAGTTTAGAGAAGGCCAGAAGAAGTTGCAATTGCGTCTTTTTGGATCTGGAGAAAGCTTATGACAGGGTGCCTCGAGAGGAGCTGTGGTATTGTATGATGAAGTCAGGAGTGGCAGAGTTGTACAGGATACGTACAAGGGAAGTGTGACAGTGGTGCGGTCTGGTAGGAGTGGCGGATGCATTCAAGTTGGAGGTGGGATTACATCAGGGATCGGCTCTAAGCCCTTTCTAATTTGCAATGGTGATGGACAGGTTGACAGATGAGATTAGACAGATTAGATTAGATTAGATCTACTGTTAAATTCTGCTCCGTACTTCTAAAAAAGTTTTATTTTTTATTTTTTATTGAGGATTTGTTCTGTTCTGTGTATTGTATTGTATTGACCCCCTTCTTTTGACGCCCACTGCACGCCCAACCTACCTGGAAAGAAGTCTCTCTTTGAACTGCCTTTCCCAAGGTTTCTTCCATTTTTCCCTACTAGGTTTTTTTGGGAGTTTTTCCTTGTCTTCTTAGAGAGTCAAGGCTGGGGGACTGTCAAGAGGCAGGGCCTGTTAAAGCCCATTGCAGCACTTCCTGTGTGATTTTGGGCTATACAAAAATAAACTGTATTGTATTGTATTGTATAAGACAGGAGTCCCCGTGGACTATGATGTTTGCTGATGACATTGTGATCTGTAGCGAGAGTAGGGAGCAGGTTGAGGTGACCCTGGAGAGGTGGAGATATGCTCTAGAGAGGAGAGGAACGAAGGTTAGTAGGAACACAGAATATATGTGTGTAAATGAGAGGGAGGTCAGTGGAATGGTGAGGATGCAGGGAGTAGAGTTGGCGAAGGTGGATGAGTTTAACACTAAAATTACCAGAGCCAACAAAAAAACTCGTAATTCCGGCCCACCTTAAATCCCTTCGCACCTCTCTGTCAGCCTCTTTTGTCTTCTAAATGTGTCAATAAGCCCAAGCAGCAAGCAGCCTGCTATACCATCCCCCCCCCCACCCCCCCCCCCCCCCCCCCCATCACCTCAGAACGGCCAAGAAGTTCTCCCAGTTCCTGCCTTGATTGATTATCTGGGAGTGAGCTACTCAGAATTGTAAGGGGAAATAACTTGATATGTGTCATCGCACATGTACTGTGCAAGGCATGAACGGTAAGCACTGACAAAAATAGAGTGTTCTTTGCTCAACTTGCAGAGGAGCTTCATCGTCGCTTCTTACAAGAAAAGGCGATGGATAAAGCAAAAGAGGATGCAACATCGACAAGCTTCTGTTCCAAGACTGCCACTTCCTCAGGAAAGCAAACTCAGTCAGTGTCAGGTGCTCTTCAGTGTAATAGTAACCACAGCACAGAGAGAAATGTGTACATTGCAACAGGTACACATGTCCTAAACGTAGAAAGGACGGTCCTTGGGTGTATGGGAATTGTTAACATTTGAATCTGATGATTGCATATGGTGCGGAACTGACCTCTCAGTACTATTCTTTCCTCTGCATGTCCTGGAATACAAAAGATACAGTACTGTGCACCAAAATGTGGAAACTGGCAAGATCGAAAAAAAAAAAACAGCGATCATTGGTTAGAAGCACAAGACGGCAAATGAATATGAATAATATGAATAATGTTGCATCAGTGCCACAATGTTTTCCGAAATGTACTATACAGGTCATAAAATGAGTTATTTGACATCACAGACCATAAGGTGTATACTAATTCAGCGTGAGCAGGGACACTCAGTAAAACTGAATTAAAAAAAATTCAAGTGATGGTGAGATACGAAGAAGGCAGATTCACCAGCATTTGTATGTCAGCTTTTACCCCTCCAGATCAGAGAATTTCCAGTTCCATTGTCTCAAAACACCACTCACATCTACAGTTATTCCCAGTTTCAAATAAAAACTATCAGCGTCAGATCTGGGGCGGAGGGGTTGGGGGGACATTGGATGTTATATCATGATCGTGAAAAAAAAAAACGCTAACTTTTACAAGTCCTATAAATTTACATCGGCTGTTACAGACACAAATGAAATGTATGTTTTTATTGTATAATAGTAACAATAAGAGCAGCTCACTACTCAAAACAGTAAATTTGCAGGGGAGCTGGTTTCGAACTCACGATCTCTGGATTATAAGTCGACAGCTCTAACTGCTGCACCATGGAAGCTGTTGTATTGTAGTTACCCTTTTTATGGAAGTGTTTATTTGATATTTGGCCATCAGCCTTTACATATTATACAGTTCATGTGTACATTTTTTCATTTATTACTAAAACATGAAAAACATTTCTGTTTTAATGATTTGTTTACATAGATTGTTTAGACACAAAACACACATCAAGTTATTTCCCCTTACAATTCTGAGTAGCTCACTCCCAGGTAATCAATCAAGGTAGAAACTAGGAAAACTTCCTGCCCGTTCTGAGGCGGTGGGTGGGGGATCGGCGGGGATGGTATAGCAAGCTGCTTGCTGCTTGGGCTTATTGACACATTTAGAAGACAAAAGAGGCTGACAGAGAGGTGCGAAGGGATTTAAGGTGGACCGGAATTACAAGTCTTTTCGTTGGCTCTGGTAATTCTAGTGTTAAATATTTGGGATCAACAGTACAGAGTAATGGGGATTGTGGAAGAGAGGTGAAAAAGAGAGTGCAAGCAGGGTGGAATGGGTGGAGAAGAGTGTCAGGAGTGATTTGTGACAGACGGGTATCAGCAAGAGTGAAAGGAAGATCTACAGGACGGTAGTGAGACCAGCTATGTTACATGGGTTGGAGACGGTGGCACTGACCAGAAAGCAGGAGACAGAGCTGGAGGTGGCAGAGTTAAAGATGCTAACTAAGATTTGCACTGGGTGTGACGAGGATGGATAGGATTAGAAATGAGTACATTAAAGGGTCAGCTTAAGTTGGACGGTTGGGAGACAAAGTCAGAGAGGCGACATTGTGTTGGTTTGGACATGTGCAGAGGAGAAATGCTGGGTATATTGGGAGAAGGATGCTAAGGATAGAGCTGCCAGGGAAGAGGAAAAGAGGAAGGCCTAAGTGAAGGTTTATGGATGTGATGAGAGAGGACATGCAGGTGATGGGTGTAACTGAACAAGATGCAGAAGACAGAAAGATATGGAAGAAGATGATCCGCTGTGGCAACCCCCAACGGGAGCAGCTGAAAGAAGAAGAAGAAGACGCTCTCAACACATGAACTATTAGGTGGTGAAGTGGTGAGAGAGAGAGTTAGAGAAAAGGAGATGAGTAAGGGGCCAGAATGACCAGACTGTGGTGGGAAATTTAGCCAGGACATCGAGATACACCTTACTCTTTACGAAAGATGCTCTGAGATATTTATGAGTGCAGAGAGTCAGGACCTCAGTTTTATGTCTCATCTGAAGGATGGCACCATTTTAAAAGCACAGTGTCCCCATCATTACACTGAGGCATTGGGAACCACATTCAGGGTAAGCGTCCCCTGCTGGCCTCACCAACACCTCTTTCTGAAACAACCCAAGCTTTTCCTAGATGGTCTCCCATCCAAGTACTAGCCAGGCCCAAACATGCTTAGCTTCAGGTGGATGTCCTCTTCTGAAGTGCATGTGGTTTGGCTGGGGGGTGAACACTTTTTACTTAATTCACTTATTTTCAAATTCAGTCTACCCACTATCACCCCCCCACCCCACCTGTTCTGTTCAGTTTCCCACTCAGTGAGTCATTTCCCCTCTAACTGAACTCATCATTTAAATAGCTGACCTTGTCTTATTTTTCTTTCACAATAGTGCAGTAATATAAGACTTACATTCATACAAAATTTGGAAATATATTTAAAATATTTGACAAATGCTTAACTCTGCTTTTTCATTTTCTTTTCAGTTCACGGTTTCCTGTAGGGTCTGCTCTCTAAATTGTACTCAAATACTGAAAATGAAGGATATGTGGAGCAGGCTCCAGGGCAAATGATGCTAAATGATAAATTGCAGTCGCTACTTCATTGTGACCCACGAATGTGTTTGTTTGTAAATAATGCTTTTCAATAACCAAGACATTAAAAAAATAACATAATGTTAAAATGCAAGATAAAAAGATTGAATTCATCCCAGTCTAACACACGTAAATGCTTTCATTATACAGCAAAAATTCAGCATAACCAATTTGTCGTTTTTAGAATGACACAGAAACTGGGAAATAACAAGTTTTTTTTCTTTAAGGGAGAAGGTCATTTAAATAAACTAGCCAACCCACGGCGTACCATACGCCGCATAATCTGGCCGCTTTTATAGAAAGGGAGAAAATTAACATTTGAAAAATCGGTAATGGGTGGCACGGTGGCGCAGTGGTGGCGCTGCTGCCTCGCAGTTAGGAGACCTGGGTTCGCTTCCCGGGTCCTCCCTGTGTGGAGTTTGCATGTTCTCCCTGTGTCTGCGTGGGTTTCCTCCTGGCGCTCCGGTTTCCTCCCACAGTCCAAAGACATGCAGGTTAGGTGGATTGGTGATTCTAAATTGGCCCTAGTGTGTGCTTGGTGTGTGGGTGTGTTTGTGTGTGTCCTGTGGTGGGTTGGCACCCTGCCCAGGATTGGTTCCCTGCCTTGTGCCCTGTGTTGGAAGGGATTGGCTCCCGTGACCCTGTGTTTGGATTCAGTGGGTTGGAAAATGGATGGATGGATGGAAAATCGGTAATGTAATAAATCACCAAGAAAAGTAACATTTCATGTGCCCACCCCCAACTCGTCACTTGAGTTGTTTTCCTCTTTGCATAGTTCACATGCACGTGTGAGTCATTGTTGTTTGCGGTTTTGGCTGTTTTTCTATGTATAATCCACCAAGTCATCCGACCCTGGTAGTACCTGGGGGGGGGGGGGGGGTTAGGGGGGGGGTGCTGGTTGGGTGTTGTTGTGTGTATAAAGGGCAGGGACATTATCAGTGCGAACGTATGACCCGCTTGCCATGTTTTTGAAAGTTTGGCCCTGTGCCTTATTAATTGTCATTGCAAAGGCAAATCTAACAGGAAATTGTCTTCGTGTAAAAGTAAAAGGCAAATTATCCGCGACAAACAAACTGTTTTACACACTGCATACCAACCCGCGGCGTAGTATACGCCGCATAATCACGCCGCTTTTTTAATGTTTTTTAAGCAGAGGGAAAAAAATGAACATTTGCAAAATCCGTAACGCTGCTTTCAGTAAGTACAATGCACACGCATTTAATTTGTCGGCCACTTTTTGTCAGCCGTCTTCTCTGGTTTGGGCTGCTTTTACAGTGTTACCGCTTGTGCATATTAAATCTTGAAATCCTTCGAGTAACTAATTAACTAACTAACACCCACCCACCCAGCTTGTGTGAAAAAAATGCGCCCGTTCTTTCATCATTTTGTTGCAGCCTATCAAAGACTTGCTGATCATGTTTTCTAGACTCAATATACATTGGGTTTTCACTCAGCGTGGGGGCGCGCATTCATCTCAGATTATTACATCCAGCTAGTCTGCTAGACTAATCTGCTACACGGCTGCGTTTGAAAAACCGACTTATCCCGGATGTGTTTCACCAGCATTAATGAGTAGGAATCTGGCTGGAACAAAACCCTGCATCCACAGGGGTTCACCAGGACCGAGTTTGGGAAACACTGCTGAACACAGACAAAACCGACTCAGGTGAGGAGTTGGGGGCGGGCAAAGTGGTTGCAGCTATTGATTTTATTCAGTGTTGTTTGCCTGGGTGTCTGATCTGCTCGACGGGATCAGAAATAAAAGGAAAACAATGTGAAGACAATGTCACAGGTGATCCTGTGGTATAGCGGGTCCACAGCTCCCCTTCAAAAGGCCATTTTTGAATAAATAATCATTGCACTCACATCGTAGCGAGGGGCATGGAAGTGTGGCTGAAACAGTTTCCGGGTGGAGTCATGCTGCGGACATTTCTCCCCTGTGCAGTGGGCGAGTGAGTAAGGAGAGAGAGAAAGCCAGTACGTTAGAGTGAGCGAGAGCAGGCTCGAAGGCAATGTGTTCCTGTGGTATAGCGGGTCCATAGCTCCCCTTCAAAAGGCCATTTTTAATCAGGCGACTGACAGTAGTGGAGTCAGGCACAGAGAAGGTCAGCTGGTGAGAGAGCGTCTCGACTGTTGCAGGGCCTGCATCAGTGAAGCAGGTGAGACACTAATGAAAAAGAGGCACAGGGCTTATTGGTTTTTAAAGACTGCTTCCTTCATTGTGTTTTAACCTCAGTTTTAAAGGATTGCATGGCTCTCTCTCTCTGGCGCTGCCTGTGTGTGTGCCTCTGTGTTTCCCTGGTGCTGCCTGTGTGTGTGCGCGGCTCTCTCCGTGGCACTGCCTATGTGTGTCTTTCTCTCTCTGGCACTGCCTGTGTGTGTGCCTCTGTCTCTCTGTGGCGCTGCCTGTGTGCCTCTGTCTCTCTGTGGTGCTGCCTGTGTGTGCGCGGCTCTCTCTCTCTGTGGCGCTGCCTGTGTGTGCCTCTGTCTCTCTCTCGCGCTACCTGTGTGTGTGCGCGGCTCTCTCTCTTGGGCTGCCTGTGTGTGTCTGTCTCTCTCTCGCGCTGCCCGTGTGTGCCTCTGTCTCTCTCTGGCGCTGCCTCTGTGTGAACCAAGGTTCCACTGAGGTTGACTAATGAAAAGTCAACGTGGCTCAGAGCTGCAAGTGGACTGTGGCACAGACAAACAGAAATGACGGCATGTTTTCCAAGGCGTCGCGTCCGAGTTGGTGGGTGTGGCTCTGGAAGTTTTCGTCGTATCCAATGGTCTAAGAGTTGGAGGGCGTGGCTCCTTCCTGCGTGCGCCTTTGGCGTCTTACTTGTCGGCGGTTTAGTGAATCCATGTCCCTTCCGGCGTGCTTTCCATGGGTGACTACTTGTCGGCGGCTTAGTGAATTATCTATATAGATTATTTTTTTTGGATGAAAAGCCACAGTTTGGGGGTGGCGCCCAGGGGGGGGACCCAGGAACTGAACTTCAGAACTATTTTGACAGTAAATCAAGGGAGATTATGCTCAAAAAATGTTATGGACTACTAAAGCTATGTCCATACTACTACGTTATTGTTTGGAAAACACAAAAATTAGTCTCTGCTTTGTCCTTTTGTTCCCAACACTCTGGCATTTTTAGCTTGACTTTTGAACACACTCTCTAGTGTCATATATTTCTGTAGTGCTAACTCATCATTGCAATGTGGAGGGGTGAAAATGCAGACTTTTGAAAACCCAGCATTCTGATTGGTTCCTGATTACCGTCAGGGTAATATGCTGCTTACCACAGTACACTTCACATCCATGACCAAATGGATTATGGGAGAGTGATCGTTGATTTCTTCCTGTTCATTTCAATATCTTGTTTCTTCATTTAATGGAAGAAAATAAAATTCCAGCGTAGCAGAGTGGACATAGAGAAGTTACTTTCTTGATGCTTGTTATGTTTATTATCTGTATTCATCTAAATTGCATTTTGTACAGTTTAAATGCGACATACATGCAGAATATGGCAAGTTATTTACCGGTTGCAACAGTTTTGCAATAAATCATATGGCCGGTGGTGTTACCAACTCTTCAAGAGGGACAATTCCACTTCCTGTTTCTGCCATTGCACACGTAACCAAGTTTGGCTACGTAATACACATTTTTGGGTATTTTAGTGTGGGTGGAGATACATACACAAATGATGTGAAAATGCTAGTGTGGACAGGGATCATTTTCATTTAAAAAACTTCATTTAGTAGTGTGGACATAACCTGAGACCTAAGACTGCAGTTCTCATAACAACTCTACAAAAAAGCTGTACAGAGCAGAGCAACCGAGTACATGCAAAGATGAAAGGGCCTCACCTACCCCGACATGCTCAGGGATTAAAATTTATCGGGCAGAGGAAGGTACATGGAGACCTAATCCAGGCCTTCAAGTTTCCCAAAGACATCTGTCATGATCTGGACTCAGTGTGATGGTTTTTACAGCCTTTTCATTGTCCTCTAAAAATTTTAAAGATATCATTTCATTTAGGGGATAGTTTAGAGGTCAAGGACTTCAACGCTCAGAACATTTGTTTGACCTGGTACTTTCTTAAATCTGGGTCTGGTATCACAGGCCACGCCTCACACTAATTTGCTTACCCCAAAACTTAATGCTGCAGCTCTGCCTACACAAGCCTGAAAATGGTTAGCTTATAAAAATTATCTTATTGTTCCACAGTTTCAAACTGCCTCTTAAGAGAAAGGAAACATTAAAAAAATCAATGGCTAGATGAGACCAGTCCAATAAGTAATTTTCGTAAATGAAAAAAAAAAAGAAAGAAATGGCAGAAATGCTCAAAAAGAGCAAAAGTAGTTACTTAAAAGGCAATACTAGTCAACCAAGTTCCAAAACCATAATCACTAAACAAAATCTGAAGTCTAGAGAAGAAAAATTTTGAAAGCCAATAACACAAATCACAGAAAACATGATACTTACAATTACTCCAGAAAAGTCCAATGCATCACTGACCTGAGATGTGCTTGACTCTGACCTAAATAGTCCAAATGGGCGGGCTCAGGAGTGGTGATGTCAAGGTAGCTCCGCCTCTTGAGATGCCATCCACAAAATACAAGGGACATGAGAAAATTACACACGGAAACAAACTAAAAAAATTACACAATTAAAGTAGACATTAAAAAATATATATTTTTTAATTAAAACAAAAAAAAAACAGAATTAATGAAAGGTGAAGACTTAACTAATGAAAAAAAAAAACATTAAATAAACCAGAAATATGGTAATCCCTCCTCCATCGCGGGGGTTGCGTTCCAGAGCCACCCGCGAAATAAGAAAATCCGCGAAGTAGAAACCATATGTTTATATGGTTATTTTTATATTGTCATGCTTGGGTCACAGATTTGCGCAGAAACACAGGAGGTTGTAGAGAGACAGGAACGTTATTCAAACACTGCAAACAAACATTTGTCTCTTTTTCAAAAGTTTAAACTGTGCTCCATGACAAGACAGAGATGACAGTTCCGTCTCACAATTAAAGGAATGCAAACATATCTTCCTCTTCAAAGGAGTGCGTGTCAGGAGCAGATGTCAGAGAGATAAAAGCAAACAAATCAATAGGGCTGTATGGCTTTTAAGTATGCGAAGCACCGCGGCACAAAGCTGTTGAAGGCGGCAGCTCACACCCCCTCCGTCAGGAGCAGAGAGAGAGAGAGAGACAGAGAAAAACAAACAAGCAAAAATCAATACGTGCCCTTCGTGCTTTTAAGAATGCGAAGCACCGTGCAGCATGTCGCTTCAGGAAGCAGCTGCACAGAAGGTAGCAACGTGAAGATAATCTTTCAGTATTTTTAGACGAGCGTCCGTATCGTCTAGGTGTGCGAACAGCCCCCCTGCTCAATCCCCCTACGTCAGGATCAGAAAAAGTCAGCGCAAGAGAGACAGAGAGAAAAGTAAGTTGGGTAGCTTCTCAGCCATCTGCCAATAGCATCCCTTTTATGAAATCAACTGGGCAAACCAACTGAGGAAGCATGTACCAGAAATTAAAAGACCCATTGTCCGCAGAAATCCGCGAACCAGCAAAAAATCTGCGATATATATTTAAATATGCTTACATATAAAATCCGCGATGGAGTGAAGCCGCGAAAGGCAAAGCGCGATATAGCGAGGGATTACTGTAAACTTAACTCGGGTAGTACGGTGGTGCAGTGGTAAGGAGACCTGGGTTCGCTTCCTGGGCCTCCCTGCTTGGAGTTTGCATGTTCTCTCTGTGTCTGCGTGGGTTTCCTCCCACAGTCCATAGACATGGAGGTTAGGTGCATTAGTGATCCTAAATTGTCCTTATTGTGTGCTTGGTGTGTGGGTGTGCCCCCTGCGGTGGGCTGGCGCCCTGCCCGGGGATTTGTTCCTGCCTTGCACCTTGTGCTGGCTGGGATTGGCTCCAGCAGACTCCCATGACCCTGAGTTAGGATATAGCGGGTTGGATAATGACTGACTGACTAAACTTAACTCTGGTTGAACCATAACACAAACAGTTTTGTTAAATTTATTCAGAACAGATTATCTAATATGTCCAAATCCAATTTACATAGGAGGATAACTTATGAAAAGGGCCAAAATAATGAGAATTATTTTTTTTTTAATTACTTAGTCCTGTCCCTTGGGGACAATCTGAACCACACAAGGAAATTGCAAGAACAGCAAAGCGTATCTATATCTTCACAGTGGTAGATTGTGCAGAGTGTTTCTCCATAAACCTGATGGAATGAATTGTATGCTTCTGGCTCAGTCAGATAAAACTCAGAACCACAACAGATCTAAATAATGTCATGGAAGCACCAGATGGAGGAATAGCTTGACTACAACTTGTATAGAATTAGACACGAGAGTGGTTATTTGAAGAATTTTGAAGAATGGCTGATTCAGGTGTAATTGATAAGTAAGAACATGTCTCAGCTGGCTAGGCGTGGTGAATATTGGAGTGCACTCTCCTTGCTGAACTGATACTGTTAGCACCATCAAAGAGATTTCTTTATAGGTAAAACTTTTTATGTTTCCTTTTGTTTTCCTTGTTTAATTTTGACTCTGTATTATGATTTGCAAAGTTCTTAATTTTTTTCTTGGGCTTTTATTTACAGGGTGAGTCAAAATTATGTTAACATATGAATGGCGGAAACAATTTATTCACAACACATACTTCATATGTGCAAGATGATTTACAAGAATGTCTCAACCTGTTCGCTATCAGTACCAGTTAAAGACCGGACACACATTTCACGGGGAATAGATGATACCCTGCGGTGGACTGGCTCCCTGCCCGAGGTTTGTTTCCTGCCTTGCACCCTGTGTTGGCTGGGATTGGCTCCAGCAGACCCCCGTGACCCTGTAGTTAGGATATAGTGGGTTGGATAATGGATGGATGGATAGATGATACCACAGTCCATATTCTGTCCTTCATGTCTTTGATATCACGGACTTTCGTGCTATACATGCGCTCCTTCACCATGCCCCATAACCAGAAATCACAGGGTGTCAAATAGGGGAGTGTGGAGACCATGGCAATGGTCCACCACAACATATTCATCGACCTGGAACGGTGTGGTCGAGATAAAAATAATCCATTAGTGTTAACATAATTTTGACTCATATACATATATATATATATATATATATATATATATATATATATATATATTTTGATATTTATAAAAATTAGAACCATTTTGATTTGGGAGTTTCTCAAACCCTTCCCATGGGCTCACCACCTATGGGAGGGGCCAAGGAGGTCGGGTGCAGTGTGAGTTGGGTGGTGGCTGAAGGCGGGGACCTTTGCAGTCCAATCCTTGGCTACAGAAGTTGGCTCTTGGGACGTGGAATGTCACCTCTCTGAAGGGGAAGGAGCCTGAGCTTGTGCGTGAGGGTGAGAGGTTCTGGCTAGATATAGTTGGGCTCACTTCGACGCACAGCTTGGACCCTTGAGAGGGGCTGGACTCTGTACCACTCTGGAGTTGCCCCCGGTGAGAGGCGCCGAGCGGGTGTGGGGATACATATTGCCCCCTGACTTGGAGCCTGTTCTTTGGGGTTTACCCCAGTGGACGAGAGGGTAGCCTCCCTCCGCCTTCAGGTGGGGGGACGGGTCCTAACTGTTGTTTGTGCGTATGCACTGAACAGCAGTTCAGAGTACCCACTCTTTTTGGAGTCCCTGGAGGAGGTGCTCGAGGGCATACCTTTTGGAGACTCCCTTGTTCTGCTGAGAAACTTCAATGCTCACGTGGGCAATGACAGTGAGACCTGGAAGGGCGTGATTGGGAGGAATGGCCCCCAGATCTGAACCCGAGTGGTGTTTTGTTATTGGACTTCTGTGCTCATCACAGATTGTCCATAACGAACACCATGTTCAAGCATTGGGGTGTTCATATGTGCACTTGGCACCAGGACACCCTAGGCCTCAGTTCGATGATCGACTTTGTGGTCGTGTCGTCGGACTTGCGGCCACATGTCTTGGACACTCGGGTGAAGAGAGGGGCGGAGCTATCAAATGATCACCACCTGGTGGTGAGTTGGCTTCGATGATGGGAGAGGATGCCGGTCAGGCCTGGTAGGCCCAAACGTGTTGTGAGGATCTGCTGGGAACGTCTGGCAGAGCCCCCTGTCAGAAGTAGCTTCAACTCCCACCTCCGGCAGAACTTCGACCACATCCCGAGGGAGGTGGAGGATATTGAGTCCGAATGGGCCATGTTCCGTGCCTCTATTGTTGAGGTGGCTGACCGGAGCTGTGGCCGCAAGGTGGTCAGTGCCTGTCGTGGCGGTAATCTTCGAACCTGTTGGTGGACACCGGTGGTGAGGGATGCTGTCAAGCTGAAGAAGGAGTCCTACAGGACCCTTTTGTCCTGTGGAACTCTGGAGGCAGCTGATAGGTACCGGCAGGCCAAGCGGAATGCGGCTTTGGTGGTTGCTGAGGCAAAAACTCAGGCGTGGGAGTTTGGGGAGGCCATGGAGAACAACTTTCAGATGGCTTCGAGGAGATTCTGGTCCACCATCCGGCATCTTAGGAGGGGGGAGCAGTGCAGTGTCAACACTGTGTATGGTGGGGATGATGCACTGCTGACCTTGACTCTGGATGTTGTGGGTCGGTGGGGGGAGTACTTCAAAGACCTCCTCAATCCCACTAACATGCCTTCCAATGAGGAAGCAGAGCCTGGGGATTCTGAGGTGGGCTCCCCCATCTCTGGGACTGAGGTCACTGAGGTGGTCAAAAAACTCCTTGGTGGCAGGGCCCCGGGGGTGCATGAGATACGCCCGGAGTTCCTCAAGGCTCTGGATGTTGTAGGACTGTCCTGGTTGACATGCCTCTGCAACATCGCATGGACATCAGGGACAGTGCCTCTGGATTGGCAGACTGGGGTGGTGGTCCCCCTCTTTAAGAAGGGGGACCGGAGGTGTGTTCCAACTACAGAGGGATCACACTCCTCAGCCTCCCTGGAAAAGTCTATTCGGGGGTCCTGGAGATGAGGGTCCGTCGGATAGTCGAACCTCGGATTCAGGAGGAACAGTGTGGTTTTCGTCCTGGTCGTGGAACAGTGGACCAGCTCTACAGCCTTAGCAGGGTCCTGGAGGGTGCATGGGAGTTCGCCCAACCAGTCTACATGTGTTTTGTGGACTTTGCGTTCGACCGTGTCCCTCGGGGAATCCTGTGGGGGGTACTCCGAGAGTATGGGGTACCGGATCTCCTGATAAGGGCTGTTCGGTCCCTGTACGATCGGTGTCAGAGCTTGGTCCGCATTGCCAGCAGTAAGTCGAACCCGTTTCCAGTGAGAGTTGAACTCCGCCAGGGCTGCCCTTTGTCACCGATTCTGTTCATAACTTTTATGGACAGAATTTCTAGGCGCAGCCAGGGTGTTGAGGGGGTCTGGTTTGGTGGACTCAGGATTGGGTCATTGCTTTTTGCAGATGATGTTGTCCTGTTTGCTTCATCAGGCCGTGATTTTCAGCTCTCTCTGGATCGGTTCGCAGCTGAGTGTGAAACGGCTGGGATGGGAATCAGCACCTCCAAATCAGGGACCACGGTCCTCAGCCGGAAAAGGGTGGAATGCCCTCTCAGGGTTGGGAGAGAGATCTTGCCTCAAGTGGAGGAGTTCAAGTATCTCGGGATCTTGTTCACGAGTGAGGGAAGAATAGAGTGGGAGATCGACAGGCAGATCGGTGCGGCATCCGCAGTGATGCGGGCTCTGCATCGGTCTGTCGTGGTGAAAAAAGGAGAAGAGCTGTAAGGCAAAGCTCTCAATTTACCGGTCGATCTATGTTCCTACACTCACCTATGATCATGAGCTGTGGGTAGTGACCGAAAGAACGAGATCACGAATACAAGCGGCTGAAATGAGTTTCCTTCGCAGGGTGTCTGGGCTCTCCCTTAAAGATAGGGTGAGAAGCTCAGTCATCCAGGAGGGGCTCAGAGTAGAGCTGCTGCTCCTCCGCATCGAGAGGAGTCAGATGAAGTGGCTCGGGCATCTGATCAGGATGCCTCCTGGACGCCTCCCTGGTGAGGTGTTCCGAGCATGTCCAACCGGAAGGAGGCCCCGGGGAAGACCCAGGACACGCTGGAGGGACTATGTCTCCCGGCTGGCCTGGGAATGCCTCTGGATTCTTCCGGAAGAGCTAGAAGAAGTGGCCGGGGAGAGGGAAGTCTGGGCATCTCTGCTCAAGCTGCTGCCCCCGCGACCCGACCTTGGATAAGTGGAAGAGGATGGATGGATGGATGGATGGATGGATGGATGGATGGATGGATGGAGTTTCTCAACCCAAGGAACTTGATTCTCCTATCTGTTCTGTGATTTAGCACTTTATTTAAAATTTAAATAATTTTTAACACCATTTTGTTTTGTTATTAGATGTTACCATTTTCAACAGTTAGTGTTCTCTGTCATTACAGCAATTTTCCGTAATTGTTTGAACATAAATTGGTGATGTTATCCAGTGCGATGGTATAAAGGTCACCACAAGAGTTTCTTCTCTATCCAAGATTTCAATGCAAACACAGCAATTACTATTAATATTATGGCCCCTGCTTGTATGCTTTGGCAGTGATTCTTGAGGTTAGAATTTGGTTTTAATTATTGTTTTTCTTTGCTGTCCAGAGAAAAGCAACTGGGTTGACTCCGGGAACTGAGAGGTATGAGTTCTGAGGAAAGGCTGAAAGAGTTCAAACATTACAAGTTAAGCAAACGGAGATTAAGAGGTGGCATGATCAAAGCGTTTAAAATTATAATTGGCTAACTGAAAAGATTACAATATGCAAGCTTTTGAGGCAGCTCAGGCCCCTTCTTCAGGCAAGATGTAATCAATGCAATCAATGATTACATTTTGAACTGCCAGGAACTGAGGAAGACCCTCTGGAGTTATAGCATGGAGGGTAGATCTTGGTGGTGATTGGTGAGTGGCTTAGTCTCTTGGGGGACCAACCGTAAAACACATGGAACATAACAAATGCTGCTTATATTCAGTACATAGACAAAATTAAAAAATAAAGAATAATGCAAATAATCAACATAACTAAGAAAATCAAGAATGAACAAAAGAGACATAAAACATGGAATCTGATATCATTAAAGCACGGAATTTGAACCCCAGGCAGGAAAAAAACCTTGGCTAATAGTTAATAATAACAAAAGCATCCATAATAGTCCTTTGGGACTGCAAGATACTCTATTAGTCATTTACTGTTATTTAAAAAAGACCTTTAAAACATCTTACAGTGTAATAAGTGACTAGAAGATGGACTATCCTAAAATATCCTTAAGGCTTCAATCCTAAAATGTTACTGAATGCTACTTGTTCCCACCTGATCTTATATAATACGCTACTGTGGCTGTCCGTTTTTGTCTGCCTGGGATTTTAAATCACCTGTAACTATTGACCTGAAATTTGGTGAACATACAGTATACTACAACAACAACATTTATTTATATAGCACATTTTCATACAAACAATGCAGCTCAAAGTGCTTTACAGGATGAAGAAAGACAAAATAAATAAGAATTAAAATTAGGGAACACTAATTAACATAGAATAAAAGTAAGGTCTGATGGCCAGAGAGGACAGAAAAAACAAAAAAGAACTCCAGACAGCTGCAGAAAAAAAAATAAAATCTGCAGGGGTTCTGAGGCCACGAGACCACCCAGCCCCCTCTAGGCTTTCTACCTAACATAAATGATCTCAATCAGTCCTCATGGTATTCAGGGTTCTCATAGAAGAACTTGATGATGACGGTCACGTGGAATTCTGGCCTTTAATCCATCAATGTAAGGACATCTCTAGACAGAGGAGCAGTTTCAGCGACAGACTGCTGTCACTGTCCTGCTCCACTGACAGACTGAGGAGATCATTCCTCCCCCAAACTATGCGACTCTTCAATTCCACCCAAGGGGGGGGGGGGGGGGTAAATGTTAACATTATTTAAAGTTATTGTCTTTTTACCGGCATTATTATCAATCTTTAATTTAATATTGTTTTTTGTATCAGTAAGGTGCTGCTGGAGTATGTGAATTTCCCCTTGGGATTAATAAAGTTATCTATCTATCTATCTATCTATCTATCTATCTATCTATCTATCTATCTATCTATCTATCTATCTATCTATCTATCTATCTATCTATCTATCTATCTATCTATCTATCTATCTATCTATCTATCTATCTATCTATCTATCTATCTATCTATTATATAGTGCACAACATTTTCTGACCTTATGTAGATATGTGATAGCATATATAAATGTAATGAAACACAATGAAGATATTTAAGCCTTAACTAGAAACATTAGAGATGAGAAGTACTGTATTTCTTTTTTATGTGTATTATTATACTGAATCACAAGAGACTGCATCAAGAAAATGAAAATGACGAGGAGAATCAAAAGTCAAAACAGGCCAAAGGTCGAAATGGAGAGGGAAGGAAATCTTTCATCAAAGCCAGAAGGCAATCAAAAAATTCAAAGTCAAAAACAGTAGTGGAGATTCAAAAAACCAGGAAGGACTAAATAAAGATCTTTTGATGCAGCGATTGAAGGTTTATCCGTCAAGCTTGGATACCCTGGAAATGCTCAGGGTGATCTTTGTATTGTTGCACAAATGACTTCACAAAACAAGCATACCCCAGGGAATTCTGGGAGAGATCTCCATGGAGACATCAGAACCATAAACCCAATACAGCAGTGCCTGAATGGGAAATAAAGCAGCATCATAATAAAACACTGTAAAATAATTAACTTTTCCAGAAAAGATTCTACACAAAATGAAACCCCTATTCAAATGTATTTAATCTGAAAAGGCTACAATCCTTATATAGATTGATAGGAGCTGCACAAGAACTTACACAAAATAAAAAATACTAAAAGTTGGAGATCATTGCAATTATGATTTTTTCTCTTCCTTTTGTGTAAACTGTTAACGGCTTTGAAATTCACTAAAACTATTATATCTTCTGTTCTCATAGAAGAACTTGATGATGACAGTCACGTGGGATTCTGGCCTTTAATCCATCAATGTAAGGACATCTCTAGACAGAGGAACAGTTTCAGCGACAGACTGCTGTCACTGTCCTGCTCCACTGACAGACTGAGGAGATCATTCCTCTCCCAAACTATGCGACTCTTCAATTCCACCCGGGGGGGTAAATGTTAACATTATATAAAGTTATTGTCTGTTTTTACCTGCATTATTATCAATCTTTAATTTAATATTGTTTTTTGTATCAGTAAGGTGCTGCTGGAGTATGTGAATTTCCCCTTGGGATTAATAAAGTATCTATCTATCTATCTATCTATCTATCTATCTATCTATCTATCTATCTATCTATCTATCTATCTATCTATCTATCTATCTATCTATCTATCTATCTATCTATCTATCTATCTATCTATCTATCACGGTGCTTTGATTAGGTGTGGTGGCGCAGATTGCCATCACAGAAAACCAGAAAAAGAACAGCAGAGAAAGTAGAGGTTAGTATGGATTTTAGAGCCACCATGAAAGATAATGATAATTAATTGAATATACAGAGCATCAGGATTAAACAAAAATGAAGCTATGTTAAAGTAATGAGTCTTTAGCAGTTTTTTGTATTAGCCTGGTGAATTCCTACTGGTAAGCTATTCCAGAGTTTAGGTGCATAACAGCAGAAGGCCGCCTCACCACTTCTTTTAAGCTTAGCTGTTGGAATAATAAGTAGACACTCATTTGGAGATCTAAGGTTACGATTTAGAGTGTAAGGTGTAAGACATTCTGAAATATAAGATGGAGCAAGATTATTTAAGGCTTTGTAAACCATAAGCAGTATTTTAAAGTCAATTCTAAATGACACAGGTAACCATTGTAGTGACATCAGAACTGGTGTGATGTGTTCGGATTTTCTTTTCCTAGTTAAGATTCTAGCAGCTGCATTCTGCATTCATTGCAATCGATTGATGTCTTTCTTGGGTGGTCCTGAGAGGAGTGCGTTACAGTAATCTAGCCGACTGAAAACAAAAGCGTGAACTAATTTTTCAGCATCTTGCAATGTTACAGTATGTGACCTCTACTGTCCTCTTTCGGGGTGATGATTGACCTCCAAGGTTATTCCTTTTTTTATTTTTATTTTATTGTAGAATTAACTCTCGGCAGTGCACAGCAGGGCGCCGTTCTCATTCCCTAACACCTTTGCCGTCACTTCCTCTACCTCTTCATATCTTAAATCATTCTTGAGGCAGATTAAAAGTGGCAATTTAAGTTAAAATTAAGGAAAATGTACTAAGTAATTGCAACACAAACACTGACTTAATCAGTTTCGATGCCAAAAACTGACACAAGTAGAGAAGAAGCGGGCCGCTAGGGTTGAGAAAAGAAGATCTTCTCAGGAAGCAGCAAGCGCATCAACCTCTGAGCAAACGAATGCTAAACATACAGAGAAAGAGGATGAAAACTATGAATGATCATGTCAAGTGTATTCACTTCATGTTATCGTGCAGTCCACTGTTACTGGTACCTGATATTGCAGCAAAAATGTCCAGCTGTCATGATTCTTGTAGTAAAGTAAGGAATGGGCGAAATAATGGCTGGACACTGACACAGTGGTCCCTTAATCATAGCAAAATGGATCTGAATTTTATTTCAACAAATGAGCTATTTGCATGTTTGGGAATTCGCTTGTGTACTCCCATTTCTTCCATTCCCCCCAAACTTTACAAAACAAGCACTATCATAGAATTTCTAAAGTGAATGGCAATATTTGTCCATCCAGCTATTTATGTGGTTATTCTCTCATTTCTAGTGCAGAAATCTGGAACCTGACGTGGCAGTAATAGTTGCAAAGCTGAAACCAGAGCTAGAAGGGTTCAGTTGTTCCATGACACTGGTGGACTCAATTCACATTTATCAGAATCTATTTTGGTAGCACTGGACACATACTGTAGTAATAAAACAGCTGTGGATGGGGTGCCATTCTATCACGGGGGCCACTATTTCATACACCAGTACTATGTCACAGTACCAACCTTTAATTAAAATGCTTACATACTTCCTCATTCAATAAGGGTGCAACAGTGGCACAATGGTTAGAAGATGAATCCCAATACAGCCACTGTGCAGATTTTGCACCTTCCCGGGGTGATGTCAAGTCTCTCCCCCTCCACCGACTTCATGGCTCCTTCAAGAATGAGTGTGGTTTGTATGAGCGTATCTATTTTTTCTTTAAAGACATTTTGACCTAACATTGGCACGACTGCAGTTCATTCTCATTGTTTCCTTTTGATAACATTCTACCTTTTTCCCTATTCAAGTGTGACTCTTTATCCAGACGTTGGCTCGCTAAATAAATGAGTGTTTTGAGCTTCTTTTCCTTACAAGCTGATCCATAGATGTAAGAATAAGCTGATCTTTTCTTATTTAAGTCTCTACTTACATTATAGCCTTTTTTTATTACGGACAGGCTGTATAAGCTTTTGTGGGCGCATTTATCTTTCTGGCAGTAGTTAATTGAACCAGAAAATTGCTCATAGAATAGAGTATTGTTCTTTTACTTCTACTGTATCTGGTGATATTTTAGTCTTTTTTGAATGTAATACAATAATAAAATATTTCAAAAAATAAAGCTGGGAAGGTACAGTTTATACACAACATGGTCTACATATTGCACAAATTACCATAGACATATCATTAAACACTCTAGTAGCTGATCACTTCTATTAATGTGCATCATCTCTGAAATTGTAACACACAATGACAGTGTTATATGCCCGCAACTTCCTTATACTTCATTAGGAAATAAAACTTTAGTTAAAGTTCTGCTAAAGTGTCTAACAAATTAATGAAAATGTTAGATCAAATTGTAATCTCTGTCTAAATTAAATTAAATTATCTTTTTATAACACACTTCACACAATATTTATCCTTCTGTCCATTTCTTTGGTGAACCTATCATTTCCAGTACAGGAATCTGGAGCCTGTCCTAGCAGCAATAGCTGCAAAGCAGGAACCAGAGCTAGAGGGGTGCAGTTGTGCCTTGACACTGGGGAACTTATAC
This sequence comes from Erpetoichthys calabaricus, assembly GCF_900747795.2. Taxonomy (NCBI): domain Eukaryota; kingdom Metazoa; phylum Chordata; class Cladistia; order Polypteriformes; family Polypteridae; genus Erpetoichthys; species Erpetoichthys calabaricus. The sequence goes on from NC_041397.2 coordinate 16,895,604, forward strand.
GACTCAAATAAAGCAACAGGGGCCAAAACATCATGCTAGATTATAACAACAAAATTTGTAAAGGGGACCACATTATCTGAAAACTGTTTAATTAGGTCATTATAGAAGGCCACAGCCATTTACTGGCAAAATATCAGAACAGGTACAAATGAACTAAAAGATATATGACAAATGTTTTTTTTCAGAAGGCCATAGTCATTTAGTATAAAATGTTGAGTTTTGTAAAAATTAATCAAATGCTGTTTAAAGAAGTAATTTAAGAAGACCACACCAATTCACTGATAAACTATCAAGCTGTAACTGAATTAAAATAATGCTGGCGGGATGAGGTCACTGTTTAAGGCCACTTCAATTACATGATAAAAGAGTACCATGACCATTTAATGCTAATCTGAAAACAAAAAAAACTAATCAAATTTTGTACAGTAAGTAGCCCAAATCAATTTTATTTTAAAGGAAGACCATGCCTGTTCAAGTCAAGTGGCTTTATTGTAATGCCATCCATATACCGTATTGTAGCATACAATGGCACGACATAACAGTCTCCAGGACTGCAGTGCAACAGATACATGAATACAGAACAAGTGCAAGACGGGTAAAGAACTATATTATACAATAAATAAATGAGCAAGTGAATAGATAGCAATCATTTGAAATAGTAATAAATAAATAAAGCTAATAATTAAAGCAACAGTAATGACAAGTCTAACAAATGTACTGCATATACAGTGGGTACGGAAAATATTCAGACCCTCTTCAATTTTTCACTCTTTGTTATATTGCAGCCATTTGCTAAAATCATTTAAATTAATTTTTTCCCTCATTAATGTATACACAGCACCCCATATTGACAGACAAAAAAAAGAATTTTTGAAATTGTTGCAGATTTATTAAAAAAGAAAAACTGAAATATCACTGAAACGTTCCGTACCCACTGTAAATTCGCTACTAGAGACAGATCTGTTGGCTGCAGGCAACACAGAGTTCAGAGTCCACACAGCCAAAGGGTAGAACTTCTTGTAGTACCTGGCAGAACTCGTTCGGATGCTACAGTACCTTCTGCCAGATGGAAGAGGGAGAGGTGGAAGGGGTCCTTCACAATTGTGGTTTGTGTCCATTTAATGATAAAAGAAGATCAAGGCAGTGTAATGGTAAAATACAGAGAGGTAGCCAGATTAGTAAAATGTTGTGTAATGCTGTTGCAGACATCTAGTTCCTTTTTATAGTAATGGAAGATTATATTTAGAACATTAGAACACTCTAGACGAGAACAGGCCATTCAGCCCAACAAAGCTTGCCAGTACTATCCACTTATTTCTTCCAAGAAAATATCAAGTCGAGTTTTGAAAGACCCTAACGTCTTACTGTCTACCACACTACTTGGTAGCTTATTCCAAGTTTCTATCGTTCTTTGTGTAAAGAAAAACTTCCTAATGTTTGTGCGAAATTTACCCTTAACAAGTTTCCAACTGTGTCCTCGTGTTCTTGATGAACTCATTTTAAAATAACAGTCTCGATCCACTGCACTAATTCCCTTCATAATTTTAAACACTTTAATAATGTCATCTCTTAATCTTCTTTTGCTTAAACTGTAAAGGCTCAGCTCTTTTAATCTTTCATGATAATTTAACCCCTGTAGCGCTGGAATCAGCCTAGTCGCTCTTCTCTGGACCTTTTCTAGCGCTGCTATATCCCTTTTGTAGCCTGGAGACCAAAACTACACACAGTACTCAAGATGAGGCCTCACCAGTGTGTTATAAAGGTTGAGCATAACCTCCTTGGACTTGTACTCCACACATCATGCTATATATCCTAACATTCTGTTAGCCTTCTTAATGGCTTCTGAACACTGTCGGGAAGTCGATAGCTTAGAGTCCACTATGACTCCTAAATCCTTCTCATAAGGTGTACTCTCGATTTTCCGACCGCCCATTGTGTATTCAAACCTAACATTTTTACTTCCAATGTGTAATACTTTACATTTACTGACATTAAATTTCATCTGCCACAAATCTGCCCAAGCCTGTATGCTATCCAAGTCCTTCTGTAATGATATAACGGATTCCAAATTATCTGCTAATCCACCTATCTTGGTATCATCTGCAAATTTAACCAGCTTGTTACTTATATTCCTATCTAAATCATTTATATATATTAAAAATAGCAGCGGCCCTAGCACTGACCCCTGTGGAATACCACTCTTAACATCGGCCAGTTCTGATGAGGTTCCTCGCACCATCACCCTCTGCTTCCTTTGTCTGAACCAATTCTGCACCCATCTACAAACATCACCCTGAACTCCCACCTCTTTTAATTTGATACCCAACCTCTCATATGGCACCTTATCAAATGCTTTATGAAAGTCCAGATAAATAATCTCATCTGCTCCACTTTGATCGCATCCTTTTGTTGCCTCCTCATAGAATTCCAGCATGTTAGTAAAACACGACCTCCTTCTTCTGAACCCATGCTGACTGCTTAGAATAACTCCTGTCCTTGCCAGGTGTTGCTCGATCTTATCCTTAATAATTCCATCCATTAATTTTCCTGTGATGCATGTTAAGCTTACTGGCCTATAGTTGCTTGGATCTGCCCTATCACCCTTTTTATATAATGGGATGATATTTGCCATTTTCCAGTCCTTCGGAATCTCTCCACTGCGCAGTGACTCTCTAATACTATACGTCAAGGGTTTATATATGTACTCACTAGCCTCCTTAAAAACACGAGGATAAATATTATCTGGTCCTGGTGATTTGTTCGATTTCAGCTTATTTAATCTGAGCAGTACTTCTCCCTCTACAATTTCCAAATCCCTCAGTACCTCCTTAGTAGTCGCGTTTACCTCTGGGAGGTTATCCACTCGCTCACTTGTAAACACCTCAGAAAAATGTAAGTTTAACACTAGAATTACCAGAGCCTACGAAAAAACTCGTAAATCCGTCCCACCTTAAATCGTGTCTTAAATCTGTTTGCACCTCTCCACCAGAGTCCTTTGTCATCTAAATGTGCTGATAAACACAAGCTTCTAGCAGCCAGCTATTCCATCCCCCCACCGACTTAGAATGAACTTCTCTCCTAGCTCAAGCCTTGCCTTGATTTGATTACCTGGGATTGAAGTGGAGTTTTACAGTTGAAATAATTCTAGCGTTATTTGGAATACACGCATTTCATGTGTGTTCCATTTCTATAGTAGGCTGTGCAAACACATTTTTAAAACAGAAACGTTTTTCATATTCTAATAGTAAATGACAAAATGTAGGCATAAACTATATAACGTATGAAGCCTGAAGTCCATATATCAAAGAAACACTTTCACAAAAGGTACAAATAAGAGAACACGTGCGCTTTCATTCAAAAAATTAAAAAAAAAAAGCCGCGTTAGCATGCCACATTGACATCCTTACTATAACCGCCGTGGTGGCGTAATGGTATCAGCCCCTGACTGGGAATCAGAGGGTGGCGAGTTCGATCCCGCACGGCTCCACTTCGAGAAATGAACTGCTCTTATTCTTACAATTTTAGAATAACAACATAAATTTGATTTCAGTCTGTAACAGCCGGTGTAACTTATGATACTGGTAAAGGTTAGCTTTTTTTTTTTTTTTTTTAATTCACTTTTCATTCTCGCAGTCGCATTCAGAATCAATCCATACAACCCCAACTGACACAGCTGGTTTCACATAAATAAAAGTGCACTTTTATTCAAGACTATAACCGAAGAATAAAGAAAGCAAGTTACAGTTGGTGATTGATACGACAGCTTGTGTGGTGCAATGTTAAGAACTGCTGATTTCCGATCCGTGCTATATAAAATCATCACATTCAAATATTAACAGTTCCCACACACCCAAGGTCCGCCATTCCTACATTTACAACATGTGTACTTGTTGCAGTGTACACACCTCTCTGTGCTATGGTTCCTATTACAGTGAATGAGCACCTGACACTGTACTTTCTTCCCTGGGGGAAGCTGAGGTCTTATAACTTAAGTTTGTTGATGCGGTATCATCTTTTCTTTTTCCATCGCCTTTTCCTGTAAGAAGCGACGACGAAGTTCCTCTGCAAGGTGAGCCATGAACACTCTTCTTTTCTCAGTGGACCCCGTGCATGCCTTATACAGTACGTGTGCGTTCATCGCTGCTAGGTCAAGGATGTTGTAGAACACAGCAACCGGCCACCTGCGTGTTCCTGTTCGCACTGAACAAGCACTCGCCTTCTGGTCCATGATGTCAACGCCACGCTGGGGAAAAAAGAAAGACAAATATATGTGACATTTTGAAGAAATCATTTTATCACCAGAATAGCACCAGAATACTTCGTCACACTAACATTTTTTTCATTAAAAATACCTTCATGTGGTTGTAGTCTGTGACCGTGTTTGTTTTTTTTTTTTTTTATCTTGCCCAATCTCCACATCATGGTGCATTGTGCTGAGAATGCAGACAGACTTCATCTTTTTGGGCACATACACTGTCAGCGTGGCACTGGGAGATCTAAACACCAGTGTGGAGAATTGTTCGTGTACTGAACTGACTTTAGCTGCAGGTGGAAGTTCCCGTCGCACTTTATTCATGGTGCCAAGCAGAGTTGTATTGCGGTGCAGCAGTCTATTAGCCAGCGAAAGTGACGTGAAGAAGTTGTCTGTTGTTACGGTTCTGCCTTTGTCCAGAAATGGTTCCATAAGCTTTATGACCACAGACTCGGAAAGTCTTTCTCCTGTGGGACGACTGGGATCTTTTCCTAAATAAGGAGTGGCATTGCACATGTACTTTGTCTCCAAATCTGCCGCAATCCAAAAAGAGTAGAGTAGTTTTACTGCACACATACTTTTTACTTTTACTTGAGTACATTTGTGAAGAAGAAACGCTACTCTTACTCCGCTACATTGGGCAACACTCGACTCGTTACTTTTTTCCACTTACACATTAGATACGCTATATTTTTGCCAGAGAGAAGTCGCCAGTGGATCTACTGCATGACTGTTTCACCAATCAGATTTAGCAACAATAATCACATGACTCCGTTTCACCAATCAGATGTAGCCATGCAGTCACATGACCACACACAAACTTCCTGCGTCTGCAGCCTGTGAGAGACTTTTAGTCATGTGGGGCTCCTGTTCACTGCTAAATGGTCACAGCTTCACTGCAAGAACCTTGAGAGCCAACTCCTGCTGAAGCTTAACAATCACTTCACTGAGTGAAGAACAAGCACGTTAAAATCAAACATGCACAAACACAGACAGTCAAGGTAATGTGAGACTTCTTGTACTTGCACAAGCTGCCTTGTTCTAATGTTATTTTCTATCAGTTGTGCTATTTGGAGGGCAAGTGAATATGCAGTATTATACTGTCAGTGTACAGTAGATCTTGTCACTGTAAGTAGTTTGCACTGTTCAAACATACATATTACCTACTGTAGATATTGGCTTCAAAAGCTTTGTTGTGAAAAACTGAGATTTGGAACTTTGTGTTATTTGTGCATCTTTATTTTGTAAAGATGTTATTTATTTTTACTCATTTTTTATTTTATTATTTGGAAATAGCAGAATTTGCAGATTTCTTTATATTTTTGTCTGTCTTATTACAACATTTCTAAAAAATAAATCATTTATTATGTTCAAACAGTTACTCAGTACTTCAGTAGTCTTTTCACCAAATACTTTTTTACTCTTACTTGAGTAAATTTTTGGATGACTATTTTTTACTTCTACTTGAGTAATATTATTTTGAAGTAATGCTACTCTTACTTGAGTACACTTTTTGGCAACTCTACCCATCTCTGCCCGGTAACGACTCCTGCATGAAATCTATACCATCTACTGATTCCATTCTCTCTCAGAGCTGCTGTTGGCAGTACAACATCCAAGTTAATGTTAAATATTGAGAGGCAAGCACATTATTAAGGTCATATCTGTTTAATTTTAAAATATTTAGAAGCAACCAGATTGATAAAATATTGTATGGCATCAATTGTTACCAAAGCCTATGCCCATATAATGTTCAAGGAAGGCCGTGTCCATTCAATAGTGAAATATTGAGGTTGGTGGTGGTGGAACACTTTTGAACTGAGAAGAAGCAAACTCATTAAAGAGCTCCCTTGTTCACCACTGTATAAATGCATGACAATTTCACAACATTCACAAATTCCCAGGATTTAACATATGATCGATAAGAGCTGATATTGGGGTAAACATGTACGTTTTTGCAAAGTCTGCTGCAAAACGAGTCAGTCAGCTTAATATAACATCATCCATTACCAATAAAGTTAATGGACACACCTTTGGTGATATGGAGGAACACTAAGCAGCTAGAGGAAATCCCATAGGGTCAAAGAATGTGCAAACTAACTCCGTGCAGTTAAAGACAGGTGTGGGATTTGAACCCAGAATGCTGTCTTTGTACCATGGCGGTGTTGTATCCCATTAAGAACAATTATTACAATAATAATGTGTAAAGCTAATCTGGGTAGCGATTCTTTTATTGGTCAACAAGGAACACAACTGCTACGGTAGGGGTGCGTGTCTGACTCCATGCTCCCTCTTCTCATTTGGGGAGCCTCTTGAACCCGACACCATCGATAGTCATGACTAGGATTAGCTGTACAAATGAGGACACCACATGAGGCAAGGGGAAGGTGCAAAAGAGTGTCCAAAGTGCAGTGCTCCAAACTGTTAAATAAATAGATCATAAAATGAACTGCGGAGGTTAAAATCAATAAATAGAAAAATCAATTTAAAATGAGGTTAAACAACGCAGTGCAGGAAACTCATTTTAAAATCCAACAAGCCCTGGTGCTTTCCTTTAAACTTGATGTCTCTCCAGCTTATTCTATCTGGACCTCGCAGCCCGGAGAGACGTTGACCAACAGGTGCAGACTCCCATCTCGTCCAGCAACCCTGAGCACTGCTCCACCCAAACCTCTGCCAGTCCAGGCTCCACCCAGTACGGACATTCTGTTCTTCCAACGCGGCCAATGGCTCCACCTGCCGAAAGTACCCCTGAGCATGATGGTTGCTCCTGCTCTCAAAACGCTCAACAAGAACAACCCACAGCCCCCTCCTGAGTCATGGTCACTCGCTCCTCTTAGGGTTTCACTCCTGTCCACCTGCTTCTGTTCATTCCACCAGCTTGTTCTCTCTTGTCTGCCAGCTTCTTTTCCCATCTTTTAACCTCCATTCTCTCTTTTCTTGTCTCTTTTTCTTTCCTTTCTCAATCCTGATTCTGCCCCTTGCACTCGCACTTTCCATTTTAAAATGGGGACGTGGCACAGCTGTGACGATTAGAAGCTCCCGGCGCCAATTAGGGTCACAGATGATCCCACACCTGTGCACTTAGTATAGGGCTGTCTGCTCCCGCATCGCGCCTGGGAACTGCTCTTGCCACGCTACCATGCCCTCACCTTACAAGACATGAGTGTGTCGATTATCTTACATATAAACGTCTACGCATTGAAGTGTGTGTGTCTGTCTGTCCGGCCTGGAAGTGAGAGTTGGAGTCGGGGTAAGGGCTCCACAGCCGAGGATACACAAGCGAGGCCAGCACGGTGGCAAAACAAAACCTCCGAAGAAAGACTAACTCATTCAGTGGCTAATACAGAAGGGAGGTGAGCAGATTGGCAAAACGGCATCCCTTTTACTTTTCCTCCCGCTGCCGATACACAAGCGAGGCGAGCACGTCAGCAAAACGAAACCTCCGAAGAAAGACAAAGTCACTTAGCCTCTAATACACAAGCGATGCAAGCACGTCGGCAAAACAAATCCTCCTAGGAGAGAGATGCCCAGAGTTGTTCCTTTCAATTACCTGACATCTCTGCATTTTAATTTTCTTCTGACGATTTCAATAGTTTCTAGGACTCCATGCTTTTTCCAGCATAGGCTTACACAGCTAGTTTATTTAAAATGCCAAACAGTCGCGGATCTCAATTTACCACACACTCAAGATGTGATGCTTCAAAGGAGAAACCATATTCCCTTGTTTGAGGTTCTTGAGGCTTCTAAAGGATAATGTGTTGTATCCGTACAAGGGGACTGGGTAGTACACTCTACAGGAACACCATGGATACCTCTACCCCTCAGAATTAATGACACCATCTGGGACCTTCAAAGAACTTACTATGGGGGACCTAGAACTTGTAATGTGCCAAAGCTTAAAAAGCCTTCCATCACTTCCTCTTGGAAGCTTAGAGTCAGGAGTTTAACTAGTGAGAGGAAGGAAGGAAGGAAGGAAGGAAGGAAGGAAGGAAGGAAGGAAGGAAGGAAGGAAGGAAGGAAGGAAGGAAGGAAGGAAGGAAGGAGAACCAGAATGTTGGAAGGTGTGTGCTGGAAAGGTGAGCAGGAAGAGCAAAGCTTACAGGAGCGTCAAAGATTGTTATCGTTTAGATAGGCCCTGAAGGCATAGGCATCTGTTATTTTATCCCCGTTTGTTCATGAAGCCAACTTTTCTTTGATACTTTGGACTCCCAAGTTGTTGTTTTGGGTTTAGGCTAATACTATTTTTGTACAATGTCTTTATATGTATAGAAATTTTTCAAACCAAAGTCCAGACACCCAAAATCTCCTCTCTGTGATTTCTTTTTTGGTGGGACTCGCCCTCTGCCCAGGTCAAGTTTTTAAACAAACAATTACCAGAAATTGATTTTTAAAGATGGGATGTAGGGAAGCCTAACACAGTAGGACTGGAGATGCCAGTCTGTCACCTGTAGGTGCCAATGGACTGACATCCTGACTGGTGCGGAGTGTGATTGCTTACTTGGACAGGACTCCATAATTGAAGGACTGAATGGAAGGAGCTGCAACTCAGCCAGGATGGTTAGCAATCCTTATCCTGGTCAGGTTAAAAAACTAATGGACTGGACAAACATGGATGCCAGAGGCAATTCATCCCCCCAGGTGATAGGTAGCAGTGTCCATCCAAGCTGGCTCCAGTTAGAACACCATCAGAGCTGCATGGGAATTGGAGTGTAGAAGAGCAGCATTCTTGAGTGCTGTAAGAGGGTACTGCCAGAGGGGAGACTTCTCTGGTTTCTGTATGACCCGGAATTGCTCCTGATGACCACTGCTGCGACCCCAGAAACATTCCCGGGTCTGGTTTTAAAGAAGCCCACTGCTTCTCCTTCTATGAGTCAGACGGAGGTAGGAGGACAAGGGGGTTTAGAGGACAAAGCTCATTGAGGATGTGTGGAGGGAGAGATGGAAAAAAGAGAGAAAAAGAGGAGAGAAGGGTTTATTGTATTTGATGGAGAAGCCTGTTTGTATAAGAGAGTTATTTGTACAGTAAATAATTTGTTTGAACCCGGGACTTATAATTTGTATTGTTGTAGCTGGGGGTTGAGGTGCTGGTACACCCCTTATTAGTCACACACCAGGTAAACTCACTAACAGCAGCCCAATTTGAATCCACCATTAAACCTAACATGTACAGAGAAACTAGACCGGGATCTGAACTTCGTCCCTCTGGATTTGTGTGACATCACCACAGACTGACACATTCATTGACGTCTGTAGGTGCCAGGAGAGAACGACAGGCATCTCAGCTGTGATAAAGTAAAGATTCATACATGGCCAGGAGGCCACAATGAAAGGACCAGACAAATGGGCTTACCAGAAGCAGGCCATTCCCCCACATAACAGGTGGTAGTGTTCCTCAGTGCTGAACTCGATTGACATGGGAGTTGCAATCCAGAAAGGCAGCCTTGTCATGGTCCTTGGGGACTGCCAGAGGGCACTGCCCTGACACTTTCTTGGTTTCTAATTTATTTCTGTGGGAAAGATATGAAATAATCTGTCCTCTTAAGAAGGCCTTTAGAGTTTCCCAGAGTGTTCCTGCAGAGACTTCTGTGGACGTGTTTGTCTCTAGGAAGAAGCTGATTTGTTTGGATATAAATTCTGTTCAGTTCTCGTCTGCCAATAGAAGAGGGTTAAGGCGCCATCTGCGAGGTGAGTGTGAGGGGCTTAATGATTTTAGCTCCAAGACTAGAGGGGCATGGTCAGAGATAACAATTGTGTCGTATTTGCATGATTTAATTGTAGGCAGGAAATTATTATCTATAAAAAAATAATCAATTCTTGAGTAGCTATAATGCACTGGTGAGTAGAACGAATATGTTCTTGAGTTTGGGTTAAGAAACCTCCAGGGGTCTGATAAGTTGTGATCATTTAAAAACTGTGTAATTGTCTTTGCAGTGTTAGATGTCGTCCCCCCGTCACAAGAGTCCTATCTAAGAGTGGATTTAAAACACAATTAAAGTCCCCAGCCATTATAATTTTATGAGTGTTCACATTGGGAATGGATGCAAATAGATTTTGCATGAATTCCCTATCATCAACATTGGGTGCATAAACATTTATCAAAATCATTTTACTGTTATATAAGTTGCCCATGACCATCACATATCTCCCTTCAGGGTCCGATACTACATCTGATGCTACAAATGGAACTGTTCCGTGTATGAGAATTCCCAACCCTCTAGTTTTCTTTATAAAGCTAGAATGGAACATTTGGCCAGTCCAGTCTTTTTGTAGTCTGAACTGATCCTTGCTTAGTAAGTGGGTCTCCTGTAAAAATATTATTTTAGCGTTTAAGCCTGTTAGGTGAGAGCATACTTTCTTTCTCTTTAATTCGTGATTCAGGCCTTTAACATTCCAGATCACAAAGTTAACTGTCCCATCATGGAGACATTGATTCTGAGTTTTTAATGTCATTTTATAGTTTTAATTGGTAATGAGGCAGTTTTAATCTTAGTTTCAAGATTCCCCATGAGTTATTGCATTTTAGCCTATTGTTGCATTGATATTTATAATTATAAGGATTACAAGAATAGATTAGATATAACCTGCTCTCCTTCTCTGTCAGAGGGCACTGCCGAGGGAGGACTGCCCTGGTTTCCATATGACCCAGACGTGCTCCAGACAACTTGGAGAGAATACTTGAAGCAGTTCCCAGGTTAACACTTCAGTTAAATGAGTCAGAGTTGGAAGGCAGTGGGCAACACTCTGGGAGGAGGAAGGAGAGAATTGTATGTGGATGTATTTTTGCTGGTGTTCTGAAAAGAAGGTGATACTGATGAATAAAATCATTGGTTTGAACCCGGACTTGTGCAGAGTATTAGTATGTCTGTTCTTAGGGGCTCAACTGGACTCACTTGTGGTTACACCTCCCTGAACCATTTTTTTTCTCTTAAAGGGTTATGGAGAAGGACAATAAATGAATTTTTCCCTCTTTTATTTTATCACATAATTTAAATAGAACAAAACCCTTGTTAACTCATAAAATTGGAAAAAAAAAAGAAAAATCAAATTCAAGACCGAAGATCTTCAGATTGGGTTCAAATGATATTCTCTTTTGGACGATTAGAGAAACATAATCTTGGTCAGAGAAACAGAGATGAGACTGAAAACTAATTTTGCAAAAGATAATTGAAGCAATTTCAGCAGTTTAATTTAAGTGCGTTATGAAAAGCAGAGGTCTTTTTTTTTAGGTGGAATATAACATATTTATCTTCTTGCTACTAATAACACATTAAATACTCATTGTAATTGAATTTTATTTTATGTTTTTTATACAAAGTCTAATAAATTGTCTTCGCTGTGATTATTCAAAGATAATGATATCCATTCATCACTTCAAAAAAGTAATAAATTAGCCATTGAATGCCACAGTCCAATTTATACTTAATATCTTGGCTGTTTTGATGTGATCTTTGTAGTAATGGAATTTTGATAAACGTTGAAGGATTGAATAATATACTTAATAATTAAAAACTTTATTAAACTTAAATAACGTTTCTTCTAGCAAAATGTGAATGCATGCTGTATGGCAGAGGGATGTGATAAAATGACAGAGAATGATACCAAATTTGGGGGCGATTAGGATTTGTTTCCCTGCTGCGTATGTTCTGCTTTTGACATTTTTCATTACCATTTGTGTTGTTAAAATGGCACATTGATGCACATGTCTGAGATACAACTAAGTTATCTTAATGCTTTATGATGCCGACTGCCAATTTGAAAAGGGTGACGTGACAGAGGTGGATGCGACTTCTTTTGGATTTTTGGTTTCAATGTCATGTCTTCCATTCATCATAAAAACTCTCGAATGAGCAGCACTTTTATTAACTATTAAATACCAGTAACGGCGTACTGCACGATAACGTGCATTGAATACACTTAACTTATAGTTTTCATCCTCTTTCTCTGTATGTTTAGCTTTCGTTTGCTCAGAGGTTGATGCGCTTGCTGCTTCCTGAGCAGCTCTTCTTTTCTCCACCACTAGCGGCTTGCTTCTTCTCTTATTCTGTCGTCATCTTTTTGCATTAAAACTGATTAATTCAGTGTTTGCATTGAAATTACTTAGTACATTTTCTTTAATTTATCACTTAAGCTAGCATTTAAGTCTTCAATCTGCCTCAAGAATGATTTAAGATATGAAGAGGTAGGGGAAGTGACGGCGAAGGTGGTAGGGATGAGAACCACGCCCATACGCATGCTCCGCACAGCCACCCTGCTGGCCACTGCCGAGAGTTGATTCCACAATAAAATAAAAGAGGAATAACTTTAGAGGTCAATCATCACCCTGAAAGCTAATAGCAGACATCACGTAGTATATGTGTACCAAATTTCAGGTCAATAGGTGAAACGGTTTAAGAGCTACAGGTGATTTAAAATCCTGGACAGACAAACGGACAGCCACGGTAGCATATGATATAAAAAGATTACGTATCTGAAATTTTTAAACCTAAAGGACATGTTGTCTAGGAACCCCTCACATTACTTCTAAAAAACAATTGTGATGATGACACACTAACATCTACGCTGCCTTCAGTGCGTATTCAGACCCCTTCACTTTGTTCTCATCCTGCTATGTTGTAGCCTTGTACTAAAATTGTTTAAATTCATTTTTTTACTTCTCGTCAGACAACACCCACTACCCCAGAACAACAAATCAAAAACAGGACATTAGGAATTTTTTGCAAATTTACTAACAATGCAAAAAACTGAAATATCATATTGACCCCTTGCTCTGACATTTGAAATTTGGCTCTGGTGCATGCCACTCCGTTGATTGTCACTGAGATGTTTCTACACCTGGATTGGAGTCCACCTGTGGTCAATTCAATCAACACCTGTCTACAGAAGATCGCACTGCCGACAATGAGTTTTAGAGCAAAAATCCATAAAGGTCGAAGGAATTACCTGCAGAGACAGAATTGTGTTGAGGCACCGATCTGGGGAAAGCTCAAAAACATTTTTGCAGCACTGAAGGTTCCCAAGAGCACGGTAATCTCCAAAATCCTTAAATGGAAGAAGTTTGGAACAACAACAACTCTTCCTAGAACTGGCTGCCCGGCCACACTGAGCAATATAAGGCCTCGTTTTTAAAACTTAGCTTTTTGTATGCGTTTTAGCCTTTCGTCCACATGCAAACTGCGTTTTAGGTCCCTGAAAATGGACCCTTTTGAAAAACTCCTTCCAGGGTGAAGATGTTTAGAAGATCTACACGTAAAAAGGGAAAAGTGAGTTTTGTACCATCAGAGTGTGTGCCAGTATCTTCTTTGATTAACATCAGGGCGTGCGCCATTATCTGTTTTGTTCACATGAGGCAATTTTTACGCAGTTGCGGTTTTTAGCTAAAATAGTACTGGTGTTAACCTTATTAACAGGATTTTTTACATGTTTACATTTAAACGTACAATTACTTTACCAATATATTGAGCAACAGAGGTGTGAGAAGGTGCTATGGAGATCACTGCTACATCGAACACTCCGACAACACAGACCCAGCCACCAACATCGCCGGTTTTGGTCGAGACCGGGTTGGACCTTTAGTTGGTAGAACAACTTTCAGAATGAAGTGGTTGTTGCTGAAGAATGCTGAGAGAATTTTTCGTTTATCAAGAAAATCTCTGAGCTGCTTCGTCCGCACATCAAAGGAAAGTCGTCTTTAATGAGATCACCTGTCAGTGTTGTCAAAAAAGTTGCCTGCATACTCGACTATTTAGCAGACGAGGCTAGATTACACAAGATGGCAAATGCCTTTGGGTTGTAAGGATAGGTGATTTCTGAAATAAAATAATAAAACAAGTGTGTGAAGCAACTATAGTCCGCTTGGGCCCTGTGCATAAACGATTATGTGTCACTGAGTCTAAAGTAGAGCAACTTGTAGCAGGGATTTATGTAGAAATAAAGCAACCATCCACAAATTCCATGGATTATTTGAACAGAAAGGGAAGGGTTTCTCTTAACATACAAGCCACCTGTCATTACAAGTGTTCATTCAATGACGTCGTAGTGAAATGGCCAGGTAGTGTTCATGATGCCCGTATTTTAATGAATTCCATGCTGAATGCACATCTGAAGAAAAAAAAGGATGATGGACATTAATCTAAATGACATTCCCTTTGTTACTCTTTCGTGTTCTTGGCAGCGTTTCATGTGGATGGAGATTGTTTTAAAAATGGTGCACATGTGGGCGGGATTTTTTTTAAAACAAAGGAAGAAAACTCCCGTTTTTAATAAAAAAAAATACTCGGGTACGTGTGGACGAGGCTTCAGAGAGACCGGTAGGAGAGGTGACAAAGAACTCGGTGGTCACTCTGGCTGAGCTGCAGACTACCTGTGTGGTGATGGTAGAAGTGTCTAGAATGACAACCACCACTGTAACTGAATTTTACAGCATAGGCAATACATGAAAGCCCTCTTGGACGTTGCAAAAAAGGAACCTAAAGGACTATCAGACTACAAGAAACAAGATTCTCCAGTCTGATGAAACCAAAATTCAACTGTATGGTCTCGGTTCTAAGCGCCACATTTGGAGGATGCCGCTCACTGCTCATCACCTGTGCAATACCATTCAAACAGTGAAGCACGATGGTGGTAGCATCATGCTGTGGGGTTGTTTTTCAGCGGCAGGAACTGGGAGATTAGACAGGGTTCTGGGACATCTGAATGGAGGAAAGTACAGAGATATTCTTAATGAACAGAATTAGAGCTCTGAACCTCAGACTGGGCCCAAGGATCACCTTTGAACATGACAACGACTCTAAACACAAAGCAAAGACAACACAGGAGAGGCTTACGTTCAACTCTAGGAATGTTCTTGCTTGGCCCAGTGACAGCACGGACTTGAACCTCTGAGGAGGCCTGAAAACAGCTGCCTACCGATGGTCTCTGTCTAACCTGACAGAACCTGAGAGGACCTAATGAAAAGAATGGCAGAAACTCTTTCAATCCATATGTGTGAAGAGTGCCATTTCATGCCCAAGAAGACTCTGGACTGTAATTATTCTCAAAGGTACCTCAGTTAAGTTCTAAGTAAAGTCTGAATTATTGATCTGTCAGTTTTTTTAATTTTTAATAAATCTGCAAAAATTCCTAAAATCTTGTTTTCGCTTTGCCATACTGGGGTATTGAGTGTTGCTTGATGTGGAAAAAAATGAATTTAAAAGATTTTAGCACAAAGCTGCATTATAGTGAAATGTGGAAAAAGTGAAGGGGTCCGAATACATTCTTGAAGGCACTGTATGTACTATTTTACACTACTATACTGCAACACCATAAATATTATGGATTTGATCCGTCTATTAAGTGTGGGGTTTCGATTTATTGCATTCTGAGTGATTGGCATGCAACACATTTGTTTCATTGTCAATGGCTGGCATTTACAAATAACAGCCGACATACAGCACATGTAAAAGTGTAGAAAGGTTGTAGTAACAAATTTAACATCTCACAGACCTACACAACAGTTTTCTGTTAATAAATGGCCCAGTCGTCAATGTGCTAAAAAGGTTCTTAGTGTCAAGACAAAACATAAATATTTGATAATAAAGTAGACAACCTAGCAGAATACAGCAGATCAAAAAAAACTTGAACTTAGCTTGTGTGATTGTATGCAGCAAGAGTCCTTGTATTAGATCAAGAAGCCAATGGTATTTCACCAATTTATCGGTTGTTCAGGGTAATTTATGGAATCTGTTATGGATTTAGATGAATAAAGGATCTTTCTGGAACATTCATGTGGATGGTTCATCTGGGTACCAAAAAAGCTTGCGCTACGAAATCCGTCTGAGGAACCATTTTGACATCTTTATAGGGAGTGTGTGTGTTAGCCGTGTGATAGTCTTGCAAAGCCACATGTATAATACATATATCTGGAAACAATCCTGAGTGAATTGTGCTTAAATGTGAATGAGAACAATTAGATTGTCACATTTCTAATCCAATCCAATGTTTCGTGAAGGCGGAGCTCAAAGTGGGGCGGAGATTTTGAACGACATAGAGCAGTGGTTCCCAAACTCGGTCCTGGGTGCCCACTGTGGCTGCAGGTTTTTGTTTCAACCAGATTCATAATCAGTAACAACAACTGGTAACACTGATCTCATTTAATTAGTTGATATTTTTTTATCTTTTCTCTTATTCTACATTCAAAAAAGCACAGCAGCGTGATTTTTACATTTATAGGACATTTACAAATATTTCTATTTTTGAAACAGATTTAAATGCTTAACTCTCTTTAGTTGACTTCACTGGGGACACTGCAACCCCAAATGTTTAAAATGCATGGACTGGAGGGAATTAGATGTAGGGATTAAAGAGCGTGGCCGATTTTTCTGCTATTTGCTACAGAATTTTGAATGGGTTGACTCCAGATGTGCATTCTTGATCAATCCAGCCCCTCTGGCAGACCGACAGCATGTCCAGGGTTTATTCCAGGTTTGTGTCTGATGATTGCTAGGGTAGGCTCCAGCTGTATTTTTATTTGTATTTTATTGTTAGCAGGAGAAGAAACTAAATACACATTTCAGAGTTTGGATCACATGCAAGAAGTAAAACATGGAAAGGTGAATTTCTTAGTCCAGAAGAGAGACGTTTTCTGAAAGGGATTGTCACAGAGACTTCTCAAATCTGCTTAATCTAATTCAGGTACACAACGGACAGTACTGAAAGAATTGGACAAAGGTCTGGAATCAACCCTGGATGGGATACCAGTCTGTTACCAAGAGAAAATCCTCCCTGTTTATCCTTTCTGAACGCTGTAATGTGCCCACCTCATCCCCAGTGGTGTTTCCTACATGATGTCTTCCATTATTCCATAAGGCATATGGTTAGGTATATTTAGCTTTGGACAACGACTGTTCATTGGAATTCAGTCCTTGGGTATGCCCCTTATCCCCACTCAAGGTTAGGGTTAGATAAGGAATACTAAAGGTGTTACATACAGTATTTTAATGGAATCTAAAAATATAAACCTACTTCTCTTTGAAAATGTTACTTTTTTTGATATCAACATCCATCTCGCTATATAAATCAACAAATTTTGCTTTCTAATCCTTTGACTGTCTAATATTTAATATCTAAAGATGAACGATCAGAGTCTGGACTTATTATCTTGAACAAAAATAATTAAAATAGGAATATTCAGGAATGGTTCAAATTAAATTGATTAATAATGTATAACCCTGCATGAATATTTCATGGTTTGGGAGCTAACAATATTAATTATTAAAAATTATAAAATGTTGAAAACTTTTCTAATGGAAACTCTATAGCAGGAGATGATCCATAAAGGTTCTTTTCAACATTTTGTTTTTGCATTAATGGTTAAGGAGTATGTAAATGTTTGATTTGTTTTCTTAACATAATTGTTTTGATAAATTAATAATAAGGAGTCCTAAATCATTCAAGGCTAACATTCCAGAAATTAAGATGGAGGAATCTCCTTACCTGTTGAAAGAACCGTAACATCAAAGTTAGACTTTAAACCATGATGTACTGTTGTGCTTCATTAAAAGAAAAATTATAAATGTGGTGAAGAATTATTAATCATTTGTGTTTAGTACAACTTGAAAGAATAATAAGACAAGCTAAAAAGATTTACTGGTTCTGGAAAATATTTAAGTAAACTAAGTGGATATTTACTTAGAGAAATGCTAAATCTACATGTTGAATAAATAAAATATGGAAATAATAATAATAAATAATAATTCTTTACGTTTATATAGTGCTTTTCTCACTACTCAGAGCGCTTTTCACAGAGAGTGGGGATCCTCCACAATTGTGTTGCATTCACCTAGAGGATGCAAACGGCAGCCATTTTTGCTCCAGTACACTTGCTACACATAGCTATTAGGTGGTGAAGGGGTGCGAGATAGTTAGTCAATTAGAGATGGGGGAGGAGTAAGGGCCCATAATGACTAGACCATGACAGGCAATTTAGCAAGAACTTTGGACCCCCTACTCTTTACAAAGGATGCCCAGGGATCATTAATGACAACAGATAGTCAAAAACTCAATTTTATGTCTAATCTGAAGGACAGTGCCAGTTTTACAGCACACTGTTCCTGTCACTGCACTGGGGTCCACATTCTGACCACAGGGTGGCCCCACCAACACCTCTTCCAACAGCAACCCAAGCTTTTTCTAGATGGTCTCCCATCCAAGTACTGGCCGGGCATGATCATGCTTAATGTCATGTGGATGACCTCTTCTGATGTGTATGTTGTATGGCTGCTGGCTATAACAACATAGCTTGTGTGGCTTGTAGGGGGCATCTCACAGCCGTCAAACCCTTGATATAACCCTACAAACAGGGTTTTGGTGCAAATAAACAATTTTATTTTACAGTATCTTACACAGGTCTCTTTCTCACCAGTACCCAACTATAATACACGTCACTTTTCACAGGTGAACTTAGTCCAACTCCTCTCCCAACTCTGACACCTGAGCAGAAGGAGGCTGTCTCTTTTATGTCAGACCCAGGAAGCACTCCCTGGTCAGCCTGAAGTCCCTGTAAGAAGGTACATCCCTCCCCTGCAGCTCCCCCTACTGGCGCCCACAGAGCCCAGAAGGGCTGCCCCATGGGACTTCAACTCCCAGCATGCCCTGCAGGCGCATGAATGGGCAGCGTGACCCGAGAATGCTGTCACACAGCGTGTGCCGAGGGAGCATGCACTCTTGAGAGGTCGTCCCACTTGTTTATCCACTACACTGGTCTCCCTGCCTCGTCAAGGTACAGAGGTTTATACAATACAATACAATACAATTTATTTTGGTATAGCATGAAATCACACAAGAAGTTCCGCAATGGGCTTTAACAGGCCCTGCCTCTTGACAGCCCCCCAGCCTTGACTCTCTAAGAAGACAAGGAAAAACTCCCAAAAAAAATGGAAGAAACCTTGGGAAAGGAAGTTCAAAAAGAGACCTCTTTCCAGGTAGGTTGGGCGTTCAGTGTGTGTCAAAGAGATGGGGAGTCAATACAATACAATACACAGAACAGAACAATTCCTCAATACAGTATAAAAAATTTAATTTTACAAGTATGGAGCAGAATGTAACAGTATTAGATATCAAATAATATGATTTGATTTGGATTTGTTTAGATTTGTTTATCCCACTCGGGATTTCTGCCCAGCCCTGCCGTCCGTTACACATTATATTTTTTCATTATGTATGATAGTGTTTCACAATTATACAGCACATTCATATTAGAAAGCAGCTTAATCCATTACAGATTAGTGGGATGCTGGAGCACAATGGAGGAACAAACCAGTATACTGAAATTCTTTTCATATTTCATTCTTATTTAACAAAAAAAAAAATTCCAACAGAATAAAAATGAATTTGCTTTAATATGCTACAACTGCAATTTATTTCTTGTATGCCCCAAACTTACACAAGGAATGCTTCAATCAGCTTTAATGGGCCTTGTTTTTTGATAGCACTGCAGCCCTGATTCCCTAGGAAGAAAAGAAGAAAATTCAAAACAAAAAAGTAAGTAAAATAATTTTGTGAAAGGCAATTCAGCGAGAGTCCTCCTTCCAGGCAGGTTGAGCGTACAATGGGTGTCAAAAAATTGGATAATAATAATTCATTACATTTATATAGCGCTTTTCTCAGTACTCAAAGCGCTATCCACACAGGGAGGAACCGGGAAGTGAACCCACAAACTTCCACAGTCTCCTTACTGCAAAGCAGCAGCACTACCACTGCGCCACCTGTGAGGACAAATATAACACAAAAAACAGAACACAAGTAATCCTCTTCACAGAGCTTCATGGACAATCTATCATGGTCACCTCAGAAATACAACACAACAGTACAGACTGCTTTATTCTTGCACAGCACTACTCACCAACCACAGGTGCAGAGCACAGTGACAGCTCTAACGGCAAAAATACAAGAGCAGATGATACCATTTACTAAATACAGAACTGTCACATATAAGGATGTGGATTTGTTCAAATCAATCAAAACAAAGTAGAAAATAATTTCTAAAAATGAAACACAACAACATCTGTCCATCAGTAAATTGCAGAACCACAGCCAGATTGTAGAAAAGGAGTCAGAGAAGCGAGACACAGTCAGAGTCCTGGAGACCTCAGTCAACAAGCTG
The DNA here is from genome assembly GCF_900747795.2 of Erpetoichthys calabaricus. Taxonomy (NCBI): domain Eukaryota; kingdom Metazoa; phylum Chordata; class Cladistia; order Polypteriformes; family Polypteridae; genus Erpetoichthys; species Erpetoichthys calabaricus. Next base: position 16,915,997 of record NC_041397.2, read on the forward strand.
CTTTGCCCCTATTGGCCATTCTACAGTTGAGTCAGTGCTGGGCCAGCCAATCTAATGAAAGAACCCTCCTACCTGATGATTCTAGTTTTTGATAAGAAGAGCATCATCTGTGACAGGAAGAGGGAGAAATGACCAGAGTGAATGAGGGGCTGTGTCGACCAGTGGCGTAGCTCGAGTTTGTGTCGCTCAGGGCGGGGCGGTGCTTCGATTTGCCGCCCTCCAACTTATCTGAATATGTTAACCTATTTAAATAGAAAATTCAAATGATGTGTAGAGAAAAATTAAGATAAATTTTCCATAGATTTATTCATATATAGAGAAACAACAATAATTTTTCACATAATTATTTATAAGCATCAACTAGACAAGAATATAGTATAGACGCACTGATAAGCCTGGTTCTAATTATTAGTTTAATATAATTATGCTGCGAAAACCAGAACTAGTGTAGTGTAAAAGTGATAGGTGGGAATGTTTTCTGCACAGAGCAAGAATGCATTCGGACTGAAAACAAAACAAAATTATAAATTGTAAATTAGTTGTTTATCTTCCTAGAAATTATTATCGGTGTAATGTTTATGCTTATTTTTGTTATTGCCTCATAAATTTCAAGTGCTGTGTCTGATGCCGTCACAGAAGGACAGTCTGAAAATTTTTTTGAAGCATTTGTGGATAAAAATCAGAGAATTTTACTTTTTTCATTCATGAGTGATTTTTTTCCGAACCCTGCTGCTTACATACATGAATTGTACTGAGCCTTTTGACCAATAATGCTGCCCCCAAAAGTGTGCTGCTGGGGAAAACCGCCCCCTCCACCCGCCCCTAGCTATGCAACTGGTGTCAACATGTCAGAGGCATTGTACTAATGTGTATGAGCTCCAAATCTCAAAAACAACAAACACTTTACCTTATATAAGTTCATTCTCCAGGAAGAAAGCCTGGACTAGATGCAGGTTTGAGAAGGCAGTTTATGACCTAATTACCTGTGTATATTTTCTTTCTTGTTTGCCTGAGACTGGAGAGCATACAGTAATTACTTGCAGAAACCAACAAGCCACCTCCTCCCTATTGGCCAACTGAGTCAGTGCTGGGGAGGCCAATCTGATGAAAGGACCCTTCTACCTGATAATTCCTGTGCTCCTTTATCTGAGATGACTTTACTATGGTAGGCAAACAACTTGGCAGTAGAGCAGTGCCATATGAGGATACCAAGAAAACAACCAGAATAGGCGAGTGTTAGTAATATTTTATAACTATCATATTACTAATATTTAAGTACTAATGGCTAACCACAAATATTTTTTTTTAATTTTATTGATTTTATTGTAATCATTCCATACAAATAGATCAATTTTTACAAAAAATAGGAATGAAAACAAATCAACCCCCACCCCTGAGAAAAATAGCATGGCCAACAGAATTAAACTTAAAGCTAGTAAAAATAAATAAATTGATGAGTTTAATAGGCGGATAAAGTAAGAGAATCTGCTTCTTCAGTGCTTTAAGAGCTTATTCTAAAATATTATTGATTAGATTCTGCCAGGTTTTGAAAAAGTTCTGCACAAATCCTCTAACTGAGAATTAGATTTTTTCCAATTTCAAATAATATAAAACATCAGTTACCCACTGACTTAAAAGAGGAGAGTTGGGATTCGTCCAGTTAAGCAAAATAATTCTGCGTGCCAATAGTGTAGTGAAAGCGATCACCGTTTGCTTGTCCTTCTCCACTTTAAGCCCATCTGGAAGAACACCAAACACAGCTGTTAATGGATTAGGAGGGATTGTGACCCCAAAGCTGTCTGAAAGGCACTTAAAAATGTTTGTACAGAATGATGTTAATTTGGTGCAGGCCCAAAATATGTGACCAAGTGAGGCTGGAAATTGATTACAGCGTTCGCAGGTTGGATCTTGCCCTGGAAACATTTTGGACAATTTTAAGCGAGACAGATGTGCTCGATATATAATTTTGAGTTGAATAATTGTATGCTTTGCAGATATGGAGCTCAACTGAATTCTCTGCATTGCTACTTTCCACTCCTTTTCTGAGATGTTGAGAGAGAGATCCTTTTCCCATTGTCTTCTTGGATCTTTGAAAGGGAGGGACTGTAAAATAATTTTATATATTGCAGAAATGCTGTCTAAGTTCTCAAAACTGAGCAATTTTTTTCCAGCATAGAGGAAGGTGGGAGATGAGGAAAACTGGGCAGGTTCTATTTAACAAAATTTCTAATTTGAAGATAGTGAAAGAAATGTGAGGCTGGAAAATTAAATTTGGAATGTAATTGTTCATAGGATGCAAAGATGTTGTCTATATAAAGATCTCTAAGCAATTTAATCCCAAATGTTTTCCAGATATTAAAGACTGCATATGTTTGCAAGGGTTGAAAAGGTGGTTCTCGTGCAGGGGTGCCACAGATAAAATATTCTCCATCTTAAAATGCTTTCTACATTGGTTCCATATTCTGAGTGAGTGAAGCACAATTGGGTTATTAGTATATTGGCGATAACTTGAATTTATTGGGGCACAAAGCAGGGAATATAAAGAAGTACTGCAGGATTTTATTTCTATTGCGGACCAAGCCTGTGTATATTCATCTATTTATGTCCATGTCCAGGTTTTTATAGCTTGTATATTTATTGCCCAGTAATAAAACTGAAAGTTAGGTAGAGCCATGCCACCTTCTGTCTTAGGTCTTTGTAGAGTCGCTCTTTGGATATGTGAATGTTTTAAGTTCCAAATAAATGAGGTTATGGTTGAACCTAATTGCTTAAAGAATGATTTATTGATGTATTTTGGAATGTTTTGAAATAAAAAGAGAAGCTTAGGAAGGATATTCATCTTAACAATGTTTATTCTTCCAGCTAGAGTGAGATGAAGGGTTGACCAACTATGCAAGTCTTAATTTTTTCCATACAGATGGCACAATTTTGTTGATAAAGAGCTTTTTGTTTACTTGTAATATTTACCCCTAAGTATTTAAACTGATCTGAAATAATAAAAAGGAAGGTATCCAATCTAATACTGTGTGCTTGAGAATTCACTGGAAAGAGCACACTTTTATTCAAATTAATTCTGGGACCAGAGATCTTTTGAAATTCTGTAAGTGCTGTTAAGACTGCAGGCAGAGTATTTTGTGGGTCTGATATATACATAACCATATCATCTGCACATAGAGAAATTTTCTGTTCAAGTCCTTCTCTGATAATCCCCTTTATCTGATAAGCATTTTGACAATGAACTGCCAGTGGTTCAATGGCGATTTCAAATAGCAGTGGTGACAAGGGGCATCCTTGTCTGGTACCACATTCTAGTTTAAAGTAGTCTGAACAAATGTTGTTAAAACAAACTGAAGCTTCTGGATTGGTATACAGTAGTTTGATCCATGCACAAATATTCGGGCCAGACCCAAATTTGTCTAAGGTAGTAAAAAGGTAGTTCCATTCAATCATATTAAATGCTTTTTCTGCATCCAACAATAATAATATCTCTGGGGTGTTTTACTTTGAATATATTACATTAAACAGGCATCGGAGATTGGAAGTTAAATGTTGGCCTTTGATAAATCTAGTTTGATCTTGTGATATTACCGAAGGCAGCACTTTGTCCATCCTTCTACTCTACCTTGGAGAGTATCTTAACATCATTATTCAGAAATGAAATTGGCCGGTATAATGCACATTATAATAAGTCCTTATTTTGTTTAGGAAAGACAATGATTAATGCTTGACGAAAAGTTTGAGATAGAATTTGATTTTCTCTAGCTTCTGTAAATGTTGATAATAAGAGGGGAGCTAGCTGAGTGGAGAACTTCTTATAAAATTCGACAGGGTATTCATCAGGGCCTGCTGCTTTCCCGCTCTGAAGTGACTTTATAGCATCTAGTAATTCTGATAGTGCCAGAGGTTTATCCAATTCCTCTGCAATAAAAGTATATGTTTGTGGTATCTGTAATGTATCCAGAAAGCATTAGATTGTGTCTTGTCTTCTTTGAATTCAGTAGAATATAAGGATTCATAGTAGTCTCTAAATGTGTGCATTATATTTTTATGGTCAATGATTTTATCTCCATTCATATTGGTGATTGCTGGGATTGCATTGCAAACTTCTTGCTTGTGGATTTGTTGAACTAAGAGCTTATTAGCTTTCTCTCCATGTTCATAGCAATGATGTCTTGATTTAAAAATAAGTTGTTCAGTTTCTTTGGTTGTTAAGAGGTTGAGCTCTGAATGCAAAGCCTGCCTTTTCCTATGAAGAGCCAGACACCTGGCATGTTCTTGATCTATTCTAGTAATTTCGCTGGTTAACTCTGATACCATCTTGGTTTCTAATTTATTTCTGTGGGAAAGATATGAAATAATCTGTCCTCTTAAGAAGGCCTTTAGAGTTTCCCAGAGTATTCCTGCAGAGACCTCTGAGGATGTATTTGTCTCTAGGAAGAAACTGATTTGTTTTGATATACATTCTGTACAGTTCTCGTCTGCTAATAGAAGTGGGTTGAGACACCATCTGCGAGATGAGTATGTAGGGCATAATGATTTTAGCTCCAAGATCAGAGGGGCATGGTCGGAAATAACAATAGCGTCATACTTGCAAGATTTAATAGTAGGCAAGAAATTATTATCTGTAAAGAAATAATTCTTGAGTAACAGTGATGCACTGGTGAGTAGAAGGAATATGTTCTTGAGTTTGGGTTTAGAAACCTCCAGGGGTATGATAAGTTGTTATCAGTTACAAACTGTGTAATTGTCTTTGCAGTGTTAGATGTCATCACCCCTGTGAAAGGGGACTTATCTAAGAGTTGATTTAAAACACAAAGTCCCCAGCCATTATAATTTTATGAGTGTTCACATTGGGAATAGATGCACTTTACAGTTAAATAAATTCCATCCAACCATCCATTATCCAACGCGCTGTATCCTAACTACATGGTCATAGAGGTCTGCTGGAACCAATCCCAGCCAACACAGGACACAAGGCAGGAAACAAACCCCGGGCAGGGCGCCAGCACATTGCAGGGAGCGCACATACACACACCCGTACACTAGGGACAATTTAGAATGGCCCATACACCTAACCTGCATGTCTTTTGGACTGTGGGAGGAAACCGGAGTACCCGGAGAAAACCCACACAGACACAGAGAGAACATGCAAACTCCACGCAAGGAGGCAGCAGCGCTACCCACTGCACCACCGTGCCGCCCGTTAAATAAGTTGCCATGACAAATGAGACTGTTCTATGTATGAGAATTCCCACACCTCTAGTTTTCTTTGTAAAGATGGAATGGAACATTTGGCCAGTCCAGTCTTTTTGTAGCCGGAATTGATCCTTGCTTAATAAGTGGGTCTCCTGTAAAAATACTGTTTTAGCGTTTAGACCTGTTGGGTGAGAGAATACTTTCTTTCTCTTTAATTCATGATTCAGGCCTTTAACATTCCAGCTCACAAAGTTAACTGTCCCCTCATGGAGACATTGATTCTGAATATTTGATGTCATTTTGTAGGCTTAACTTGAAGTGAGACAGCTTTAACCTTAATTTCCAATTTTCCCACGAGTTATTGCCATGCAGCCTATTGTTACGTTGGAAGTTATGAGGATTAAAAGGATAGGTTAGATATAGCTTGCTCTCTTTCTCTCCCCCCTTATCCCCCCACCCCCCCTCATTTTTCCTCCCCACTTCACAAAGTCCCAGTCCTCTGACATACCTAGAGACAGAGCATGTCCAAAACAAAACAAGCCAACCCAGCAGCGGCATTTGAGGATTAAAAAGTAGAGATATCTATTGCCGATAAAGTCTTAATACTTTAAGCATAAAATATAATCATCAACAGTCTTGAAATATTAAGACAGTAAACCCAGGGAATGATATTAAAAAGTGGCCCTGGATAAGCATAGTAAACTCTAATGCAATAATAGCAATAACAATAAACCACGGGTATGATGTTAAACAGTCTCCTTTAGAATAGTTAAAAAAAAAAAAAAAAAACTACTTTAATTTCTTCCACACATACGCATGTAATTGTAATTAAAACATAAACAAAAAGTGGCCGAAAAGAGAAAATGATGTATAATTATGGTACCTGTATTGCAAGTGGATCAGACAGCAGGTAATATCTTCTTGCCATGCCATGATAGGATGCGACTCACTATCGTATTTTAAAAAGCATTGGGATCAGCTTTCTTAACTCCTTTTCTGCTTCCTCCTTGGAGTAGAAAATGTAATATTTGTCTTGAATATTCACTTTCAGTTTGGCAGGATATAAGAGGCTGTATCTGATATCTGCTTTCCGTAACCGCTGTTTAATGTTGTAAAAAGCTGCATGTTTAGCAGCTGTTGAGGGTGAGAAATCAGGGAAATACGAATGTGGTTATTTTCAAATATAATCTCTTGTTTGTGTCTGAGAAGTGCCATTACATTAAGATTAAATTGTAATCTCTTGAAGCGGACAATTACAGTCCTAGGTTTAGCAGTATTTGATCCACGTATGCAATAAGCTGCCGCTATCTCGGTATCTGATTTAAAGTCCTCTCCAATTATTTTTGAGAATAGTTCAGCTACGAGTTTCACTGGGTTTGGACTTTCACGATTCTCAGGTAGGCCTTCGATTCTAATATTATTCCTTCTGCATCCATCTTCCAGAGCCGCAAGTCTGTGTCCGAGTTTTTTGCATTCAGAATTCGTAGCTGTAGCTTTTCCATCTGCGGTAGATGCCAGATGTTCCGCTGTTTCAATTCGAGCCGTGAATGTCTGCTTAACGCCTTTCAGCTGATCGGGAAGTTCTCTCAGTTTAGACACATTTTCTTGAATGTGTTCTTCAATTTTTCCCAGCATACCTTTAAAGGCTACATCAAAAGGATTATATATACGTTTTTCCAAGTGTTTATATTTCTGCTGCATCTCTTGCAGCTCCAGCTGCAGCTTCTCATTTGTCTTGAGCAAGCCATTTATGTCATTCTTCATATTTTTCTGAATGTCTTTCTTGAGCTTATTCATGGCCGTTGCGATCATTTCCTTCAGTTCGTACAAATCGTTTCAGCTTTTGTACTCCGTGGGTGAAGTGTCAACCCCCGTTACAGACAATGCTCCTGGCTCGCGATGAGTAGATGAATGCGCGGACTGCAAGGCCATCTCTAGTTTCAAGTGATCTTCTGAAATTGGCGAGCTATCGTGACCTGCATCACTTGCACATTCGCTCCCATTTTCCCTCTCAACTGGAGACGATGCAGCGGACCGTGGTCCTGGGAAGTCTGTGCTTTCGCCTGCCTATTCCAGGTCAGTCTCTGAAAGGCCGTACCTTGCACTTAGGCTTGATGCCTGTCAAGACTTGGGTGTAGTTTTAGGTTTCTTTTCCATTTCTTTCTGACCTCCTTTCTTGTTACTCATGTTTATATACTGTAGTAAAACTCCTCGGGTTGGGTAAATACAGGATACTTCAGGATAATAAGAAATAAGAGAAAAAATAAAGCCGCTGCAACGGAGCTCCGCTTCAGATGTCCATCTCCCGTAACGGATGAGACCAACCCCTCGCAGTATGCACAGCTAATCAGCAGCTCTAGTCAGGGTGTGCTGAACTGAAGTTGTGAGTCTTCAGCAGGGATTTAAAAGCTGAGATTTGGGGGCCACCTCTTATATTAACATGCAGACCATTCCACAGCTTTGGAGCCCCGTAACTAAAAGCTAAACCTCCCACTACTATTTTATTAATCCTTGAAATCATAAGCAGGGTGGCATCCTGAGATGCAACAATATACCAATCCGTAATACTTATCATCCAACTCAAGTATTATTTAGTCAGACCTGCATTCATCATAGTGGTAGCTTATTACTCTCCTTATTTTGTGACTTGTGGATTCAAAGCCATTATGCCATCTTTGTCTGAATGTATTTTGCATGTTATTCTGCATCCATTTTTTTCCAGGTGTTCCGGTATTCCATCCATATCCCAAACACAGTGATGTTAGGTGCGAGCGTGTGAGATACGATGGATTAGTTAATTGCAAAGGACTGGTTCTTGCTATTCTCCAGCCCTCTGTGTTTTAAATTGGATTTAATGTGCTTATAAATGTGTTTTTTAAGACCACGCCTTATAAACCCATGAACAGGCAAAGTAAAGTCAGTTTAGATCCCACTTGTTTTCATACTGTTTGAATTTGACTCTCTTAAAACAAAATCAGTAAAACCAAAAAGGATTGGTCATTACAACTACATAAATGGATGTATCTGGGCATGATACACATATGGCAGTTTAACTTTGTCTTGAGCACTGTGATGGTTCGGCTTGCTCCACAGCTCTTGGTATCTTCTGGCAGCCACCTGAAACCAGAACTGACGATAATGAAACTGAGGATGAGCCGGACAAATGAGGACACACACACAGTCAGCAAGAGGTTGGTGCGAAAGCAGAAGTGCTTTTATTTAAAACAGTGTCCAAAGTGCAGTGCTCTTCATACAATAAATAATGCATGTGGAAGTTAAGATCCAATGAACAATCCTTTAAAAACAAGGCTGAAACACAGGCAGGTCTCCCTTTATGAAAACACGAGCCCCAGTGCCTCTTTCTAAAATGACATCTCCTCTGCTTACCCCATAAGGGCCCAGCAGCATGAGAAGACGCCCACTGACAGGTGCAGTCAACCATTAAATTCCGGCTTGTTTCTCTCTCTGTCATTTCTCAGCCTTACATGGGGGACCCCACAAGCTCTGCTTCTACTCCTACTGCCATTCCATGTCATCTGCAGAAGCAGAAACCGAGGGCATGGGTCACTTGTGCTCCATGAACTGCTCTGCAAAACCAACCCTCTTCAGCTCCTTCGAGTGCCGGCTACATACTCCCCTCACTGGAGGACCACCTCCTGACCACCTGCCTTCATCCCAAAGAGCACAGGCTCTCCCGATCATGTGCCTCACTCCCTTTTTTCCTCATAATATTAATACATTTTATTGAATCTAATCTAACTTGATTAGGTTAGATTAGATTCAATAAAATGTATTAATATTATGAGTAAATTCAGATGCATACAGCAACAGAAACATAAAAACCAAGAATACAGACTCACAAAACAAATAATACAGCAAATCAATCAATCAATCAATAAATCAATTTAAAAAAACACATTAAACAAATTCATTGGGTTGAAGCATTGAATTGATAGATAGATAGATAGATAGATAGATAGATAGATAGATAGATAGATAGATAGATAGATAGATAGATAGATAGATAGATATGTAAGGCACTATATAATAGATTTTTTTTTGCTTTACAGCCGTAAATGAAAACACACAAACTAATATTTTTCCAGCTTTACTTACTCAATGCAATCTATAACATCCAAGTGGAAGATATCACAACTACAGTTCAGAAGAATTTTAAAAAATAAAAAACAAGAAATACTGAGATTAATAAAGGATCACCCCCCTCCTAAACTCAATCAGGTGTAAGTGCCCACCATTTCCATTGCAGACCATGGTTACTGGCTTCCTTCCACCTTTGATCAATTGTAATCAGTGTGATTAGTGAAGCTGTTCCTGGAGTACAGTAATCCCTCCTCCATCGTGGGGGTTGCGTTCCAGAAACCCCGCGAAAGGTGAAAATCCGCTAAGTAGAAACCATATGTTTATATGGTTATTTTTATATTGTCATGCTTGGGTCACAGATTTGCACAGAAACACGGGAAGTTGTAGAGAGACAGGAACGTTATTCAAACACTGCAAACAAACATTTGTCTCTTTTTTAAAAGTTTAAACTCTGCTCCATGACAAGACAGAGATGACAATTCTGTCTCACAATTAAAAGAATGCAAACATATCTTCCTCTTCAAAGGAGTGCGCATCAGGAGCAGATAATGTCAGACAGATAGAGAGAAGAAAGCAAACAAATCAAGAGGGCTGTTTGGCTTTTAAGTATGCGAAGCACCGCGGCACAAAGCTGTTGAAGGCGGCAGGTCACACCCCCTCCGTCAGGAGCAGACAAAGAGAGAGAGAGAGAGAGAGAGAGAGAGAGAGAGAAACAAACAATTGAAAATCAATACGTGCCCTTCGTGCTTTTAAGTATGCGAAGCACTGTGCAGCATGTCGCTTCACGAAGCAGCTGCACAGAAGGGAGCAACGTGAAGATAATCTTTCAGCATTTTTAGACGAGGGTCCGTATCGTCTAGGTGTGCGAACAGCCCCCCTGCTCAATCCCCCTAGTCAGGATCAGAGAATGTCAGCGCAAGAGAGAGAGAGAGAAAGTAAGTTGGGTAGCTTCTCAACCATCTGCCAATAGCGTCCCTTGTATGAAATCAACTAGGTAAACCAACTGAGGAAGCGTTTACCAGAAATTAAAAGACCCATTGTCCGCAGAAATCCGCGAACCAGCAAAAAATCCGCAATATATATTTAAATATGCTTACATATAAAATCCGCGATAGAGTGGAACCGCGAAAGGCGAAGTGCGATATAGCGAGGGATTACTGTATTCATTTCCTTGCTTGGTAGTGCAACTGACAGCAAACAACTGATTATGGGTGGCAAGCCACTTTCAAAAGATCTAAGGGATAGAGTTGTGGACAGACATAAGGCAGGAGATGGAGACAAAAAAAATCTCAAAGGCTTTATCAATCCCAAGGAGCACAGTAAAGTCCATAATAAAGAAGTGGCAAGTGTTTGTTACTACTAGAACCCTCCCTGGATCCAGCCGTCCCTCCCTCCAAACTGGATAGAAGAGCAAGGATGAAACTGGTAAGAGAGGGTGCCAATCAACCCATGCAGTACATCTTTGGGGATGTGGGTGGGACAGCGGATTGGCCAATGGCCACTTTAAAGGAGTTACAGGTTTTGATGGCAAAGAGTGGTCATTGTGTGCATGTGACAACAATTTCACGAGTGCTCAACAATTGTGGCTTGTTCGGGAGGAAGGAAAAAAACACTTCTCAAGAAAGGCCACATTAAGGCTCGTTTGAGCTGTGCCAGAATGCACCTTGAAGATTCTGATGCCAAGTGGAAAAAGGTCTTATGGTCAGATGAGACCAAAATCCAATTATTTGGCCTCAATACCAAACAGTACACCTGGCAGAAATCCAATGCAGCTCACCATCCACAGCACACCATACCTACAGTAAAGCATGGAGGTGGCAGACATCCTGTTGTTGGGGTGTTTCTCTGCCGCAGGGCCTGGGGCTCTCGTTAGGGTAGAAGGAAAAATGGTTGGGGCAAAATACCATCAAATTCTTGAGGAAATACCTGCTACCCTCTGCCAGAAAGTTGAAGATGGGCAGAATGTTCACCTTTCAACATGACAACGACCCGAAGCACACAGCACAATTGACCACACAGTGGCTGAAGGAGAAAAAAGTGAATGTCCTTGTGTGGCCAGTCAGAGCCCAGACCTAAATCCCATTGAAAATCTGTGGAAAGATTTGAAGATAGCAGTCCACCAGCGCTCACCATCCAATTTGACCGAACTTGAACAGTTCTGTAAAGAAGATGGGGCAAATATTACTCAATCTAGATGTGCAAAGCCGATAGAGAAGTATCCCAACAGACTCAAGGCTGTCATTAAAGCAAAAGGAGGTTCAACAAAATATTGACATTGTGGGCTGATCCTTTATTAATCTCAGTAGATCTTGTTTTTGATTTTTTATAATTTTTCTGAACTGTAGCTGTGATATCTTTCACTTGGAAGTTATAGATTGCATTGAGTAAGTAAAGCTGAGAAGAAATATTTTTTTTGTGTGTTTTCATTTAAGAGAGAGAGAGAGGTTAGGAACATGTGCTGATACAGCGCATTGCCGCACCCACCACACGGCAAACCAACTAAGGCTGTAAAGCAAAAAGAAAATGGGAATATTTCGAAGGGAGTGATTCTTTTCTATACCCACTTTAGGTAGGTAGATAGATAGATAGATAGATAGATAGATAGATAGATAGATAGATAGATAGATAGATAGATAGATAGATAGATAGATAGATAGATAGATAGATAGATAGATAGATAGATAGATAGATAGATAGATAGATAGATAGATATGTAAGGCACTATATAATAGATACTGTAGATAGATATGTAAGGCACTATATAATAGATAGATAGATAGATAGATAGATAGATAGATAGATAGATAGATAGATAGATAGATAGATAGATATGTAAGGCACTATATAATAGATACTGTAGATAGATATGTAAGGCACTATATAATAGATAGATAGATAGATAGATAGATAGATAGATAGATAGATAGATATGTAAGGCACTATATAATAGATACTGTAGATAGATATGTAAGGCACTATATAATAGATAGATAGATAGATAGATAGATAGATAGATAGATAGATAGATAGATAGATAGATAGATATGTAAGGCACTATATAATAGATAGATAGATAGATAGATAGATAGATAGATAGATAGATAGATAGATAGATAGATAGATAGATAGATAGATAGATAGATAGATAGATAGATAGATAGATAGAACTTCTGGCTTAGATAATAGAGATCTTCCACTGTCAATAACAGGGTTGTAGGTGGCAGTGGGGTGATCAGACCCATCCAGATGTACCTACCACAGATTTGCTTTTAAAGGCATTAACATTTGAATACAGCAGGTCCAGCTTGCTGTTTGGAACGTGCCATTTGAAGTTTTGTTCCATCCAAGGTTCTCTGGTTGAAGTGCTCAGAATTCAGAATGACTCATCATTGGGGTGTTGATAACAGAGTGAATCATTTCAAATTTCAAGTTTAAGAATAGAGAAAAAGAGAAAGAGAGAGAGCGAGAGGTTGTGGGCATGCACTGATACAACACCCACCACACGATGAACCACTTCAGGATACCAGATTAGGACCTGAGCACAGTTGTGCAATGGGTGACACCTCAGCCCTACACTATCTTAGATTAGATCTTAGATCTACATTATTATAATGCAGTAGATTCATTTGATTAATCCCATGAAGAAATTCAGATGCATACAGCGGTAAAAACATAAAAGACAAGGATACAGCCACACAAGACAAATAATGCTGCTAATCAGTCAATCAATTTATAAATAAAAAAATTATTGTGCAGATATGTCAAAATTAACTTAATGACTACATCAGGAGGAATCATTGAATTACCTAATAGCAGTGGGAAGAAAAGACCCCCAGATGCACTTCTTAGCACAACATGGTGGAATGAGCCACTGGCACCCCCTGGAGGGGATGGAGGGGATTTTTCATGATGGCATCCAATTTTGCCACCATCCTCTTTTCCATAACAGCTTGCAGTATGTCCATGGTTCACCCTGTGATGGAGCAGGCTTTCCTCATAAGTTTGTTCAGGTAGCTGTCTGCTTTTTTTGTGCTCAGGTTGCTCGCCCAGGAGACTGCAGCGTGGTCACACTGGCTACTATGGACTGTTAGAACATTTCCAGCAGCTTGCTGCACACATCAAAAGCCCTGAGTCTCTTTAGAAAGTCCAGTCTATTCTGGCAGGTCTGTATCGAAGGAGTGACACTTCATAGGTGTGACATAACAAAGGAGTGACATAAATAGCATATTAAAGGAGTGACATTTTATTGGACCACACACAACTGAAAGTACGCTTGCCAAAAAAATCGTTGTTGCCTCACCTACCACTTGGATGGTTGGTTGGATGGTTGTCACTCCTTTGAAATTTATATCTGAGGTTTCACTCCTTTATTATGTCAATCCTATGACATGTCACTCCTTTGAATAGGACCGATTCTGGCCCTTCTAATTTAGTGGCAAAGTATTGTCAGACCAGTCCACTTTGGTGGTGCAGCTCAGCACCACTTCCACATCCTCCCTCTGGAATGGTGACAGTTATAAGAGGATCCTTAGCCAGAAGTCCACCACCGGCTCTTTTGATTTGCTAATGTTGAGATGCAGGTTGTTGTCCCTGCACCTCAAGACAAAGAACTCCACAACCTTCCCTGTACACGGACTCATCTCCATTATTAATGCAGCCTATGATGGACAAGTCACCTGAAAATTTTTGTAGATGGCAACCTCTGCTCTTGTGCCCGAAGTTTTGTTAGGTAGAGCGTACACGGGAAGGGGTGAGGTGCTCCTTTGGTGCTCGAGTATTACACAACACCACCATTTCTGACACACAGAATTACACAAAGTAGATTCCAAAAGTATCCAGATCCCTTTCTTTGTCATTCTTGCTTATAGATTGATGAGTAAAAATATCATATTCAGTAATCCATCCTCCATCGCGGGGGTTGCGTTCCAGAACCCCCCGCGAAAGATGAAAATCCGCTTAGTAGAAACCATATGTTTATGTGGTTATTTTTATATTGTCATGCTCGGGTCACAGATTTGCACAGAAACACAGTAAGTTGTAGAGAGACAGGAACTTTATTCAAACACTGCAAACAAACAGTTGTCTCTTTGTCAAAAGTTTAAACTGTGCTCCATAACAAGACAGAGATGACAGTTCCGTCTCACAATTAAAAGAATGCAAACATATCTTCCACTTCAAAGGAGTGCGCATCAGGAGCAGAGACTGTCAGGAAGAGAGAGAAAAGCAAACAAATCAATAAGGCTGTTTGGCTTTTAAGTATGCAAAGCACCGCGGCACAAAGCTGTTGAAGGCGGCAGCTCACACCCCCTCCGTCAGGAGCAGAGAAAGAGAGAGAGAGAGAGATAAAAACAAACAATCAAAAATCAATACGTGCTTTTAAGTATGCAGCATGTCGCTTCACGAAGCAGCTGCACAGAAAGGAGCAACGTGAAAATAATCTTTCAGCATTTTTAGACGAGCGTCCGTATCGTCTAGGTGTGCGAACAGCCCCCATGCTCAATCCACCTACGTCAGGATCAGAGAATGTCAGCGCAAGAGAGAGAGAGAGAAAAGTAAATTGGGTAGCTTCTCAGCCATCTGCCAATAGCATCCCTTGTATGAAATCAACTGGGCAAACCAACTGAGGAAGCATGTACCAGAAATTAAAAGACCCATTGTCCGCAGAAATCCGCGAACCAGCAAAAAATCTGCGATATATATTTAAATATGCTTACATATAAAATCCACGATAGAGTGAAGCCGTGAAAGGCGAAGCGCGATATAGCGAGGGATTACTGTTTATCCTTTTAAAATAAAATCTATAACACAAAAAGTGTGTAAAAAGTGAAGGAGTCTGACTGAGATAGTTCACTTTACATGCATATCTTCCTAACGAATATAAAATGATAAAAATGTTCGGGGCATTGCTGGCTATACTATTCTGATACAGAGTATTTTGCATTACTTCAATCTGTGTAGATTAAATCTGCGCAAATCTTAATCTCAAATAGTCTTGCAAATGTTTATTGGCATTTTCTCTACATTCTTCTTGACATTTTATAAATTATCCATAAACTGTAACTACACTTGGCTGTCTTTAATGTGTGATGATGCATACTATAAAAAGCACTGTATAAGATACTAATTTATTGATGAGAAGCAGCAGATTAAAAATTTAAAAAATGCTTCATGCAAGAGTCATTCTTAGTGAATTAATGTTCATGCTAAATACAACACAGATATGTTTGCTTAATTGTGATGCAAATGTTTGACTCAATGGCAGACCCTGCTCCTTACTCCCATTGTATCTGTATTGTACATGGGGGGTCTCGGGTTACCGATAAATTCCATTCCTCCAGACGTTCAAAGTCCAAACTTGCACTAAAAAAATGTCTGTTAATAGAATATCGGCAAAAATACAGCATAATGTTTGGGACAAAGGTACATTTTTCCTTAAATTGTTCCACAGTATAAAATTACAATCAAACAATTCAGACATCGTGATTAAAGTGCACATTGCAGACTTTGATTAATTTCAGTCACAGCATGTAGAAACAGCAAACACTTTTTCTTCATGGTCGCCCATTTCAGGGCACTATAATGTTTGGGACACAGCAATGGCAGGTCTATTAAAGTCGTCATATTTAGGACTTGGTCACATATCCCTGGTGTGCAATAACTGCCTGAAGTCAGCGATTCATCAACATCGTCAGGTGCTGAGGGTATTATCGGGTGATGCTCTACCAAGCCTCTAATGCAGCCATCTTCAGCTCCAGCTTATTTCAGGAGGTTTGTCCCATTAAGTTTTCTCTTCAGCATATGGAAGGCCTGCTCAGTTAGATTTAAATTGGGTAACTGGCTTGGCCATTCAAGAATTTTCCATTTCCATTTCCATCGGTGCGGCGTCCTCAGTGATGCGGGCTCTGCATCGGTCTGTCGTAGTGAAAAAGGAGCTGAGCCATAAGGCAAAGCTCTCAATTTACTGGTCGATCTATGTTCCTACCCTCACCTATGGTCATGAGCTGTGGGTAGTGACTGAAAGAATGAGATCGCGAATACAAGCGGCTGAAATTAGTTTCCTCCATAGGGTGTCTGGGCTCTCTCTTAAAGATAGGGTGAGAAGCTCAGTCATCCGGGAGGGGCTCAGAGTAGAGCCGCTGCTCCTCCGCATCGAGAGGAGTCAGATGAGGTGGCTCGGGCATCTGATCAGGATGCCTCCTGGATGCCTCCCTGGTGAGGTGTTCCGGGCACATCCAGCCGGGAGGAGGCCCCGGGGAAGACCCAGGACACGCTGGAGAGACTATGTCTCCCGGCTGGCCTGGGAACGCCTTGGGATTCCCCGGAAGAGCTAGAAGAAGTGGCCGGGGAGAGGGAAATCTGGGCATCTCTGCTCAAGCTGCTGCCCCCCGCGACTCGACCTCGGATAAGCGGAAGAGGATGGATGGATGGATGGATGAATTTTCCATTTATTAGCTTTGATAAAATCCTGCGTTGCCTCAGCAGTATGTTTGGCTCATTATCTTGATGTACAATGAAGCTCCATCGAGTGAGTTTGGAGGGATTTACTGGAACTTGAGCAGATGAGATGTTTCTCTACACCTCAGAATTAATGGTGTGACTGCACTGCTGTTATCAATGAAGAGAAGTGTGCCAGGACCTGTGGCAGCCATACATACCCAAGCCATACAACACAACCCCACCACCATGTTTAACAGATGAGGAGGTCTGCTTTGGATCTTGGGCAGTTCCTTTTCTACATACTTTGCTATGCCATCACTCTGATACAGCAGGTTCATCTTTATCCCGTCTGTCCACAATACCTTTTTCCAGAATTCTGCAGGTTCTTTTAAGTCAATCTGGCCATTCTGTTTTTGTGGCTAACAAGTGGTGTTCATCTTGCAGTGTGTCCTCTGTATTTCTGTTCATGTAGTCTTCTGCTGATAGTCATCTCTGACACATACACATTGGCCCCCTGAAGACTGTTTCTGATCTGTCAGACATGTGTTTGGGGCTTTTTCTTGACCATAGTGAGGATTCTTCTGTCATCAGCAGTGGATGTCTTCCTTGGCCTACCAGTTCTTTTGTGATTCCTGAGCTCACCAGTGTGTTCTTTCTTCTTCATGATATCCCAGACAGTTGATTTAGCTCATCCTAAGGTTTTACTGATGTCTCGAATGGTTTATTCTTATTTTTCAGCCTCATAACGGCTTCCTTGACTTTTATTGGCACAGCCCTTGTTGAACAATAACAACTACAGACTCCAAAGGGTAGAAGCAAGTCAAAGTATCTTACGAAGCAATGAAATCCACCTGAGGAATAACAAACAGCTGTGACGTGAATTCTCCCAAACATTCTGGTGCCCTGAAATGAGGAAGACCATGTAGAAAAAGTGAAATGTGTGCAAATCCCCTTAAATAAAAGTCTGCAGTGTGCACTTTAATCAGGTCTGAATTGTTTAATCTGTAATTTTAAACTTTGCAGCAGAGGGGGCAATCAAAGAGATATGTGTCTATGTCCCAAACTGTATGGAATGCAATGTACCTGGAAAATTCTAAGCAATAGCCATCAAAAAGGGGGTACAAAAATCAGAACTAGCTACGGGCAATAAGATCTAGAAGGAAACACATAAAGAACAAGTAGCACAAAAACAAAAGTAATAAATTATGGATAGAGCCTGACTGAGTAACTCTGGTCAGTTAAAAATGAACTCATTATGTCATCTTATCAAGTTTAAACTTTATTAGTGCTCATGGGACTAGTATTCTACGTCTGCTGTATAGCTCCATGGCAGCCAACAGGGATAGATACACTTCTACTTCTACCTTTTCCTGTCTCACGTCTAGTGGAACTTGCTTTATTAAAATTTGAATTCCAATCGTATGACCCATGGGGCCTTTGAAATGCAGGCAGACATCAACAGTGCCACCTGTAATAATTCTTTGCATTTATATAGCGCTTTTCTCATTACTCAAAGCGCTCAGCAATTGCAGGTTAAGGGCCTTTCTCAATGGCCCAACAGAGCAGAGTCCCTAATGGCATTTTACGGGATTCGAACCGGCAAACCTTCCGACTGCCAGTGCAGATCCCTAGCCTCAGAGCCACCACTCTGCCAAACCTGTGCTGCAACACTTGCCCTCTGTGACTGCTTCTGAAAGTTTGTATCTCCGCATGTTCATGATGCCACCCATTACAACAGATTCTACTCTTCCAGTGCCAAAGGACCAGAATCAAAATGGAGCAACATTTTTCTATTGCTAAAAATATACATTAATTTACCATATACTCACATTTACTCGCCCTGTAGGAATCTGTGGTGCCACAGCCAACCAGGGGAACTTGGGAGGTACTGTCCTGGGGCAAGGGCCCAAATCAATCAACAACAATATATAAAACTAGTTATTTAGCCCGTTACAATAACGGGCGCTAGAACAGTAGTGCATAAACATTAGTAGGAACAGTCTATAATAAATGGCAAGGGACTTTGACCTCATTCTATTTGTTGGTCGTATTTTTCTTTCTTTCAGCCTTTCTTTTGTTGATGTTTACTTGCTGAGCTGACCGTTCTTCATGGGCTGCTGCCGTGTATTGTGTGTTTTTAATTTTCTGTGACAGTAATACTGTCTTGTACGTCCGTAATATACCTTTAATTTTCTCTGGCGGTAATACAGGCGTGCGCGTCGGTAATATGCCTTTAATCTCCTCTGACAGTAATACTGGCTTGTATGTGGCTGTAATATGCGTCACTGTATTGTGTACCTTTAATTTCCTCTCACAGTAATACTGGTTTGTATTTCCCTAAAACGCCTCTAACTTTCTCTGACAGTAATATCACGCATTGCACTGTGCCCCGCGCATGCGCACTTCACCAGAAGCCCCAGCGCATGCGCTCTTCACAAGAAGACACACACACACGGACACCTGGATGCACAAAGGGATTTTATTAAAGAGGATTACCGTATATACTCACGCTAAAGTTCTCCAGTGGATAAGTCGGGCTTGAGTTTACTGTATAATATCCGTTATTTTATAATGTCGTCTTATAAGTTGAATGCAGAAAACTCACGCTATTGGACATAGAGATTATGATATGCTAACGCCCACCTGAGACAGTAACCACGGAGCGCACTGCCTTTTTTTTCTATGTATTGTGCCTATGTGACCGCACGGTAATACATGAACTATTCTGAAGCGATGTTTGCACTGTTTTGTGTGTTTTTGTATTTCACACCCTCATACACCTTTATCGTATGAGCATCTCTTATCTACAATGGAGCGTTCAATCAGAAGAAAATATGAAGGTGGTTTTAAATTAAACGTCGTTGAAGTAGCAAAAGAAATTGATAACTGCGCTGCTGCAACAAAATTCGATGTGTCTGAGAAACTGGTGCAAGATTGGAGGAAGCAAGAAAATGTAAAAAAAAAAAAATTAAGTGTCATATTTTTGAACGGGCGTATAAGTCGGGGTCACATTTTATGATCGATTTTTCGGGTTTCAAGACCTGACATATGCGCGAGTATATATGGTACATAAATTAAAAAAAAAAACATTTTTTACTGTAAAAATGAAATTCCCTATTTGGAATTCATGTCTCTGGTGACTTTTCCTAAGAAGTCAGTAGACGGACTGAGAGAGCATGGGGGGTCAAGTGGTCTCTGGAAAGGGGTGTGTGGCACTCCTGATATCTTTAGAGTCCTGGTGCTTCCTATTTTGCTATAGGGTTGCAAGTCATGGGCGCTTTCCAGTGACATGAGATGAAGACTGGACTCCTTCATGTGTGTCTCTTCAAAGAATCCCTGTGTACCGCTGTTTTGACTTTGTGTTGCTCATGGAGTCCCGAATGAGGCACATTATATGCATTGTGAGGGAGCGTCAGTTGTGGCACTACAGCCATATGGCACGATTCCTAGAGGGTGATCTTCATTGTTGAGGACCCAAGCGGCTAAACAAGGCCAAGGGGACACTCACGTAACACCTGGTTGCAGCAGATAGATGGTAATTTCTGGAGGGTTGGATTGAACTATGTGTCTGCCTGGAGGTGACTGTGATCCTGAGCTGTTTCTTCATGTGGTGGTTTCTGCAATGCACTGTACCAGTGCATGCTCCCCAACCTGACCTGACTTCAAAACCTCACCTGAATATACAATGTCGGCAGGCAGGAGGGTCCATCAGGGAAGTCCCCATTAACAACATAAGAGATGGCACAGGATTGTTTTAACCTTTTAGCAGAGAAAACTCACAAAGTTCATAAGAGGCCTTGGTCCATTTAGGGCTATAAAAAAAGTCACCCTCGTCCCCTTTAGATACCCTAATCGAGTTTTTGAATTGGTGCCCCCAAACTTTTTATACACTTATCCCTGACCCCAGAAGTGATCCCATACTTTCTTGGAGGGGATCCTAATGTGGGATGGAATTTACAACTAGTCCTCCATTGTCATGGCATAATATAATATTATCAAAACCATTTAGTCCAAGTCAGGGTCGTGGGATATCTGAAATCTCTCAGGGTACAATTTGGGAAACTGCCCAAGACAAAGTGCCAGTCCACTGTGGGACTCACTCACACACACACATCCATACAAAGCCAAGTTACATTTGAAATTAATGTGCCTTTGGGGATGTGAGAGGAAAATCAAACTAGGCAGAGGAAAGCCTACATGTGCTGACTTGATAGGAAACAGATAAGTAATTTTTTGAGCTTAACCTGGAGATGTGTGCAAAAGGCAAAACAGAACAAATAAAACAAAATGATGCAACTGAAACCCAGATGAGAGGCAAAAATTACAGTCAAAATTTAGAATTTGAAAACCAGGCAAGACAGTAAAATCTATCAAAAAAGAGGACACTATAAAGGTTTTGAAGGTTTTATCTTCAGATCGGATAAAGCTCAGTGCAACTGCTGACCTTTTATCCTATCACCTGATGAACTCGAGGTCACAACCTCAGAGACCACACCCCTAGAAACGCAGGACGCGATCCTAACGATGAAATGCAAAATGGCTTCTGCTATAGAAAAAAGCTATCCATCCATCCATCCATCCATCCATCCTCTTCCGCTTATCCGAAGTCGGGTCGCGGGGGCAGCAGCTTGAGCAGAGATACCCAGACTTCCCTCTCCCCGGCCACTTCTTCTAGCTCTTCCGGGAGAATCCCGAGGCATTCCCAGGCCAGCTGGGAGACATAGTCCCTCTAGCGTTTCCTGGGTCTTCCCTGAGGCCTCCTCCCGGTTGGACGTGCCCGGAACACCTCACCAGGGAGGTGTCCAGGAGACATCCTGATCAGATGCCCGAGCCACCTCATCTGACTCCTCTCAATGCGGAGGAGCAGCGGCTCTACTCTGAGCCCCTCCCGGATGACTGAGCTTCTCACCCTATCTTTAAGGGAGATCCCAGACACCCTGCGGAGGAAACTCATTTCATCCGCTTGTATTCGCGATCTCGTTCTTTCGGTCACTACCCATAGTTCATGACTAAAGGTGAGGGTAGGAGCGTAGATCGACTGGTAAATTGAGAGCTTCGCCTTGCGGCTCTGCTCCTTTTTCACCACAACAGACCGATGCAGAGCCCACATCACTGCGGACGCCGCACCGATCCTCCTGTCGATCTCACGCTCCATTCTTCCCTCACTCGTGAACAAGACCCCGAGATACTTGAACTCCTCCACTTGAGGCAGGATCTCGCTCCCAACCCTGAGAGGGCACTCCACCCTTTTCCAGCTGAGGACCATGGTCTCGGATTTGGAGGCCAAGGAGGTCGGGTGCAGTGTGAGTTGGGTGGTGGCCGAAGGCGGGGACCTTGGCGGTCCGATCCTCGGATACAGAAGCTGGTTCTTGGGAAAAAAGCTATAAGACCCCAAAATTCAGCCCTGATCATGAAACTACACAGATAAAGAGAAAACTTGCAAACTCCACACAAACAATCAGGCATGGGAATTAAACCACAGGACCCAGAATGCATACAGCAGGAGATCTAATCACTGCTTTATTGTGGCAGCCTGATTTCCTTTTATAAAATACTAGCCATGTTACCTGTCAAATACAATTAATTATGTACAGTTTTTGTGTCAAGGAACGTTACTGGTAGTCCTTTATACCAACAGCAATATGCCTGCATAATGCCTCACTGTAACTGTGATTGCCAAGTCAGAAATATTTCTTTTTAATTTTATTCCTTTTTAGTCATTCTGGTGTGTGTGAGGTGTGGCCTGCAGAGGGCGCTCCAATCGCCCTAATGCGACACAAGCAGCAGCACAGCACACAGATATGTAAGTGGGGAAGCTGTTTTCCCTCGCTGCCCAAAGCAGCACAGTACAATGAACCAAGCACACACCAAATACACAGTCCCTTCTTTACTTTCTTTTCTTTTCTCTCTCTTTCTCTCACTTTGTCTCCACTCCTCCTCCAGCAAGCTTTGTCCTCCACCTCCCGAGTCTGGCTTTCAGAGTAGTGGCAACTGGGTCCTTTTAAGCCACACCACGGAGCACTCCAGGTGGTCCATTAGCATGTTTAGGAAGTTCTCCCAGGTGTGGCGAAAGGCTGACGTAACAGAGCTCTGCATGCTCCGCAGCTCCCCTTGACAGCCCCCACGGAACCTAACGGGGCTGCAGTGAACTCTAACTCCCAGCATGCCCTGCAGGAATCTGTGGTGCCACAGTCATCCAGGGTGACTGCCATCAAGCAGCCCGAGGAAAGTACTGTCCTAGGGCAAGGGCCCCCGGTCATCCATCACAGTATATACAGTACAGTATAATTACTGTATATACTTGCGTTTAAGTTCTCCCACAGATAAGTTGGGGCTTGATTTTACGGTATAATTTCCAGTATTTTATAATGTCGGTCATATAAATCGAATGCAGAAAACACACACTATTGGTCCAAGAGATTATAATATGCTAACTCCCACCTGAGAGAGTAACCACGGAGCACACTGTCTTTTTTTCTATGTATTGTGCTTACGTGACCACACAGTAATACCCAAAATATTCCAAAGTGACATTTTGCACTGTTTCGTGTTTTCTGTATCTCACACCCTCATACACCTTTATCATAAGAGCATCACGTATCTACGATGGAGGGTTCGATCAGAAGAAAATATAAAGCTGGTTTTATATTAAAAGTCGTTGGAGTAGTGAAAGAAATTGATAACTGCACTGATGCAACAAAATTTGATGTGTCTGAGAAACTGGTGTGAGATTGGAGGAAGCAAGAAGATGTGAAAAAAAAAAATTAAGTGTTGTATTTTTGAATGGGTATATAAGTCAGGGTCTGATTTTATGATCAATTTTTTGGGTTTCAAGACCTGATTTATACGCGAGTATATACTGTATGTATGTATGTATTTATTTATTTATGTCTTTTGCCCTACATGTACGTCCATCGTCTTTCCTCAGTATTTGTGTGTCTTTGAATCTCTCTCGACCGGCATTTCCTCTCTCAGTCGTATTCCCATAAAGCCTGCTTCTCGGACTCTGTCATTTCGAAACACTTTGCTCAACTCCTGTTCTCTTTTATACTTCCCATCTTTGAAGGTGAGTCTCAGCATGCCTCCTACACCTTTACTCTTCCCACAGTGAAAAATTTATTATGGATTTAGTACATTTTTTCTGAAAAATTATTATTTTTATTTTTATTTTATTTTAATAAAATAACATTCCATACAATCAAGTCAAACTTATACAACAAATAACTTCACAACTAGAAAAATAAAAAACAAAAGGTGAAAAGAAATAAAAAACATTCACAAGTTAAAATAAGAAAGCAGGATCGAAAGAGACAATAGCTAACCAAACAGAATTCAATTTCTGTGTTTTGAATGTCAGGGAACATTTCTGGCTATACGTTTTAGCATTTTCTTTCATTTTTTGCTATTATTATTATTATAATGCAATTTTGTTTTGTATTTGGTAACCGGCATTTCGGGAATCCCATCATCAAGACATGACTTCCATTTGCCAGGGAGCGTGGTTTTGAATATCACAGCATCAAAAGTCATTAAGCACAACAGGTCTCTCCTTATCCAAGATTGTGGATTAAACTAAGAACTTTGTTTGTATTTTGTACTTAATTCTGGTTCTGACATCTGTGACAGTTAGAGGGTGCTGTCGTCCTCTTGAACCCTCAGACTTGACTCCAGACACCAGGTAAAAGTCCAATACTTATTTATTAGGACAATAATAAGGTGCACAAAGCACCTACACTCCACTATACTCATAAACTAAACAATAATCACTAAACAATACACTAATCAATCCTCCACTCCCAGACACATTGCCACCCTTCCACCCAGCTCAGCTCGATGCTCTGGTCTCTCACAGTTCTTTATATAGTCCGTGACCCGGAAGTGTTTCTCTCTCTCTGTCTATGTGACCGTGAACACTTCCGGGTCAGATAAAAGCTTCTTTTCTTCACCACGGAAGTGTGTCATTCACTCTGTTGCCATGATTAAGACACACTTCCGGGTTATAGGTGAAACCAAAGTCTCTGGGCTTTCCTGCAGCGTCCCCTGGAGGTCCCAATGGTATCCAGCAGGGCTGTGATAAAAAACTCCACTGTCCATGATGCCCTGCTGGAACTCGTGGCACCTCTATGTTGCAGGCAGGGCTCCACCTGGCGGCCTGGGGGTATTGGCCGGGATAACAGGCCGGCCATGTCCCACACATCCTTATTATTCACTTTTCACTTCAATCTTTTTTAAGTAATTGGGCGATGGCAATACATTTTAGTGTCCTCTCTAGCTTCAGATTTTGATTCATTTTCAACGACATTGTGAAGTTTATTAACCTCCTTGGCATTAACCCCAAGCATGACTTGGTATTTGATGTAAATACGGTTAAGCCCAAGGCAAACTCAGGGTGACGTGCAATGATCAGCTTAATAGCATTAAGCCTGAATAACTTTGGGGACAGTAATCTGCTGCCATCTAATGGATGAAATAACATCGTGCTGCAAAAAATCTATAAGTTCTGCCATCTGTATGGTAAATAATTAATATTCATGAGTGGGGTGGAGCCTTCAACCAAAATACAAAGACACATAAAAAGCTGTAAAGCCAGTTTTAGCACAAACTGTACCTGAACCATTGCTTGAATTGAGTGATAGTGATAGATAGATAGATAGATAGATAGATAGATAGATAGATAGATAGATAGATAGATAGATAGATAGATAGATAGATAGATAGATAGATAGATAGATAGATAGATAGATAGATAGATAGATAGATACTGACGATGTGAACTGGTTATCAGATGTTGACACCTGTTCAATAAACTCCAAACTCTCAAATTACAGTGATGTTCATGTTTGGTATCAGCTTCATTCTACTTCTGACAGTCCTGCACCTCCTCATTGGTCATTTAAGGGTAACACAGGTCTAAAACAATCTGTTGATCTGAATACCTGGACTATTTATGATAATAGTCTGGTGAAGTTAATAGTTGAAACAAAGAGTCGAAATAATCGTTGCAGATGAAATGTAGGTAATTTTCAGTCTGCTTATACTGCAGGGCAGAGTGGGTAAACCAGTCCAGGGGTGGTTCCGTAGGTTCACAAACCAGTTGTTGCAGACACTAATGTTTGTCAAACTTATGAGTGAGAGTTATTTTTCAGTCATTATGAAATACCTGCATTTTACTAATAACAAGAAACAATCACCCTGCACTGAAACCGTACAAACTGTGAGATGCACGTCAGGCAGTCATTAAAGGTGTATACTCCTGATCGTGACGCAGGTATTGATGAAAATCTTATGGAAAAGCTGTCAAGGATACAGTACATCACATCCCAACAGGCACTTTATGCTGTGTGAAGCAATTCGGGGACACATTGGGAACTCAATAGTTTACACCGTTAGAGTGAAGAAGTGAGATGGCAAGTATAGTCAATACAATCGTGCAGGTCAGTCACTGACATTCCACCCTGCCATGCACAAACAACAGGAATGATATTACAAATGAATCATTCGACATCGGCTTGCATAGCACCCATGTTCATTGGTGATCATTTCAAAATGTATCTTACGAAACACATGTACTAAATCTGCAACAGTACAAAAGTAGGCAGACCTTTCCTACCATGATTATGTTGACATTTTGGTATCTCCATGTTTCTGCTACACATAATAACATTTTTTGTTGTTGAAAAAAAATCCAATGCTTTTGGCTTGTTTTTCCAGGGTTTAACACTAAGTGGCTACAGACTTTAATGCGCTCCAATGGAGATGTGTCCATAGCTGTGCCAGTCCATTCCTGCCACTCTGAAAAGCAAGACGTACGTACATTAAGGGCTTATTGAAATGATGTATGACCAACCCTTATTTCTTCTCAAAACAAGGAAATCTAACAGCTGTTCAAGTGTCACTTAACCCGCATTTTCCTGTTTAGAACTAAAGAACGTTCCATGCACATAAAGAATTCTGAAACAAATTAAACTTTCAATCCTTGAATGCATTTGCTATTAATTCTTCCATAACTCGATTTATATGTAATCCTCATTATTTAACAATTAGTAGATCAATTAACTCAGGCACATTTTATCTGTGGCTAACGCTCTTATCCAATTAGAAGCTCTTTACTCTGAGGATTTGTCCGGACCTCCTCCTATCCTCAGCACTTTGCAATATCCCGAGGCACAAGAACTTAGTAAACTGCAGGACACCTAGGCTGATCCGTCATGAACAAATGTGGTTTGCCAATCAGCTATTCTGCATGAATATAAAGTAAAAGCGAGAGCAATGTAATTAAAAAATTAACCCCTAAAAGCTTGATATTCTATTTTGTTAGTATGAACGGTTACAGGAAAAGAAAATGTCATTATGAACAACATTGTAATGTGCACTGGAATGGCAGGTAACCATAAGATGTCTCTGAGGGTTTCGTTTATTACTTTCTTTATATTTCATAATTCATAAAAATCTAGACCTTAAAAAAGTGAGCCACTATCTAGGTTTATTGTTCACAGAGAAAGTTGGTTGTGACCAGCAACAGAGTGTTAGAGCAGAATGTATAAAATGGAAGGAAGCCAGGGGTTGTTATAAATGGTCAAAGTGGTTTAAGGTGTTGTCAAGGGTGCATCAGAGCATGGCTGGGGGAGGCCTCAAGGATCGGTGCTGGGCCCTCCACTTTTCTGCCTATATACCTCCTCACTCTATCATGCAGTCCCCTCAATGAAGCTGTACTTGTCGTTCTTTCCAGATTATAACACGTTTCAGACAGAATCTGTGCACGTCTCACTGATGCTGCAATCTGGATGAAGGAACACCATTTCCAGCACAACCTGACGGTGTCGATGGACCTTCTTTTCATCACAGTTCCTCTGTCTATTCAGTATGCCATCTCAGTTTAGTTTGGCTCACTATCACAAACACCTGCCAAGTCAGTAGGCAATCTTTGGATGGTGATCAATGACCAGCTGTCCTTCAGGAACCATGTTGTTACGATCTCTTGGTCTTGGAGATTCACTGTGTACGATATCTGACAGATCAGACCACATCTGAAGGTATATGCACCACAACTCCTGATTCAGGCTTTAGTCTTGTCCTGTCTGGACTACTGCAACTCTCCGGTGGCAGGTGAACTGGCATGTGTCACCAAGCTGCTACAGATGATTCAAACTCCAGCAGCAACAACTGGTGTTCAACCAGCTGAAGCAGGCACATGTTACTCCTCTCTTCAGATTACTACACTGGCTTGCTGTACCAGCCTACATTAAGTACATATTCTTGATGCTTGACGACAGGATAGTCAATTGGTGAATGCCTATTTATATGGAGATACTTCTGAGGTCCTACGCTCCTTCTTGACCACTCAGGTCTGCCATTGAATGGCGTCTGGTGATGCCACCTTTGTGTGGTGTCACATCTTAGTCCGGACTCAGTCCAGGTGTAGTTCCTGGTTGGTGGAATGAACAACCCACCTCCATTTAATATTCTGACTCCCTCTGTTCATTTAAGAAGCGTTTGAAGGCTCTATTGTTTGGTGAATTTCTATCTAACTGATAGTATTAGCTGTTAGGTTTTTGTAAACTAGGAATTGTAACTTGCTTGCATTTTGTTCTGAGCTCCACATTTGTGACGATAAATTCTGTGAACTTGTCCTATAACACTAGTTCTGAGTCTCTTGAACTAATTGTCATGTTCACGAAACCAGATTGAGATGATTTGAGCTTTGTGACATGGCACGTTATCCTGCTGGAAGTAGCCATCAGAAGATGGGGACACTGCGGTCATAAAGGGACGGACATGATCAGCAACAATTACCATTACATCACCACCAACAGCAACTTGAACCGTTGATACAATGCAGGATGGTGGATCCACACTTTCATGCTGTTGACACCAAATTCTGAGCCTACCATCCGAATGTTGTAGCACAAATTGAGACTCATCAGACCAGGCGACATTTTTCCAATCTTCTCTTATCCACTTTTGGTGAGCCTGTGTGAATTGTAGCCTCAGTTGCCTATTTTTAGCTGACAGGAGTGGCGCCCAGTGTGGTCTCCTGCTGCTGTAGCGCACCTGCTTCAAGGTTCGATGTGTTGTGTGTCCAGAGATGCTCTTCTGCACACCTCGGTTGTAATGAGTGCTTATTTCCGGCTATACTTCCTTAGAAGATTGTTGTCCTTCAACATCTGCAATAAGATGCTGCAGATGTTCTATCAGACAGTTGTGGCGAGCTCCCTCTTCTACGCGGTGGTGTGCAGCATGAAGAAGAAGGACGTCTCACGCTTGGACAAACTGGTGAGGAAAGCAGGCTCTATTGTAGGCATGGAGCTGGGCAGTTTGACATCCATGGCAGAGCGACGGGCACTCAGCAGGCTCCTATCAATTATGGAGAATCCACTGCATCCACTAAACAGCGTCATCGCCAGACAGAGGAGCAGCGTCAGCGACAGACTGCTGTCACTATCCTACTCCACTGACAGACTGAGGAGATCGTTCCTCCCCCAAACTATGCGACTTTTCAATTCCACCCAGGGGGGTAAACGTTAAAATTATTCAAAATTATTGTCTGTTTTTACCTGCATTTTTATTACTCTTTAATTTAATATTGTTTTTTGTATCAGTATGCTGCTGCTGCTGGATTATGTGAATTTCCCCTTGGGATTAATAAAGTATCTATCTATCTATCTATCTATCTATCTATCTATCTATCTATCTATCTATCTATCTATCTATCTATCTATCTATCTATCTATCTATCTATTTGAGTTACCTTGCCTTTTTGTCAGCGCGAACCAGTCTGGCCAATCTCCTCTGACCTCTGACAATAATAAGGCATTTTCACCCAGAAAACTGCCACTCACTGGATATTTTCCCTTTTTTTGTAAACCCTAGAGATGATTGTACATGAAAATCCCAGTAGATCAGCAGTTTCTGAAATACTCAGACAAGCCCATCTGGCACCAACAACCATGCCACATTCAAAGTCACTTCAGTCCTCTTTCTTCCCCATTTTGATGATCAGTTTGAAAATCAGCAAGTCGTCTTGACAATGTCTACATGTATAAATGCATTGAGTTTGCTGCCATGTGATTGGCTGATTAGATATTGGCGTTAACAAGCAGTTGAACAGGTATATCTAGTAAAGTGGCCGGTGAGCGTGCTTCATTAATCTCCAAGGGGTAAATTGTCTTTTTGCATGACATTTGGGGGTCAGAGTACAGGGTTAGCCATTGTACAGCATGCCTGGAGCAATTTTAAGCTTAAAGGCCTTGCTCAAGTACCCAACAGAGTAGGATCCCTTTTGGGAGTAATTGGATTTGAACCAGCAACCTTCCAGATACCAGCACAGATCCTTAGCCTCAGAGAAACCACTCTGCCTATTTTATAAGTTGCTTTGGAAAAAAAAAAAACATCTCCTAAGAAAATACATGTAAATATATTTTAAAACAGGTGCTAATTGTAAAAACCTCTTAATAAAAAGTGGCAATACAGTGTTTTCAAAATGAAAAACTCATCAACCTTCCTAACTTGTGATGTAATCTGTGTGACCACTGATGAGAAAGAGCAGCTGCAGACATCTTTTATTTCTACATGTTCCTTTTTCTTCTTTTGATAAGAGGTCTTCTGTTCAACTGGCAGTGAATAATCACTTATACCCCGTCTGCATGACAACTCTGTCCCCATCATTCAGAAAGATGACCTTCTTGTTAAATGTGATTTGGATCCAGAAATTAATCACATCTGTAGGAAATGAGTGTCTTTGACGATCATCCATTATTACCTCTTGAGACGTTAGTGCAGCTCTTCCTGATAGCCTGAAAATCTGAATTCATGACATTATAAGAGAAACAAATGAGTTCCTTAAAAGAAAAAAAAAGCAGAAAATGTCCAAGCAGATGAGTCCTTTTTAATAAATAATAAAAAAATACATTTGTAAATGTTAATTTTATAATTGTGATAATTAGTAGTTAAAACATTTGAAGCAGGGGACATGACAGCTCTGCTACGTTTGAAGGTTGTCCTTCAGGATTGCCGTATTCTCTTATTGTCTGATTGCCCATCATTTGGATTCATCTGGTTCTGGAATCTTTAAGCTGTGACCTTAATTGATGGAGTCATACCCACAATGCCTTAGCTTTGGGTTTTATTTACAGTTCCAAGATTTACCTCACGTTTAATAATGTCTATTCTTCAGCAAATACACTTTCTGTGATTATTATACAGAATGCTGCCCCAGTGAAAGACTTTGGATCATGGCATGATGGAGTGACAAATGAACAGATGGGTCTTCAATTGCTTCTTGCTGTAAATATATTGAGGGAGTCAGCAGTATGGATGGAGGTGGGTAACTTGTTCCACCAACTAGGAACTACACAGGAAAATAGTCTGGATTGAGATTTGATGCCACACAGAGGTGGCATCACCAGACACTGTTCCCTAGCATACCTAAGTGGGCGAGAAGGAGTATAGCACTTCACCAGTGTCTCCATATACTCAGGTGCAGACCCACTGATTACTCTGTAGACAGACAGCAGGTATTTGAACTTAATGTGTGCTGCTACAGGGAGCCAATTTAGTGACCTGAAGAGAGGAGTGATATGTGCCAGTCTCGCCTGGTTAAATATAAGATGGTTCACTGCATTCTGGACTATCTGCAACGGCTTGATTGCGCATGTGGGTACTTCTGCCAGAAATGAATTGCAGTAGTCCAGACACGACAAGATCAAAGTCTGAACCAGAAGTTGTGCTGCATACTCTGTCATATAAGGTCTGATCTTGCACAGATTCTACAATGTGACCTTGCAAGAATGAGAAACAGTAGCCCAAAAATAGTGAGAGAGTCTGTGACGCAGGCTTTACCAGAACGTGCTCAAGAGAGGGAGCGCCGGTTAACAGACTTACAGACACATGCAAATACAGAGGAAAGGTGCTGAAGGTACGGCAAGAGATAGCAAATATATTTTTAATCATTCTGTTACCTGTCTTTGACAGGTTGCATGGCTAGTATTAAAAATTCCAGTACTCAGCTGGTAGCCTGGTAGAACTGCAATCACCACTGTCTAAGGAACTCTGTTACACTGTATTTGGTGGAGCAGCTCATCCGGGAATGGAAAGGGAAAAGATCTGGAGTGAGGATACAAGTAAGCTGGAGAGGTTTAAGACTTAGCCTGTCTCCACATAATGAGGAATGTTCAATCACTTTTAAAAAAAATTGGATGACTTCATCTCATGGTACTGTGGCACTTTGGGTACTTCAGAGAAACTGCTTGAACATCTTATTTCAGATGCTATTTTAATGCTGGGGAGGTTTCATTTGATACAATCAGATGGAATAGAAAACACAGGAGGAAGACAGGACATTTTTGCGAGTAAGCAATGGTAAAGAAGCAAGCAAAATACAATATGGTGGGCGGCACGGTGGCGCAGTGGGTAGCGCTGCTGCCTCGCAGTTGGGACACCTGGGGACCTGGGTTCGCTTCCTGGGTCCTCCCTGCGTGGAGTTTGCATGTTCTCCCTGTGTCTGCGTGGGTTTCCTCCGGGCGCTCTGGTTTCCTTCCAAAGACATGCAGGTTAGGTGGATTGGCGATTCTAAATTGGCCCTAGTGTGTGCTTGGTGTGTGGGTGTGTTTGTGTGTGTCCTGCGGTGGGTTGGCACCCTGCCCAGGATTGGTTCCTGCCTTGTGCCCTGTGTTGGCTGGGATTGGCTCCAGCAGACCCCCGTGACCCTGTGTTCGGATTCAGCGGGTTGGAAAATGGATGGATGGATGGAAAATACAATATGAAATAAAATGTATAATCCAGACCTCAAAATACTGACTGCATCCATCCATATTACTACCTAGAAGATAAATTGCGTCATACTAATTAATGTTTTTTTTTTAACTCAGCAACAGAAATGATTCGCTTTGTTACCAACACCCCAATGAATGAAGCATTCTGACCTTAGAATGCTGGTGACTTCAACTGGGGGGAGCTTGGAGAGAACAAACTTTGATTAACATGTTTCATTTGAGGACACAACAAATGTTAATGCCTTAAATGTAAACCTGTAGCACAACTAGGAAGATCTGACCACACCTTACAGCCACCTACAAGTCTATCAGCAGATAGAAGCAGCAGGAGCAACAGCTCTCCTATTATCCAAGCCAGAGGTTTGTGAGTTTGTGTTTGGGAAGGCTGTGGTATGTCATAATATTTATTTTTTTCTTTAACTTCTGAAAACTTTTTGTTTCCCCTTGGAAACAAGTATTGTCTATCTATCTATCTATCTATCTATCTATCTATCTATCTATCTATCTATCTATCTATCTATCTATCTATCTATCTATCTATCTATCTATCTATCTATCTATCTATCTATCTATCTATCTAAAAGTAGAATGTTTGTCTGTCCCCTATACAATTCCATACTCTTTGATTGATCAAGACCAAATTTGCATAGTTACCGGAAATACTATACCAATTTGTTTTGGTCTCATTTTCAGCATAACAGGTTTAGTAATGGGACACACTCTGAAAATACTTTGGACCCGCTGGAGGTTGTTGCAATGGAGAGAATTACAATAAAACTGAGAGCCATTATGAACAATGTTGCACATCCTTTCAGTTGCACAACACTGAGGACCTTCCAACAGATTATTCACCAGAAGAGGTGTAAAGAAATACAACAGTGGCAGCGGGGGGCTCCTTTATGCCAACAGCAATATGCCTCCTTTATGTGAGGGACTGCCAAGTTCTTTCTTCTTACTTTTCTTCCTTTTCATTCATTTTGGTATGTGTTCAAACCATAGTTTGCATATCTATCTATCTGTTATATAGTGCATTTCACATCTATCTATCTATCTATCTATCTATCTATCTATCTATCTATCTATCTATCTATCTATCTATCTATCTATCTATCTATTAGTTTCCATGCAGATCTTTTAAGGGGCCAAATGGTGCCACTGTCAATGTCAATGTCAACTTTATTTATATAGCCATTTAAAACAACATAGGAATGCTGTGGCCAAAGTGCTTTACGATAATAGAATTAAAGAAAAACATACAATTAACATGAATAACATAAATAGAAATAAAATAAATGAACATAAATAAAATAAATAATAAATAGAAGTAATGTTACATAATCACAATGAGGAAACCATCAGTATTACTGAAGGTCACGGAATGGAAGTGAATAAAAATGAGTCTTTAATCTTGTTTTAAATAGTTCAATTGTAGGAGGCACTGCCGTTAACTGTATCTCTGGTTTCTTCTACCGTCATTGGGAGACAACACCCAGCCTCACCTATTCTGGCATTGGAAGCATCTACCCTTCCAAGACCGAGATGATATAAAAGTGGTGCACAGAATGAGAGGTCACCTTTTCACCCACTCGAGAGTCAGAGACAAAGATCTCACCTTAGAGTTATTGTAAAGACATTGTGTGAGGGGCTTCAGTTCTGTCGGGAGAGAGGAAGCAAGAGTTAGAGGGCGGCGCCAACCCCCTGTTTGGTGGGTAACTGCATCTATTTGAGCCCATAAACTATCTTGCAAGTGCATGTGTGTGACAATATATATATATAGATATAGTGTAACAGATAGAGGGTGCTATCGCTCTCTTGAGCCGTTGTTCGAGACGCCAGACACCAGATAAAAGTCCAATATGACTTTATTTTATAATAATAATGTGCACCAAGCACTCTACACTCCACTATACTCATATAATACACAATAATACAATCAATAATTAATCCTCCACTCCCAGACGCGTTACCACCTATCCACCCAGCTCAGCTCAACGTCTGGGATTTCCCACAATCCTTTTATAGTCCTTGACCCGGAAGTGGTTCTGTCCCACGGTCCATGTGACTTTCTATCACTTCCAGGTCAGGTAAAAACCTCTTTTTCTTCAGCCCGGAAGTATATTATTTCTTCCGTTCCCGTGACTTGGAAATACTTCCGGGTTATATGGAAAGCATAAATCCCTAGGCCTCCCTGCAGCGACTCCTGGCTGCCCCCATGGTATCCAGCAGGGCTGTAAAGAAAAACTCCAAAGTCCATGATTCCCTGCTGGCATTCGGGGCACCTCCATGCTGCAAGGAGGGTTCCATCTGGCGGCTTGGAGGTGTTGGCCGGAATATATGGCCGGCAATCCCTCACAATAGATATAGATAATGTGAACCTTTTACAGCCTTCCTTCCCTCAATGTTGTAGCAGCTCTCACACAACACAGTACAGACTGATAATACCATCATTCATTCCCTTTACTTCTGTTTTCCTACACTTTTCCCAGGGTAGTGTTTTCCAGCTCATCTGCTGACTCCGACTCCCTGAGCTGAGTGGAGGGCTCTCTTGGAAGTCTGAAGTTGCTGGTGCTTAATCAATTGCCTCCAGGAAGCATTTCCGGGTCAGGCAGGACTACAGTGGTCCTTGTGTCATCATTATCTGACAGTTTCCCATGACAGGCCCCACAGAACTTGACAGGGCAGGCCCGTAGGACCACATCTTCCATGATGAGGATTGCCAGACATGATGCTGCCACCCGGTGTACACGGGAACTCTCTGCCCATAGCAGGCAGTTGCCCATTGTGCTATCCTTCCTGGTTCCCAAGTCCATCCTTGGTGTTGATCAGTGGATGTTAGGATGCCAGCCCCACTGTAACATCCTTCCACATCCGGGTCCTGTCATGGAAAGGAGATATTGTTATTCCCTTCCTGACCTTCCATTATCAAGGTAAGGGAGTCGAGTCCACATTGGTTGGGACAGCGGTTTGTCCCTCACACTATCTATCGATAAGAAGTCATTAAGAGATCAACTTTCTAGTTTTGGATGAAGTTTATCATTTTTGTCATTCAGATAAGTTGGATTAAACTTCAGAGTTTGGTGCCAGATAGTGCCATACTGGGATAAATCAGCATCTAACTGCTGATCGGTTGTTGACTCATGCAGTAGAATATTTGCAACTTCATTTTTAATAGGATGTTTAATGCCTTGTCTGGTTAATCATTACCTCTGGTTTTTTTTTTTTTTTTGTAATTTAGTAGTTTCTTGCTTGAGTTCTTATTTTAAGAATGATAGTCAGTCTTATTCTAGCCTGGTTTGTACTGAATAGGGTTGCTGGAGCCTATCCCAGCTACCATAGGGAACAAAGTAGGAACAAATCCTGGACAGGGTGTCAGTCCTTCACAAGGTGAACACACACACCCACACATACACACACATCCTAACCATACACAATGGCCAATTTAGTGTGTCCACTCCATCTAACTTACATGTGTTTGGGAGGAAACCCGAGCAGCTGGTGGGAACCCACATAGACATGGGGAGAACATGCAAACTCCATGCATGAGGACCTGGGATGCTAACCCTGGTCTCCTTACTGCGAGGCTGGAGCACTATCATGTGCCGTCCTATTACAAGAATGCCCATCCTTAAATGACTGCACATGACTTTCTTTCAGGCCATGTATAATGCCATCACACTCCAGGGGTGTGATAATGCAGGGAATTAACATCAGACAGCACTGGTATGAAATATTCTTATGTACTGGAAAAATCATTAAGGGTTCCTTTAATATACAATTTAATTCTGACCCTTCCCCTAACATGCCTCTTTCAGCCCCACTCTTGATAGAATTATTTCAAAATTTGAGGTGCTGCTGCAATTTTGTCTTGCTATGTTTACAGTAATGTAAAGCGCCGGGATGAAAATCTCACACAGTTCATTCATTTTAGCCGTCAAGCCTGCCATAGCAAATGCTCAATAACGTCAGTGAGTAATATCTATCAAATGAAAGACAAAACATAATTACCATTAGCTTGGATAATAGTTTAGCACATGCTTTCAGACTCTGCTAAATAATACCCTAGTAGAGATCAATCAGTAGCACTTTAATGGTTTATGAATGTCATGTCATTTATGCATAATGAGATTTCTGAAGGTTATGACCCTGATAAACTAATATATCATTAGAATGGCAAACATCAACATGAAATGTTTAGAATACATTGTCATAGATATTCATGAATAATAAGAACAAAACGCCATAATGAATTGCATAAATATGGCCTTTTTTTTACTACGTGATAAATTTAAAGGCCAACAAGATTATGCAGTGCATTATGGCCATTCGGAGTAATTGCAAACTTAAGTAAGTATCATTACAGGAATGAAGTACAATAACTAGGTACAGATAATACAGTAGGTGTTTAATAAAATGTATACGGCCACTCTGACTGCTCATATTCCCCAAAACATGCTGATTAGGCTGAAATGGCAACTTGAGTGCGGATGTGTAGATGTGTGAGTAAGTCTACCCTAACCCTAACCCTAAACCTATAATTGAATAACGATAAACAATTCATAACAAAAATCACTAAACTTGAGACTCCATAATAGTAAAATAAGAGAAACAAAATAAAATATTAATAACATTAAAGATAAAGGCGTTTGACCGTGTCCCTCGGGGAATCCTGTGGGGGGTGCTCCAAGAGTATGGGGTACCGGACCCCCTGATAAGGGCTGTTCGGTCCCTGTATGATCGGTGTCAGAGCTTGGTCCGCATTGCCGGCAGTAAGTTGAACCCGTTTCCACTGAGAGTTAGACTCCGCCAGGGCTGCCCTTTGTCACCAATTCTGTTCATAACTTTTATGGACAGAATTTCTAGGCACAGCCAGGGTGTTGAGGGGGTCCGGCTTGGTGGACTCAGGATTGGGTCACTGCTTTTTGCAGATGATGTTGTCCTGTTTGCTTCATCAGGCCATGATCTTCAGCTCTCTCTGGATCAGTTCGCAGCAGAGTGTGAAGCAGCTGGGATGGGAATCAGCACCTCCAAATCCGAGACCATGGTCCTCAGCCAGAAAAGGGTGGAATGCCCTCTCAGGATTGGGAGCGAGATCCTGCCCCAGGTGGAGGAGTTCAAGTATCTCGGGGTCTTGTTCACGAGTGAGGGAAGAATGGAGCCTGAGATCATCAGGCGGATCGGTGTGGCGTCCGCAGTGATGCGGGCTCTGCATCGGTCTGTCGTAGTGAAAAAGGAGCTGAGCCATAAGTCAGATGAGGTGGCTCGGGCATCTGATCAGGATGCCTCCTGGACACCTCCCTGGTGAGGTGTTCCAGGCACATCTAACCGGGAGGAGGCCCCGGGGAAGACCCAGGACACGCTGGAGGAACCATGTCTCCTGGCTGGCCTGGGAACGCCTCGGGATTCTCCCGGAAGAGCTAGAAGAAGTGGCCGGGGAGAAGGAAGTCTGGGCATCTCTGCTCAAGCTGCTGCCCCTGCGACCAACCTCGGATAAGCAGAAGAGGATGGATGGATGGATGGATAACATTAAAGATCCCAGGACAACTGTACAACAAATAATTCAAATTATAGACCCAAATTAAAAGCATTGAGATAACAATTTTAGAAAAGATGTTTAGGAGACCTCTGAAACATTCTACATTCTTCTGGAAGGGGTTGGATGTTTGGTAATAAAATTGCAAAAAGAATGCATTTCAAGAAACAACAGATAGGCCAACAACCCAAGCTGCACAAACGTGTCCTCAGAACGATAAGAAGAATGTAAATGGGGACAAAGGAGGGTATCCATGGACTGATTTCCAAGGGACAGCAGTTGTCCAGAGCTAAATAGACCTAACTCTAAGCCTAATCCTGTCCAGAACTGATTCTATCTTGCCCTCAGTACTGCTAGGTAAACGTTGGTGATGAACCTGAACGGGAAAAAACAGGTTAGCATAAACAGAAAGAATCAGGTTGGACATGTGGCATGGCAGACAGCTTTGCCAAATTACAACACGCCATAGAGAGATATCCTTGTGCAGAGGGAGTGAAACCTGCTGAAATTCTTCATAGGATGTTGGGTCATTATGGAAGTGAAAACAGCTCACAACTCGACAGAAAGTTTATGAATGGGTAGAAAAGTTTAACTCTTTGAGGGCTGAATATTTTTTCAAAATAACTCAGTTTTCTGAAAAGCACACAAAGCAACGGTTTCATACATATGTAAGTCAACATAAAATGTCTGGTGCTGGAGTTGTTGTCGCCATCTGTTCGCTGTTTTTGGTGGCAGCGGCCACGCAGGGGCAACTCGATGGCCAGGAGGAATTTGAGGTGGGCCAACTGGCTGTCTGTATTCCCACAGTGGTGGCTGTAGCAATCCAGTGCAATCTGGTTTGTAATTCTTGTCATCGTAAGTGGCGGTCCTGCCAGGCAAATGTTCTTGTAGGTACATCAGCTACATGAATGTGCTCAGCACCAAAATCAGCTGAAGACCAATCAGCTCATTCTGGTACCTCACTTTTGTTTTCAATCTCCATCTCTAGATCACTTGCATCAAGATCGCAGTCCGACAAGTCAAGAATGCGATTCAGTGATAATATGCAAAACGTCGTCCATGAAGTATTTTATTTTGCGTATTCATTTTGGTCTCTCGCCAGATGTTGATGCCAGCCATTTTATAGGTTGTTTGCTCTTTGCCACTCAAGCACACGCAGGGAATCAAGGGTAAATCAACAAAGCTAACTTTTCTTCTGGCAAAAAGAGTCGAACTAAAACGTAAGTTTTGTCGCAGTTCACAAATGATTACTGTTCTCTACACCTGAATTTCAACAAATGTCGACATCCGCCCTGAGTTAAAGCAGGAAGAACAAGCGTAATTGACGAAGCTTCATCTGGCAGATTATCAACATCAAAGCCCACTTCGACATGGCGAATGCCTTCATCGGAGAAGACCGATGGATTGCATTGTCTAGTATTGCTGCGCATTTGGATATCAGCTACGGATCTGCATGTGCCACAGTGTATGATGACTTTGGGTACCGTAAGGTTTGAGCAAGATTGGCACCAAAACAGCTTTTTGATCTGCACAAGACAACCTCCTCCTGTGAATTTTAGCAGGTTTCACTCTCTTTTCCCAAAGAAATCTTACTACGGCAGGTCGTTCAACAACGGTGCAGTCCTACAGCAGAGTGTCCATGTTCATGTGGCCTTGGCTTCAAATAGACTAATGGTAGAGCACTGTGCTGTATGTGTTTGAACTACCTCATGAATGTGTTGTATTGTGTCGGTTTCTATCCATCGTGCTTACCGTGTAATTTTCAAATTGTTCTTACACTCATATTTTTGTCCAAAATTATGTGAATGTAGTGCGTTCTTAAAACATACGGCCTAGTGATGCTGAAGCTAGATAGCAAGTTGGACCTTGCGCTGGATACATTTTGGACAATTTTGGTGGATTTCAGCAGCTTTCACTCCCTCACTACGCCACACTGTCTAAGTGGGAATAGGCTCTGTGGAGCACATACTGTATATCAGAGCACTTATATGTGTCTGGACTATAGAAGGGAGAAGTTTTGATTCTAATTTTACATATTTATAAAAATTGTGTTCATTTATTTTTAATTTGAAGAATGTTTCTTTGAGAAGCTTTACCTGAGGATTACAGTGTTTATGTGTAGTGTGCACTTGGTATTCCATGTATCATTGGTAAGCTAGACCATGCAAAGCTAAAATTTTTATATTTTGTATACTAAACAAGAGATTGTGAACAGAGTTATTATGAGTTTTACAGAATTAGATTAGATTAGATGAGATTAGATAAACTTTCTTAATCCCACATGGAAATTCAAATGCGTACAGAAGCAGAAACATAACAAACATGAGTACAGATTTACAGGATACATAATGCATCCAATTAATAAACTGGTAAACAAACAAATAAATAAATAAAAACTTAATAATACATCGGGTGGAAGCATTGAATTGCCTGATAGCAGTGGGCAGAAAAGACCCCCCCCCCCCCCCCCCCCCCAGCAGCACTTACAGTATATAGGTTCTATGTAAAACTCTATATTGCTAGTTTCTCGCTCCCAAAAAGCCTATGAAGTGTGAAGTCACAGGGTCCGGTCTTAGGGTGGGACAAACCCAAACCTGTGCTCCTTTTCATGGACAAGGGTAGCTGTCCCTTTAATGGTGGAAGCATACTAAAAAACTGAATTCAGCTTCATGTTATAATATTTGAACATGAATAAGAAAATCCAACCAAACAGCAGAGTCAGCTAAGAAATCAAATTACTTGAAAAATGTTATAATACTTCCTTCTTTTTAAATATAATATTCTTATCCAAAGTGAAAGAAGCTCATCTATTATTTTCAGAAACAATAACAGCTAAATGCTAAACAAATTAATCTTCTGCGGACCTCTGAATGAAAATATGCTTCAAGGAAAGAAACATTTTTCTCAAACATTTCATTAGGAAAGTTTTTATTTCTGCACAAAGTTGCTGATTGTGCAATTACATGTCTCAAACTATAAATCTAACTGTAGGCAGGAATGACTAGTGGCCATGCCTCACGGGAAAAGTGTAGTCCTTTTCACTGGTTTTGGACTGGTCGGATTAGCCACTTTTAATAGTAATAATGATAATAAGAATGTACTTACTGTGGATTCAGTTCATTTCATTTGTGTTGTAGATTTATTTTTAAACTAGTCATTTAGCCCGTTACAATAACGGGCGCTAGAACAGTAGTGCATAAACATTAGTAGGAACAGTCTATATTAAATGGCAAGGGACTTTGACTTCATTCTTTTTGTTGGTTGTATTTCTCTTTCTTTCAGCCTTTCTTTTGTTGATGTTTGCTTGCTGAGCTGACCGTTCTTCGTGGGCTGCCGCCGTGTATTGTGTGTCTTTAATTTTCTGTGACAGTAATACTGTCTTATACGTCCGCTGGCTTTTACTTCCGTAATATACCTTTAATTTTCTCTGGCGGTAATACAGGCGTGCGCGTCGGTAATATGCCTTTAATCTCCTCTGACAGTAATACTGGCTTGTATGTGGCTGTAATATGCATCACTGTATTGTGTACCTTTAATTTCCTCTTGTAGTAATACTGGTTTGTATTTCCGTAAAACGCCTCTAACTTTCTATGACAGTAATATCGCGCATCGCACCGTGCCCCGTGCATGCGCACTTCACCAGAAGCCCCGCGCATGCGCACTTCACCAGAAGACACACACACGGGCACATGGACGCACAAAGGGATTTTATTAAAGAGGATGGATAAATTTGCTGCTTTTGCCCATCAATCTACACTCAATAACCCATAACGACAAAGTGAAAACATATTTCCAGAAACGTTTGCAAATTTATTATAAATCAAAAACTGAAGTTTCTCGTTTATACAGTACTAGCTGAAATACCCAGCATTGCCCAGGAGGAAAATAAAGTTTTTTTTTTTTTTTTAATTGTTTGAGAAAAATATAATTAAAAAAACCACAACTTTAAAATGAAAAATAAATTAACAAACAATGAAGACTCACTAATGTGCTTGTCTTGCGGTGTTGTATGTATGTTATCATCCAGTTAAACTGGCCAAGTCTATTTAATTTCGAAGCAACAGGCAGGTGTGGTGTTGCTCAAACATAAAGAATGCTGGCAGTCGCCTCCAGTTCACCCTCTGGTAGTCGTTCTGAGTGTCAACTGGATGATATCATGTATACAAGACCGCAAGATCACCCCCCACCCTACCCAGAAGGGGGCGGGTTAGGGTTGATTTCACCCTACAGTATTTTTAGTCGACCAAAGAGAAACATGTGTACCAAGTTTCATGAAAATCACTCCAGCTGTTCAGAAGTGATGCTGGAACATACATACATACACACACACATACATTGAGTTTTATATATATATAGATTCCGACCCTTTGCTGAGGCAAGTGTGGTCAGGTGTATCCTGCTTGCTTTAATTCTCTTGGAGATGTATCTAGAATAGGGGTCTCCAACTCCCGGTCCCTGCAGGTTTTCATTCTCTTTTATTAATTAGTGACCAGTTTCTACTGCTAAATAGCTTCTTGTACCTTCATTTTAATTGAGTTGTTATTTAATTATGTCATTTTTTCTTAATTAGCAGCTAAACAAGAACGAGATGCAAAATGAGCCAACCAATGACCAACTCACCGAAAATAAAGAAAGGTGAAGGTCTCAGTAATGTTGATCTGCTCAGGTCCACAAAACATTTTAATGGTGTTCTCAGAGAAAAGAAAATCAATAGTTTTGGAAATGTCTGTTCTGGCAGAATAAAAGAATCAACAAGCCATAGAATTCAATAATTGGGTTTAATTAACAAAAAGAATGGGCTCCGGATTAAGAAATTGGTTGGAGATTGAGACCCCAATTTAACTGGTCATCTGTTGGCTCATTTCACATCATATTTTTGTTTGGGCGCAATTTAAGAAAACAATGAAGCAACTCTTCAATCTTAAAAAAAAAGAAATAAGTTAATTAAAATCAGCAGAAATGAAGTTAATTAGTAGCAGAAAGTGGTGACTAATTAAGAATAGAATTAGAATGAATACCAGCAGCCACAGTAGCACTCCAGGACCAGAGTTGGGGACCTCTGGTCTAAAACCTGATTGGAGTCCACCTGATTGGACATCGTTTAGAAAGGTCCGCACCTGGGGCCTCATGTATAAACAGTGAGTACGCACAAAAATGTTGTGTACGCCCGTTTCCATACTCACTTTGAGCTGTATAAAAACTCATCTTGGTGTAAAACCACACACATTCTCAAGGCAGCCTCCTCCCTTACGTACGCAAGTTTCTGCTCGGTTTTACAAACTGGTGGCACCCAGCGTCAAAGCAGTGCTACTGTTTCTGTGGTCTGCTTTTCTTTTTAACATTCACATCTGTGATGCAGGTTTTATCAAATACACTGAAATTAATTGCATATCGTTTACAAATTGAATTCTCTTGATTGTAATCATTCTGTAACAATATAATGGTGCATGGAATGGCCAAACTATTCCAACTACCATGGCTGCTTTAG
Source organism: Erpetoichthys calabaricus (assembly GCF_900747795.2). NCBI lineage: Eukaryota > Metazoa > Chordata > Cladistia > Polypteriformes > Polypteridae > Erpetoichthys > Erpetoichthys calabaricus. The sequence goes on from NC_041397.2 coordinate 16,959,519, forward strand.
CATTATTAGAAGACATTGCAAATGGAAGAATCAGAGGAGAGTGCGTATTTACAGATGATGATGATAACTGGCTTCCAAGTCGATTTTGATTTCCAAGAGCTATCCTCTCAATGCTGTGTGCTGAACTGGCACCAGCTTTACAAAGGCAACCTTTGAGGAATTGTACTCTACCTTCTCCTTAGCAAGTTCTGTCTTCTCTCGGGTTTTAGCCACAGGAGTTTTTCAACATGAACTTGCTGACCAATCAGATATTTCACAAACATCAGTGAGTGGCACAATTCTAGCTGTATAGGATGGTAATATCTGCTTGTCATCCAGCTATATAAGATTTCCTTACACTGTGGCTGATCTGGGAAACATGGAATCACAATTCGCAGCAACATCCAGTTTTACAAATGCAATCGGAAGTGGTCAACTTGATATTGCAACAGCGCTGGACAAGTTACATCAGCTAGGGATGAATCACTAAAAGAATGAGCTGACATTACATCATACTTTATATAGCTGGAGAACCTATAGAAACAGCAACTCCACACAGTTGCAGGTGATTTTCCAACTAGTGTGCCAAAAGGCGAGCAGTCCTTTTAAGGATAAAGAGCAAAAAATTGATCTGTTGTGGCACTCGCTGCCGAAGCTACACTATAAAAGCACCTTTTGAGAATGAATCTGCTTATGTAAATAGAAAGCATTTCCACTGTATTAATGTGTTGCTGTATAGTCCACAAAAAGTGTGTCGCATTGTGTGAGCACAATGTGGCACACAATTGTGGCACTTGAAGAGATGCGGTATGATGAACCTGACTCTGACCCACCAAATGATCAGCCAAATCAGACAGCGTTACAACTTCATTTGAATGTAATTAGCAGAATGTAAAAACAGGTAATCGGATGCAGCATTTATCTTTTATCTAATTCATTTCATTTCTGGTCAGCCCTTATATTCCTTTAGTCATTGGCCACATCTCTTACAGCATCCACTATTGCATTTTGTGACTCAGAACAGCGTCCGTCAGCTCACAGCCAGATGCCGAAGACTCTCTCGGCACTATCACCGCCTGACCATCGCACAGAGGTCAGTTTTTGTAATTTTGTCTGAAACAGAATAAACAGACGACGGGTTACAACTTGCCTTTTCACATTGACTCTGATATCTGACCACTTCTTTTTTTTTCGAGCACTGTGCAGTTTTCTGAACTTGAACTTTCAAGTGTCTCTGCCATGTTTTTGTTGCTTATACCACAGCTTAAGCCAACAAATAGTATGTTTTTCCTTGCCTCCACTTCAGATTCGCTGAAATTCCTTTTTTCACGTGCTTTTGCCTTTGTCTTTTAACTAAACGCTGAACAAAAGGAGATATTTATACTGATTTGTATATTAAAATATGCAAAATTCTGGGAGGAATTGGGGTGGGGCGTCAGGCGTGTGCACATGTGTTACATTTCACGCTGACAAGGATTTATTGAGCGGAAGTACATGGAAGTTGACTTACGCATAGTTTTGTGCATCTGAATTTTTTGTACGAACACACATTTCCACTTTTCTCTGTATGCCATGTTTTAGTGTGAGTTCTACACACAGTGTTATACATTAGGCCCCTGCTGATTTGAACTTGCTAAAAACAGTGACGTACTTGTCTTTGGGAATGTGGCAGGAGTACCCATAGGAAAAACATGGAGACATGAGGAAAATGTGCAAAATTGACACCATTCGATAAACTTCTATGGGATTCTAAAGTGAAAACATGTTTTCAGATAAGTTTGTAAATGTATTTAAAGTCAAAAGGGTGAAATCGCTCACTCATTTAAGTATTCAGATCTTTGCTGTGGCAAACTCCAAATTGTGGTCTGGTGCGTTTTGTTTCTTTAATTATCCTTGAGATACATTTAGAACTTGATTGGAGTCCACCTGTGGCGAACTGAATTGATTGTATGTCATTTAGGAGGGCACACATGTACCTGTGAATGTAGGGTCCCATAGTTCACACTGCAGGTCAGGACAAAAACCAAGCCACGAAGCATAGAGGACTCTCTGGAGACGTCCGTGATCGGATTGTACTGAGGCATAGAACAGCACAAGGGAATCCAACTGTGTAACAATCGCCCGGTATGGGGCACGATCACTACACTTCACCACCCGAGAGGGAAGTGGACGATGTTCAAAGGATATAATAGCATTAAAAATATTCGATTCTCAGCCCCTCTTCTCCCCTTTATGCGCCCACCAATACGTGAAAGAAACCAGATGGTAGTTGCATTGATTAAATAAGCAAGTGTATTGTAATCCAACGTTTATGCATTTACATGACAGGTGACTGGGTGCTCATTAGTGATTCCTTTTTTACCCGGACTCCCTCCCCAGCCTCCCTATCCCAGGCGGCCAAATCTTAATCCCCAGATTGAACCACACGTAAAAGGAAAAAGAATATCAAAAAGAGAAAGATTAAACATAGTCTGTGAGAAATGGGGAAGAATCCTGTAGTACAGTTCTCACTGCATGATGAAGGGAAAAAAATGGACCTCAGGTGAATATGGCTTATTTCTTGCTAATCCCGAAGAATTTAAAAACACCGTTCCGACTTACCATCGGGAGCACCTGGAGAACTTCAGGTCCATATACTGCAACCCCTTGCCTGTTCTCTGGGATTTGCCTCATTGTTTCCAACTTCGGGGTGGCCACCCACAAATGGCAGACATTCCTGGGTGAAGTCTGATCGTGATATATTCTAAAGAGTGGATAGCCGAGCTCCTTGCCTTCTGCTTCTCTTCCCTCTTTTCCTCAGTCCCCCACTCCCCTTAAAAAGAAACATCCATTTCCTACTTAGATGTCATAGCATCTGCGGTGGGTTGGCACCCTGCCCAGGATTGGTTCCCTGCCTTGTGCCCCGTGTTGGCTGGGATTGGCTCCAGCTGACCCCCGTGACCCTGTGTTCAGATTCAACGGGTTGGAAAATGGATGGATGGATGGATGTCATAGCATCATGACACCTGTCCTACCATAACTTGGTCATCCATAATCACCCCTGAGGGGATCTTTCTTAGACAACCTCCAGCCTATATAAATACAGTGTCGGCCAGTCCAGAAAGCTAACCTGCTTGTAGTGTTATGTAGGCTTGCTACAACTGTTTCTAAAGCTTTGACACAGTGGTCGCAAGAATTAGGAAACAGAAGTTTTGAGTGTCGTTTTATGCTATTTTGAGATATCTGATCACAAATATGATATAGAATTCTTTATCGGTGGTCCTAGCCCTCTAAGAGCCACTGCCAGAAGGTTAAAAATAACTAATTTCAGTGTGTGGAGTAGCATTTTAGACTATTTCAAGGTCAGTGACTATGAATATAACGTTATTTTGAATCCTTTAGCAATGATCTATCTCTGTATGAACTTCTAGTGGAGGGTGACAAATGACAAATTTCTGTGACCATCAAGAATATTCAGACTTTATCCATTTAAATTCAAGCACACATTTTAATATTTCAAATATGTGATGCGACTGCTCTTGTTAATTAGGTACTTCTAACTCATGAAGTAAATCATTACATTTCACCCCGAATTAAGGAGGCTTACGCTAATTCAGTCTTTTTGTGATTTGTAGTAGATTTTCAAAATATTATTAAGCATTTTGTTAATGTTATGCTTATACTTAAAGACACAGCATATCCTACTTGGCTGGTGGCACAGGATTCAAGGCGTACATTAAAGGATGATTAAGATGACAGGCAAAAGAGCCAGGCTAAGAAGGGATTAAGGAATGTAAATGATTTTGCCTCTACATTAAGAGAAGCACTTCAGTCTCGAGCTTGATCAAAAATAAAACACAGTGAGACATTTAAAATCACCAGCTGATTACCAAACATTGAACAGCACTGTTATTAAGGAGCATAATTAGAAAGTGAATTTAATGGTCAGCCCCAGCAAGAACAAATCCAGTAAAATACAAGGGGGATTACATTAAATGAGAATGTTGTATCCAGAATTCTGTTCAATGTATAAAACAAGGCAAACATTTGTTTTTTATAAGTGTATGATCTCGTTCTCCTTATACAACGACATTAAAAGCTTTTTAACAAACACAGCAGATGCACGTTACACATACGTTCCCTTTTTTTTTCCCCTGAAATTTAAAAACATCAGGATAACACACATTGGAAGTGATGTAAAATTGCGTGCATTTTATAGTTTCCATGTAATGTAATTCAAAAATTTTAAATCATTTTACATAATTAACCTTCAATTTCACGCATTGCAACAAGTGCAGAATGCAGCTACTAGAATCTTAAATCGGAAAACGAAAATCCGAGCACATCACCCGTGAGATATGGCCGGCTATTTATCCCGGCCAATACCCCCAGGCCGCCAGATGGAGCCCTCCTTGCAGCATGGAGCTACCCCGAATGCCAGCAGGGAATTATGGACAGTGGACTTTTAATGCACAACCCTGCTGGATACCACAGGGGCCGCCAGGAGTCGCTGCAGGGAGGCCCAGGGATTATTTGCACCATAACCCGGAAGTGCGTCTTAATCACAGCGACACAAGGAATGACGTGCTTCCGGGGTGAAGAAAAAGGATTTTTCCCATGTCACGTGGACAGAGAAGGCGAAACACTTCTGTGTCAAGGACTATAAAAGGACTGTGGGAAATCCCAGACATTGAGCTGTGTTGGGAGGCAGAGTGGCTAAGCGTCTGGGAGTGGAGGATTGGTTATTGATTAGTGATGTGTTTATTGTTTGAGTATTGTGGAGAGTAGGGTGCTTTGTGCACTTATTTATAATAATAAATATTCATTTTGGACTTTTATCTGGTGTCTGACGTCTGGTCTGAGGGTTCAAGGTGTTGACAGTGCCACTATTTGTCACACACCCCAGTTCTGATGTCACTACACTGGTTACCTGTGTCATTCAGAACTGACTTTAAAATACTGCTTATGGTTTACAAAGCCTTAAATAATCTGCTCCATCTTATATTTCGGACACTCCAAATCGTAACCTTAGATCTTCAAATGAGTGTCTACTTAGAATTCCAAGAGCTAAACTTAAAAGAAGTGGTGAGGCGGGTGGCCTTCTGCTGTTAGGCACCTAAAATCTGGAATAGCCTGCCAATAGGAATTCGCCAGGCTAATACAGTGGAGCACTTTAAAACACTGCTAAAAACACATTACTTTAACATGGCTTTCTCATAGTTTCATTTTAGTTTAATCCTGATATTCTGTATATTCAATTAATTATCATTATTATTCATGGTGGCTCCAAAATCTGTACTAACCCCTACTTTCTCTTCTGTTCTTTTTCTGGATTTCTGTGGTGGCGACCTGCAACACCACCACCTAATCAAAGCTCCCTAATGTCCATACATTGGTGGATTAAAGGCCAGAAGTCCACATGACCGTCATCATCAAGTTCTTACATGAGAACCCTGGGGGTCTGCTGGAGCCAATCCCAGCCAACACAGGGTGCAAGGCAGGGAACCAATCCTGGGCAGGGCGCCAACCCACCGCAGGACACACACACACACACCCACACACCAAGCACACATTAGGGTCAATTTAGGATCGCCAATCGACCTAACCTGCATGGCTTTGGACTGTGGGTAGAAACCCAGGGCACCCGGAGGAAACCCACGCAGACACGGGGAGAACATGCAAACTCCACGCAGGGAGGACCCGGGAAGCGAACCCGGGTCTCCTTACTGTGAGGCAGCAGCATTAACCACTGCGTCACTGTGCCACCCTTGTATGAAAATGTGCTGCATAAATAAATGCTTTTGTTGCTTACTTTTCATGACATTTGATTCAGAACTGTAAAAACATCAGAATGACGTTTACCATAATTTTAATTAAATTTCAAAATGCTACGGAAATGTATTTAAGTACAAATCAGTCTGTCAGTCATTTTCTAGCCTACTTAGTCCTGAAGAGAGTCACGCTGGACCTCTCCCAGCCAGCATAGGACGCAAGGCAGGAACCGACCAGGGATCGAGGGCCGTCAGTGCATCGCAGGTCAAACACATACAGAAATACGCTCACTAAGGCCAGTGCAGAAGTTCCAAGACCTCTTAACCTGCATGTCTTTGGACCGTGGGAGGAAACCCACACAGACACAAGGAGAAGATGCAAACTCCATGTAGGGAAGACCCCAGATGCTAACCCCTAGATATAGTGCACCCCTAGAATATTTGAGACACTGAACGGAAAAGGACGGTTTAATTAGAATCTTAATACATTAAAGGAAATGAGCTATTTAAATATATTGTGCCTCATTTATTTGTGCAAAACATGGTGTAAAAAAATGTAAACCATTTATTCAAAATGTTCCCTATTTTAAACATTTTTATGTGGATTTAAACTAGTGTTAACAAAAATCTTTCAAACTAGATGTGTAGTGAGAAGTCAAACAAAATGACCCCTTTTATTGGCCAACTAGAAGGATTACAATATGCAAGCTTTCGAGGCAACTCAGGCCCCTTCTTCAGGCAAGATTACATCTTTTTATCATTTGTATAACTGACTCTTTGGGTAAATCCTGTTGTTTAAGGTACGTTTCACAAGCCAATATGCCATCATAATGAAGGATGTTTGTGTAAAAAGCCTCAACATCCATTGTGGCCAGTAAAGCTCCCTCAGGTAAGGGGTCTATAGCAGACCAGTGGTGTCCTGGATGTAGCTGGTTGCATTGTGGGCGAGGGGTTTAAGGATGTACTCCACCCACCCTGATTTTCTGTAAGTGAACCAGTTCCTGAGATTATAGGCCTACCTGGGTTCCCTTCTTTGTGGATCTTAGGAAGCATGTAGAAGTAACCCATTTTGATTACATCTTGTCTGAAGAAGGGGCCTGAGTTGCCTCAAAAGCCAGCATAATGTAATCTTACTAGTTGGCCAATAAAAGCTGTAATTTTGCTTGACTTCTCACTACATTCATAATGGCTAACACCCTAGTAAACTAGACATGCAAAAAGAAAACAAAAAGATTCCATTTTGTTGGTATGGCTGGAATTTAATTTTTTTTAAAATGATTGTAAATTTAACAGTAATAAAAATTTCATTAAGCTCACCTGTGACAAATTTAGGCCAACCATTTTATTAGATTCTGGCACCGCTACTGGTTTATAGCAATGTGTGCTTCATTGTTTTATTATAACTTTTCTATTATAGTGCATACCCTTACTTAAATTAAATATATTTTAAAAATGAATATATTTGAAAAATATGTTACAATATACTTCAAGGATTATTATCCTACATTATCTTGCAGTATAAAGAATTATATTGTAAAACATGCAAATCATTACTACTTTTGTGTATTTGAATATATTTTCCAAAACTCTAAAAAAATACATATTTATCAATCTGTGTTAAAACAATAGTGATTATGTACCATGAAACATATGTGTTCTAGTAAATTGTAGTTCTAATATTCTATATAAAATATTTTACAGTACATCAAGTCAAGTCAAGAGTATTTATTGTCATTTCATCCATATACAGTAGTACAGCATACAATGAAACGAAACAACGTTCTTCCAGGACCATGGTGCTACATAGAACACAGGACAATGAAGAATCCACGACACATAACATGAAGACACATAATATATAATACTAGCCGATGCTACGGCGGTGTAAGAATAGGAATGGAAAACGGTGAAAAAGGAATTCAGAAATCAAGAAGAAATTAATACTTCTTGAAAGACACAGTTGTGCATAGGTGTTTTGGTGGAGAAGACAGATAATGAGTCGAAAGATCTAACCATAAGAAAAGCCACGTACAACTGACCGTGGCTGAAGACTGGTATCAGGTCTGTGCTCTGGTCTTTGAGTATCCGACAGTGCATGTAAAATTTCCGGCCAAGCAGGATTACATGTGAAAGTGATAAATAAATCAGGCTTTCCGAATTTACGTACTATGGCCATGGCATCCTGATAGTTTTGTTGCATGTATCTTGGACTTCCTGGAAATGTGGACGGTAATATGATCATTTTGCCTACATGTACGTTGTTATTTTCAGTGTTTGCTTGCAGTGCGTCTGGTAGTCCTTTGTATTGTTCCACGTGCGGATCTTGTTTATGTAATCTGAGATAGTTGAGACGTGCACCCTCTGTTTTAACATACGCATCTACGATGAACTGTTGGAATAGTTTGCCGCTGGAGTGAAAAATACTAAATGTATTCCTCATTGCTAATCTGTACACGTAAACTTGGCATTGAGTAAGCCTTATTCGCTTGGCCGTTCTTTTATCAGGAACATATTATAAATCTTTGTGCCAGCCAATGTCTCCGTAAGGGAATAAAAGTGGGTAGGATCGCAATTCATATTGAGCGTGGAAATCTGTTTACAGGAGTTGCCTATGAGATAGATGCAAATGTCCCTTTCGGCAGACGGTTCGCCATCTTCTCCTACGAAAATCACTGCAACATCGGTGTGACATGTCAGGGCATTGTATTGGGCCAGCGTGGGGAAGGGTTTGGAATCGAGAAATGCTGTGTCGGCTGCGTGTGGGCGGGACTGGATTTGAAGTGGAAGCAGGATGAACCAGAAGAGTAATATATATAAGAGATAATATAATTTAATATAATTTTAATATATTTTGATATATATTTGTCTTTTTTGGCATTTTCATTTTCCACTACTAGAAAATTTGGTTATGATCAGATGCTGTAATATTATAAATTAACTTATAATTAAAATTGTTAGCCTGACAGTAGATTTATTCATCTCTAGAAAGATTGAAGAGATGTACAATAAACAATTTTTTTTTTACAGTTTTTCATGAAATGTCAAAACTATCAAGCTGACAGTACAAATGTTTCAAAGTGGAATATGTCACACCCTACATGTGCTGACACCAATAAACAATTCATTGGAAAGCCGGAGGTAATATTTTCCAGATAAAAACATAATTCATAAATGATCTTTCAAAAACATAAATTCAAGCAGACAGTACATTGCATTTACAAATACAATACAAACTGCATTTTTATCACTCTTTAATTTAATATTGTTTTTTATCATATTGGAGTATGTGAATTTCTCCTTGGGATTAATAAAGTATCTATCTATCTATCTATCTATCTATCTATCTATCTATCTATCTATCTATCTATCTATCTATGTTTATTGTAATATATTAGGGGAAATGTATGTTTGATTATATTTCAAAATTAATCTTAAAATATATATTTGAATACATATATTTCTACATTATATTGCAAGATCTGTGCTCAAATTTTTGAATATACTGCAATATATTTAATTCCCCTAAAGCTATTTCTAGACATAAATAAAATTTGCTTTTAAGAAAAGAATGATATTATTTGGTAAACTGGATGAATCCTAACTCTCCTCTTTTAAGTCAGTGGGCAACTGATATTTTATCCATTTTCCAACCCGCTGAATCCGAACACAGGGTCACGGGGGTCTGCTGGAGCCAATCCCAGCCAACACAGGGCACAAGGCAGGAACCCATCCCGGGCAGGGTGCCAACCCACCGCAGACTGATGCTTTATATTATTTGAAATTGGAAAAAATCAAATTCTCCGTTAGAGGATCTGTGCAGAACTTTTTCAAAACCTGGCAGGATCTAATCAATAACATTTTAGAATAAGCTCTTAAAGCACCGAGGAAGCAGATTCTCTTCCCATTTCTTTTTCTTCTCCATTTATCTTTATCCGCGTATTAAACTCATCAATTTATTTATTTTTCTAGCTTTAAGTTTTACTCTCAGGTGTGGGGGTTGATTTGTTTTTAATCCTATTTTTTGTCAAATTTGATCTATTTGTATGGAATGATTACAATAAAATCAATAAAATTTATAAAGAAAAAAGAAAAAAAAAAGAAAAGAATGATGAATGCATCAATAAATAATAATTATACTAGCTATGATTATTTAAAAGAAACGTGATATATAAATAAATTATTATTATTATTATTTATTAAAAAAGTTAAGTTTATAAGTTAAAAGAAATGTTATCCGAACACAAAAAAATCTCCATTCGTGTGTTGTTTATTCCACTTTTCCCTTGAATCTTGGCTTGACCTTTAGTCACCATTATATTTAATGAAATCACTGTATCTCTTTTGCAGCAGAGCTCTCCTTTTGTTTGGTGTCATATTTATATTAACTTCTTTAATGGACACACCCTGCTCTTGTTATCACCCTCTGTCTGCTGATTTGCACTCCAGTCTTCAGATTTTAATTAATCAGTCAGTCGTCAGCCAGGAAAGACTTTCTTACCATTTAATATCAGGAACTGCCTGGTAGGAATGAACCAAATATGGCACACTTGCACATCACAGTGACAGGACAATAAACATCAAGACCTCAGGCCACAGGTCACCCGGCTTGGCTGTTATCAGTTTCTGCATGACTGAACACTAAGCAGACTTTCTCCTGTGGCTCTGGGGTGGCTTGGAGTCTTAATGCTAAGGTGTCAATCTGTTGTGTGAGGGCTAAAGTGACCGTTGGTTTTTTATCCCACCGGATCTTGTACTTTGGTGCTAGCTTTGCTTTCTTAATTCTGTTTTCTGATGCTCTGTTACTTACACAGAGGATTGAGTTTTCACAGAGTTCATTCAACATTTTTGCTTTACCTTTTTCTACATATTTGTGGGTGCTGAAATACATTTGGGTGATGAAGATGTGGCCCGATGGTACTGTCTGAATGTCTTTGTGCGGGGTACCTTGTAAAGCTTCCTGTGGACTCTTTCATTACAAAAATCTTTCTTAATTTTAGACAGATTTTGAGATGATTTCACATTATCCAAGCATAGTTAGGATTGTCACATCACATGGTTCTTGGTCCTTGCATGAGAAATTGGCAGGTCTGCGTGCAGCAAAAGTTCATTTTCCAATTCAATTTCATGTAAATCGTTTCTCTTTGTCATACTTTGTGTTGCTTACTCAGCTTGGTAAATAGAACAGGGATATTTTTTTTAAATATAAGGTATATGTTTTGATTGCTGCTCATTTTAATTTTTTTTCTCAGGCTTTCCTACAAGCTGGGTGGCTAATTTTGGTGTCGTTTTGTCACCCTTTAATCAGAATTTTAATTAGAAATTTTCTTTTAAGTTCATTATTGTTAACCATCCTTTACAATGCCATGTTGTTTTGCTGATAAGCACCACAAGTTTGTGGAGTTTGCACCTTCATCTCCATGGAATTCTATCCCATCATGCTCTGGGTTGTCACTGCTTATGATGTCGAAACACCCACCAGTATAAATGTCCTCCAAACAGTTTTTCAATACCCAAGATTGGACCAATTATCTTATTTTATTTATTTATTTATAAAGCACTTAAAAAACAACATCAAGGCTGACCAAAGTGCTGTACAATAAAACCCAACATACAGTGCATCCAGAAAGTATTCACAGCGCATCACTTTTTCCACATTTTGTTATGTTACAGCCTTATTCCAAAATGGATTAAATTCATTTTTTTCCTCAGAATTCTACACACAACACCCCATAATGACAACGTGAAAAACGTTTACTTGAGATTTTTGCAAATTTATTAAAAATAAAAAAACTGAGAAATCCCATGTACATAAGTATTCACAGCCTGTGCTCAATACTTTGTCGATGCACCTTTGGCAGCAATTACAGCCTCAAGTCTTGTTGAATATGATGCCACAAGCTTGGCACACCTATCCTTGGCCAGTTTCACCCATTCCTCTTTGCAGCACCTCTCAAGCTCCATCAGGTTGGATAGGAAGTGTCGGTGCACAGCCATTTTAAGATCTCTCCAGAGATGTTCAATCAGATTCAAGTCTGGGCTTTGGCTGGGCCACTCAGGGACATTCAGAGAGTTGTCCTGAAGCCACTCCTTTGATATCTTGGCTGTGTGCTTAGGGTCGTTGTCCTGCTGAAAGATGAACCGTCGCCCCAGTCTGAGGTCAAGAGCGCTCTGGAGCAGGTTTTCATCCAGGATGTCTCTGTACATTGCTGCAGTCATCTTTCCCTTTATCCTGACTATTCTCCCAGTTCCTGCCACTGAAAAACATCCCCACAGCATGATGCTGCTGCCACCACCATGCTTCACTGTAGGGATGGTACCAAGTTTCCTCCAAACGTGATGCCTGGCATTCACACCAAAGAGTTCAATCGTTGTCTCATCAGACCAGAGAATTTTCTTTCTCATAGTCTGAAAGTCCTTCAGGTGCCTTTTGGCAAACTCCTGGCGGGCTGCCATGTGCCTTTTACTAAGGAGTGGCTTCCGTCTGGCCACTCTACCATACAGGCATGATTGGTGGATTGTTGCAGAGATGGTTGTCCTTCTGGAAGGTTCTACTCTCTCCACAGAGGACCTCTGGAGCTCTGACAGAGTGACCATCGGGTTCTTGGTCACCTCCCTGACTAAGGCCCTTCTCCCCCGATCGCTCAGTTTAGATGGCCGGCCAGCTCTAGGAAGAATCCTGGTGGTTTCAAACTTCTTCCACTTACGGATGATGGAAGCCACTGTGCTCATTGGGACCTTCAAAGCAGCAGAAATTTTTCTGTAACCTTCCCCAGATTTGTGCCTCGAGACAATCCTGTCTCGGAGGTCTACAGACAATTCCTTTGACTTCATGCTTGCTTTGTGCTCTGACATGAACTGTCAACCGTGGGACCTTATATAGACAGGTGTGTGCCTTTCCAAATCATGTCCAATCAACTGAATTTACCACAGGTGGACTCCAATTAAGCTGCAGAAACATCTCAAGGATGATCAGGGAAAACAGGATGCACCTGAGCTCAATTTCGAGCCTCACGGCAAAGGCTGTGAATACTTACTGTATGTACATGCGCTTTCTCAATTTTTTTATTTTTAATAAATTTGCAAAAATCTCAAGTAAACTTTTTTCACGTTGTCATTATGGGGTGTTGTGTGTAGAATTCTGAGGAAAAAAATGAATTTAATCCATTTTGGAATAAGGCTGTGACATAACAAAATGTGGAAAAAGTGATGTTCTGTGAATACTTTCCAGATGCACTGTATAAGACATGCATGAGCCTACGGCCCCACCCTAACTCCTCCCAGAATTTTGCATATTTTAATATGCAAATCAATATAAATTGCCCCTTCTGTTCAGTGTTTTGTTAAAAGACAAGGGTAAAAGCACGTATTAAAAAGAAGAATTTCACCGAATGCGAACTGGAGGTCCTACTCAGTGAAGTGGAGGCAAGGAAAAATGTACACTTTGGTGGCTTAGGCAGTGGTATGAGCAATAGAACGAAATTGATGGAGTGGCACTCAAAACTTCAGTTCAGAAAGTCGTAAAGCACTTGAAATAAAAAGAAGTGGTAGTTTGGGGGTTGATGCACCCCTGGACGCCAAATATTTTTTGCTGCACTTTTAACGGAAGCGTCACAATTCAAACAAGAAAAAGTGAAATTTTAATGGAACAGATGTTTTTTTTCATGCAAAGAGCATCACAATTACTGGAACACTGATCATTTTACACATTGCCAGTGAACTGTAAAAACTATAAAAAGCTACTGCAACATTATATTATGAATATATACAAGGTGCAACTGACGCCATTGATGAAAATCAGTAAATCACTGAGCCAACTGAACTTGAACTGGCTGTACAGAAGCACAGAGAGCCCAACGCTGGCGCTCGCTGGCTCGTCTAGTGCAGCGGCTGAAGCCCAGGGACAGTGACGCTGATTCGCTATGGGATGGCAGTGGTCATGAGCTGGCTGCTCAACAAATGTACGGCACTGACTGATCAGCTTCGCCATGCTGGAAAATTGAGCTGGGAAGCAACTATAGCCAGTTGCAGCGTTCAACAAATGTACATCGCTGAATATACTTGGCTCCTGCATGCTGGCAAATTGAGCTGGGAACTGACTATAGCTGGTTGCGGCATTCAATGAATGTACGTCGCCAAATATACTCAGCTCTGGTGTGCTGGCAAATTGCATTGGGAAGCGGCTATAGCCGGTTCCGGCAGTTTAAGGATTAAAATATATTTATAGGCAAGACCTGCATAATACAGTAGGCAACACACCTCTTCTCATAATAAATGGCCATTAGAAAAATTTGACAAGAACAGTCCATTCAGCCCAACAAGCTCATCCGTCTTATTCAACAAGATTGCCCAAAAAAACATCCAGTTGAGATCTGAAGGTCCCTAAAGTCCTGCTCTCCACCACAGTATTGGGTAATTTATTTCATATGTCTTAAAGATAAAACTTTATCTAAATTCCATAAACCAAACTCTAAAGCTAAGATTGACAAACCCAGAATCCAAGAATAAAATTTAATCCAAATACTATATTCATAAGTCTAAATCCATCCATTATCCAACCTGCTATATCCTAACTACAGGGTAATGGGGGGGGGGCCAATCACAGCCAACACAGGGCGCAAGGCAGGAAACAAACCCCGGGCAGATCGCCAGCCCACCGCAGGGTACGAACACACACACACCAAGCACAATTTAGGATTGCCAATGCACCTAACCTGTATGTCTTTGGACTGTGGGAGGAATCTGGAGCAGCCGGAGGAAACCCACGCAGGCACGGGGAGAACATGCAAACAGGGAGGACCCAGGAAGCGAACCCAGGTCTCCTAACTGCAAGGTAGCAGCGCTACCCACTGCGCCACTGTGCCACCATGCCACCCAATAGTCTAAATACAAATCCAAAGTCCAAATACTAAATACCAAATGCTTAAGCAACACAAATTTGCAGTCCTCAACTTTTAGTAATGCAACCTCTACGCTTAGGTTATGAGTTCAAGAGTTCCCAAGTATGTAACTTTCAAAAACTTCCAATAATGCCCACTGTGGGGGGCGATTTACCATCAAACCCCAGCTAGTAAAAAGGGCAAATACAGGATCGTTATAAAATAAAATATTTATTCTTGCAACAAAATGCCCTGAGCAGAAGCCAACAAAATCCCAATCTCAAATCCAAAGAGAAGTCAAAATAGAGAGCAAAGAAGTAAATAAAAATCCATAATAAGACAAAGCTTAAGAAATAATCATAAATCTGAGAACTCACCTCTCCCAAGTGCATCTGAAGGAACTGTGAGGAATTGTGGGTAGCCTCGCCTTTAAAGGGCTCAAGGCAGCTGATGGACAGGTGACTCCGCCTCTTGGGGAAACACCCACAAAACACAAAACAAAGGCTTCAAGACAGATATATAAAACAGAAAGAAAAATGCAACAGTAGCATATAAAAACTAATTTAAAAATGTACCGCAAAGACATAAACTACGAATCTTAACACCAGCCGGTGGGAACATCGCCGGACACATAATTAAGGTGTAATGACTGCAGGGTAGCAGCAGTTGTAAGTAGGATGGAATCAGGAGATGGAATGTAGTAGTAATACAAAAATCATAAATGGAGTCAAAAACACAATTTCAGGTATCCTAAGCCAAAACGCAAGACTTAAATAAAAGTCAAGGAATAAAGAGCAATTTGCTGCCAGAGAGATCGTTAATCACGTTGACAGTAGAGTTTAAAGTTTTGAATTGGACACAAATTCAGGTGGTTAAGGAATGTATGATGTTGGCCTGCATACCGTCACGGAAATTTCATCACATTTCACAGGGGTGGGCAAAGTCATTCCTGGAGGGCCGCAGTGGCTGCAGGCTTTTGTTCCAACCCAATTGCTTAATAAGAAGCACTTATTGCTCTAGAAACACTTCTGCTTCATTTTAGTTATCTCCCTCATTAAGATTTTGAACCCTTATTGCTTATTTAAGTCTTAAACAGCTGCATTCTCGGTTTTTAATTGCTCCTTATTAGCAATAAGATGCAAATGACAAAAGAAACCAGCAGTTATCCATTTTGCTTGTTACCCTTTACACCTGTGTGTATTTATTGTGCACTATTTGGTTTAATTAAATACTTGGAAGGAAAGAGAAGAGAAAAAAAGTGAAGGATTGAGAATTTCCCATCTGTTTTACACTTCAAAGTATTTGGATGATATCCTTAAAATGGAAAAAAAAATCTAGGATATGAGAATGACTTGACATAGCAGAGTTAAAGCACTAACAAGCCATGAAATGTAATTATTGGCAAGGATTGTTTTCTAATTAAGCAACTGGGTTGGAACAAAAACCCGCAGCCACTGCGGCCCTCCAGGAATGACTTTGCCCACCCCTGACATATCACATACTTTTGAACGTCTCGCCAAGCCAAATTCTGGCAGCCGTGCATTATAGACAACAAACAATAGAGGGAGCTACGAAAAATAAAACCGACACCAAAGGAAGACATATTTCAAAGTTAACGTCACACAGTCACAAAATTAATGTCACATACTGTAAGTTGTGTACTCATGGACAAATGATTCAGCCTCTCTTCTATTTATTCACCGGTGAAGTTATATGAGGCTCAAAGGTAAGCGATAAGTCAAAAAAAGACATCTAAGTTAAGAACAACTTGTGAAAGCCGAATCAATACACCTTCAATGTTAAGAACGAAGTCTGAAATCTTAGAGGCAATCGACTAATAACACTTATCAGCATTAAGGAAGTTAGCATTCAGCCAAATATTTAGATCATAAATGAAGTCAAGCAGACGGTGAGGTGGCATGTCAATGACTGACTTGTCATCGTGTGTCATCTACATAACAATGAAAGCTGGTGTGACATGTTTAGGGGGGCGTGCCAGCCACCCAACCCGACACAGACAGACGCAGGAGTCACTTATAAAAACAAAAAATGCTTTTTATTTTGTTTCTTCAATGGTGGGCAACATCTTCCCCATTCCCACAAGCCACAGCACAGTCCAAATAAGAACAAACAGCACCTTAAACACAATACTCTCTTTTCTTTTCTCCACCACTTTGTCCACCTTCCACCCGACTCTGACTCTCTGAGTAGTGTCTGCTGGCTTCTTTTACACGTTATCCTCCAGGAGCTTGATGACCTCCTTCCAGCAGCACTTCCAGTTGTGGTGAAAGGATCGCCCATATGGGCTGAGGAGCAGCTGCAGCACCCCATGGAGGTGCCTCCAGATACCAACAGGGCTGTATCCAACTCCATCTCCTATGAAGCACTGTGGAAGTCCGAGGCACTGCTTCAACCCATGGGGGCTGCCATCTAGCATCCCAGGGGAGGTACGGTCCTGACCAGGCTTGTTCCCCCAGTCCTCTCAGCAAAGAGGCGTCCCGTAATTTGTTCTAAGAGGAGAAAATATAATAGAAAAAGAAGGGCACTGAGAACAAATCCCTCAGGTAAACCAAGGGGTAACAGGAGCATCAGAGGATTTATGTCCGCCAATGCTGACAAAATACTTCCTATCAGATAGATAAGATTTAAACAAGGACAGTACTCTGCCTGAAATGCCAACCGAAGAAAGACAAGATTGAAGAATATTATGATTTACAGTGTCAAAGGCCGTGCTGACAACAAGAAGCAGGGGAAAGTTGAGTGCTCGAGCATCAGCAGATAAAAGGAGACCATTAACGACTCTTAAGGGTGATGTGTAACGTGTGAAAACTGTAACAACAATCACACAGAGGGAGCCCTCACAGGCCCTGTTTTTTGGCCTTGACTCAATAAGAACACAAGAAAAAAACTCCCAAACTAAATAGAAATGGTTCATAAAGATCCTGTTTAACTAAAAAGGTCTAAAGTTGCTTAGTGGCTACAGTACTTGTATGCACATGTAGAACTGAACATGGGGTAGCATATGCAAAAAAAGCAGTTTCTAAACCATAGTGACGATAGAAGCTTATAGTCCTTATTACGGTGGTTGCTATAATTAAAAGTACCCCAAGTTGTTGGGATGGCGCTTACTGTAGAGTGCATAAACAAAACCGAAAAAGCAATGAAGTAAAATATACATATTAATAAATTAAGACACTTCTTGTTTTGTCCTATCATATCAATGCTTGAAGGTGGTCTGTATTCTGTACCCGCACTTTCACATTCTGTCCTTATGAGTACCAGCAGCTAATACAATCACCTCCTGCATCCAGAAAAACATTCTGTAATCTTTATCGAACCACCGTGGGACCTGACCGAGCAACCTCACCCCCTGTGATCTGGAATTGGGAGTACTGCCAGTTCTTTTTTTTTCCACTGGAATGACCACTATACCATACATTTCCAAACCTGTCACAAAGATGAAACTGCGTGTGAAAACGAAGTCGTTCCAGCAAATACCTACAGCATTCATGGAGAAATATGGCTGTCATGACCAAATGAATCTGTCCCTCAATGACAAGATATAGTTCGGTCGAAATATTTATTGTAGTGAGGGGCAAAGAGGAAGCACCAAGAGGTTAAACTGAATTATTACCATTTCAACAGGCAAAAGGTCAGAAACCAGAGACATGGAATAAATGTTGAAAGTGAAGTGGCAAAAGTAAACTCAAGGACAAATAAAAAATAACCTGAAGTTCTATTTCTGATATTAATTTATGAAATCGTAGGTTAATTAATTAAGTTGTTATGTATTGTAAAATTTATTTAATTAATGAGTGAATACATGTTTTGAGCACTGGAAAGGAGCAATATGAATAAAATCATCCATCCATCCATCCAACCCGCTATATCCTAATTACAGGGTCACGGAGGTCTGCTGGAGCCTATCCCAGCCAACACAGGGTGCAAGGCAGGAAACAAACCCTGGGCAAGATGCCAGCCCACCACAGGGCGCGCACACACACACACACACTCACACACACCAAGCACACACTGGGACAATTTAGGATCGCTGATTCACCTAACCTGCATGTCTTTGGATTGTGGGAGGAAACCCACGCAGACACGGGGAGAACATGCAAACTCCACGCAGGGAGGACCCGGGAAGCAAACCCAGGTCTCCTAACTGCAAGGCTGCAGCGCTACCCACTGCGCCACCCTGAAAAAAATGATGATAATAGTACTTAATATTAAAAAAGAGGAAGTGGTGGACAAGGCAGGATGAGACACACAAGAATATCTAGGAAAAGCATTGGAGGACCGCTGAGAGTCGCTTTCAAAGGCGGGAAGTGTCTTCACAAACCTGAATGATGTTTTCACAGTGTGTAATGGGGGCCCGTGTACCATTGTTGGTAGTGAAAAAGTGGATAGGAGGCGAGCAAGCCACCACAAAATGGCAGTCTGAGAAGGAGGCTTTATGGGAATGCAATTAAAAGAGGAAGCAGTAAACAAGAGAGGATGAGACACACAAGAATAACGAAGAAAACCGTGGAAGGAATTCTGAGGGTTCATTTAAGACAAGAGACTTTAATTAGCGTGTTTATGTACACTTCAATAATCCGATTATTCACAGAAACCTTATTTATAACATGCCATGTATTTAATAATTCGTGTTATCAGCCTCTGTGAAACCTGATTAATGCTTTATAAATTTGACAAGACATAACTCGGAGTTATAAGAGCTGTGTAAGGCACCTGTAGCAGCAAATGTGAACTTCAAGATGTTTAACATTTCTTATAGTTAAATTAAGCAAGCTGTTTTCAAATGCACCATCCTGTGCTTTGAATTTGATCTCATTAATAAGTTAATATTTTATGTCCCCTTTTATGTGGTGCATTATTAAGGCTACCTATAACTAGAAATGCTTTGATGTCAACACACATTAATTTTCCTCTAGCTCAACAAAAACTGAGAGGAAGCTTTTGATGTTTTTTATTAAATAAAAACCTACTTCATCTAGTTTGACTACAAGTAGACATACTGGAATTCGAATGACATGAAAATGTCCAAAGGAAACAAGAATTTTAAAAAGGGGAACAAATTCTCGCAGGGTGTAAATTATTGTACATTTTCTCTTGTGAACTTTTGTGTGGTTTTCAATATTGTTAAATACATAAAGAAGGTTGAACTGTACCGAAATACAAGTACCGGTGTTAAATATTTAGACTATTTAGTATTTAGATTTCAGCTCGTGATACGTTTCTAAAGATGTATTCAAGATTAGATTAGATTAAATTAGAATTCATTTAGAAGACTTTATTGTCATTATACCATGTATAACGAAATTACAGAGCAACTACTCCTTACAGATGAAATGAAAAAAAAAATGAACATTTAAACAAGTAACAGTGAAGTATTACATATAAAAACTGCTAAATCTACTCTCTATATATAAAATCCTAAGCCCAAAAGTGCAACGGTGACATTTTTATGTCACGTTTTTTGTCCATTTTTAAATCGGACTTATTTTAAAACCTACACATATATGTTTGCTATCATTCTTTTCACAATATATCAAACTTTAATGTGATGTTGTTAGGTTTTCAGATTCTTATTCCGTTTTTAAATTATAAACTAAAAAATATCAAGAACTCACGTCTTGCGAGATGGGACTTTGTGCCAAAAGATTTAACCACACCCAAGGCCGGAAATAAAAGACAAAGAGTAGGACAGCTCCTGTACAGGCTTTTAAATGTTCGAAGCACCGCGCAAGATACAGATCACACAGCACGTCAGCAGCAGCAAGCCAGCAGCTGATCGAGTAAAAAGGAGGTAAAAATAAAACTATTTGTTTCCCATTGTATCACCGTTTAAGAGGGGGTTTTGGAGGAGCGACCGCGTCTCCTTGGGGTGCGTTCAGCCCACCTATTCACAATGCCAGCGGCAGAGACGCAAAGTGCCTGGCGAGCGAAGCAAGCAGGGGGGCACTCCCTAATAAAATGAATATGAAGAATAGTAATCAATAGGTGCTAATTGCTAGGCAACACATATAATAATAATAATAATAAATTTTATTTATATTGCACTTTATATTTTAGCAATCCCAAAGTGCTACAGAGTAAAAATAGAATAATAAAATAAAATAAAAAAAAAAAAAAAAAAAAAAAAAAAAGAACAGAAGAGTCTATAAATGTAGTAATTCTCAGTCCTTCACGTTTTTCTCTTCACTTTCCTTCCAAGTATTTAATTAAACCCAATATTGCATGATAAATACACACGGGTGTAAATGGTAACAAGCTAAATGGAGAAATGCATGGTAACAAGCTAAATGGAGAAATGCTGGTCTCTTTTGTCATTGCTCTTCTCTGGACTTTTTAGTGCTGTTATGTCCGTTTTGTAGCTTGGAGACCAAAACTGCACAAAGTACTCTGTGGTATAGTGGCCAGTTTTTAAATAATCCATTTGGCCGTGTCAGTCTCCATGGCCGCTATCATGCAGCCGCAGGGAGTTGATGAGATACTTGGTGCCAGTCAAACCTGCACATGATGGTGCGATTGTTCTCAATTGCTTAATCAGCTTCCTGCGGTGCGTGATTGAGGTGCTGCACCCACAGAGCCATGCTCAGTTTCATTGTCAAAGCATTATGAGAATGCAACACGAAGAATTGGCAGTAAATATCAGCTTAGTCCTAACTATCGGCAGATAGCCAATTTTTTCATTTTCTTGTTTTATAGGCCTATACTAATAGTGGGCCGATACAATCGGTGCATCTCTACTTATTTTGGTTCTTGACTCATGTATACTTTTCAAAAAAATTGAAGGAACACTTTTTAATCCGAGTATAGCATCAAGTCAATGAAACTTCTGGGCTATTGATCTGCTCAGTTAAGTAGCAGAGTGGGTTGTTAATCAGTTTCAGCTGCTGTGGCATTAATGAAATGAACAACAGGTGCACTAGAGGGGCAACATTGAGACAACCCCCAAAACATGAATGGTGTAACAGGTGAAGGCCACTGACATTTTTCCCTCCTTATCTGTTTTTTCGCTCATTTTGCATTTGGCTATGGTCAGTGTCACTACTGGTAACATAAGGCGATACCTGGAACCTACAGAGCTGGCACAGGTGGTCCGACTTCTCCAGGATGGAACATCAATACGTGCCACTACCAGAAGGTTTTCTGTGTCTCCCAGCACAGTCTCAAGGGCATGGAGGAGATTCCAGGAGACAGACAGTTATTCTAGGAGAGCTGGACAGGGCCCCTCGTAGAAGATCCTTAACCCATCAGCAGGACTGACTGGTATCTGCTCCTTTGGGCAAGAAGGAACAGGATGAACACTGCCAGAGCCTACAAAATGACCACCAGCAGGCAGGCCACTGGTGTGAATGTATCTGACCAAACAATCAGAAATAGACTTCATGAGGGTGGCCTGAGGGCCGATGTCCTCTAGTGGGCCTTGTGCTCACTGCCCACCTGGCACCGTGGAGCTTGATTGGCATTTGCCATAGAATACCAGAATTGTCAGTTCCTCCACTGGCACCCTGTGCTTTTCACAGATGAGTGCAGGTTCACCCTGAGCACATTTGACAGACGTGAAAGGGTCTGGAGAAGCCGTGGAGAACGTTATGCTGCCTGTAACATCGTTCAGCATGACCAGTTTGGTGGTGGGTCAGTGATGGTGTGGGGAGGCATATCGATGGAGGGACGCACAGACCTCTACAGGCTAGACAACGGCACCTTGACTGCCATTAGGTATCAAGATGAAATCCTTGGACCCATTGTCAGACCCTATGGTGGTGCAGTGGGTCCTGGGATCCTCCCGGTGCACAACAATGCCCGGCCTCATGTGGCGAGAGTATGCAGGTGGTTCCTGGAGGATGAAGCCATTGATACCATTGACTGGCCCCCACGCTCACTTGCCTGACCTCAATCCAATAGAACACCTCTGTTTGCACCTCAGACTGTCCAGGAGCTCAGTGATGCCCTGGTCCAGATCTGGGAGGAAATCCCCCAGGACACCACCTGTCATTTCATTTCATTAGGAGCAGAACCCCACCCCACCCCCCGACATTGTCAGCCATGCATACAAGCACGTGGGGGCCATACAGACTACTGAGTACGATTTGGAGTTGCTGCAATGGAAATTCGACACAATGGACAAGCCTGCCTGCCTGCCTGATCATTTGTTCACTTTGATTTTTGGGGTGTCTTTGAATTCAGCCCTCTGTAGGTTGATAATTTTCATTTCCATCAAACAATGTGGTGTCCTTTCGTTCCTAACACATTACCATATCAGTAGAGATATCCAGCAGGATTTTTTCCCCATTGAGATGTGATGTGTTTTCAAAGTGTTCATTTTAATTTTTTGAGCAGTTTATTTTGTGCTCATCCCTTTGACTCCTGTGTACCTTGCACCATAACCATGCAAAGGTGGGAGGTAATTCAGGAGCCAGTCCATCACAGGATCTACTCATGCACAGACCTTTCCTCGCCTTCAGGCTAAGAAGCATGTCTTTTGGGAAGTGGGAGATAAAGATGGAGAACTCAGAGGAAAGCACAATTAAGCATGGGGAGAACACACAGGGCGCGTTCCACCACCACCAACAGATTGCGGGTTTGGAATTTAGGATGTCACCAAATTATCAATTTATTTTAATTAGAATGAATTGTAAATTATTTGAAGTTCCTCTAATATCTTGTGAACATTATTTTAGTCAAAATAATACATTTTTATTTTATCCCATAACTACTGTGCAAGTGTAATAGATTTTTATATATGGCAAAACTTTTCGTATTCTTAGAGTGCTGACATTTTCATCATTGCTTTAAATAATTTTTTATGAGAGCAAAAAAGAATTCCTTCTAATCAAGCATGAGAGTCAGTTATTGTCAGTGATGAGCAAGAGTGTATGGTGCTAAAGAGCTGAAAATCATAAGTGGCAAGGCCTGACTCTTCTATGGTTCTTTTTCAAGTTTCATTGAGAAGTAGTGACAATCACTTGTCTTTTTAAACCTGCAATTAGTTACATGGCTGAAACTGAATATGATATCAATATTTTAGTGTATGGGTTAAGTAATTCCTTTTCAAATTTATCGACATGTCTATTTAACTGCAGATTGCCTATCGGACAAAGAGTGGAGTGGAGGATGCAATTATGTGTCTGCTCCTCAACGCTTAATCTCACCTGGCAGCACTGTGAGGATTCTGTTTCTTGATTTCTCCAGTGCCTTCAATACCATCCCTGTTAATGGGCAAACTCAGAGATATGCAGGTGGATGGGCCCGTGGTGTTCTGGACATTGGAGTATCTGTCGGGACAGACCACAGTTTGGGAGACTTGAGGGCTGTGTGAGCAATACTGGAGCACCACAAGGAACAGGCCTGTCTCCCTCTCTCTTTATAGACCTCTGACTAAAAATATAACAGCATGTCATGTCACCTGCAGAAATTCTCAAATGATTCTGCCTTATGAGTGTATTGATAAGGGGAGAGACAGAGGAGAGAGGAGTCAGGTGGATGACATTGTCTCTTAGTGCAGAAGAGAATTGTCTGCAACATAACTTCAGCAAAACCAAGGAACTGCTTATTGACTTTCACTGCACCAAAGAGCCTCCATGTCTGGTCACTATTCAGGAAGTAGGTGTAGAAGTGGTCCACTCCTACAAGTACTTGGGGGTCCACATCAATTACAGGTTGGACTGTTCTTGTAACAGAGAGGAACTATATAAGAAAGGGATTTTCTTCCTTAGGAAACTGTGTTTCTTTAAAGTGGGAAGTGACATCCTTCACATCTTCTTGATTTATTTATTTAAAGATCTTCTGTAAAAAGCTAGTTTTCCCCCTGGGGACAAATAATCTATCTATCTATCTATCTATCTATCTATCTATCTATCTATCTATCTATCTATCTATCTATCTATCTATCTATCTATCTATCTATCTATCTATCTATCTATCTATCTATCTATCTATCTATCTATCTATCTATCTATCTATCTATCTATCTATCTATCTATCTATCTATCTATCTATCTATCTATCTATCTATCTATCTATCTATTGTAACTAAGGTGCTATATAGGCGCCTGACCTGACACAGATGGACACGGAGACACGAATAAAAAACAACAAACTTTTATTGTTCTTCACCTGTGGAATACGTCTTCCCCGTAATCCCCACATGCACAACACAGTCCCAAGTGTGCAAATAAGCACTTCACAACACACCACACACTTCTCTTTCTTCCACCACCACTCCTCCTCCAAGCTTTGTCCTCCTCCTCCCAACTCTGGCCAATGAGTGGTGGTTGCTGGCTCCTTTTATTAGGCACCCGGAAGTGCTCCAGGTGCTTGTTGCCGACATCTGGCTGCAACTTCTGGGTGTGGTGAAACGAGTGCCCAAAAGGGGCTAGCAGCTGCTGCTGCAACAGGGCTGCACCAAACTCCAACTCCCATGAAGCCCTGCGGGAGTCCGAGGCACCGCTGCAACCCAGGGAGGCTGTCATCTGGCGTCCAGGGGGAGATATTGTATTTCTATTAGTTCAGGTCAGTTCAGGTTGGAGAGCATGCCCTGGTACAGCACACTGCCAAACTCACCACATGATAAAACAGCTTGGCAACCCCAGTTGGCAACCCCCCTGGCAGACACGTGGTCAAGTGCCATCCCCTGGAAATGACCCTCTATCTGCTGCAATCAGGTGTTACGTGGGTCTCCCCTTGGCCTGGTCCAACCAGTTGGGACATCAAAAATGAGGATGCTGTGAGCTGGATCACCCTTGGGGGATTGGGGTAACATGGCCGTAGTGCCGTAACTGACGCTCCATCACAATGCAGGTAATGTGCCTCATTTGAGACTCTGTAAGCAACCACTCATTCGACACAAATTCAAACCAGTGGTACCCATGGATTCTCCGAAGAGACACAGTACCAAAGGAGTCCAGTCTTCATCTCAGGCCACTGGATAGCATCCATGTCTCTCAACCATGTAGCAAGACAGGAAGCACCAGGTCTCTAAATACTTGGACTTTTGTCCTTTTGCAATCATATCAGGAGCACCACACACCCCTTTCCAGCGACCTCATTGCTCTCCCAATCCATCTACTGACTATCTATCTATCTATCTATCTATCTATCTATCTATCTATCTATCTATCTATCTATCTATCTATCTATCTATCTATCTATCTATCTATCTATCTATCTATCTGTCTGTCTGTCTGTCTGTCTGTCTGTCTGTCTGTCTGTCTGTCTGTCTGTCTGTCTAATTTTGAACACTGGTGGCTTACTTGTAAAGAAGACCAGTACACAGTTTCTTATGGCATCACGTACATTATGAAAGTAACTTGTATTAAACATTTAAAAATTTCAGAGACCATTTTGATAGGATTTCCACCTCTACTGGGCGTTTTTGGAACTGTTTGGGACTGACATGCTTGGGAAATCTCGAGTAGCATGACAATGCTAAATTTGTTTTACAGTCAACTATGTGTAATTGCAAAAGTGAGACTCACTAAAGAGTTTTTACTTGTGTTACAGGCTTTTTTAGGAAATCCTCATTCACACTTCCGTGTTTAACTGTTTACTTTTAGGTAGTACATAATACATTTAATTCATACCACACTGGTAAAATCAGTTCTGTTTATGCCTCTCATTCCTATCATTGTAGAAGAAAGTTGTAGATTTTTCAAAACCTCAACAAAATGCCCCATATCTCTATTATAGCCCTAATATGATATATTAACATATATCTATGACCTCAGGCAGCAAGACAAAAAAGGCAGGGGGAAAGTTGCACTTTTATTCATATATCAATTAACTAAAGGTTTCTGATTATACCCAAAATGTAAATCAGCAGAGTAAAATAAGTTTGACAAAAATATCAATACAACTTAAGCAGCCGTTTAACTTTCATCCATATGCTTATTGCCAGGTGGCTCTCTGTCTTAGCATGTTGATTGGTCTCTGGTTCAGCTTCCACATGATCCTTTTCATGGAAAAAGAGATGGCATGGCCTCCTCCATGGATGGATCAATGAAGAGACACAGAGGGAGATGGCCTGTCTTCAGGATGGTAAATGGCAGAGAGTGAGTCTGCAGCATGCAGGTATCCACGTGTTGTGGCTCTGTAGCCCCTGACTCACTAATGTAACAGCTCAGGCATGACAATGCGTTTAGTTCAGCTGCTTTCTTTCTGCATGTAAGTATCTTCTCAAATCTCAGACAAAAAAGTAATTAGGTCATAAACTGCCTTCTCAAACCTGTATCCAGTTCAGGCTTTCTTCCTGGGGGAATGGGCTAATATAACGTAAAGTTACATTACGTACAGTGCCTCTGACATATCTACACAGCATCACATCCACTCTGGTCAATTCTCCCACTTTCTGTCACTGACAGAAAGCAACTATAGGCCAGTAAGCTTAACATGCATCACAGGAAGATTAACGGAAGGAATTATTAAGGATAAGATTAAGCAACACCTGGAAAAGACAGAAGTTATTCTGAACGGATGGGTTCAGAAGAGGGAGGTCGTGTTTTACTAACATACTGGAATTCTATGAGGAGGAAAGAAAAGGTTACGAGCAGAGTGGTGCAGATGATATTATTGATGTGGACTTTCAGAAAGCATTTGATAAGGTGCCACATTAGAAGTTGGGCATCAAATTAAAAGAAGTGGCAGTTCAGGGTGATGTTTTTAGATGGGTGCAGAATTGGCCCAGACACAGGAAGCAGAGGGTGATGGTGTGAGGAACCTCATCAGAACTGGCCGATGTTAAGAGTGGTGCCCCACAGGGGTCAGTGTTAGGGCCGCTGCTATTACTAATATAGTGAAATGATTTAAATGGGAATATAAGTAACAAGCTGGTTAAGTTTGCAGATGATACCAAGATAGGTGGATTAGAAGATAATCAAGAATCTCTTATATCATTACAGAACGACCTGGACAGCATACAGGCTTGGGCAGATTTGTGGACGATGAAATTTAATATCACTAAATGTGAAGTATTTTTACATAGGAAGTAAAAATATTAGGTTTGAATACACAATGGGCGGTTGGAAATTCAAGAGTACACCTTATGAGAAGGATTTAGGAGTCATAGTGGACTCTAAGCTTCGACTTCCAGACAGTGTTCAGAAGCCGTTAAGAAGGCTAACAGAATGTCATGTTATATAGCGCCTTGATGTGTGGAGTACAAGTCACAGGAGGTTCTGCTCAACATTAATAACACACTGGTGAGGCCTCATCTGGAGTCCTGTGTGCAGTCTTGATTTCCAGGCTACAAAAAGGACATAGCAGCACTAGAAAAGGTCCAGAGAAGAGCGACTAGGCTGATTCCAGGGCTACAGGGGTTCCCACAAACATTAGAAAGGTTTTCTTTACACAAAGAATGATAGACACTTGGAATAAGTTACCAAGTAGTGTGGTAGACAGTAAGACTTAAGGGACTTTCAAAAGTCAACTTGATGTTTTTTTGGAAGAAATAAGTGGATAGGACTGGCGAGCTTTGTTGGGCTGAATGGCCTGTTCTTGTCTAGAGTGTTCTAATGTTCTTATCAATGATTGCACTCCTAAAACTGGAAACATCAAGCAGAAGAAATCTTTTTATCTGATTGGCTGGCCTAGCACTGACTCAACTGTAGAATGGCCAATAGGGGCGAGGCAGCTTGTTGGTCGAGGTCTCAGCTCTCTGATTGTGTCTGGCTTGCCTGACTCCTTTTCTACAATCTAACTGTGGCTCTACAATTAGCTGATGGACAGATATTGCTGTTCTTTATTTAGGTTCATTAGTTTCTACTTTGTTTTTAATATATTTGAAAAGATCTGTTTCCTCCTATGTGATAGTTCTGTATTTAGTGAGTGGTGCTATCTGATATTGCATTTTGCCGTGATAGTTGTTGCTGCACTCTGCCTTGGTGCTGTGCAAGAATAAAGCAGTTTGTACTCTTGAGTTGTATTTGTGAGGCGGCCATGATAGATTGGCCATCGAGCTCTGTGAAGAGGACTACTTGTGTTCTGTTTTATGTGTTTTATTTACGTCCTTTTTTTTTAACACCTATTTCACCTCAAACTACCTGGAAGGGGGTCTCTCAGTGAATTGCCTTTCCTAAGATTTCTTCTTTTTTTCCTACAAGTTTTTTCTTGTCATCTTTGAGAGTCAAGAGTGGGGGGCTGTCATAAAAGCGGCCGGTTAAAGCATATTGAGGTATTTTTTATGTGATTTTGGGTTATATAAGAAATAAATTGCTGTTGTTGTAAAAGTCTGGGGGGAGAAAATTAAAATGGCTTACTTTCAGAAAATTGCTTCTTTCTTTTTAAGCAAACAACTTAAACACATCCTTAAATGACATTATAATGTACAATAATCATGATGCTAGAGATTACAAATGTGCAGTAAAGTGAAACAACAGAAAAAGAACATTAACAAACACAGTGTTTGAGGAAAAAAATGTAATTTTGGCAGTCCTTTAAGTATATTAATTTCTCCTCTCCACAGTTTTGTTTCTGAGTACAATTTAATTCCCAATACAGCCACCATAATGCCATAAATTAATATGTTATGAAATAAATATTTTAGAGTTAAAACATATAAGGAAACTATACTGTATATTGCAGGAAATCATATTTTACATTAAATAAATACTGATACTGTGGTGGATTGGCACCTTGCCCAGGATTGGTTCCTGCCTTGTGCCCTGTGTTGGCTGGGATTGGCTCCAGCAGACCCCCGTGACCCTGTGTTTGGATTCAGAGGGTTGGAAACTGAATGGATGGATAAATACTGATAAATAATGTAGCAGCCTATCCTGTGGATCAAGTTTTAATTTCTACAAAAATCTTTATATGAACAAAAGGAAAATCACATGTGAATCATTTAAAATGCAAAAATTAACAATAGTAATAACCTAAAAATAAATCATAAAAAAACAGTATTCTGCATTCTACAAAGATAATAAATTCTTCTCGGTAATTCTATAAAGACTAGCAATCGACAAGTTTGTGGGGTCTGGTGGCATCTGTTGGTGAAGAAAGATTCACTGATCTTGAGTTTGCCGACGATGCTGTGACCTTTGCGGAGTCAATGGAGGCTCTGATCGGGGCGCTCGAGTGACTGAGTGTCTGGGCTTGTGAGTGTCCTGATAAAAACCAAAATCCAGGCCTTTATTTGACCTCTTGGGCACAGCCATCAGCAGTGTGTCTGTCTGCAGAGAGAGTGTCGACCTCATTGAGAGGTTTACTTACCTCGGCAGTGACATTAATGTCTCCCATGACTCTTCCTATGAAGTCAGTAGATGGATTGGGAGAGCAATGACGTCACTGGAAAGGGGTGTGTTGTGCTCCTGATATCTCTGCAAAAGGACAAAAGTCCAAGTATTTAGAGGCCTGGTGCTTCCTGTCTTGCTATATGGTTGAGAGACATGGACGCTATCCAGTGGCCTGAGATGAAGACTGGACTCCTTTGGTTTGAATTTGTGTCGAATGAGTGGTTGCTTACAGAGTCTCAAATGAGGCACATTACCTGCATTGTGAGGGAGCGTCAGTTACGGCACTACGGCCACGTTACCCCAATCCCCCGAGGGTGATCCAGCTCACAGCATCCTCATTTTTGAGGGCCCAAGTGATTGGACCAGGCCAAGGGGAGACCCATGTAACACCTGATTGCAGCAGATAGAGGGTCATTTCCAGGGGATGGGACTGGACCACGTGTCTGCCAGGGGGGGTGTGCCAACTGGGATCCCAAGCTGTTTTATCATGTGGTGAGTTTGGCAGTGTGCTGTACCAGGGCATGCTCACCAACCTGAACTGACCTGAACTAATAGATAGATAGATAGATAGATAGATAGATAGATAGATAGATAGATAGATAGATAGATAGATAGATAGATAGATAGATAGATAGATAGATAGATAGATAGATAGATAGATAGATAGATAGATAGATAGATAGATAGATAGATAGATAGATAGGAGAAGCACTTTATAACAGATAGATAGATAGATAGATAGATAGATAGATAGATAGATAGATAGATAGATAGATAGATAGATAGATAGATAGATAGATAGATAGATAGATAGATAGATAGATAGATAATTTTTTTTTTTTTTTTTTTAAGTACTTTATTGAACCAAAAAAAAAAAAAAAAGAACAAGGACAAACATCAATATATTAAAAGTACACATACAACAAACCGTATTATAAATAACCAATACAATGAAATAAACAGTAAAAAATATTCAATCCCTATTAACCCCGTGTAACCCCATACACAGTTATCATATAATATTGTATATTTTCCTCATCTCTCCTCCAGTGTCATTTAAATTCATAAAAGATAAAACAATGGCCCAGTCAGCCCCAATTCCCAGTATTGTTCACACAGAATCACTTGCTACAAATAACTTCAATATTTACAATTGACCAGCAGTGAGTTATAAGTTGATTTTCAGTTCTCCCTCCTCTATAGCACACAGTACCCCATTCATACACCACACACCCTCAAAAATGTCCATTTTGTGCATTAGTTTATAGTAAGTAAATTCCAGTGTGATCCTTGAATGAATATTCAGCCTAAACAGTAAGTGGATGTCCACACTTCCTTTCCCACACTGTTTGTTTTTCCTACTTTTTAAAATTGCTAGTTTTGCTTCACCCAACAAAAAGTTCATCAATTGTGTCCTGTGCCTGTTGTTCTTATTATAAGCGGCACCATAAATAAACATCACAAAATTAAAATCTGACCTTAGTTTTTTACACAAATCAGTTAAAAGCTTGAAGAAAACTCCCAATCGTGCGCATGATGCAAACAGATGAAAAACGGTTTCCCTTTGCCCACAAAAATCACATCTGTCATCCTCTGTGAGTCTAATTCTTTTTAAAAAGGAGTTTGTGGCTATAATGCCGTGCCCAATCCTCCATTGTAGGTCGGCTGTCCTTTTGTTGCTTGGAGGCTTGTACAGCTCCCTCCAGGCCGGCACCCTCCCACCTACTACCTCTAAATGTTCCCTCCATTGCGAATCAATGATTGTCTTCAGGGAAAGAAAATGAATCACTTTCACACAATATTGATAAAGATCTTTTTTTGACAGAGACATGAATGACACCACATTTCCTTTGTCAAATGTGATAATTGAGTTTTTGGGGATGGAGTTGACATCGACATTAGGACAGACCTGTAGATCTGTGCTGGTGGTACTGATGGAGTCCTCAAGTTTGTGATGTTCTT
Source organism: Erpetoichthys calabaricus (assembly GCF_900747795.2). Classification (NCBI taxonomy): domain Eukaryota; kingdom Metazoa; phylum Chordata; class Cladistia; order Polypteriformes; family Polypteridae; genus Erpetoichthys; species Erpetoichthys calabaricus. The sequence continues at coordinate 16,991,325 of NC_041397.2, forward strand.
TAGCCACAGAAGACAGAAAGCCCTCGATCATCCGCACTGACTTCACACCTAAAATTGAAGCCAAACCTGAAGGCTCCACAAATGTCCGTTGCTCCTTATCATATACGTGGCTGATGTTTAAAATGACATTTTTAATCAATAGATCAGTAAAAGTTTTACTCCTCAGTTGAGAGCACGAGAACAGCGAGTTAAAAATCAAAGGCTCATCGTGCAACCAACATGATGACATGAAATGTCTCCTAAAAACAAGATGCCAGGTCAATAAAGCACCCCTATAAAATTTGGGTAACACTGATAGATAGATAGATAGATAGATAGATAGATAGATAGATAGATAGATAGATAGATAGATAGATAGATAGATAGATAGATAGATAGATAGATAGATAGATAGATAGATAGATAGATAGACATTGTCCAATAGTTTATACATGTCATTTTTTATAAAATAAAACCCAGCAATATTATAGAACTCAGCCATTTTAAAAGATGAGTATCTGTGTACGATAGCTCAGCACTTAGTCTTCCTACATAACAACGTTTCACCTCCTTACAGACCAAGTCACAGTAAACCTTTAATGCCACATGGTTGGTTTTATTTGGGTTTACTTCCATATTTATGTGAGAACTCACACAAGCGAGTAAAAAAGAATATCCTTACCATGAGAAAAATAGTGCCAGGAAAATGCAATAAAATTGATGTTCTGCGATGCCTTTTATTGTTACAGACATGCAATGGTACAATGGAAGATACAAATCAATACTTATAAAGGCTTATAAAATGGATGTATTTGGTAAGTTTTAAAGCTTTTCCACCATGCCCCGTACCCTACATTGTAAAGCGTCAGAGTGGGCAAGATACATTTTTTTTAATTTATACAAAGTGTTTAACTTAAGAACACAATGAAAATGCATATATACCCTGTTTTGTGAAGAAATAAGCTTTGACTTTAAAAATATCAGACGTACCCTTTAAGTGAGACAAGGTTCTCTTGATATTAGATACTTCAGTATAAGACCTGTGCAAGTAATTTTACTTTTGTATCAGAGGCTCTTAATGTGTCAAATAGCACAGAGATGAATGAGCCTACTGTATTTACTAATCCTTTTGCTGTGTTCCATTTACCTTGGAAGTGGATGTTGGAGCTGGGAATAACGGCACAACCGAGTTAATTGTGTTCCACTAAAACTTCAGAAATCCAATACAAATGTATTCAGGAAAACCTTTGCTGAATAAACAGCAGTTGATAAAAACTCAGTACACAGTATTTTTACATCCAAACATCATAGAAACATGTCCACAGTACTGTGTGAATGACTGATTTAGTCAGACACAGATAGATCTGCTAATAAACAGTATAATATAACAGCTTTCATTAAAGTTTGTAGCATATGTCGCCATTTTAGATTGACGTCAACAAACTCAGACCAGACATACCAGCCCTAATTTCCGAGTTGGAAATCTGACTTAAGGGGGAATTACAGTTGAAAAGTCTGACGACGAACTCAGAAATTCCAACTTCCCATTTCAAATGGAACACAACATTTATAAGTGTCATTAATACTAGAGGAAGCCTTTGTTAAGATCTTGTTCTTCCTACGCCTCTTCTCAGTATTCTCGTGTGTCTCAACCTCTGTTACTCTACGTTTACTCTCAGCGTTCCTCCTATGCCTTTCCTCGGTAACGTCGTATGTCTCAGCCTGTCTTTTCTGGTGCTTTCACTCAATCGTGTTCCCTTAAAAACTACTTCTCTGTCTCTGTTTGGCCTTTGTCTGGTATCCTCTGAGTAGAACAGGTATACAGTACATAGTAGAACAAGTTTAACTTACTGTCAGGAAATTGCTTTTTTATTTTAAGCCACTACTTCAAACTTGTCTTTTAATGACATTATACAGACAATTAGCACAAAATGTTAGATGTTACAAATACATAGCGACAAAGTAGGATTCTGAAAACAAACACATTTTGTGCAGTACTTTGCTCAATTAATTTTTTTTCATGCGTAATTCTTTACCATCTAACAAAGTATTTTGGAACCTACTTAAATCAGTTTTAAATTTTCAGATATTTTACTCATGATTGTGTCTAAAATTTATATAATCACATGAATGGAATGTATCCCCTTCCAAATAACATTTTTGGCAATATCAATAACTTTTTTTTAGTAATCTTCACACAAATTAATTTGCATTATGTGCTTATTGAATCTTTGTGCTGGTCGCTTGACTCTGATGGAAGGCGTGTCGAAATAATAAATGTTTATATTGGACAAAGCCGGCCATTTTCAAGCCGAGTTGTCTTCAGTTGGTCACCTCTAATTATTCCTTTGACTAGGCTGAATTAACTTGGGTGCAATTACTTTTACACACAGTGGGATTAAGTATTGGATAACTTTGTTCATTATAACATAAGTAAAAAAGAAAAAGTGTTACTTATTCCTTCAGATGCAATTTCTCCAATGTTAGAATGTGGTTGAAAACCAAAAAACGTGAACTGTCAAAACTTTGTAATAGAAAGTCACAATGGTGGCAAATACTTCACCATGGCACTTTGTGATAAAATGTAATTCAAGAATTCTACAATAGACTGGCATCCCATTCAGGGATTACTTTGAACTTGCACCCATTGTTGGCTTTGATAGGCTCCAGCTTCACTGCAACTGGTTCTGTATACTAGATGGATATTTAAAAGTTCATTTTAAACCTTACAAGATGACAAGTCACACTAATCTTTTCATTTCTATTAATATTTGTGAGTTGTATTATTAAATATGAATCATGTAAATCACTATGGGTGTTCTAGGCTTCTCAGAACATGCTTCTTAAAGACGCACAGCAACCATGCATTATCATAATAATTTCAATAAAAATACGTTAGACTATAGGGTTGCATTTGTCAGTAGAATTTTTCACACATGTGCTGTCTTATAATTTGCTTTTACTAAGGGGCAACCTCAGATTAGACCCCAGCTATCATTGCCCCCAGAACTCTGCCATCATCTTTCATTAAGGATCCCAGATAATTATAATGCTGTCATTTTTCTTGTCTTCTGTTTAAATAGACACACATCTATCTAAACCTCCTTTCTGATTTTCTTTGAAAACAGTAAGCACTGGTTTTATCACATCTATGACTTCTAATTAAAAAAAAAAGAAAAGAAAACTTGGCATAACAAACAAATAGTAACACTAACAAATAGGAAATCAGCAGACACTCCTTTGAAATCCATTGTCTCAGACTGTGGCTTTAAGAGGGCTCCTTACCTTTCCTGTCTCAGTGCCTTAAACTTCTTAAAACTTAAATTGATTTAAAATAACAAAGGCACAGGACACTCTTAACAGACTGGATAAAATGAGCATGAACTGGCACATAAAACTGAAACAGGAGTGTCATCCTTTGCGGCCATAAAGGCCTGGGGATCCGTTTGTGTACACACAAAATTGAGTCTCAAAATGTGCATACGCACCTTCACACGCAAACGTTGGGATTTATGAAAGAAAACTTGATGAAAAAATCGTGCATATATTTACAGCCACTCTAATCCATGTGTGCCCAGCATCTTGGAGAAATTGGGAAGTGATGACACCTTTGATCAAGTAGGGAAATGCATCCAAACCAGCTAAAGGATGACTTACATTTATTATTATAATATTATAACATAATTATAATATGGCAGAATGGTGATATGAATTATTATATAAATATTATTATTATATTTTTATATATTATTATTAAATTATTATATATATTAATAATATATTACATTTATTATTATCGTATGTATAAGATAAGATATGTATGTGGAAGTGTGTATGCCTGTCTGTCCGGCCCAGAAGTGCAAGGCTACAGCATGAAGCTCAAAGAAATCGACTCCTTTGCCAAAGTGAAACCACCAAAAAAAGTGAAACTCGCTTAGAAGCTAATACACAAGCGAGGTGAGCACATCGGCAAAATGAAACCTCTGAGGAGAGAGAAACTCGCTTAGCTGCTAATTTAAAATGGAGGCAAGCACATTAGCAAAATTAAACCTCCAAAGAAAGGGTCACTCGATTAGCTGTTAATACAGAAGTGAGGTGAGCACATCAGCAAAACGGTATCCCTTTTACTTTTCCTCCCGCCGCTAATACACAAGTGAGGCATGCACGTCAGCAAAACTCTAAAGAAAGAGACACTGGCTTAGCTACTAACAGACAATGGAGGTGAGCGTATTGGCAAAACGAAACCGCCGAGGAAAGAGAACTTCACTTAGCTGCTAACCTTAGCTCGCTTAGTGCCAGAATCCATGGTTTCTAGGACCCCAGGCTTTTTACAGCATGGGTTTACACAGCTAGTTATATTATATTATATTATATTATATTATATTATATTATATTATATTATATTATATTATATTATATTATAATTAATAATATAATCATTAATCTAATAAATAAGCAAGAAAGTTTGTCTGTCCCAATGTTTGTCACAACGCAATCACCAAGTGAGAAGAGTAAATATCCAAAAGCTACAGTTTCAGTGATTAATTAAAAAAATTTAAATGCTTGAATATGATTCAAAAATTAAGGAAAACCTTAAAACAGTAAATTCTAATTTATTTTAGAAAAACATTATACTGTATATCAAGGTTGTGAGAAATGTGGCAACTCTGTCATATTATCCACACATAAACAAGGCTACTATACTAACCAGAATTGGAAAGGGAGAAGACATTTTCATTCTACGTACACCTATGATTTCCAATTTAAAGGACTTCAAAACTGAGTGCCACTATGAACAATGCTGCACATTCTTTCTCTGACGTAATAACAATGAGGACTTCACCTAACAAATTATTCAGCAGAATTGTATAATGAATGCGATTGGGGGTCCTTTACACCAACAGTAATTTGCCTGCCTAATGCCTCAACGGGACTGTGATTGCCAAGGCAGAAGTTTTGTTACTTTTTAATTTTCTTGATTTTCACTGATTCTGGTGTGTATTCACCCCATAGCATGTGTGAATATTTATTCATTTATTAAAAGAGCTTCTGAAAAAGGCGCCTTACATATCTATCTATCTATCTATCTATCTATCTATCTATCTATCTATCTATCTATCTATCTATCTATCTATTTATCTATCTATCTATCTATCTATCTATCTATCTATCTATCTATCTATCTATCTATCTATCTATCTATCTATCTATCTATCTATCAGTTCAATGCTTCCACTTAAGTTTTTTTTTAATTTATCTATTCATTTATTGATTGATTGATTGACTGTTTTATTTGTCTTGTCAGTCTGTATTCTTGTATGTTTCTACTGCTGTATGCAGGTGAATTTCCTCATAATATTAATACATTTTATTTAATTTCTCCATCTATTTCAGCTGCTTTACAGAGATCTGTTTTGTCTGTTGATTAAAAAGACAAATTAAATCCACTGTGATCCAATGTTGCATATCAATAAAATGTGAAAATGTCCAAGGGGTTGAATACTTTTTATAGGTACTGTAAGAAATTACATTGCACATATAATGAAAAATTGAAAAAATATGATTAGGAAGACTACATTGAGCTCTATACATTTTAATAATAACTTATAACTTATTTTGCACAGCAGCCTCATCCCCACCAGCCCTTAACACTAGAATTACCAGAGTCTACGAAAAAACTCGTAGATCCGGCCCACCTTAAAACCATTCACAGCTCTCTTTTGTCTTCTAAATGTGCCGATTAAGACGAGCCAGCAAGCAGCCGGCTATTCCATCCCCCACCGCCGCAGAACGTTCACTAAGTTTTTCTAGCTCATGCCTTGTTTGATTATCTCGGAGTGACTGAACTGCTAGAGTTTTAGAGTGGAAATAATAGGTCGCTATTTGGAACACACACAGTTCATGTGTGTTCTGTTTCTATAGCAATCTGTGGAAACACATTTTTAAAACAGAAACGTTTTTCATAATTTAGTAGTAAATGACAAAATGTAGGCATAAACTATATAATGTATGAAGACTGAAGTCCAAAGATCAAGTAAAAACACTTTCACAAAAGGTTCAACACTGATACGATATCTTCCGTGGCGTAGTGGTAAGATTTGCTCGATTGTAATCGAGAGTCCCTGGTTCGATCCCCACTCACTCCTATGTCTGCCATTTTCAGTAGTGAGCTCCTCTTTTTGTTAATATTATACAGTACACACATACATTTGGTTTGTGTCTGTAACACACGGTGTGCATTTATAGGACTTGTAAAAGTTACCGTTTTTTTTTACTTTTATTCTCTCTAAATCATGATCACGATACATAATACCAAAGCCCCTCATCCCAGGGATCTGACGCTGTTATTTTTTATTTGAAACGGAATAACTGGAGATGTGAGCGGTATTTTGAGACAATTAAACTGGACATTCTCTCATCTGGAGGGATAAAAGCTGACACACAAAAGCTGGCGAATCTGCCTTCTTCGTATCTCACCGTCACTTGATTTTTTTTATTCGGTTTTATTGAGTGTTCCTGCTCATGCTGAATTAGAGTGCACCTTATGGTGAATGATGTCAAAACAACAAAAAAATACAGACATACTGTAGGTATATATGATATTTGGAATTATTCGTTTTATGACCTGTATAGTACATTTCGGAAAACTTTGTGGCACGGATGCAACATTATTCATATTATTCATATTCATTCGCATAACATCTTGCGTTTTGTAATCAGTTAATGCATATTTTTTTTTCCCGATCTTGCCAGTCCCCACATGTTGCTGTATGCTGTTTCTTTTGTACTCCAGGACATGCAGAGGATAGAATAGTACAGAGCAGTAAGTTCAACACTATATGCAATAATCAGATTCAAATGTTAACTGTTCACACACATGCAAGGATAGTCTTTCCTACATTTACAACGTGTGTACCTGTTACAATGTACACGCTTCTCTCTATGCTGTGGTTCCTATTACACACCTGAAAGAAAGAGACAATATATGTGAAAACATCATCGCACTAATGCAATATTATTTGAAAACGAACAGCGTCAGATCGGGTGTGGATTTATGTTGGCGCTATTACTGAAAGAAAAAAAGATCAACATATGCGTTGATCCAGGAGAATTGAATAAGCTCACGCGCTCTAGCATCCCCACCCCCGATCTGACTCTAAGAAACAGCACAAGTACAGACGCAAACCAAGTGTGATCAAGATTTCCCAGTTCGATCCGTACTCACTCCTATATTTGCCGTTTTCAGCACTGAATAAGCTCACACGCTCTAACATCCGCCCCCCCCCCCCAAAAAAAAAGAGCAGCTTACTACTGGGGTATGTAGTATATATCGTGATCGTGATTTAGAGAGAATAAAAGTAAAAAAAAAACAGTAACTTATACAAGTCCTATAAATGCACACCGTGTGTTACAGACGCAAACCAAATGTATGTGTGTACTGTATAATATTAACAAAAACAGGAGCTCACTACTGAAAACGGCAAATATAGGAGTGAGTGGGGATTTAACCGGGGACTCTCGATTACAAGTCAGCAAATCTTACCGCTACGCCACGGAAGCTATTGTATCAGTCTTGAACCTTTTGTGAAAGTGTTTTTACTTGATCTTTGGACTTCAGACTTCATACATTATATAGGCGATGCCTACATTTTGTCATTTACTACTAAAATATAAAAAACGTTTCTGTTTTAAAAATGTGTTTACACAGATTGCTGTAGAAACAGAACACACATGAACTGTGTGTGTTCCATATAGCGATCTATTATTTCCACTCTAAAACTCTAGCAGTTCAGTCACTCCCAGATAATCAAACAAGGCATGAGCTGGGAAAACTTAGTGAACTTCCCGCGGCGCTGGGGGATGGAAAAGCCAGCTGCTTGCTGGCTCGTCTTAATCGGCACATTTAGAAGACAAAGGAGAGCTGCGAATGGTTTTAAGGTGGGCCGGATCTACGAGTTTTTTCGTAAACTCTGGTAATTCTAGTGTTAATGCAGAGATGCCACTACTTCTACCGCAAAGTCTGTGGGTGACCTACAAGAAAGGATCTCATTTACTTGCCCACACACAACAATAAACTTGATTTAGAACTTGAATGTGTATCCTTAGTCCTCCATTCTTAAACAAACGTATGGAGAATTTCAAACATGACTATCCTTTTAAATGAACTATATGGTAGATTTAGAGCAATTTGAGCGATTGAAGTTACCGTTTATTTTAAAAATGGTATTTATTTCCTCATTAAATGTCTTTAAAGACTACAAAAGCTGAAGTAAATTACCCAGGTACGTTAAAACACTTTTAAAAGCCGTGCCAGTTACAATGAGACATGCCGTGTATCTGTTATTCTGTGAACAGCATTTTATTGAATTGACTAATGGACGTGTTTTTCTTTCTAATACATTTGTATAAACCGATGTTATAAATGCTGAGAGAGTGGAAAATTTCTTTAAAAAAAAAAAAAATAATATATATATATATATATATATATATATATATATATATATATACATACTGCGGTGGGTTGGCACCCTGCCCAGGATTGTTTCCTGCCTTGTGCCCTGTGTTGGCTGGGATTGGCTCCAGCAGACCCCCATGACCCTGTGTTCAGATTCAGCGGGTTAGACAATGGATGGATGGATATATATATATATATATATATATATATATATATATATATATATATATACTTTATATATACTGTATATATATAAATTTAACTTAAAAGAAATAGATTTTCAAACAAAGGCAAAAATACAGTATAATTCATTTGTCATGCCAATTATTCTTTTGTGTAATTCATATCAGTAATTAAAAATACTCATAGATTAAAGACCCCTTAATCCATTTTAGCTGGAAATTACACTATACATGTAAATGCCGTTCAAACCATGCATTTCACTAATTGCTCATCGGATTGAACAAATATTGTTTAAAACCTCCAGGCATTCTACATACAATAATATTTGTTTATACATGTTTCAAATAACAAGTAGATAAGGAAGCACTATTAATCTGTTTTAAGAAAATGAACAACAAACATGACATTAGAAAAGGCATTATGGTGCCACCTATAGGCACCACTTAAAACTCTAATTGCTAATCTAAATAAACCATGCTAAAATAATAAAATTTAGCCTGCTGAATAAGATGCAATAAGTAAAGTTCAGTGATGATATACTCCTTATTGTCCTTCACTTTATATTATTTAAATACTAAACAGTAAAATACATTTTTCATCTCAAGCCTGGAGACTTATTGAAGTAGCTGCGCACGATGCATTGTTTTTCTTTTTATTCTACAGGTAGTTCATCACTGTGGTGTTTTAATTGTAATTTTAGTGTTTTCCTCACACCCTGGCTGCCACTCCAACACTTTAACATCTAATCTCAGATTTGAACCTTCTATGTTGGAGCACACATGACAGACACTTGCGTGTAAAAAGCAGATGGTTTGGTATAAGAATCGGACCCCGACACGCTTCTGTCATCTGGTTTACTTTCCAGAGTCAGATAACTTCTCCCACAACCCTAATGTGAACCACAGTATAACCTGGTGTAGTGCGTAACATCACTGGCGTTTAAAGAACTACAACAACCTCCTCAATGGAGTGGAGCTCTGGAGGTCAGCAGGTATCTTCATTGACAGTCCCCTGTAATGATAATGTTCCATTCAAGTCAACACCAGTCAGGAGCACAGAAAAGAATTTAAAAAAAAGAAAAGCATGAAGAAGGAACTCACGCTGCACTTGAAGTTGTGTTTGAAAATCTAAATCTTTCCAACATTCAGGAAGGTGGCTAATGTCTCATCAGTTGCAACTACACTTAGAGTAACAATAGCATTATTCATAATATTTTTGATATTGAGTGTTTTGCAGATATTATCTGATGTTTCAATACCCAGATAGCATATGGTTGAGGATTATTTATTACCACCATATTGACCTCAGGAACTCTACATGCTGTTAAGGGCTGCTAACGTTAGTCGACATATGAAGTGCTCTGAGTGTCGTTGCATTGACAACACATTTGGAAATTTTCCCAACACACAGGCGACTTGCTTACTTACTATTTAGTGATTGGTTGAATTGTGGGAAAACACTCGGCAATCAACTGTGACACAGAAAAAGAGCAATGAGCTCTGATGGACTTCAACTGTTGCCTCATTTTATTACCAGCTAACATCACTAATTCAGTTAATGCCTTATTGCTGTTTGCTGTCATTGGAAGGACGAAATGAAGTTCTGATGAATTCATAAGTGTTGGTGATATAGTCACTTGTTCATTTTATAAATTTCTAAATTTTCAGCTTCCTTTTGACACTGTTTTGACTGCATGAAGAAATGTTATTAAGCACGTTCATTAGTAGTAGCAGCAGTTTTTATTCTATTATTGTTATTAGAAGTAGTAGTTGTTGTACAGGGTGGCCCATATTTATGTATATGAGTGAAATGGTGTTATTGTCAAGAAACTGCCAATGTTATTATCAAGTAACATAATGGAACATGAACATTAAGAACCTTAAACGTGTTTTCATCCCCTGTTCTCCATGGTGTGGTCCACCAGTGCACCATGACGACATTCTGTATTCAAACACAGCGGGGGTTGCCCGGTCCAGCACATCATTATTCCCATTCTCAGGCTACATAGTAATGCCATTTTCGATACTTTTCATGCAGTAGTTTGAATGCTACATCCTGTGAAACATCATATACGTAAATATGGGACATCCTGTATTATATATTTTTATTATAATTATTATTATTACTAGTAGTAGTATTTTATATAATATTAGTACAAGGAGATTCACTCAAAATAGGCCCCGAATATTCTGTAATAAGTCTCACTAGGACGAAGAAATCTAAATGAAACAACAAGCCGGGATGCCCCTGCGTCAGAGTGATGAGGTAGGGACCAGACAGCCATCGTGATTTTTAACCTCCGTTGGCAACATCTGGGTGCATACCACCCGTACCCCTTCACTCAGTCACTCGATTTCTCATCAGGATGGTGGTGTACAGTATTGAGCAGCGCATCTTCATGGTGTGAACCTATTGGGTGACCAATTCATTTAAGCGATGTCAGAATCAACTGGATGATCGTGAGTTAACAGAAGGTTACTTCCAGCAAGATGAAGCAACGTGTCACACATCGGCAAGGAGCATGGCAGAAATTGAGTCCTTCTTCGGCAACTGGGGCTTTGGCCACAATGGTCGCCGGATCTGACACCACCAGACTTCTTCCTTTGGGGTCTGCTCAAAAGAAACTTTTAGGTGGAGTGGTGGCTCTGAGGCTAGCGATTTGCACTGGCAATCGGAAAGTTGCTGGTTCGAATCTTGTAAATGCCCAAAGCGACTCTGCTCTGTTGGGCCCTTGAGCAAGGCCCATAACCTGCAATTGCTAAGCGTTTTGAGTAGTGAGAAAAGCGCTATATAAATGTAAAGAATTATTTTATTGGAACGAGCATTGCACTGTGGAAGATTTGAAGAAAAACATCCAACATGAAATTGCTGCTATTCTCCCACCCCGAGACGCTTGCCAATACGTTCAGGAACATGGAGCGCCGTGTCGAAATGTGTCTGGCAGAAAACGGAAACCACTTCCAGCATCGCATGTAATGCAATCAATTACACTTACGTCAAGGTATAGAGAGCAATTTTTTTGGTTCAGATTGCTCAGTGGGCGGCACGGTGGCACAGTGGGTAGCGCTGCTGCCTCGCAGTTGGGACACCTGGGGACCTGGGTTCGATTCCCGGGTCCTCCCTGCATGGAGTTTGCATGTTCTCCCTGTGTCTGCATGCGTTTCCTCCGGGCACTCCGGTTTCCTCCCACAGTCCAAAGACATGCAGGTTAGGTGGATTGGCGATTCTAAATTGGCCGTAGTGTGTGCTTGGTGTGTGGGTGTGTTTGTGTGTGTCTTGCGGTGGGTTGGCACCCTGCCCAGGATTGGTTCCCTGCCTTGTGCCCTGTGTTGGCTGGGATTGGCTCCAGCAGACCCCCGTGACCCTGTGTTCGGATTCAGCGGGTTGGAAAATGGATGGATGGATGGATTGCTTCATCCTAATGGGAGTTACAACAGAATATTCAGGGCCTCTTTTGAGTTAATCTCCCTGTATTAGAAGCAGTGGTAGTAGTTGTTGTATTTTATATTATTATCATTGTAGCTGCTGGTGAGTAAGGCAGGATCAAACACGGGTCAAACGTGTGCCGAAGTCTAAAAGTTCATTTTAAAAGGTTTACTGAAAATTCAAGGCAAACAGTCCACACAAGAATAAAAAAAAGGTTGTTATACCATAGAATAAAAGGCAAAAAAGTGTGAAAAAATGTTTCTTCTCTAAACTTAACTTTTCTTATCTAACTTTAGTTATGTCTAAAATTACAGATGCTTTACTTCGTCTTCAGTACGCTCAAAACGTACGGCACTGCAACTGCATTGCGTTACATACTTTTGGGCACGTTAAGGCACAGTTTAAAACCGTGTGCCCTCCATGCCTTACACACGGCAAGCCAGGTCACTAACTGAGACTAATCTATAGTCGGAGAGACAAGAAATAGAATATACCAATTTGAACACTTAAGTGTCAGCTTAAGTGAAAAATTAAAAAAAACGTATCTCGCTTTTGGGGTGATGATTGACCTCCAAGGTTATTCCTCTTTTTATTTTAATTTAATGTATTTATTTATTTTTAAAAATTTTATTAATTTTATTGTAATCATTCATACAAATCGATCAATTTTTACAATTGTCATAGTCATAGTATGCACGTCACTACTGACCACCCCCGGCGAACTGAAAACTCTGAGGGTTTTTACAGTCTTCAAAGCTGTCAGCTGACTTTTGACAGATTCACTCCGCCCCCTGACACGCGTTCACGCTATTGTTTCTCTACGAAAGGCTCTCGCACGCGCATGCTCACTGGCTCACGAGAGAGTGCAGGTGCGTGCTCACGAACATCTGCCGTTTTCAGCGTCTCTTCTCCAGTAACGCCCGCTAAAGCGCAGTTCCTAACAGCCAGCAGACGGCACTTTATAAGAAAGCCGCTAAAGCTCACATTTCAAAACTTTGCCGGCTATTTTCACTCCTGCCGTTTTCAGTCTATTGCCAAGCACGCAACCACAAAGGAAGTGGATAGGCGGCGGACGATATAGCTTCCCGTGGGCCCATGGAGGAGAAATACCCATAGCGCAGCCCACCCACTTCCAAGAACGCCCCAGCCCTCTGCCCATGATAATGTCCCCCTTTTATGTGCACCTGAAAGAATGTAGGTATGTGCCCTTTTATTGGTCGTCAATTTACAATCAATATGTGCTTCTTTTTTTAGCAGAAACTTAGAGAGTAGCATTTAAATTATGTTCAGCAAGACACTAAATGGAGCCAGTTTATTTCTTTCATTCAGAAAGCGGGTGGGGGCACTTATTAAACTAAACTAGAGTTACTTGAGTTGTAGCCACACAATGACGTTGGATAAGAGGATGCATTTGAGTGCAGCCAAAGGTGCCAGGGCCAGTGAAATGAAAACTTATTTTTTACACTATGCCATTTGTTACTGGATAACTTTGTGTAGTCAATAACTGATATAAGTAAGAAATTTGTTCAGTCAGGTGCCCTTTATCTAATATTAGATTTTGTATGAACATCCAGTGTTAAAAATGTGCAATAACAGAGCAAACTAGGAAGAGAGAAAATATGTTTTCATGGCACTGAACATTTTCAGACCTGTGTTATCCATTTTGGGGTAGCTGGAGGCTGAAGCTTGTGCTGGCAGCACCACATGCAACCACACACCAGGAAGGAAGCAATCCTGGACAAGGCAGCAATCCAAATAAATAGATAAAAACATGGATAACCTTTTCTTCAATAGATATGTATGAAGATATGCATCAAACTATGATTTTGTTTGGATGGCTTGTTAAATGTGGGAATTGGCCTGCAGGTTTCAGGACATTAATTAGAAACTCACAGAGAATAAATATAAATGTCCAAACAAATATATTCAGTTAAATAACAAGCCACATGCTCTTTTATTATGTCTTAAGAAATTATATAAATTTCTGGTGAAGCGGCATGTTTCATACTTAAAATGCATTATTCATTACATGTGGCATCATTTTTAAAATGCCAGTTGGTAGCAAATTATACACTTCCAAGGCTGTGAAAGTTCCCTTAAATCTGAAATAATGTAAATTGTTTTGATTTTATTTTTATTTATTTTTTTAAAGATTTTACATGGGTCTTGAAGAATGTCAATAGAAGTACTTGATGGTGAAATACTGAGGTCAAAATGATCCCACTGAATGATGAAAAGGCCACTTCTTTTGTGATCGGAGCACACGACTCATGTTATCAGTGGTCTATCTATCTATCTATCTATCTATCTATCTATCTATCTATCTATCTATCTATCTATCTATCTATCTATCTATCTATCTATCTATCTATCTATCTATCTATCTATCTATCTATCATGTGAGTCAGAACCTATGGATATTTGTTTGATTTTTAAGTTGAATGTTTATTCAAGAATAAGACTGGAATTTGCTTTTTATAAACAGCTGAATAGAATGGGGGTGTTTGAAAATGTGTGGGGGTCAAAGGGGTGCTGTGCTCAGTTGATGAAGGGGAGCTGAAAATGAATTTATGATTTCACTGTGGTGGGCAAGAGAAAGAGAAAGCATTGATGGGCATCATTATCACGTGCTTATTAATGAGTGGAGTAGGAAGAGTGTAAAGGGGGAGTAAAGGTGGTCTTTGTGTTATAATGAATTATTAACTGTTGATTTTCTTATTAATGTGCGGAGTAGGAGGAGTGCAAAGGGAGAGTAATGGTGGTCTTTGCGTTATAATGAATTATTAACTGTTGATTTTCTTATTAATGTGTGGAGTAGGAGGAGTGTAAAGGGAGAGTAATGGTGGTCTTTGCGTTATAATGAATTATTAACTGTTGATTTTCTTATTAATGTGCGGAGTAGGAAGAGTGTAAAGGGAGAGTAATGGTGGTCTTTGAGTTATAATGAATTATTAACTGTTGATTTTTTATTAATGTGTGGAGTAGGAGGAGTGTAAAGGGAGAGTAATGGTGGTCTTTGCGTTATAATGAATTATTAACTGTTGATTTTCTTATTAATGTGCGGAGTAGGAGGAGTGTAAAGGGAGAGTAATGGTGGTCTTTGAGTTATAATGAATTATTAACTGTTGATTTTTTATTAATGTGTGGAGTAGGAGGAGTGTAAAGGGAGAGTAAAGGTGGTCTTTGTGTTATAATGAATTATTAACTGTTGATTTTTTATTAATGTGTGGAGTAGGAGGAGTGTAAAGGGAGAGTAATGGTGGTCTTTGCGTTATAATGAATTATTAACTGTTGATTTTCTTATTAATGTGCGGAGTAGGAGGAGTGTAAAGGGAGAGTAATGGTGGTCTTTGAGTTATAATGAATTATTAACTGTTGATTTTTTATTAATGTGTGGAGTAGGAGGAGTGTAAAGGGAGAGTAAAGGTGGTCTTTGTGTTATAATGAATTATTAACTGTTGATTTTCTTATTAATGTGCGGAGTAGGAGGAGTGTAAAGGGAGAGTAATGGTGGTCTTTGTGTTATAATGAATTATTAACCGTTGATTTTTTTTATTAATGTGTGGAGTAGGAGGACTGTAAAAAGAGAGTAAAGGTGGTCTTTGTGTTATAATGAATTATTAACTGTTGATTTTTTATTAATGTGCGGAGTAGGAGGAGTGTAAAGGGGGAGTAAAGGTGGTCTTTGTGTTATAATGAATTATTAACTGTTGATTTTCTTATTTATTTGCGGAGTAGGAGGAGTGTAAAGGGAGAGTAATGGTGGTCTTTGTGTTATAATGAATTATTAACTGTTGATTTTCTTATTAATGTGCGGAGTAGGAGGAGTGCAAAGGGAGAGTAATGGTGGTCTTTGCGTTATAATGAATTATTAACTGTTGATTTTCTTATTAATGTGTGGAGTGTAAAGGGAGAGTAATGGTGGTCTTTGCGTTATAATGAATTATTAACTGTTGATTTTCTTATTAATGTGCGGAGTAGGAAGAGTGTAAAGGGAGAGTAATGGTGGTCTTTGTGTTATAATGAATTATTAACTGTTGATTTTTTATTAATGTGTGGAGTAGGAGGAGTGTAAAGGGAGAGTAAAGGTGGTCTTTGTGTTATAATGAATTATTAACTGTTGATTTTCTTATTAATGTGCGGAGTAGGAGGAGTGTAAAGGGAGAGTAATGGTGGTCTTTGTGTTATAATGAATTATTAACTGTTGAGTAGGAGGAGTGTAAAAAGAGAGTAAAGGTGGTCTTTGTGTTATAATGAATTATTAACTGTTGATTTTCTTATTAATGTGTGGAGTAGGAGGAGTGTAAAGGGAAAGTAAAGGTGGTCTTTGTGTTATAATGAATTATTAACTGTTGATTTTCTTATTAATTTGCGGAGTAGGAGGAGTGTAAAGTGGGAGTAGTAGGGGTGTGATGTATGGCTCTTTTGTTTATTCTGGAATTTGGCTTTTTTGTCTTTTGACTGTGTTTATTGTTATGTTGTTGTTTCTTCTTATGTTTACAATATAGGTTATTTTAAAAATCTATCTATCGAAAATGTGGAGCCTAACCCAAGGTTGAAATCTTTTGTTGTTGGGGTGCTTTTTCAACAATTCATTTTACTTTGTTAGGATCAGTTTTTGGAATTACAAACAGGGTGATGGAATAACCATGGTCCCCTACTGCATAACAGGGAGTAAGGTTACTTGTAATTGTTCACTTCCATCTTTTTTGAAGAAAAGGGCCTATTTTGATTTAGAAAGGAACTTTAATTTGGAGAAGTAGAAGTCAAGAGGATACCAGAAGTGGACAGAGAATTAAGGAAACCAGGACTTTGGAAACAAGTAAAGGAAGAAGGAGTCTACTGACCCAGAATTTTTAGGAGAGGAAGGGCTTTATGGGCAGTATTTTTATGTTTGAGCCAAACAAGGCATAGTCTTCTCTTATTTTTGGTTTTGTGTTTTCCTACTTGTGTAATTTACTCCTGTTTTACCCTCCTGTTAAAAGTTTCCTAAATAAGCTTAATTATTTTATTGGACTCTGGTCTTCCTTTATTGGTGTTCCGGGCCCTAGGAGCTCAATACAGCATGCTTGTTTGTTTACTATATAACAAAACACAAAGTCAGCTTTTAGCAGATGTGCCTTTGGTAGCCGCATGCCTCTGTGTGCACATGCCTTCATTCCAAGAATGCTCAAGCATTGTCAGGCCACATGGGGATTGTGAGTGATCAGCCTTTTTCAAGTGTAGTCGCAGATTCTCA
This sequence comes from Erpetoichthys calabaricus, assembly GCF_900747795.2. Taxonomy (NCBI): domain Eukaryota; kingdom Metazoa; phylum Chordata; class Cladistia; order Polypteriformes; family Polypteridae; genus Erpetoichthys; species Erpetoichthys calabaricus. The sequence continues at coordinate 17,008,607 of NC_041397.2, forward strand.
GCTGTAGATCTGGACTCTCACTCAACTGCTCCAGGACATTAACATTGCTGTTTGAAGCCATTCCTGTGTTACTTTGGGTTAATGCTTGGGGTTGTTGTCTTGCTAGAAAACACATATTCTGCCAAGTCATTCATTTCGTGCAGTGTGCTTTAGGTTTTCTTCCAGAATATCCATGTATTTTGCTTCATTAATTTTACTCTCACAACCCTTCCAGGGCCTGTTGCAGAGGAGCATCCACAAAGTCTGATGCTGCCACACACACACACACACATACAGCAAATTAATCAAAACAGACAGTATGATGTGTTGGGGAACCACTGGGTATTCCCATTTAATGTCCAGATTGGAGTATAACTTCTAAAAAGTTTTTTCAGCGGAGTAGAATTGGCAGGCGTGGATTAACCACAGCTCCTCGTGGACATGATATCAATGATCCTCTGGATGGACCTCCTACACTCTAGAATAAATGGAATTTGGGTTAGTGGCGCCAACTTCAGATCCTTCCCTGTAATATTTAAGTAATCTGTCCTGATTACACAACCCAATCTCATATGATTGACTATATATACTGCTCAAAAAAATTAAAGGAACACTTTTTAATTCGAGTATAGCATCAAGTCAATGAAAATTCTGGGCTATTGAACTGGTCAGTTAAGTGGCAGAGGGGGTTGTTAATCAGTTTCAGCTGCTGTGGCATTAATGAAATGAACAACAGGTGCACTAGAGGGGCAACAATGAGACGACCCCCAAAACAGGAATGGTGTAACAGGTGAAGGCCACTGTCATTTTTCCCTCTTCATCTGTTTTTTCACTCATTTTGCATTTGGCTACGGTCAGTGTCACTACTGGTAGCATGAGGCGATACCTGGAACCTACAGAGCTGGCACAGGTAGTCCAACTTCTCCAGGATGGCACATCAATACGTGCCATTGCCAGAAGGTTTACTGTGTCTCCCAGCACAGTCTCAAGGATATGGAGAACATTCCAGGAGACAGGCAGTTACTCTAGGAGAGCTGGACAGGGCCGTAGAAGGTCCTTAACCCATAACCAGGACTGACCGCTATCTGCTCCTTTGGGAAAGGAGGAACAGAATGAGCACTGACAGAGCCTACAAAATGACCTCCAGCAGGCAGACCACTGGTGTGAATGTCCTTGACCAAACAATTAGAAATAGACTTCATGAGGGTGGCCGGAGGGCCTGAGGTCCTCTAGTGGTCCCTGTGCTCACTGCCCACCTGGCACAATGAAGCTTGATTGGCATTTGCCATACAATACCAAAATTGAAAGTCCACTACTGGCGCCCTGTGCTTTTCACAGATGAGAGCAGGTTCACCCTGAGCACATGTGACAGACGTGAAAGGGTCTGGAGAAGCAGTGGAGAACGTTATACTGCCTGTAACGTCGTTCAGCATGACCAGTTTAATGGTGGATCAGTGATGGTCTGGGGAGGCATATCCATGGAGGGACGCACAGACCTCTACAGGCTAGACAACTGCACCTTGAATGCCATTAGGTATCGGCATGAAATCCTCGGACCCATTGTCAGACCCTATGATGGTGCAGTGGGTCCTGGGTTCCTCCTGGAGCACGACAATGCCTGTTCTCATGTGACGAGTGTATGCAGGCAGTTCCTGGAGGATGAAGAAACTGATACCATTGACTGACCCCCACGTTTGTCTGAACTAAATCCATTTGAACACCTCTGGAACATTATGTTTTGGTCCACCCGACGCTGCCAAATTGCACCTCAGACTGTGTAAAAGCTCAGTGATGCCCTGGTCCAGATCTGGGAGGAGATCCCCCAGGACACCATCCATCGTCTCATTAGGATGTTGTCAGACATGAATACAAGCACGTGGGGGCCATACAAACTACTGAGTACTATTTGGAGTTGCTGCAATGAAATTTCAGCAAAATGGACTAGCCTGCCTGCCTGACACATCATTTTTTCACTTTGATTTTCGGGGTGTCTTTGAATTCAGCCCTCTGTACAACAACAACAACATTTATTTATATGACACATTTTAATACAAAAAAGTAGCTCAAAGTGCTTTACATAGTGAAGAAATAAAGGACAAAATAAGAAATTAAAATATGACAACATTAGTTAACACAGAATAAGAGTAAGGTCCTCTGGCCAGAGAGGACAGAAAAAACAAAAAAAAAAACTCCAGATGGCTGGAGAAAAAAATAAAATCTGCAGGGGTTCCAGGCCACGAGACCACCCAGTCCCCTCTGGGCATTCTACCTAACATAAATGAAATAGTCCTCTTTGTAATTAGGGTTCTCACGGAAGGACTTGATGATGATGGTCATGCAGACTTCTGGCTTTTAATCCATCACTGTTGGAACATTACAGTGCTTTGAGTAGATGGTGGTGGCAAAAGAAACAGAAGAGAGTAGGGTTTAGTACAAATTTTAGAGCCTCCATGAATAGTTATTATAATGAATTGGCTATACAGAGTATCAGGATTAAATTAAAGTGAAGTTATGAGAAGGCCATGTTAAAGTAATGTGTTTTCAGCAGTTTTTTGAAGTGCTCCAATGTATTAGCCTGGCGAATTCCTATTGGCAGGCTATTCCAGATTTTAGGTGCATAATAGCAGAAGGCCGCCCGCCTCACCACTTCGTTTCGTTTGAGGACCTGAGGTTACGATTTGGAATATAAGATGTCAGACATTCCGATATATAAGATGGGGCGAGATTATTTAAGGTTTTATAAACCATAAGCAAAGTTTTAAAATCAATCCTGAATGACACAGGTAACCAGTGTAGTGACATCAAAACTGGAGAAATGTGCTCGGATTTTCTTTTCCTGGTTAGGATTCTAGTAGCTGCATTCTGCACTCGTGGCAAACGATTTATGTCTTTTTTGGGTATTCCTGAGAGGATTGCGTTACAGTAATCTAGTTGACTGAAAACAAACGCGTGAACTAATTTCTCAATGATATAAGAGGTCTAACTTTTGCTATGTTTCTTAAGTGAAAAAATGCTGTCCTAGTGATCTGATTAATATGCGATTTAAAATTCAGATTACAGTCAACAGTTACCCCTAAGCTTTTTACCTCCGTCTTGACTTTTAATCCTAATGCATCGAGTTTATTTCTAATAACCTCATTGTATCCATTATTGCCAATCACTAAAATTTCAGTTTTCTCTTTATTTAGCTTGAGAAAGTTACTATTCATCCATTCAGAAATACATGTAAGACATTGTGTTAGTGAATCAAGAGAATCGGGGTCATCAGGTGCTATTGGTAAAATACAGCTGTGTGTCATCAGCATAGCTGTGGTAGCTCACGTTGTGCCCTGAGATAATCTGACCTAACGGAAGCATGTAGATTGAGAAGAGCAGCAGACCCAGGATAGAGCCTTGTGGAACACCATATAGGATATCATGTGTCTTTGAGTTGTAATTACCACAACTAACAAAGAATTTTCTCCCTGCCAGGTAGGATTCAAACAAATTTAATACGCTGCCAGAGAGGCCCACCCATTGACTAAGGCGATTTCTAAGAATATTATGATCAATAGTGTCAAATGCGGCACTCAGATCTAAGATGATGAGAACAGATAAATGGCCTCTGTCTGCATTTACCCGCAGGTCATTTACTACTTTAACGAGTGCAGTTTCTGTGCTGTGATATGTTCTAAAACCTGACTGAAATTTATCAATTTTTTATGTAGGTTGATCATTTTCATTTCCATCAAACGATGTGGTGTCCTTTCGTTCCTAACACATTACCCAGTCTATATCAAAAGAGATATCCAGCAGGATTTTTTCCCATTGAGATCTGATGTGTTTTCAAAGTGTTCCTTTAATTTTTTTGAGCAGTGTGTATATATATATATATATATATATATATATATATATATATATATATATATATATATATTGGATTTTATATATATATACAGTGGTGTGAAAAACTATTTGCCCCCTTCCTGATTTCTTATTCTTTTGCATGTTTGTCACACAAAATGTTTCTGATCATCAAACACATTTAACCATTAGTCAAATATAACACAAGTAAACACAAAATGCAGTTTTTAAATGATGGTGTTTATTATTTAGGGAGAAAAAAAATCCAAACCTACATGGCCGTGTGTGAAAAAGTAATTGCCCCCTTGTTAAAAAATAACCTAACTGTGGTGTATCACACCTGAGTTCAATTTCCGTAGGCACCCCCAGGCCTGATTACTGCCACACCTGTTTCAATCAAGAAATCACTTAAATAGGAGCTGCCTGACACAGAGAAGTAGACCAAAAGCACCTCAAAAGATAGACATCATGCCAAGATCCAAAGAAATTCAGGAACAAATGAGAACAGAAGTAATTGAGATCTATCAGTCTGGTAAAGGTTATAAAGCCATTTCTAAAGCTTTGGGACTCCAGCGAACCACAGTGAGAGCCATTATCCACAAATGGCAAAAACATGGAACAGTGGTGAACCTTCCCAGGAGTGGCCGGCCGACCAAAATTACCCCAAGAGCGCAGAGACGACTCATCCGAGAGGTCACAAAAGACCCCAGGACAACGTCTAAAGAACTGCAGGCCTCACTTGCCTCAATTAAGGTCAGTGTTCACGACTCCACCAAAAGAAAGAGACTGGGCAAAAACGGCCTGCATGGCAGATTTCCAAGACGCAAACCACTGTTAAGCAAAAAGAACATTAGGGCTCGTCTCAATTTTGCTAAGAAACATCTCAATGATTGCCAAGACTTTTGGGAAAATACCTTGTGGACTGATGAGTCAAAAGTTGAACTTTTTGGAAGGCAAATGTCCCATTACATCTGGCGTAAAAGGAACACAGCATTTCAGAAAAAGAACATCATACCAACAGTAAAATATGGTGGTGGTAGTGTGATGGTCTGGGGTTGTTTTGCTGGTTCAGGACCTGGAAGGCTTGCTGTGATAGATGGAACCATGAATTCTACTGTCTACCAAAAAATCCTGAAGGAGAATGTCCGGCCATCTGTTCATCAACTCAAGCTGAAGCGACCTTGGGTGCTGCAACAGGACAATGACCCAAAACACACCAGCAAATCCACCTCTGAATGGCTGAAGAAAAACAAAATGAAGACTTTGGAGTGGCCTAGTCAAAGTCCTGACCTGAATCCAATTGAGATGCTATGGCATGACCTTAAAAAGGCGGTTCATGTTAGAAAACCCTCAAATAAAGCTGAATTACAACAATTTTGCAAAGATGAGTGGGCCAAAATTCCTCCAGAGCGCTGTAAAAGACTCATTGCAAGTTATCGCAAACGCTTGATTGCAGTTATTGCTGCTAAGGGTGGCCCAACCAGTTATTAGGTTCAGGGGGCAATTACTTTTTCACACAGGGCCATGTAGGTTTAGATTTTTTTTCTCCCTAAATAATAAAAACCATCATTTAAAAACTGCATTTTGTGTTTACTTGTGTTATATTTGACTAATGGTTAAATGTGTTTGATGATCAGAAACATTTTGTGTGACAAACATGCAAAAGAATAAGAAATCAGGAAGGGGGCAAATAGTATTTCACACCACTGTATATATATATATATATATATATATATATATATGTCTGTATGTCTTTCCGCTTTTCACACGAAAACTACTTAACAGATTTAGATCGTTTCTTTTTCTATAATTTGCTTGAACATTACGGTTGATTTTACTACTTCTCTCATATTTACTGTATATGTATATAGAGAGAGAGGTAGAGAGAGAAATTGGATATGGGAAAATATTCAAGGTAATGCTTTAGCTTTTATTTATGTTACTCATGTATATATTCTCTGCAGTATATCTTCATCCATTACCAATCCTGCCTGGTTCACTTACAACACTCAAAGTGAAAATATGTTTTTTTATATTTTTGAGTGTATCATATTTAACATAAAGAAACCAATATAAATAAAAAGACAAAAAATAGTTTTTCTCTTCATTTTTTTAACTTTAAATTACTGCGTGACTGATGATTCACAAATAGGCTACGATTTATTCTATCCAGAAGATTTGACAGTGACCTCAATATGCACAAGCAGAAAGGCTCGACAAGTCAATTCTGTACTCAAAAGCAGAATTTGAATCTACCGGACAAGGGTTGGGAGTGGTGGTCAGCATTTTTCCATTTTTTCTCTGCTGTTAAGAGAATTACCGACCACTCATTTTGTCTTTGAGGTTTCTCCTTTTGACCTTGTGAATCTGCAATAAGAGTGAACATTTTGGGAAGGAAGCGTAATGTTTGAAAATCTTTTAAAGGGTCTGCAGGGTTTTGCAATGCAGTGTATTAATAATCATCAGACCTGACTTTCCTGTTTTGTAAACCTACCTTGATAGAGTTGTTTATGGTGTGTACCATTATATAGCTAATGGCTGAGTGAATGTTACATGATGTATTTACAATATGCTACATTTTTATTTAACTTCAACAGTGTAGTAAAATCAATTCCCGACAGAACTAGCACACAACCTAAACTCAAATTAATACTGTGTACCGATAGCTTCAGGAATATTAAAAGAATACTCCACCCAAAAAAAATAGTATTTTTCTTATATGTTACTTGCCCCCTGTAATTAGCAGTGGTGGCCGAGAAAATGTTTTATTCTCATGTTTTCATGCAGAGTGGACCAATGCTGTACAATGGAAAACAACAACAACAGTAATAGTAATACATTTTATTTGTGTAGCACCTTTTAGATTCTCAATGAGAAAAATGTCCATGGAAAAAATCGAGAGTGGTCTCCCCTCCACTTTCTCATAAACTCAGATATGGGGATGGGCATTTGAGGCGTAAACCACAAGACAATGATTATATATTTATATTTTGTACACCAAAGAACCATCAACAACAAATAAAATCAAATTAATAATATATTGAACAATTATTATAAAAGTAAAATTGAATAAATTGGTCTCTGCAGCTGCATGAATAAAAGGTAACGTAACACTTCTGGTTAACGGAAATAGCTCAAATATTGTTAGAAATCTATGTTTTGTACCTAATACTTGTATGCAAAATTGGTTAACCTAAGTGAAAGTGTACTCAAGTTATCGTGTTTACACACACATAATTCCAGAAATGGTATTTTCAGACTCAGGGAGGTCTAAAATGTCAAGATTCATCAAAGCTCAACATCGAATTTTTCGGCGATTACAATACTTTCCCTATACTTCGTATACGAGAAAGTCAGGGAGGTCTAAAATGTCAAGATTCATCAAAATCTCAACATTGAATTTTTGGACAATTACAATACTTTCCTTATAATCAGTCTACGAGAATGTCAGGGAGATCTAAAATGTTAAGGTTCATCAAAATCTAAATGTTAAATTTTTGGATGATTACAATACTTTCCCAATACTTCGTATACAAGAAAGTAAAAATGTACATGTCACTTATCCAGTTGTACAGTATGCTCAAATTGTGCTAAACACATAACATTATTTTAGAAAAAAAAGGTATATTTGTCTTTATATATAATACGCTACCATGGCTGTTCCTTTGTCTGTCCTGGATTTTAAATCACCTGTAGCATGCAAACCATTTGACCTATTGACCTGAATTTGGTACACATATACTACGTGATGTCTACTATCTCGCTTTTGGGGTGATGACTGACCTCCAAGGTTATTCCTCTTTTTATTTGTATTTTATTTTATTGTAGAATCAACTCTCGGCAGCGGCCAACAGGGCGGTCGTGCGGAGCATGTGTACGGGCGCCATTCTCATCCCTACCACCTTCTCCGTCACTTCCCCTACCTCTTCATATCTTAAATAATTCTTGAGGCAGATTGAAGACTTAAGTGCCAGTTTAAGTAAAAAATTAAAGAAAACGTACTAAGTAATTGCAACACAAACACTGACTTAATCACTTTTAACGCGAAAGATGCCGACGAAAGTAGAGAAGAAGCGGGCTGCTAGGGTGGAGAAAAGAAGAGCTGCTCAGGAAGCAACAAGCGCATCAACCTCTGGGCAAACGAATGCTAACCGTACAGATTTAGAGGATGAAAACTAGGAATGCTCAAGTCAAGTGTATTCACTGCACATTATCGTTATTTGACAAAATCAAATCATTCATGGATCAAGTGTTTTATAATATAACAGACTTTTGCTTCTCTCTATTCTGCATGAAATCATGACATTACATTTTTTCTCAGCCCCCCCTACAAAATATGTGTGCTAACTAACATATATTGTAAAAAAAATCATTTTTGATGGAGTATTGCTTTAAGAAGTCTGTATTTGTCTTGGTTTCAGTAGGGTGGGGAGTTAGCAGATAAAGAAATTACCCATCTGGTCCACATATGTGTCATGACTGGGAAAGAGCTCTCAAAGAGAGTGTGCTTGCAGCGGTTTCTTTTCAAATATCCTTGCAAAGCCGGCCGGGCTCACAGATGATACAATATATTCCATCAGCATGATTGTTATCACCTGTCATTTCCATCCAGCATACATGCCAGTCATCTGCTGATTTTGACACTTGTGGGCCGCAGAGCATGCTGTCATCAAGAAAAAAAAATACTGTCACTCTTTAGCTGCTGCCAGGAAATCCTATTCTTGTATTACTACCGCTGTCTCCAAGTTCCAGATTAAAATTTTACTCTGATACAGAAGCTCTAGAAATATGTGCAGTGCTAAATATGAATATAAACTCCTGACATTTCTTTTGATCGTTTAACTGGTCATACCTTTCTCATCTATGAAATCTGCTTTGCATTCAACATTGCTAAAATAAATTTTGGCCCCCTGGTGACCCTGAAATGGATTAAAGAGGTTTGAGAATGTTTTGTTGTCTGCTGTGCACAAATGCAGCCGCGCAGGTTTTATTTCATTAGATCCATAGCAGGACTATTAGATGGCACTCCCAATGCCCTGTTTTTTTTTTATCATCTTTCACAATGTGAATCCCCAGAGGACACAGGCAAAGTAAGAGATAACAATAACACCTGTACTCCCTCTGCATCTTGCCAGGCTTGCCACGGTTATCTTTGCAGCCCGTTTTTGTTATCACTTTTATATCTGAAAGCTTTTCCTGGTTTTAAAATACTTCCTTTTCTGCTCCAAGTTGCGGTGTAGTAAACAAATTCCTTTTTATGAGGCTTTTGTTAGAGAAGACAGTTTCTAATGCCCTCTAGTGTTGCATACCACATTAGCCTTAAGAGAGAAGCTCGAGCATTCAAACATTTTTTTGTCTTTGAATTTTTGGTGCTGCTGTTTTCACAGTGGGGATGACGAAAATAAGTGTAATTTTGCTAAAGAAGAGACATTAGGCATCATCACAAGGTACATTTATGCATACCAAAGGTGTTTGGTTTGTCATACCTTTGGAGAAATTCACAATTGAGCTTAGGATTTGCAGGTTATATCAGACTTCTCTTCTGCATATTTTCATTAACCATTTTTTGTTAGCACCTTAATTTCACAAAAGGTGTTCCATGTGTTAAAAGTAATTCCACAAGAGGACATCAAATGTATCTTTGACATCCAAGAAGAGAAAAAGGTGGGTAAAATTTTGCTAAACCACAGAATATTGCCTGCTCCCCTTGCTTGCCATTGTTGCTCTCTTTATCTTGCCATCAGGGTGTAGGGAAAACAGGAGACACTTCTAATAGGTGAAGTGTAGTGCAGTGGCATTCATCCTGGGTGAAGTCTCAATCCGTAGTCACAGCATCCAGTGCATTGCATCTACTGGCTGGTGTCTCCTTCCAGGCCAGATGAGTGCAAGAGTAAGAGAGAACTAGAACAGAGGTGGAGAACATATATGTGGGTCTACATGACAAAGAATTAGGGATTGGGAATAAAAGTCTTTCATGTTTTTGGATAAGGTTTCTCCCAAACCATACAATAAAACAACTGTTCACTCATGGTCCCCCAAGTTACAGTAGGCGGTTGATATGACAGCTTGCATGGTGCAATGCTAAGAACTGCTGATTTCCATTCTGTGCTATATAACTGTTAACATTTGAACCTGATGATTGCATATAGCGCTGTCTTATTCAGTGTGCGCAAGAACATGCAGGTGGCCAGTTGCTGCGTGCTACAATGCACATTTTAAAAAAAGAAAGAGACAAATATATGTGACGTTTTGAAGAAATCATTTTATGCCGCGAATAGTACCAATCAGAAAACATTGTCAAAGTAATGCAATATTATTTGAAAACGAACAGTGTCAGGTTGGGTGTGAAGTTATACTGGCGCTGTTTGAGTCAGATCAGAAGCTGAATAAGCTGAACAAGCTCCTGTTCTGACTCTAAGTAAAAAGCATGAATTAATCAACAGAAATAACCGCGATCGACATTTTAAACTTAACAATTTACAGTGCATACCAATTTATAAATTTTATGTCCGTTTGAGGAAAAAAAAAACAAACACTTTCTCCAAAGCTGGGAATCGAACTCGCGTCTCTGTAGCATGGCAGGGCTGCTGTGGTCCAAGTCAGCAAATCTTAGCGTTAAGCCACAGAAAGAGTTGTAGTATCCTTGAACCTTTTGTGAAAGTGTTTATTTGATGTTTGGACTTCAGGCTTCACACATTCTATAGTTTATGCCTACATTGTTGTAACATTTATTACTAAAATATGAAAATGTTTCTGTTTTAGCAATGTGTTTACACAGATTACTGTAGAAACGGAACACTCATGAAATGTGTGTATTCCAAATAACGATCTATTATTTCCATTCTAAAACTCCAGCAGTTCAGTCACTCTCAGATAATCAAACAAGACATGAGCTGGGAAAACTTAGTGAACGTTCTGCGACGGTGGGGGATGGAATAGCCGGCTACTTGCTGCTTCTCTTAATCGGTACATTTAGAAGACAAAAGGGAGGTGAGAACGGTTTTAAGGTGGGCCGGATTTACGAGTTTTTTCGTAGACTCTAGTAATTCTAGTGTTAAAGAGTTCCTCCAATCTCAGCCACAGCAGACTGTAACTACAGTACAGCAGAGTTCTCGGAAGTCTCTTGGTGGCCTTCCTCACTCATCTTCCTTTTGCATGATCAACTCGAGTTTTGCAGATGACCTGCTCTGGACAGATTTTACAGCTCTGTCATACTCATTTCCATTTATTACATGTTGATTTAACTGGATAGTCAGCAATGTGGGTATTTTCTTGCCTCCATTCCCTGACTTGTACTTTTCAATCCCCTTTTCATGGAGTTCCTTGTAGTTGTCTTTATCTTTTCATTGTATAGTTTAGTCCACCTTACCGACTCACACAAGTTGTCCATTCCACAGCCAAGTGCATTTACAGTGCATCCGAAAAGTATTCACAGCACATCACTTTTTCCACCTTTTGTTATGTTACAGCCTTATTCCAAAATGGATTAAATTCATTTTTTTCCTCAGAATTCTGCACACAACACCCCATAATGACAATGTGAAAGAAGTTTACTTGAGGTTTTTGCAAATTTATTAAAAATAAAAAAATTGAGAAATCCCATGTCCATAAGTATTCACAGCCTGTGCTCAATACTTTGTCGATGCACCTTTGGCAGCAATTACAGACTCAAGTCTTTTTGAATATGATGCCACAAGCTTGGCACACCTATCCTTGGCCAGTTTCGCCCATTCCTCTTTGCAGCACCTCTCAAGCTCCATCAGGTTGGATGGGAAGCATCGGCGCACAGCCATTTTAAGATCTCTCCAGAGATGTTCAATCGGATTCAAGTCTGGGCTCTGGCTGGGCCACTCAAGGACATTCACAGAGTTGTCCTGAAGCCACTCCTTTGAGATCTTGGCTGTGTGCTTAGGGTCGTTGTCCTACTGAAAGATGAACCGTCGCCCCAGTCTGAGGTCAAGAGCACTCTGGAGCAGGTTTTCATCCAGGATGTCTCTGTACATTGCTGCAGTCATCTTCCCCTTTATCCTGACTAGTCTCCCAGTCCATGCCGCTGAAAAACATCCCCACAGCATGATGCTGCCACCACCATGCTTCACTGTAGGGATGGTGCCAGGTTTCCTCCAAACGTGACGCCTGGCATTCACACCAAAGAGTTCAATCTTTGTCTCATCAGACCAGAAAATTTTTTTTCTCATGGTCTGAGAGTCCGTCAGGTGCCTTTTGGCAAACTCCAGGCAGGCTGCCATGTGCCTTTTACTAAGGAGTGTCTTCCGTCTGGCCACTCTACCATACAGGCCTGATTGGTGGATTGCTGCAGAGATTGTTGTCCTTCTGGAAGGTTCTCCTCTCTCCACAGAGGACATCTGGAGCTCTGACAGAGTGACCATCGGGTTCTTGGTCACCTCCCTGACTAAGGCCCTTCTCCCCCAATCGCTCAGTTTAGATGGCCGGGCAGTTCTAGTAAGAGTATTGGTGTTTTCGAACTTCTTCCACTTACAGATGATGAAGGCCACTGTGCTCATTGGGACCTTCAAAGCAGCAGAAAATTTTCTGTAACCTTCCCCAGATTTGTACCTCGAGACAATCCTGTCTCGGAGGTCTACAGACAATTCCTTTGACTTCATGCTTGGTTTGTGCTCTGACATGAACTATCGACTGTGGGACCTTATATAGACAGGTGAGTGCCTTTCCAAATCATGTCCAGTCAACTGAATTTACCACAGGTGGACTCCAATGAAGCTGCAAAAACATCCCAAGGATGATCAGGGGAAACAGGATGCACCTGAGCTCAGTTTTGAGCTTCATGGCAAAGGCTGTGAATACTTATGTACGTGTGCTTTCTCAATTTTTTTTTTTTAATAAATTTGCAAAAACCTCAAGTAAACTTTTTTCACGTTGTCATTATGGGGTGTTGTGTGTAGAATTCTGAGGAAAAAAATGAATTTAATCCATTTTGTAATAAGGCTGTAACATAACAAAATGTGGAAAAAGTGTTGCGCTGTGAATACTTTCCGGATGCACTGTATATGACAGTCGATTGAAACCCCAGACAGGTGACCTCCATCAGGCCAATTCAGTGACTTCTGTAACCAGTTGGCTGCAGAAGTGATGAACTAAGGGTGTCATATTAAAGGGGACAATACTTTTATAATCAATTATTATCTTGTTTATATTTGTTACTAATTTAGATTCCAGCCTTGCAAGCAGGTTCTCCAACTTACAGGGGAAAAGTTGGGGGTTGGTGGCAGGATTGGCACTCCAGCCACCATTAAATAACCTCACGGTGTTCCAGTGTGGTGCTGAGGTGTCACCCGCTGTACTCGGGTCCCAATCCTGGTGGTTGATTGTGTGGTGGGTGCGGCAACACACTCTCAGCGTGTGACCCATATTGCAGGAAATTATTTTGCCTTTGTTTTCTGTTGATCAATGTCAAAAAGGGGAAATGGGGACATCTGGTTATCTGTGCTTCAACTGACCAGATAAGAAGTACAAAAAGAATGAATGAATTGATAAATTATTTTGTGCTTGATATCTGTAACTAGCTAAATGCCCACACTTCGCAGAGGAGAAGTAATGTGTTAAAGAAGTTATGAAACGAAAAGGAAACATTTTAAAGATAACGTAACATGATTGTCAATGTAAATGTCGTAGGCTTATTTTAGTATTGAGAGTGAATTTGATGTTTGTAAGGAGTTTCATTTATGATTGTAAATGTTGTGTATGAGAAATGCACATTTTTAGGATGTCAGGATCTCTTTATAAACAACGTTTGCAGTTTTGCCCTCGGGCTGTAAAATGACCAAGCTGTCTGCTGAGCTTACTCTTGAGCATGAAACGTAGAGTTGGCCATGGGAGAAGCAATCTTGTGTCAAGTCAATAATAATAATAATAATTCATTACATTTATATAGCGCTTTTCTCAGTACTCAATGCGACTGTTTTTAGAGTCTGGGCCTGTGACTCATTTATTGTCATAGTGAAGCAGACCCTTACTGGAAATTGGAGGCGTTTGAATTGGAATGGGAGGTCAGAGGGTATGAGAGGGATACGAGGAATAAATGCAGTCTCCCCTGAGCCAGTTCCAGTGAAGACAATTGTTTCAATGAGGTTCTTGTGCAGAGATTTGATCTGAAGCCTGGTGCCATTACAAAGTTTTGGTGGTTGTAAGTTTCGTAGTAACATAATTGGTGTGCTGACCTTCAAAAGTAGAGTATGTGGAGGCCTGCCTGGAGGATTAAAAGTGTGAAGAAACTAAACGAAATGCCAGGAGTCACCAACAGGAAGATGTGAAGCAAGGCGAACAACTAACAGGCTTGAAGCGGTGGAGTAAAGAAGAACTGAGCAATGAGCGCAACGAACAGCTGAGAAAAGTAAGGAAGTGAGTGAGGAGGCACAAGAGCATGGGATGTTGTTAATGTATATAGGCAGGGAGCCAACCACGTGCTTGGTGTGTGGACAGCGGCCGTGCAGAAAAAGGAAGGGGGACCGTCTCTGCCGTGAAATAAATCCTCTGTTAACGGAAATAAGGAGAGGTCAGTTTTGAAAGTTCCTTACCGCATAATGGTGAGAACTGCCAAAAAGAAGACGTTATTTTCGAACGTCTGTTACGGGGCACGGCACGAAATGAAACATAGTTAACGTTTGTATGTACAGTGTAAAGGATGAGCATGAGAAATTTGGGGTTCCTACATATATTGGAAGTCGCAGAAATAGTGAGGAGGGGTTTCCCCTATCTATATATACAGTTTAGGGGTTACACCTGTTTCCCCCCTTTGGGTGTTGCAATAGGACATGAAACATACCTAACTTTTGTAAGTACACTGCAAAGAATGAGCATGCGAAATTTCAGCTTCCCACCTGTATGGAAGTGGGAGAATTAGTGATGAGTCAGTGAGGGCTTTGCCTTTTATATGTATATGTTACGGCCAAAACACAAAGTTCTGCGAGTTCCCGAATTGGCCGTCCATTTCACATTTTGTGGCCAAAGTCCGATTGCTAGAAATGACCAGTGTATGTGCTACTTTGGCTGGCCATTTCGCGAAGTGGCGGGAAATCCCTGGCCAAAATTCGATGTGCTGATGTAACACTGTCTGGTAGGCGGCACATCTTTTGCTTCCGGTGTGACGGTGGCGTACACGCGGTAACAAGGAAGGTGCCACGCTGTCACGATAATATTCCGTTCATCTGCTGCTTTTCGGAAGAGGTCCTGCCTCTATGACTTGTTCTTCTTAGTTGACACAGCAGTTTCATTGTGAGAACTGTATTCCTCCTCACACTGGAATCCGTAGGCAAAGAAGAAAAATCACTACGAACCGTCACGTCTTCCCAATCACTGACTGGCAGCCAAGGCTACACTCGATGCAATTGCACTACTAAGTTTGCAACAAATCGCTGCAAATGAAACTGTTGTGCAATTCGAAATGCCATAAAAGTTCATCTTCTTGTAACAAGTGATGATGGATATTCATAAAGTAAAAAGATTGTATAAAGTATGAAATTATACAGACCCACCAAAATCTGCCCATGCCTTTTTTCTTCCGACTTTGGCCAATCGCCCCATGCTATTTCACAAACTGGCTGCCCAAATCCAGAAATCAAGGAACGATCGGACATTGGCTGGTCAATTTACAGCGACATTGGCCATTTCCTGATTTGGCCGGGCACTTCCCACTTTGGCCGATTTCGGGCTTTGGCCGTAACATATAGATTAATTAGATCAGTTTGCGAAGACGTATTTTCACATTGACATTAAAGAGTGTTTTTCTGTTCAATGTCAACAAAGCCAAATTAACTTTAATGTGATTCAATGTTGTATAACAATAACATGTGTTTCTGGGAGCACTTTGTGGGTGTGGCAGAAGAGCTGCTCTCCAGGGCTCAGCAGTAATTGTAGCACCCCCTGGAGGCACCTGCAGATCCCAACAGGGCCGTACCAAACTCCAACTCCCATGAAGTCCTGCGGGAGTCCGAGACACCATGGCAGCCAAGGGGGGCTGCCATCTAACGTTCTGGGGGAGGTAACGCTCTGGACACACTTACTCCCCCGGTGCTCCCAATGTGGAGGCGTCGCGGCCAGGGAAGGTCCCCGGCTGTCCGCCACAACAGATTTAAATGCTATTCAAAATATAGCAAAATGACTAGTCTGGTAATCACTATATATTTACCCTTCAGTTTTTAACTACTATGTGAAACATTAAGTAATTGAAATAATTCATGATTTGCGATTAAAAAAATATATCCTTTAAGTAAAACAAAAAATTTACTCTAATACCTAACATGTTACATTCACCTGTAAATTATCATTCTGTAAAAGGGATCATTGATTTCATAAGTCATTTGTTGATCAAAAATATGATCCTTTTTTCTGACATTTTAACAATGTGTATTTGCTGCATATTAATGAACGGCAGTATTTTACTGATGACAGCGTTACAGTTGTCATCATATTTATTCATAAAGATAGCCCAGCAAGTTATGAGCAGTGGAACCTTAAACACAACCCTTACACTCACTCTATTAACCTGCCAGTTTGCATTTTGCAATAATGTAGACATGTGTTAAAAGATTAAAGGATAACCTTTGATGTTTTAAATTTTGACATGCTCTATCCCAGGGAGTCTGTCAATCCCCGTTTCCCTGGATCTTCACCAGTCTGATTACTTCTGAGCGTCCACCAGAGAATTCAAGGCTCTGTTTGATAAGCCTCAATAAACAGCAAAATTGGGACACCCGGTTGCGCCAGCTACATGTTTACTGTTGTCAGAAAGTCATTATTATGCAAATATGTGCAAATGGGCAAAAGACTTCAGGATTTAAAGATGGAGGACAAATGATTGAATCCACTTACATACAGGCAAAACAACATGCTGTATTCTATGCATATGGCCCTGTATACATGAGAAAATCAAGATGTTGGATAGTAAGAGGTTATGAAATCAAATTAGTTGGAAGTCACTGAACAATCAAATGGGAAGCAGGTATCAACAATCTTATGTAATATAAGGAAAAATAATAGTGTGCTACATGGTATATTTAAATGACAACTTTTAGATTTTATGGGATATAAAGTTGCAAAGTCAAATTATTTGAAAGTCACTGTATTTATAATTGATAATTCAGTCAAGTTTTAAGTAACATCTTCATTAACAAAAGGAACAGTGTCTATCTGTGTGTGTGTCCATCCAGCTGCTATGTCTCTTTTATATGCCTTTTGGTATGGAATTTATAAAAGCAGTGCAAATGTTTATGATGTGCCATCTGTAGAAATGAAAAATGAAATGCGTATGTCTCTGTTATACACCATTTGGTATGGGACTTGTAAAAGCAGTGTTAAACTTTATGATGGGCCATCTGTTGGAATAAAAAATGCAATACATATGTCTGTATCAAATCCCATTTGATATGTAATTTGTAAAATTCAATGCTAAAGATTAGGATGTGCCATCCATCTGGAGTTTTTTTTTTTTTTTTTCCTCCCAGTCCATCGGACCTTACTTTTATTCTATGTTAATTAGTATTGCCTAATTTTATTTTTATATTTTTTCTTTTTTCTTTCATCATCTTGTAAAGCACTTTGAGCTATATCATTTGTATGAAAACGTGCTATGCTTTTTATCTGTTGGAATGAACAAATCAGTGGTCATGTCTCTGTTATATCCCTTTTGGTGTGTGATTTGTAAAAGCAGTGCTAAAGTGTTTGAGGCACCATCTGTTGGAATTAAAAATGCAATGCATTTTATTACTATATGCATTACAAAATACATTCCAATAGATTTTTATGATTAGATTAGATTAGATTTTGGTTTTATTTGTCACATACACACATACGCATTCATTAAACAGCTTGTACAATAAAATTAAAATGTATACATTAAAAATCAACAGTGCTGATTAAAAATACTCTGTAATTATGTAACACACATACATTAGAGGTATAATATTTATAAAAAAATTTTTAAATAATAAAAAAAGAGTAAATGTAAATATCAGGTCAGGTCAAGTTGGTACAGAGCGTTTCCGCACCCACCACATGACGAAACAGCTCGGGATCCTGGTTGGCAACCCCCCAGGCAGACACACGGTCCAGTCCAACCCTCTGGAAATGACCATCTATTTGCCGCAGCCATGTGTTATGTTGGCATCCCCTTAGCCTGGTCCAGCCGCTTGGGTCCTCAACGATGAAGATCCTGTGAGCCGGATCACCCTCGGGGAATCGCGCCACATGGCCGTAGTGCTGTAACTGGCGTTCCCTCACAATGCAAGTAATGTCCCTCATTCAGGACTCCATGAGCAACACAAAGTCAAACCAGCGGTACCCAAAGATTCTTTGGAGAGACACAGAACCAAAGGAGTCCAGTCTTCATCTCAGGTCACTGGATAGCGTCCATGTCTCACAACCATATAGCAAGACAGGAAGTACCAGGACTCTAAAGACCTCAGGACCCCCCATGCTCTCCCAATCCATCTACTGACTTCATAGGAAGAGTCAAATGAATGAGTGACTGTTTTTACAATTTTGAGAAATGCTTGACAGGATGACCATTCCTTATTTGTACCACCTGGGAATTAAAACTCTTTCTTAGTCTTTCTGTTGAATTTAAGCATCACAGACTCCTATCAGGTCTTAATCATTTAAACTGGCTATAGAAAGGGTGTGAGGAGTCCTTCATGATCCTGGCTACCTTAGTGATGCACCTTTAGATGGTGCATTGGACAAGGAGATTTCAACCTGTCTTAGTCGGTAGCACAGCTAATTCCATCGTTAGTTAAAAAAAGTGTGAATTTCCCCTTGGGGATTATCTATCTATCTATCTATCTATCTATCTATCTATCTATCTATCTATCTATCTATCTATCTATCTATCTATCTATCTATCTATCTATCTATCTATCTATCTATCTATCTATCTATCTATCTAGCCACTGAGAAACACATACTGTAGGCATAACATTAACTAGGATACTTTTATAAATGTAAAAAAAAGTATGTGGAATACATTTTGTTGATGTAAATATTATAAATAAATGTAGATTTTGGAGTCCTGGAGCACATTTAGAGGTCCTGGGGTGTAGAGGTCTCAAAATCAGAGGTACAAAAGCTGAGCTTATGTCAGCATCTGCACAAGTGAAGCCCTGCATGTAACCCTATAATGAATTAAGCATCTTTAATAATGGATTTTTTTTTTTGTAAAAACAATAATGTAAATAAACATAATAAGTGTTGTGGTAATCCCATTTAATTGTGATTGGTAGGTAAGAATTAGAAAACCATTAACAAAAAGAGAATGGCGCCATTTCAGTGGCTGCTCCTCTGATGAGCTGATAATGACCCAGACTTTCTGTTTCCGGGGTCCTTTATTCTGAAGTTTCTTCAGACGCAGGGGTTAAAGGGAGGTTACAGTTCTTTTTCTCTGTCCATGGCTGTGTGTTCTAAAGGCAGAAGAGGAAGATATAGTATATGGCCAAAAGAACAGCAGACCAACACACCTATATGAGCTTGTCCAAATCATATTATGGGATATCATCTACTGTTAAATTCTGCTCCATACTTGTAAATTTTTTATTTTTATACTGTATTGAGGATTTGTTCTGTTCTGTGTATTGTATTGTATTGCCCCCTTCTTTTTGACACCCACTGCACACCCAACTTCCCTGGAAAGGGGTCTCTTTTTGAACTGCCTTTCCCAAGGTTTCTTCCATTTTTTCCCTACAAGGGTTTTTTTTGGGGGAGTTTTTCCTTGTCTTCTTTGAGAGTCAAGGCTGGGGGGCTGTCAAGAGGCAGGGCCTGTTAAAGCCCATTGCGGCACTTTTTGGGTGATTTTGGGCTATACAAAAATAAATTGTATTGTATTGTTGGAAATCAGAGTCCAGCCCCTCTCAAGGAGATTGGTTCCAGAGTCCAAGCTGTGCATCGAGGTGAGCCCGACTATATCTAGCCGGAACCTCTCAACCTCGCGCACAAGCTCAGGCTCCTTCCCCTTCAGAGAGGTGACATTCCACGTCCCAAGAGGCAGCTTCTGTAGCCGAGGATCAGACCGCCAAGGTCCCCGCCTTCGGCCACCACCCAACTCACACTGCACCCGACCTCCTTGGCCCCTCCCATAGGTGGTGAGCCCATGGGAAGGGGGACCCACGTTGCCTCTTCGGGCTGTGCCCGGCCGAGCTCCATGGGTGCAAGCCCGACCACCAGGCCTTCGCCATCGAGCCCCACCTCCAGGCCTGGCTCCAGAGGGGGGCCCCGGTGACCCATGTCCAGGCGAGGGAAAACGCCGTCCAAATTTTTTATTCGTCATAGGAGGTCTGTTGAACCGCACTTTGTCTCATCCCTCACCTAGGACCAGTTTGCCTTGGGTGACCCTACCAGGGGCATAAAGCCCCAGACAACAGAGCTACTAGGATCATTGGGACACGCAAACCCCTCCACAACGGTAAGGTGTCGGTTCGAGGAGGGGGAAATCTTATTTCAAAACTATGCGCATATGAGCATTAATATGGTGTCTCCCCCTCATAGTAACTTTCACTCTTCTTTCCATGTGATTTTGGAGTGTGTCTGTGAGAATTTGTGCCCATTCAGCCAGAAGCGCATTTTGTGAGGTCAGGTACTGATATTGGATGAAAAGACCTGGCCTCACAATTGGTGTTCCAATTCATCCCAAAGGTATTCAGTACGGTTGAGTTCAGGGTTCTGTGTAGGCCACTTGAGTTCCCCCACATCTCTGTGGACCTAGCTTTGTGCACAGGGGTGCAGTCATGCTGGACATAAAAGGGTCTTCCCCAAACTGGGGCCACACAATTGGAAGCGCACAATGGTATGGTAACATTAATAGTACACTTCATTGGAAGCAAGGGTCCTAGCTTGACCCGTGAAAAACGGACCTAGACCATTATCCCCCGTCCACCAAATTCACAGAATGCACTATACAGTCCAGAAGATGGTGTTCTCCTGGCATCTGCTAACCCAGATTGGTCCACCAGACTGCCAGATAGTGAAGCATAATTCATCACTGCGGAGACCACGTTTCCACAGCTCCAGAGTCTAATGGCTCACTCCGGCTGACGCTTGGCATTGCACGTAGTGATTTTAGGCTTATGTGCAGCTGCCGGGCATGGAAGCCCATTTCATAAAGCTCCTGATGCACTCTTCTTGGGCTGATGTTGCTTCCAGGGGCAGTTTGGAACTCTATTGTGAGCGATAAAACGGATGATTGGCAAGGTTTGGTTTGTACCCTCCCCCACAATACCCTATTGTCTATGGGGGAGGAGTGAAAGCTTTAGATTTGTCAAAAATATTGAATTCCGCTTTTCAGTTGGTTTTAGGGTCCCCTGATACCGAAAACATTGATATGTCAATGATGGGTGTGTGTGTGTGTGTCTGTGTTTCACATTTTCTTGAGGATGGTCTAGAGGTGAAATGGCTGGACGGAAAAATAGCTCGAAACGTAAGCCTGTTATGAGATGACGATATGCTGATAGTTTTTGAGCCAAATCGTGCAAAAGAAAGGGACACTCTAGAGCAGGGGTGTCAAACTCTTGTCCTGGTGGGCCACAGTGGCTGCAGGTTTTCATTCTAAATCCTTTTCCTAATCAGTGAGCAGTTTTTACTGCTAATTAACTCCATTTCAGACCTCTAAATTTATTCCTTTCTTCATTAAATGGCAGCCAAACAGAAATGAGATGTGAAACGAGCCAACAGATGACCAGCTAATCTTGGATTTCAAACTCCAACCAATCTCTTAATGAGAAGCTGATTCTTACTGTTAATTAAACCTGCTTTTTAATTCCATGGCTTGTTGCTGCCACAGCAGACATTTCCAAAACTGCTGATTTTTCTGTTTTTCCTAAGAGCACTGTCAAAATGTTGGTGACCTGAGAGATCAACCTTACCGAGACCATAACTATTGATTATTTTCAGATATTGTGTGATGGTCATGTGACGGCTTTGTTTTCTGTCTCATTATTGTTTGACTGCTAATTAAGGAAAAAGAGACAACTAAGGGGCCTGAGTCAAGTCAATTAAAACTAAAACAAAAGAAGTTAATTAGCAGCACAAACTGGTTACTAATGAAGAAGATGGTGTCACAAGAATGAGTCGGAGACATCATAAAGAGTTGGGGCAGCCACCCATATATTATTTTCTCGGCTGTAAAAAGTTGTTTTTATCGTAGCACCATGTTCCTAGATCAGAGTCCAAAACAGAACTGCCTGTATTGAGGCAAGATGGCAGTTTTAACAGCCCGGAAGGGAAATGACGTCATCGATGCATGAACTGGGAGTGGTGTCCTCGTGCCTAGAAGTGACGTCATCATCGGGGCCAGAAATAGGCAGGATTTCCCAGGAAAGGTCTGCAAGGGACTGAGAGAGATAGTCGGTACACTCTGCCGTCCCCTGGCCTGGCATAGAATTACTATTATTTAGGCCCTTCAGCTGTTTCCCATGTGCACGTGTGTGACAATAGTTAGAATGAAAACCTGCAGCCACTACGGCCCACCAGCACTGGAGTTCGACACCCGTGCTCTAGAGGAACCCCCAAATACTATAATTCTACAAATAGTTATGAATTTTTCTCGTGAATTGCTATCATAAAAAAAATCAGCTTCAGAGCGGTAAGTAATTACTGAAATGTTATAGAATAGTTTGGGTAAGTTAGTTCTGAGGGCGCAAAGCCTACTGATGCTCACGTCTGAATTTTTATATGCTTCAGCACTCTGAGGTGCTTCTTTGTGCATTTATTTGGTCTTCCTCTTTGTGGCAGAGCTGTTGCTGCTCCTTGATGCTTCCACTTTATCATCATAACATTTACAGTTGACCTGGACAGATCTAGCTGATCACAAATTTCACGTATGCACTTGTGGTAATGATCACATCTACTAAAAGTACAACCTTCAGTACGACCTGCCAGTGCTTGTCAATGAAGAAGTTCATGGCTGTGCGCTTTGATTTTATGAACCTGTGAACAATGAAACACCTGACCTCAGTCATTTGGAGGGGGCGCCCACATACTTTTGGTCTGTGACATTGTAATATCCTGATGAAACCCCTTAAGAAGTACTGAATAACTTAACCATGATGCTTGCTATCATGTGAAGGATTTAACAAGCGGTTCTGTAATTTCAATTTTTTATAATCTTGGACAGCTTTTGTAATCCAGTCATCAGTCTTTTCACTCAACTTTAACAAATTATTTTTCCGCATGACAGAGAACACAGCTATGTTTGCCTATGTTCTGCCTGACCCGGTTCACTTTTCTCCTATTCTCATATGGGATGATACAGCAGCACCTCCTTTTTTTGAAACGGCATCTTTAATTCTCTCATTACCACCTGAGCATCTCACTTTTGTAACCATTCAAAAATGATTTAAAAATGTGTTCTGTGCTCATTATCATATTTTAAATTGCAGTGTAATTCTTCACCTGGTTACTCAGTTCTTCAATGTATTAATCATGCGCTTGGTAGTCCGTCTCTGTCCTATTTGAGTCTGTCATCTTGGGATGTAATCTATGTTTCCATTTGATACAGACTTACAGTTCCATAGAAAGTAGATCACCAAGTCAGTGGTGCATGCATCTGAAAAGAGAATGTCAAATTCCAGCAGTAATGAAAAAAATAGGAGGTTATATTTAGACAGAGCTGGTTATAACTTGAAGGTAATTCCTCACATCCTAGTATACAACTGTTGGTGCTGACAGTTCACTTAATCAACAGATTCTTTGTGAATCAAAGCTGTGAGGTGCTTATCAGACTTTTGGATCCTAGAGCCTCAGGACACAACCTGTCATTTAAATGTGCCTTGCAGGGAAATGTGGTGCAAGTCTGTGCCCAACAGCGACACCTTGTGGAGGGCTAGTGAACCAGGTGTTATTCTATTCCTAAGATCCATTCACGTTGTGAATGTAGCAGGGTCAAAAATAAGTTTTTAATGATACAGTGCATCCGGAAAGTATTCACAGCGCATCACTTTTTCCACATTTTGTTATGTTACAGCCTTATTCCAAAATGGATTAAATTCATTTTTTTCCTCAGAATTCTACACACAACACCCCATAATGACAACGTGAAAAAAGCTTACTTGAGGTTTTTGCAAATTTATTAAAAATAAAAAAACAGAAATCCCATGTACATAAGTATTCACAGCCTGTGCTCAATACTTTGTCGATGCACCTTTGGCAGCAATTACAGCCTCAAGTCTTTTTGAATATGATGCCACAAGCTTGGAACACCTATCCTTGGCCAGTTTCGCCCATTCCTCTTTGCAGCACTTCTCAAGCTCCATCAGGTTGGATGGGAAGCGTCGGTGCACAGCCATTTTAAGATCTCTCCAGAGACGTTCAATCGGATTCAAGTCTGGGCTCTGGCTGGGCCACTCAAGGACATTCACAGGGTTGTCCTGAAGCCACTCCTTTGATATCTTGGCTGTGTGCTTAGGGTCGTTGTCCTGCTGAAAGATGAACCGTCGCCCCAGTCTGAGGTCAAGAGCGCTCTGGAGCAGGTTTTCATCCAGGATGTCTCTGTACATTGCTGCAGTCATCTTTCCCTTTATCCTAACTAGTCTCCCAGTCCCTGCCACTGAAAAACATCCCCACAGCATGATTCTGCCACCACCATGCTTCACTGTAGGGATGGTATTGGCCTGGTGATGAGCGGTGCCTGGTTTCCTCCAAACGTGACGCCTGGCATTCACACCAAAGAGTTCAATCTTTGTCTCATCAGACCAGAGAATTTTGTTTCTCATGGTTTGAGAGTCCTTCAGGTGCCTTTTGGCAAACTCCAGGCGGGCTGCCATGTGCCTTTAACTAAGGAGTGTCTTCCGTCTGGCCACTCTACCATACAGGCCTGATTGGTGGAGTGCTGCAGAGATGTTTGTCCTTCTGGAAGGTTCTCCTCTCTCCACAGAGGACCTCTGGAGCTCTGACAGAGTGACCATCGGGTTCTTGGTCACCTCCCTGAGTAAGGCCCTTCTCCCCCGATCGCTCAGTTTAGATAGCTGGCCAGCTCTAGGAAGAGTCCTGGTGGTTTCGAACTTCTTCCACTTACGGATGATGGAGGCCACTGTGCTAATTGGGACCTTCAAAGCAGCAGACATTTTTCTGTAACCTTCCCCAGATTTGTGCCTCGAGACAATCCTGTGTCGGAGGTCTACTGAAAATTCCTTTGACTTCATGCTTGGTTTGTGCTCTGACATGAACTGTCAACTGTGGGTCCTTATATAGACAGGTGTGTGCCTTTCCAAATCAGGTCCAGTCAACTGAATTTACCACAGGTGGACTCCAATTAAGCTGCAGAAACATCTCAAGGATGATCAGGGGAAACAGGATGCACCTGAGCTCAATTTTGAGCTTCATGGCAAAGGCTGTGAATACTTATGTACTTTGTGCTTTCTCAGTTTTTTTATTTTTAATAAATTTGAAAAAATCTCAAGTAAACTTTTTTCACGTTGTCATTATGGGGTGTTGTGTGTAGAATTTTGAGGAAAAAAATGAATTTAATCCATTTTGGAATAAGGCTATAACATAACAAAATGTGGAAAAAGTGATGCACTGTGAATACTTTCCGCATGCACTGTATGTAAGAATCCATTAAAAATTAAATCTGCAGCACAGTAAAGTATGCAGAAAGTGAGGTGGTCTGAAAGTTTTCTGAATCCACTTTATACAGGGTAAAGTGGTACACTATTAATGCCAGGGTTCCAACAATCTCTGCCTTGTTCTTCTTTCCATATTCACATCTTTCACACCATTCATCTTTTATCTCTGAAAGTTCCTGTCCTTTATTCCTGAGTCTTCCACAGTCTTGTCAAAGGATTGCTTCAGTTCCTTCCCAAACATGCAAACTTCTATCACTGCCCGGCCGACCAGCCAGCCACCTTCCCATCCTGCCTGTGCTACCACACTGGCCTTATAAACCCAGTAATGAGTTATGACATCAAAACCATGTTAAAATTTATTTTTGGCTACCTTCAATAAATTTGAATTTTATGCTTTCTGAAAACTGTTTTGTCTTGGTTGAGTTCTCTATTATTCTACTTTCCCCTTTTGTATTCTTTATTGTGTAGCCTTTGTCAGAATGCCTCAAATCCCTTAGACTTACCACTGTTTATAAGGTATTGTAATTTATAACTTCTCATCACCTTCCCTTCTACATTTATAACCGCAGGCAATTATTTTTTTTTTTTGATTTTATTGAAATTACACAACATTCCATACAAATAAATCAATTTTTACAAAAATAAGATTAAAAACAAATCAACCCCCACCCCTGAGAAAGACAGCTGAGCCAGTGGAGTAAAACTTAAATCTATTAAAAATAAGTAAATAAATGAATTAATAAATGAATAAAGATAAATGGAGAAGAAAAGAAGAAAAAACGGAAAAAAGGGGAGAGAATCTGCTTCCTCAGTGCTTTAAATGCTTATTCTAAAATGTTATTGATTAGATCCTGCCAGGTTTTGAAAAAGTTCTGCACAGATCCTCTAAGTGAGAATTTGATTTTTTCCAATTTCAGATAATATATAACATCAGTTACACACTGACTCAGAATAGGAGGGTTAGGATTCTTCCAGTTGTGCAAGATAAGACTACGTGCCAATAGTGTAGTAAAGGCCATTACAGTTTGTTTGTCCTTCTCCACTTTAAGCCCATCTGGAGTCCACCAGACACAGCTGTTAGTGGATTAGGAGGGATTGTGATCCCAAGGCTGTCCGAAAGGCATTTAAAGATTTTGTTCCAAAATGATGTTAATTTGGTGCAGGTCCAGAACATGTGACCCAGTGAGGCTGGAACATGATTGCAACTTTCGCAGGTTGGATTTTGCCCTGGAAACATTATGTACAATTTTAAGCAAGACAGATGTGCTCGATATATAATTTTGAGTTGAATAATTGCATGCTCTGTGGATATGGAGCTCGAGTGGATTCTCTGCATTGCTACTTTCCAATCCTTTTCTGAAATATTGAGTGAGATAACTTCAAGCAATTAGGTAGAGTAAAAGACACTTTAAGTTACACTTTAAATAATGTATCTTATATATAGACGTCTATGCGTAGAAGTATGTGTGTCTGTCAGGCCCGGCAGTGAGAAGTGGAGTCGGGGTAAGGGCTCTGCCTCCGAGGAAACAGAAAACTTGCTTAGCCGCTAATACACAAGTGAGGTGAGCACGTCTGCAAAACGAAACCTCCAAAGAAAGACAAAGTTGCTTAGGTGTTAACATCGACAAAACAATATCCCTTTTCCTCCCGCTGCTAGTGCACAAGCAATGCGAGCACGTTGACAAAACAAATCCTCCGAGGAGAGAAATGCCCAGAGTAGTTCCTTTCAATTACCTGACATCTCTACATTTCAATTTTTTTTCTACGATTTCAATGGTTTCTAGGACCCTGGGCTTTTTATAGCATGGGCTGACACAGCTAGTTATTGATAATATTCATAAATAATTACAATAAGCAAAGTACAAGTGAATATTAGCAACCATACAACCTGATAAATGGTGTTGTGTAGTTACAGGCGGCGCACAGACTTGTTTGTTAATTAAAATGTCTCTAGTTACGGCATCATTTTTGGTCAGCTTTCTTCAGAACAGGCCGCATGCCTGTCTCAATATGGCTACCGAGTTGTGCTTCTCATTGTGGTCTTTTGTGTGAGATGCTCCTTCGTCATGATGGTGTGAGAGAGAGAGGGAGGGGTAAAGCAAGCAAATTTATAGATTCTCTGTCCAAGCCCTACAGCCAATAGGGCATTGTGGCTTCTAATTTAAAACCAAACAGGCAACTTTAGACCAATAGAATTATGGTGCGACACAATGGTTCCACACCTGCTCCCCAATACCATTTGTTATGTTGATGCTTGCCAGCCAGGGAATTTGGCTTTCCTGTCGGCGTTGATTGAGAGAGAATCACTGCAGAGAATCACTTGCCAAACTAGTTTTAGGCACTTCCCACGACCCTGTCATAAAATTACAAAGACTTGGGTATCAAACCATTGCTGTTCTTTATCAATGATATAACACTAATATTGCATTTGCTTTGTCTGACTTACAAATGAAGACATACAAAATATTTATCAACTTATAAACAAAATTTCACACCACAACAGATACCAATGGTTATTTACCTCAATAGCTTTATGTTAATCCCAGGAAAAATGAGCCAAAGACGTTGAAAGGTTGTCAAGAAAAAATGTTACTACACATAACAGAAACCTGTAAATACCAAAATGTAAGCATAAATACAGTAGAAGAGATTTGTGTAGTGTGCACTGCTGTACCCATCCAGTTTTAGTACAAGTCCTTTGTGTGATATATTTTGAGACAGTCAGCATCGCACAGCCTGATTTTTGCAATCAGGACAATAGAAGTGTGTTTCTTTGCACACTTATTTATTTTATTTCTGTTGTTTGCAGATGAGAGGGTAGAATATCAGTGCCTGAATTGTACCATTGACGTGCACCTTACGTTATTGCTGGCCATAGCGCAAGACTTAGCGACATCCACATTTCTACTGATACCATCATTAACAGTTGTCGCATTCTGAACAGTACTTAGGGGGCTAGCATCTTGTTTATCTTGCACTTGATCACAATATTGTGCCCTACGGTGGCTACTGTCATACCATGGTGAAGCTGAATTCACCTGGCATATCAACAACAACAACATTTATTTATATAGCACATTTTCATACAAAAAGTAGCTCAAAGTGCTTTACATAATGAAGAGAAGAAAAATAAAAGACAAAATAAGAAATTAAAATAAGACAACATTAGTTAACATAGAAAGGAGTAAGGTCTGATGGCCAGGGTGGACAGAAAAAACAAAAAAAAACTCCAGAAGGCTGGAGAAAAAAATAAAATCTGTAGGGGTTCCAGGCCACGAGACGACCCAGTCCCCTCTGGGCATTCTACCTAACATAAATGAAATAGTCCTCTTTGTAGTTCGGGTTTTTCACGGAGTCACTTGATGCTGATGGTCATACAGACTTCTGGCTTTTAATCCATTCATCATTGTTGGGACATCATGGTGCTTTGGGTAGATGGTGGTGGCGCACGCCACCACCAACAGGACACCGGAAAAGGAAACAGAAGAGAGAGTAGGGGTTAGTACAGTTTTTGAATGAATAGTTATTATAATGAATTGGATATACAGAGTATCAGGATTAAATTACTGTGAAGTTATGAGAAGGCCATGTTAAAATAATGTGTTTTCAGTAGTTTTTTAAAGTGCTCCACTGTATTAGCCTGGCAAATTCCTACTGGCAGGCTATTCCAGATTTTAGGTGCATAACAGCAGAAGCCCGCCTCACCACTTCTTTTAAGTTTTGCTCTTGGAATTCTAAGGAGACACTCAGTTGAGGATCTGAGGTTACGATTTGGAATATAAGGTGTCAGACATTCCGATATATAAGCCGGGGCGAGATTATTTAAAGCTTTATAAACCATAAGCAGAATTTTAAAGTCAATTCTGAATGACACAGGTAACCAGTGTAGTGACATCAAAACTGGAGAAATGTGTTCGGATTTTCTTTTCCTAGTTGCACTAGTTGCAAACGATTGATGTCTTTTTTGGGTAGACCTGAGAGGAGTGCGTTACAGTAATCTAGCCGACTGAAAACAAACGCATGAACTAATTTCTCTGCATCTTTCGATGATATAAGAGGTCTAACTTTTGCTGTTTCTTAGGTGAAAAAATGCTGTCCTAGTGATCTGATTAATATGCGATTTAAAATTCAGATTACAATCAACGGTTACCCCTAAGCTTTTTACCTCCGATTTGACTTTTAATCCTAATGCATCCAGTTTATTTCTAATAGCCTCATTGTATCCATTATTGCCAATCACTAAGATTTCGGTTTTTTCTTTATTTAATTTGAGAAAGTTACTATTCATCCATTCTGAGATACAAGTTAGACATTGTGTTAGCGAATCAAGAGATTTAGGGTCATTAGGTGCTATTGATACATACAGCTGTGTGTCATCAGCATAGCTGTGGTAGCTCACGTTGTGCCCTGAGATAATCTGACCTAACGGAAGCATGTAGATTGAGAAGAGCAGTGGACCCAGGATAGAGCCTTGTGGAACACCATATAGAATATCATGTGTCTTTGAGTTATAATTACCACAACTAACAAAGAATTTTCTCCCTGCCAGGTAGGATTCAAACCAATTTAAGACACAGCCAGAGAGGCCCACCCATTGACTAAGGCGATTCTTAAGAATATTATGATCAATGGTGTCAAATGCGGCACTCAGATCTAAGAGGATGAGAACAGATAAATGGCCTCTGTCTGCATTTACCCGCAAGTCATTTACTACTTTAACGAGTGCAGTTTCTGTGCTGTGATTTGTTCCAAAACCTGACTGAAATTTATCAAGAATAGCATGTTTATTGTGGTGCTCATTTAACTGCATAATGACTGCCTTCTCTAGAATTTTACTTAAGAAAGGCAGGTTAGAGATGGGTCTATAATTTTCAAGAGCAGAGGGATTGAGATTATTTTTCTTAAGTAGGGGTTTAACTACCGCAGTCTTAAAACAGTCTGGGAATACCCCCATATCTAATGACGAATTTCAGTCTTACAGCGCCAAATTATACATCGGTGTCAACATCTGATAACCAAATCACATTGTCATCACTACTGCTCAGTTTCAGTAATGGTTCATTTTCAGTTCATTCTAAAACTGCCTTTATGGCTTTTCAGTTGCCATTTTGTTTCTCGTTGAATGCACTGCCCCACTTATGGATATGGATTTGTTACCATTGAGTTACCATAAAGTGGAAGAAAGCATAGAAATATTCTTATTTTTTTTTTGCAGCATGATGTTATTTCATCCACTTGACAGCTGCTGAATACTGTCCAAAGAGTTATTGGGTTTAACAACATTTATTTCTATAGCATGTTATCATGCAAATGATGGAGCTCAAAGGGCTTTACAAGAAAAAAAAAAATTAAAATTTGGCAATTCTAATTAACAAAGGATAAAGTAAGGTTCTATGGCCAGGAAGGACAGAAAAAACAAAAACAAAAACTCCACATGGCTAGAGAAAAAAACAAAATCTGCTGGGGTTCCAAGACCACAAGACCAGCCAGTCCCCTCTACGCATTCTACCTAACATCAATGATCTCAATCAGTCCACATAGTTTTCAGGCTTCACATGGAAGAACTAGATGATGATGGTCATGTGGATATTTCGCCTTCAATCCATCAATGTAGGGACTGCATGGTGTCCTGATCAGGTTGTGGTGGTGCAGATCGCCACCTCAGAAAACTGGAAGAAGAACAGCAGAGAAAGTAAGGCTTGGTACGGATTGTGGAGCCATGAAAAAACAGGTAATTAAATGCATATACAAAATATCAGAGTTACACTAAAATGTAGCTATGAGAAAGCCATGTTAAAATAATGTGTTTTTTTTAGAAGTTTTGTAAAGTGCTCCACTGTGTTATCCTAACGAATTTCTATTGGTAAGCTATTCCAGATTTTAGGTGACTAACAGCAAAAGGCTGCATCAGCACTTCTTTTAAGTTTAGCTCTTGGAATAATAAGCAGACACTCATTTGAAGATCTAAGGTTATGATTTGGAGTGTAAGGTGAAAGACCTTCTGAAATATAGGAAGGAGCAGATTATTTAAGGCTTTGTAAACCATAAGCAGTATTTTAAAGTCCATTCTAAGTGACACAGGTAACCAATGTAGTGACATCAGAACTGGAGAGATGTGCTCAGATTTTCTTTTCCTAGTTAAGATTCTGGCAGCTGCATTCTGCACTCGTAATCGATTGATGTCTTTTTGAGACCTGAGAAGAGTGCGTTACAGTAATCTAGTTAACTAAAAGTGTGAACTAATTTTTCAGCATCTTACAATGTGATAAGGGGTCTAATTTTTGTTATAGTTCTTAAATGAAAAAATGCTATCCTAGTAATCTGATTAATCTTCTTTTCTTCTTCTTCTTCTTTTGGCTGCTCTTGTTAAGAGTCGCCACATCAGATCACCTTCTTCCATATCTTTATGTACTCTGCGTCTTGTTCTGTTACACCAATCATCTGCATGTCCTCTCTCACCACAACCATAAACCTTCTCTTAGGCCTTCCTCTTTTTCTCTTGCCTGGCAGCTCAATCTTTAGCATTCTTCTCCCAAAATACTCAGCATCTCTCCTCTGCACATGTCCAAACCAACGTAATCTCGCCTCTCTGACTTTGTCTCCCAACCGTCCAACTTGAGCTGACCCTCTAATGTCCTCATTTCTAATCCTATCCATCCTCATCACACCCAATGCAAATCTTAGCATCATTAACTCTGCTACTTCCATGTCTGTCTCCTGCTTTCTGGTCAGTGCCACCATCTCCAGCCCACATAACATAGCTGGTCTCACTACTGTCCTATAGACCTTCCCTTTCACTTTTGCTGATATCCGTCTGTCACAAATCACTCCTGACACTTCTCCACCCACTCCACCCTGCCTGCACTCTCTTTTTCACCTCTCTTCCACAATCCATATTACTCTGTACAACAGAAGCTCTCTAGAGCATATCTCCATCTCTCCAGGGTCTCCTCAACCTGCTCCCTACTATCGCTACAGATCACAATGTCATCCGCAAACATCATAGTCGACGGGGACTCCTATCTAATCTCATCTGTCAACCAGTCCATCACCATTGCACATAAGAAAGGGCTCAGAGCCGATCCCTGATGTAATCCCACCTCCACATCGAATGCATCTGTCACTCCTACTGCAGCCTCACCACTGTCAACCCTCATACATATGCTGTACAACTCTTAAGTACTTCTCTGCCACTCCTGACTTCCTCATACAATACCACATCTCCTCTCTAGTCACCCTGTCATATGCTTTCTCCAGGTCCACAAACACACAATGCAACTTCTTCTGGCCTTCTCTAAACTTCTCCATCAACACCCTCAGAGCAAACATTACATCTGTGGTGCTCTTTCTTGGCATAAAACCACACTGCTGCTCAGTAATCATCACCTCACTTCTTAACTGAGCTTTCACTACTCTTCCCCATAACTTCATGCTGTGGCTCATCAATTGTTTTCCCTGTAGTTATTGCAGCCCTGCACATCCCCCTTATTCTTAAATATCGGCACCAGTACACTTCTTCTCCACTCCTCAGGCATCCTCTCACTTTCCAAGATTCCATTAAACAATCTGGTTAAAAACTCCACTGCCATCTCTCCTAAACACCATGCTTCCACAGGTATGTCATCTGGACCAACGGCTTTTCCATTCTTCATCCTCTTCATAGCTGTCCTTACTTCCTCCTTGCTAATCCATTGCACTTCCTGATTCATTATCTCCACATCATCAAACCTCTTCTCTTTCTCTCTTTCTCTTGATTCCTCAGCCTCTCAAAGTATTCTTTCCATCTGCTCAACACACTCTTCTCGCTTCTGAGTAAGTTTCCATCTTTATCCTTTATTACCCTAACCTTCTGCACATCTTTCCCAGCTCAGTTTCTCTGTCTAGCCAAACGGTGCAGGTCCTTTAATCCCTTCTTAGTGTCCAACCTCTCATACAACTCATCTTACGCCTTTTCTTTAGCCTTCACCACCTCTCTCTTCACTTTATGCCTTATCTCCTAGTACTCTTGTCTACTTTCTGCATCTCTCTGATTATCCCACTTCTTCTTTGCCATCCTCTTCCTCTGTATACTCTCCTGTACTTCCCCATTCTACCACCAGGTTACCTTTTCCTCTTTCCAGATGTCACGCAAAGCACCCTTCTTGCTCTCACCCTTACTAAATCCGCTGTAGTTTCCCAGCTGTCTAGTAATTCTTCACTGCCATACAGTGCCTGTCTCACCTCCTCCCTAAACTTAACCTTGCAGTCTTCCATTTTCAACTTCAAACAATTTGATCCTTGGCTCTGCCCTCACTGTCTTCCTCTTCTTGATCTCCAATATCATCCTACAGACCACCATCCTATGCTGCTTAACTATACTTTCCCCTGCCACCACTTTGCAGTCTTCAATCTCCTTCAGATTGACTCTTCTGCATAGGATGTAATCTACCTGTGTGCATCTTCCTCTACTCTTGTAAGTAACCCTATGTTCCTCCCTCTTCTTAAAATATGTATTCACCACAGTCACATCCATTCTTTTGGCAAAATCCACTATCTTCTGAACTTCTTCATTCTTCTCCTTAACACCATACCTACCCATCACCTCCTTGTCTCTTCTGTTCCCTTCACCAACATGTCCAATGAAATCCACTCCAAACACCACTTTCTATCCCTTGGGTACACTGTTCATCACTTCATCCAACTCACTCCAGAAATCTTCTTTCTCATCCATTGCACACCCAACTTGGGGGGCATATGCACTAATAACATTCATCATCTCACCTCCAATTTCCAGCTTCACAATCATTACTCTGTCTGACACTCTTTTCACCTCCAAAAAACTCTTGACATACTTACTGTTCCTTCAGAATAACCCCTACTCCATTTCGCCTCCTATCCACACCATGATAGAACAATTTGAATCCACCTCCGATCCACCTGGCCTTACTCCCCTTCCATTTAGTCTCTTGCACGCACAATATATCAACCTTCCTTCTCTCCATCATATCTGCTAACTCTCTCCCCTTACCAGTCATACTGCCAACATTCAAAGTTCCTACCCTCAGTTCCACTCTCTTTATTTTCTTCCTCTCCTCCTGCCTCCGGACACGTCTCCCTCCTCTTCTTCTTCGGCCAACAGTAGCCCAATTTCCTCCAGCACCCTGTTGGCTAACAGTACTGGTGGAGGGCATTGTTAACCCGGGGCTCGACTGATCCGGTATGGAAATTTGTATTGTTGTCCGCATATTGATTTGGCAAAATTTTACACCGGATGCCCTTCCGGGCTTGGAACCGGCACGAAAAAACACACTAGTTTGTGCATCTCCTGTGGCTGGGATAGTAATCTGTTTAATATGTGATTTAAAATTTAGGTCAGAGTCAATAATTACCCCTAAATTCTTTAGCTTTGTTTTAACTTTCAAGCTTAATGGATCAAGTTTATTTCTAGTACCCTCATTATATCCATTTTTGCCAATCACTAAGATTTGCAATTTCTCCTTATTTTGTTTTGACACTATAGTTTAACACTATAAAGCATATCGCTACACCTCAGCCTGAGCCTGACTCTGGTTTAACTGTATTTGCATAGAATTCCAAACCGAGTCACACTGGGGCGTTACAATACAATACAATTTAATTTTGTTTAGCCCAAAATCATACAAGGAGTGCCGCAGTGGGCTTTAACATGCCGTGCTTTTTAGCATCCCACCCAGCCTTGACTCTCTAAGGAGACAAGGAAAAACTCCCCAAAAAACCCTTGTAGGGAAAAAAATGGAAGAAACCTTGGGAAAGGCAGTTCAAAGAGAGACCCCTTTCCAGGTAGGTTGGGTGTGCAGTGGGTGTCAAAAATAGGGGGTCAATACAATACAATGTCAAAGAAGCTAAAGGAGTCACAGATTCCCCAGAATTCCACCTATTTTTCCCCTCGGTTTTGGTTTAGTTGGTGTGTCTAAGCTGAACCTGAATTGCTGTGCCTGTGAGTAAGCCGTGTGAGGCTGTGGCACCACCTCAAAATTGGTTCTGTCCTTCCAACTCAGTGCTGCCAGGATTGAATTTGAACCCTCACAGCCTTAAATATTTTATATTATACTCTACTAAGGACATTTAAGGAATATCTAGAGTTTATGACACCTGGAGATATTGCAGGCTGGAAATGTGAAACTATTTGTGTATTCTGGATTAGGGACACTAATGTCACTGTCAGGGATTCTTTTGGATGATTTTGTTGAATCCTCTCGTAGCGTTTTATCTTCACTTTGCTAGAGAAAAAAAGCTTCACAGGTATCAACTGCCTGCAAAGAATGAATTGCTCCGATAAGAAAAAAATTGCTTTGCATCCCACAGACAGGTCTAATTTTGTCCATCGCACTTGCAAGTTTACAACAAAGTGCCCAGACTTAATCTTTTTTCTCGCTTTGGCAGTTTATTTTCTGTCATGTATTGACCCTGCCTGTGGGAGCCTTTGGAAGAACTCAATGCGCATTTAATGACCATCATTAAGTTTTCAGCTGCATTTCCACTGCAGTATTTTTCACTCAAACTAATGATATTTGCACGCTGTTCTCTTGATTGTTTTCAGTATCCCGCCACATAACATCTAAGCCCCACTCTGTCAAGCTGCTAAATAGATATAATGACATATTTAATGTATTAAAATTTATGCACATGTAAAGAACTCCCTCTCACTCTCTCCTTCTTCTCTTTTTGCATTTATATAAGGGATTCTCAAACCTGCTCAGTCCAATTGAGGGATACAGAGAACTGGAGCGGACCCTGACAGCACTGGGCGTAATTCAGGAAAGAGCGGCCCGCTCAAGCACACAATCGCACTCACACTCATAGTGGGTCCAATTTAGTGGCACCATTTAACCTAACCAGCTCTTCTTCCAAAAGAAATCTTTTTGGAAAAACAGGGAGAATATTCAAACTCCAAATCAACAGCAACTGCGTGTGGGAATCAAAACCAGGATGCAAGATGTGACGGCAGTACTGTATATTAGTCAGATGGGGGCGAATGTGAGCAACCATCAAACCCAAATAAAACTAAGAAATGAAATTTAATAAAAAGATTTGTAAGTAGTGGTAGAGAGCAAAGGGAAATTCCTATTATCAGTTCTGACCAACATGCAACAGGTAACCACACACCAATGTTACAATTAAAAAAAAATGTTTAAAATTAAATATTGTTACACAGCTGCATCATAGGGTCTTCATTCTGGATCCCTCACAGGGATGTAATCCCACTGCGGGCTGAGAGGGGGTGCTGCCACTAACTGTGCTATCTTCCTTTTTCTCCACAGCAAGGCCATCTTAACATATGAGCACTGGCCAGAGGCCCCAGGAGCATGAGGGCTCATAACGTTTCTGATGTCTATGTATGATTCTGTTTTGTTATCAAAACTGGGACCCCGCTGCACTAAATTGCCTGGGTGTTTGGGGTGGGGTGGCTATGATGCTGTTAAGATGGCTCTGCTCCACAGTACCAGGAAAACTGCCCAGTGAGGGCAACTGACTCTGCCCCCCGAGGACCATAAAAGCACAACCATGTGGAAGGAGGCATCACTCCTTGACTGAGAGAACAAAGAGATGGAGCTCCTTCATTGACCCTACCTTGTCTGTAGTAAAGAGCCCCTGAGAGGCATTCATTTTTGTTTGAACCATTGAAGTAAACAATGGACAACCAGGTTGGCGCCCCAACATTTATCTCTTGGCATGAGCTGTCATTCCCTCGGTTGATTACAATAACTTTATTTAATAGAAAACATAAATCAACCAAAAGTTATGTTCTCTTTACTTCAGTTTGTGTGCTCCCATTTCTTTTATTACTCTTTGTCACATGTTTCTTATCCTTTTTTAACCAATAGAAAAGGGAATGCAAGAGGTTTAAAATTTGATGGCAGCACTGACATATAATGCAGGGGTCTCCAACCTTTTTTCCCCTGAGAGCTACTTTTACAAAATGAAAATGGCCGAGAGGTACTCCTGTTTTCTAACGTTTATTCTCATATAGCTTCTTTCAACCCAAACAAACTGAATAAGCTTGATTTGCCTGAACATTTACAAAATGTTGTTGTCCACAACTCACATTTTGTATTAAAACATCACAAAAAATATATAGTTCACCTGCAAGTGCATTTTGTATGTCTGTCTGCATTTTCTAGTGTATCTCACTCTATTGAATTAAAACATGAATGCTGTCAAAACAAAACAATGCAATTCCAAATCCACAGATTTGACTTATTCATTTGTCATTTTGTTCCATGTCACTGTGTCACTTTATTCACATGTCCAGTTGTTTTTCAGTTAGTCAGATGACTGGCACTGCATGGAGTCAACAAGAGAGGCAGGTGTCTGGTGGAGTGGAGCTACTGAGGCTCACTCTTATGGAATCATTCTAATGTTCATCTGTCAGTCTTGTCCTGAACTTTGATTTCATGACATTCATGACTCACAGAGGTATGGAGACCCAAACAAAGCAAACATTTTCAGAGCTGCTTGCTGAAGATTCTTCTAGTTATCGGACTCTACTAAGCTCCAGAAATGCGTAGAATGCTGTTGAGACTTTAACTGCACATTACAGTGGAACCTCGGTTCACGACCATAATTCGTTCCAAAACTCTGGTCGTAAACCGATTTGTTCGTGAACCAAAGCAATTTCCTCCATAGGATTATATGTAAATACAATTAATCCGTTCCAGACCGTACGAACTGTATGTAAATATATATATTTTTTTAATTTTTAAGCACAAATATAGTTAAGTATACCATAGAATGCACAGCATAATAGTAAACTAAATGTAAAAACATTGAATAACACTGAGAAAACCTTGAACAACAGAGAAAACACTGCAAGAGTTTGCGCTATAGTGCTAGGAACCGCTCGCTAAAAACACTTTTTTTAATGAGTTTTAAGCACAGGGGAAAAAGTGAACATTTGAAAAATCTGTAATTTAATAAACCACCAAGAAAAGTAACATTGTAACAATGCACGCTACGAACCGATCACTGTAAATAGAACTGAAAACAAAAACAAGCCTTCTCTACCTTATGCGTCCCTCCCTCTCTCGCTCTCTCTCTCGCGTGCGCGCTCCTGTGTGTGTGCGCAGCTCTCTCTCTCTCACTCTCTCTGGTGCTGCCTGTGTGTGTGTGTGCGTGTGTCTCGCCTGGAGCGCCTGTGTGTCTCTCTAGCGCGCTCCTGTGTGTGTGCACGCCTCTCTCTCTCGAGCGCTCCTGTGTGTGTGCGCGCGTCTGTCTCTCTGTCGCCGCTGCCTGTGTGTGTGCACGGCTCTCTCTCTCTCTCTCTCTCTGGCGCTGCCTGTGTGTGTGTGTGTGTGTGTCTCGCCTGGAGCGCCTGTGTGTCTCTCTAGCGCGCTCCTGTGTGTGTGCGCACCTCTCTCTCACATGCTCCTGTGTGTGTGCGCGTCTGTCTCTCTCTCGCCGCTGCCTGTGTGTGTGCGCGGCTCTGTCTCGTACTGCCTGTGTGTGTGCGGCTCTTCTCTCGCGCTGCCTGTGTGTGTGTGTGTGTCGTGCTCTCTCTCTTGCTCGCTGCACAGGAAATGTACAGGGAGAGACTGAACATGTACAAACCGAAAGGGAACCTGGCTTGTTCGTATACCGAGTGTGTGGTCGTGAACCGAGGCAAAAGTTTGGCAAACTTTTATGTCGTAAACCGATTTGTATGTGTACCGAGACGTTTGTGAAGCGAGGTTCCACTGTATTTTGAAGGTTCACTAATATCTAATATATAAAATCCTATGTCTGTCTGTCTGTCTGTCTGTCTGTCTCCTTTTCACGAGAGAACAACTTAACAGATTTAGATCACGTTTTTTTTCTAGAATTTGCTTGAACATTCCGGTTGATTTTGTGACATATCATAGTTCGCTTGCAGTACTGATTTATTTGTACAAATCCGAGAGAGATGCAGCAGATCGAGGGGAGGGGGGTCCCTCCTCATTCACGCTCCAGCCTCGGGGCATGTACCTTAAATCGGCTTAGATAGCAAACCAGAGAACTACTTCATGGATTTAAATCGGGTTTTCTTCTATAATTTACTTGAACCTTCCGGTTGATTTTGTGACTTCTCTCATCACGCTAAGTATCATAGTTCGCTTGCAGGAGCAATATATTCACGCCAATCCAAGACAGAGGCTGAGGGCTGAGGGGAAGGGGAAGTATGAAGTCAGGAGTTGAGAGCCGGGCAGGGGCTTCCTCACTTATGTGCCAGCCTCCGTTCGAATCGGTCTACCTCTCCGTTTTGGAGTGTACCTCACCTCCGCTTAACTAGCAATACCTGTTTGTTTATTGATTTTTAAAGTTTGTCCTATTTCACTACTACACAGGCAGAGCCGCGGGGGACGGCTAGTCCATAATAAAGTGCAGAGTGTAAAGTGACAGTACATAATCGGGGGAATGTTATTAGGAATATGGTACTGGGTGACATGTAGGAGTTCAGCAATCTGACAGCATGGGGAAAGAAGCTGTTACAGGACTTGACTGTGCTGACCCTAATGCTGGGGTGTCCCCTACCTGATGGCAGGAGGTCAAGCAGTATGTGTGACAGGTGAGAGACGTATTATACGATGGCGGAGGCACTACACAGGCAGCGTGTCTGAAAAACTGCAGGGAAGACCGAAGATGTGGTCAGTGTTAGTCAGTTTCACCCGTGAATAGTTGTCTTACCTCGATGGAGCCGTCCAGATACTCCCTAAGCGCTCAAGTGCAACATAATATATAATTTCTTGACTATGAAATGTGAAATTTATGCACAACAAACATGCCAGTTAGCATTGTCTTTCTAAATAGTTTCAGAAGATTTTACAATTTTATCTTTTGAATTTTTTTCGCTTCATTTAATATTATTTATCTGCTTTGCACTCTAAGGACCTTATCTGAACCCTCAGATTGTATCTCAACTGTTTGTTTGTTCGCCAATCATGCAAAAACTGCTAAAGTGTCTTTTATCAAATGAGATGAAAAGCTCTCATCCCTGTGCTGCTCCTGTTCCTCGAAATAATACGCTTGCGCTCATGTTTTGTTACCCTGTCTAGAGCCTCCTTAGTAAATCTTCTTCCCTTCAGTCTTTGGTTTAATTTCGGGAACCAACAAAAGTTAGATAGAGCAAGATCTGGCAAATATGGAGTAGCTTTTGAAGTTTTATGGAGTTGTTTTTGGTCAAAAACTCTTTGACTGATAGACAACGCAAGTGCATACACAGTTCTTTGTGCAAAATCCACTTCTGAATGTGCCACTTCTCCAGATGTTTTCTTCCTGATTCTTTCCCGTAGACGCCTCAACAGTTTTTATTTAACGTCGCTAATGAAACAGTGTGTCCACAAGGAACAAATCCATCAGTGTTGGAAAAACTCCTGCATCATTGTCATTTGAAAATCTGACATGTTGGCTTAGACATAAAACATATCTGCCAAGTTACATGCACAATTGTAGAGTAAAACCAGAGATACACACATGTGATCAACTCGTCACAATATAACTCAGTGGACTGATTCAACAGGCTGTAGGCATGTAACATCTAGCGGCTTGTTTGAAAACTACATGCTGCTCCTGTGCAAATTGACAAATTTCAGGAATTTTTGGTTCCCCCTTGTATGTAAAAATATAATTATGTGTATGAATCATTATAAGTTCACAATGATGTTGCCAGTTTGGTTCCCTATTCAAATCATGCGATCAGTTTGGCATTTTTTTATGAATATGTTTTTGAATAAGGGGCATAGTGGCACAGTGGATGGATCTTTTGCCTCGTAGATTCAAGACACTGTGTTTGAAATCCATGCCTGTCTCCAGTGTATTATAACCTGCATGTTTGCGGCTGCATAGGGCCTTGTTCTAGTTCTTCAGTTATCTTTTGTGTGTGTTTAGTAATGAAGGGGAAAGATATACGTGTGCATTCTAATACTGACAAAGCAGCACAGGTCAGGTCAGGTCGGGTTGGGGATCATGCATGGGTACAGCACATTGCTGCACCCACCACACGATGAAACAGCTCAGGATCCCGGGTTGGCATCCTCCTAGGCAGACACACAGTCCACTCCCACATGCTGGAGATGACCCTCTATCTGCCACAGCCAGGTGTTACATGGGTGTCCCCTTGGCCTGGCACAGCCGCGCAAGTGCTTAACAATGAGCACAGAGTATGAAAAATGTTAAAAATATATAATAACATTATGTGGATGAATCATTGTATATTGTCCAGTCAAGCAGCACTCACCCAGCTACCTTTTCCCATACTGGTTCACAGCGAATCTTGTAGCCTTATGTACAAATAAAGTGAGATGATGAGTAAATGCATTAAATCAAGATATGGTGCCAAATTATCTTCGCTCAGGTTTAGCTAAAAAGAGTTATTTGAGGGAAACCATTTAGCTTTCCAAGTCTTATCACAATTTATTGACTGGATAATCTGATATGCTCTTTAGTAATGATACAATGGAGGTCGCCAGATGAAAAAAACTGACCTGCTTGGCAGTGAGATAAACTAGAAAATCTTTAAAACATCCTGATGCAATGATTCAGATAAGATGCAAGTTAGTAAGCTAAGTGCTGCAGCAAATCACTTTGTCGCGTAGATATAATAGTACAACACTAAAGGCTTTCAAATTGCAGTATTTCTGATTTTACTTTACGGATCCAGTGTCCTTCATTCATATCCTGTGCCAGCTTGCTGTTTGCTAGGAGTTTGCCCCTTTTGTCTGTATGGATTTTTAATATTACTGTTTTCACATCTGAAACGTATATGGCAGGTGGATTGACGACTCTCCATTAGCCTCGGTGCGACTGTGTGTGCTTGTAATGGTTTGGTGCATGGTACAGCTAGCATAATCTCAAATGCTATTCAACCCCTCCCATTAGGAGTCGCCACAGCGGATCATCTTGTTCCATATCTTCTAGTCCTCGTCATCTTGCTCCATTAGACCCACCACCTGCACGTCCTCTCTCACCATATGAATAAAGCTTTTCTTAGGCCTTCCTTGTTTCCTCTTACCTGGCAGCTTCATCCTTAGCATCCTTTTTTGCCAATATATCCAGCATATATATATATATATATATATATATATATATATATATATATATATATAT
Source organism: Erpetoichthys calabaricus (assembly GCF_900747795.2). NCBI lineage: Eukaryota > Metazoa > Chordata > Cladistia > Polypteriformes > Polypteridae > Erpetoichthys > Erpetoichthys calabaricus. Next base: position 17,051,089 of record NC_041397.2, read on the forward strand.
ATATATATATAATATACTGTAATATATATATATTGTGATGGATGGCCGGCAACTCATCCCAGCCGACACATCCAGGCCACTAGATGGTGTCTCCCCTGTAGCATAGAAGTGCCCAGGATTCCCGCAGGGCACCATGGGAGATGCAGTTCGGTTTCACAGCCCTGTTGGGGACCCTTGGGTCCACTGTGAGACACTGCAGGAAGACAAGGGAATTTTTATTTCCCGTAAAGCCCAGAAGTACTCCCAAGTCACGGGGATGGAAGAACTGAAGTACTTCCAGACCAAAGAAAAATACAACTCTATATCTGACCCGGAAGTGCTATGGAATCACATGGACTGAAGGACAGGAGCACTTCCGGGTCAAGGACTATTTAAAGGACTGTGGGAAACCCAGCAAGAGAGCCGGAGTTGGGAGGAAGAGTGACAGCTGCTGGGTGGAGAGGAGGATTTATTATTGTTGATTAATGATTATTATTGTGTATTGAGGAGGTGCTTTGTGCACATTATTATAATAATTAAAAATATTACTGGGACTTTTACCTAGTGTTTGGACGTGTTGTCTGTGGGTTTTACGGGGCAACAGCAACCCCTAGTGTCACTATATATATATATATATATATATATATATATATATATATATATATATATATATATAGTTTTACTGTCAAATAATGCAAAGAGTATGCGACACGTGTTTCACCCTAATTCTGGGCTCATCAGGCGTACACACTCACTACACCCCCCTCTCGGGGAATTGAACCTCGGACGTCAGCACCAGAGGTGAAGCCTCTAATGTTGCGCCACGGCGTGTGGTTCGTTCATTTGACAGCATGTAGATTGGGGTAATTACATTCATGGCATTCGTAGTCTGAATCATAACCACAAGCGTTACCTGGTAGGTAACCACCCATACAATCAGATTGTGATTCAGACTACGAATACCATGAATATATATATATGTATAATACTGTATATGTATTGTGAGGTTACTGACCTGGCCCTGACTATGGCTGTTTGCTGTGTCTGTGTATAGGATAGTGGTAGATCCCGCTGCAATAAATAACTGCGCTGTTCCTGTTTCAAGTTGAATAAATAAAACTGGTTTCGCTAAAGTAGTGAGACTCAGCCTCGTGTTTTGGGGTGCAAGACAGGGACTCACATGTCACTATATATATATTGGGGTAAGGCAGCCCCCGGACACAGACAGACAGACAGACACCGATTGTCCCAAAAAAACACATGTTTATTGCCTCCTATATAATATACAGCACCACAATGCTTAAATCAGCCAATCTCAGTCTCTTCTTTCTCTCAGTCTCTCAGTACTTCTGCCACCTTTACTCCTGCCCTCCCAAGCTCTGTCTTCTTCCTCCCGACTCCGGCTTGTCTACTGGAGGGAGGCGGCCACTTTTATAATAATCCAGATGTGCTCCAGGTGCTCCGTGACAATCTTCCAGCGGCGCTTCCTGATGTGGCTGAATTGCCGCATGAGCACCCGGAAGCACTCCTGGTATCCCTGGAATTCCTTCCGGCAGCACTTCCAAGTGTAGCGGAAGTGCTGCCATCCAGGGTTCCATAATTGTCCGGGTGCCCCCTGGCGGTGGCCACGGGCCCCAAAGCTCTGATCCCATGGCCCCCATGCAGACCTGGGCATCTGCCCTCTCGTGGCCAAGGGTAAGTATTGTCCCCCTCTTGGTCCTTCCGGGCGTCCCGGCTGGGCAGGATCCCCAGCGGTCTGCCATAATATATATACCGTAGATCCCGGAATATAAGCCGACTCGGTATATTAGCCGACCCCCTTCTCTACCTACTAAATTACATGTATTTGCCGATGACCGGTATTTAAGCCGACCCCCTTCTCCAAGCAAAATTTTCTAAACTTCCTTAAAAGTGTCTCTTCAGGTATATTTATCATGTTTATCAGCGAGAATTTGAGACTGCCGGCATTTTTGATGGAAACCAGGAAGTGATTGAGCGGAGAAGTTTGTTAAAATGAAACCTTTGTGTTGAAACTATATACGGTACATCGGCGGGTGGATTTCCGGAGACTCGTTATAAATTTGATTAACTGAAATACGCAATACAGTGGACCCTTGACTTAAGAACTTAATTTGTTCGCGAAGGCTAACCCATAATGCGTTCCGAACCTCCTACTGCAACACTTACTTAAAAAGGGTTGTATAATGTGCATAATTTACCAAAACACCAATAATTTTTCTAATGTACTAACCAAAAAGCTATAAAAACTGCCTAGCCTACCAGAAGTAGGCTAGATTAAGCTAGAAGCATGGTGGTGCGCATGGTCGCAGCGGCTCAGGGCTTTCCTTTTCAGTGCACTTTTTTGTTGATTTTGTCCTTTTTTTTTTTTTTTGCTTGTTTGTGCACGATCGGTTCGGCGAACATCCGCTACACCCGTCAGAACCTTACAGACATTGGTGTCCAGAGCCAGACATCTGTTTCGAGTGTTTTTCATCACACGCACAACATCCCAGACAACATAGCGAGACCAGCGGGCTCTCCGTGGATTGTTGTCGGGTCTAGGAGACGACGCAGACGGAGGAGGGAAAGGAAGCAGATGCGGGGCCACAGATCCGGCGTTATGCTAAGGCTAAAGATACAACCATACAAGCCCTATACAGAACTTTTTTTTTGCAACTTCTTTGCATCTTTTCGCACCATTTGTTTATTTGTTTATTTACTTGTTGTGTTCTACACATATGTCTGCACTGAAGGAGCTGCTTTTAATCTCATTGAACATGTGTATAGTGGCAATAAAAAGCATTCTATTCTATTCTAGAAACAACACTTTCATACTGTACTCACCATTTAATTTGACATCTTTGGGCTGCAGGAAGGGAGGAGGAGGAGAATGAAACGGAAGGTTGTTATTGTTTAGAAGGAGCCTCCTTATGCAAATCTTTTCTTTGCAAAAATTGTCGAGATGGTGGATTTCCACATGCTGTACATATTAGCGAGATCAGTCACACGAACAGCACTCTCATATTTCCACACAATTTCCATCTTCGTTTCGATTGTGATCACTTTCTTTACCTTCGTTACCTTCTCTTCCTTCCTTAGCAATTATGTGTCTTGCTTGCATGGTCTTAGTGAATTATATATATAGGTAAATCACTGCAATGACCGAAATTACATCCACAAATACATGTATCTGGGATCCAACTGACGCTTACTAACGCTCTCGGTTGTTTGTTTACAATCGCGCAAGCAGATACACGTGACCACATTCGGGTCGTAATGCAAGATGTTAGTCGTAAATCAAGTTGTTTGCATGTCAGGCCGGTAGTATATCGACTGTAAATGTTTATGTATACCAGTATTACATTTGTAAAAACATTATTGGTGAATAAAAATATACCTGGTATTTCTGCACAGCAGCGGTAAGAGGATTGGCGATTTCTTCATTCAAGGATTTTTTATAGTGACATTTACAGTCGGTATTTTATTTTAAACTTCCCGATAATTTATTATAAATTTTAGTAATAAAATCAACAACTAAAACACTTTTTGAATAAATTCTTTATTTAATTTAAAGTACCGGCATGCAAAGTTACTTCTTCATCTGAAAGATGGCTCTGTGGTTTCGTCATTATTTACTTCCGTATTCATCGGCAAAACCTGCATTGCGCTGGAAATCTTGAATCTGAAATGATACTCGTTGTATAAACCGACCCCCAAACTCCAAGCCAAAAATCTAGGACGAAATTCTCGGCTTGTATTCCGGGATCTACGGTATATATATTGTGACAAGGACGAGACTTCAGACATTATAAAAGTTTTGTGCAGCCACCCATATATTATATCCTGGCTGCAAAAGTTTGAACAAAGATATTCACATGACTGAGTCCAAAATAGAACTGATGAGGTGGAGGTAAAAAGGCGGCTTTAAAGGGCCAGAGAGGAAGTGACATCATCAAAATGGCCGGAACCGGAAGCAGCAGCATCAGGGATCGGAACCGGAAGTGATGTCATCGATGACACCAGAACCTGGTGAGATTTCTTAGGAACGGTCTGCAAGGAACAGAGAATGACAGACTGCACACTCTGCCACCCGCTGGTCTGATATGGTATTATCAATACTTTAGCCCTTTAGTTGCTTCCTACTCGCACATGTGACTATATATATGTAAATATATATATATATATATATATATATATATATATATATACACACACATACAAGGGAAAGTCAAAAAAATCTGCACTCCAGCCATAGAATTTATTTAAATCAACTTTCAGAAAACACAAATACATCATTTTTCGATATTAATTTCCCTGCTTTTCAATACACTTTATCCATCTGTCAAAAAGCTTTCATATTCCTTCATTAAAAAATGTTTTAGGCGGAGCTGCGAGCCACAAATGCACCGCTGTCGTCAACCTCTTCATCAGATGTGAATCTTCATCCTCGTAAGGCTTCTTTCGAAACCCAAGTCTGTTGTGGATTATTGCATAGGCAGAGCCATGGCTGATTTGCAAATGATTTTCCACATCATCTACTGTCACTCATCTATTCAGCAGAATCATTTCATGTACACGCTCAATGTTGTCATCAATCGTGAACGTGGATGGGCGTACATCCATTCATACACATTTCTTTGAGACAAAATATTTTCTCCATACTGTGCACAAAGTCTTTGATAAATATTGGCACCAGACACACCCTCTGACCACAAAAAACAAATCACTGCACATTGCTCTTGTTTCATTGAAATCACAAATGGGGCAGCCATTGTTTCTTGCACCGCAGTTACAAATCACCTGATGTCCACACCTGCACAGCACTGACTGGAGAGACAGGGACCTCATCTGAAAAGTGCTGATAAACAGTGCTGTCAACGGAAGTTTTACTATAAGCGGAGTGCAGATAATTTTTGACTAACCCTCATGTCTGTGTGTGTATATATACAGTATATATATATATATATATATATATATATATATATATATATATATATATATATATATATATAATATATGTAACAGATCGAGCCAAAGGCAGCGAGTGCATATAGCACACTTTCGATCGGCTCATAGATCTTTCTATGACGCTCTACTGCTGCGCTGCGAACCTATGGTTGCCTCGGCAATGGAGAAGCAGTCCTCCACAGACGCGGCAGGCACACTTTGGCGTGCCGTCCTGTTAGGAGGGGATCTTAAGAGAGTTCAGAAACCTCACAAAATATATATATATAGTGTTTGTGTGTGTCTGTATATGAGTCCATTTAGTATAATGCATGTGCAACCCCCGAGTATCGGGGATCATAAACTTGTTTTTGCTCTCAGAATTTTTTTCTTAGTATGTGTGGCTATGCGTAGCTGAGAGAAGATTGCAGGTTACACTTTTATAGAAGCAGATAAGCCACTCCTCAGGAATGGAATGCATGGATTGTGAGGATCTACTGTACATAGATAGATTAGAAATGGAAAAACCAAACTCTCGTCTTTAGGGTTTATTTTAAACTGCAGAAATTAACCAAGTTGTGGAATTTTATTGCTTTAGTAGCCCAATACTTCTATGTGGTGTTAATAAATGCAAAGAGTAGGTCAGTATGTCGGGCAGATAGAATAAGAAAAAACATCTGATCCTATATTCAAGTAATTAATTCTGTCAAAGTCAGTCATATTAAATGAAGCTTTGGTCAAACAATTACAAGGAAAAAACAAAATAAAGATCAAATCAGCAGATAATTCTTTATATCTTTCTGTGCACCAGAAGAAAACTGTATTAGTATGACACACAAACTTCATATTATCTTCTCTTCCTTGTGATAAGAGGAAAGCTTAAACAGATTTAATGGGCTTTCAGTGCAAACACACCTTGTTAAAAGGGCATGATTTAAGTTCCCAGAAAAGAACGGTAAAAGATTTTGAATTATGAATGAATGATATAAAAGTGGCAAAATAAATAGGAGTGGGCACTTTCTATACTTATGATGGAAACACACTAAGCAATTCATCAAATCATTTATGGTGGGTAGTTCGGCCCTGACCAGTATTGAAAAGGTCACTCAATGACTTATTTTCTGGGTCAGATATGACTAGATACAGCAATTACAGGTGTCAAACCTCCGCTTAATTTGCAGGGCTTCCTTAATAATTCAACGTAGCTGAAAGTAATAGCGCATAGAAACTCATTGAGCATTACAGCGATAAAAGCAAATCCTACAGTTTGTGAACAGACTTACAGAGAGATGGTAAAGGCACTATAAAAGAGAGAGATAGATAGACATGTTTTGATTAGTTATGCTTTTGAAGTCAAATCGGAAGAAATATGAACTACTTATTTTTTAAGTTGTTCTGTATTTGGAAGCAACAGCAATGGAACTGCCTTACAGAGCCAAAAAACTGAGTCTGAGGCTTGTTACTGTCTATGTGGAGGCTGCATGTTCTACCTGTGTTTCTGTGGCATTCTCTTTCATTTTTTTCTGGCACATTCCACAGATGTGTGGGTTGATTTCATTGGCGTATCCTTAATAGACCCTGTAGGAGTGAGTGTGCCCTGTAATGCATTGGGTTCACTTTACACCTCAAGGTGGCATTATAGGGTATGTTCCATCATAACTTTAAATTTGGTTTAAGCAGTTAATTAAACAGATGAATTCTTCTGTTATGTTAATTTCTTATTTGTTTTTCCTAAGGAGTCATCTTCTTAGTTTACTAATTCCTAATGGTAGAACACGTCCATAAATTTAGATTCAATATCCAAACTAATTGAAACTGCTTGTAGGTAATTACAGTCTAATTTATATAATTATAATGTCAATGAATGCTAAACATGTTTTGTTGATGTGCTATGGGAATTTTCAAAGTTCCTACTTGTATTGTTTTACTTGCCCGTTTTGTTGTGTTCATAACTAAAGTAATGTATAATATATGGTGTAACACAAAACACAGACAAGTGTAAAGAGTTGGAGCATCCACAGGCAACCCCTGTATAATTGACAATAAATGCGGAGCATAAACGCATTGAATAAAGGTAAAAAGATATGAGCCTCAAAGTGACTGCTCTAAGATGGTGACACTTTCGGGTAAGTACAGACCAGGCAGGAAAAGGCGGGTCCATGGGGACGGAAAATGGAAATGATGTCAGAGGTTGTAGGGCTGTCAATCATCCTGTCTGTAGAGAGAGCAAGAGAAGAGGAGTTAGTGAAACGCGCCACCTTGTGGATTAGCCACTTGGGTCTTTAAGCTGTCCCCAGGGCACACATGATTGACAGCAGTAACTAAATATAAATATACAGTAGGAGTTGTGGAAAAATAATTTTTGGCTAACATAGCATTCATCTTAAAGAAATAGCATAAAGGCTTAATAAATGCCAGAAACCTGATCAAACACAAAAAAAACAGACGAAGGTCAAGTGAACAACAAAATGTACACTGAAATATAAGAACTGGTTTAGGAAAAATATTGAGACGGTCAAGTAAATAAAGAATGTACCAGAAGAAAGATTGATGTAATATACAAAATGTACTGAAGAATGAATAAGAGATGACTAAGAAATCAGCAGATGAACGAGAATGGACAGTTGTTATATGAACAGAAATTTCAAGGGTGGTGGTTCAACTCAAAGGTATAAGAACCAGAATATAATATAATAGACTTTTATTTACTTTTTATATATGAAATCCTAAACCTAAAAGTGCAATGATTTTGTGTGATGTTTTTATGTCACATTATTTGTCACGCTTTAAATCGGGCTTATTTAAAAACCTTCATATATATGTTTGGTATCATTCTTTTCAGAATTCATAGAACTTTAATGTGATGTTTTTAGATTTTCAGATTCTTGTTCTGTTTTTAAATTATAAACTAAAAAATTATCAATAACTCCTGTCCCGCGAGATGAGACTTTGTGCTAAGAGATTTAACCACACCCGAGCCCGGAAATAAAAGATAAAGAGTAGATAACAAAGACAGCTGCTGTACAGGCTTTTAAATGTCCAAAGCACTGTGTGAGATGCAGATCACGTGGCACGGCAGCAGCAGCAAGCCAGCAGCTGATCGAGCAAAGAAGAGGTTAAAAAAAAAAAACGGTATTTGTTTCCGATTGTATCACTGTTTAAGAGGGGGTTTCGGAGGAGCGACCGCCGGATTACTGAATTGTCCTGTTAGAGGATGTTTCTTTCTTTAATAAGATGTTAAATTTTGACCACAGAGTGTGTACCCAATAAGTGCAGAATCATCTGAGAATTTCTGCAGGTGAGATGACCTGCTGATATATTTAGAGTCTGAGGTGTTTAGAGTGAAGAGTAAAGCAGACAGGCCTGTTCCTTGTGGTGCTCCAGTGTTGCTCATACAGTCCTTGAGTCTCCCAAACTGCTGTCTGCCTGACAGATACTCCGTTATCCAGGACACCACAGGATCGTCCACCTGCATATCTCTGAGTTTACCCCCTTAACAGGGATGGTATTGAAGGCACTGGAGAAAATAAAATAACATAATCCTCACAGTGCTGCCAGCATTGTCCAACTGAGAAGAAGCCTTGTGGAGCTGGTAGATAATTGTATCCTCCACTCCAGTCTTTGTCTGATAAGCAAACTGCAGTGAGTCCAGGTGGCATACCACAAGAGGACTCGTATAATCCAGGACAGCTTCTCAAAGGTCTCCATGATGTAAGTGCCACTGATCTCTAGTCATTAGGTGAAGGGGCACCTACCTTTAATTTGATTCTGAAAGCCTCCCGTTGTTAAAGATAGCATCTTATTTGTGTACCAATTCTGTCAACTAACATTTAGATTTACTGAATTAATGATAAGAGGGCATTGTTCAGCTAAATATATTACTCCAAATTAATAGCATTTCTTTTTATTCTTTATTTAGAGATGATTGGTTACCAGCCATACATGCATAACTAATTGACATAATTAATTAATTAATTAATTAAGAACACTAAAGGAGACGTGTTAATTGGTCAAAAAGGAGGGCATAGCTCTGTATCATCTGTACTTGAGTGAAAAGAAATATTTTGTTTTCAAATAATTGTTTCTTGAAGAAGCATGTAAAATGAAAACAATAAAGGTTTGAGTACTGAGCTCTGGACCCCATGCTAACTTGAGAAGATAGTGATGGAATACAGTCAGCACATTTCAGTACATATTAAAATCAGTTTTATAAATATGAACTAAACTGTGTAAGGATGGTGCCTGAGAGCCCAACGTAATTTTCAACCCTACTGTATATAAAATGTGGCAAGCGGCTGGGGGTGGTACCCAAGGACCGGTGGAGGGATTACGCCTCCTCCAGCCCACGAGGGGGTGACCGCCCTGGTGGCTTTGGGGACCAGAGGAACAGAGCTTAGAAGTTCAATCCTATAGGGGCCCGTGGTCACCGCCAGGGGGCACCCAGATGCCAGGAGAGCCTTGGTCCTCAGCACTTCCGCCACACCTGGAAGTGCTGGGGGGACAAAGACCAGGGACACCTGGAGTGCTTCCGGGTGCATGGCCGGCACTTCCGCCACACCAGGGACCTGGAGCATGTCCTGGTGAAGATAAAAGGGGCCGCTTCCCTCCATCTGATGGCTGGAGTCGGGAGCGTAGAAGGACAGAGCTCAAAGGAGAGGAGTGGAGGCGGACAGAGAGAGAAAGAGGCATCGTGTGAGACCTGGACTTTGGGGGAGTATTGGGTTGTGTGCTTCATATGTGTAAATAATAGTTGTAAATAAATGTGTGTGGTGCTTTGCAACAATGTCTGTGTCCGGGCCATCTTCCACAAAATGAATAAGTGTGTTTCAAATCACTGCAAATGCAGATCGTCTACAAAATGCGAGTTTGGCCCATCCTGTTTATTATTATTTTTTTAATTTTGTATAATGTTAAGATTATGTTACAACTTAGCAAATATATTATTAGCTCCAAAGTGTCCCACCAGGAGTTCCCAGAATTCTGGCTGGGTTGTAGGGGATCAAATATGTATTTCTCTCAATGACATGCAAATCAATTTATAACTTTTATGTAATGTGTTTTCTCTGGATTGTTTGTTGATATTCTGTCTCTCTCCATTAAAATGAAACTACCATCAAAATTAGAGACTGTTCATTTCTTTGTAAGTGAGCAAACTTACAATTTCAGCAGGGGATCAAATACTTATTTCCCTCAATGTAAGGAGTGGCCATGGATGGAATTTGAGGAAAGCTGAGGCCAAGCGTTGATTTTTAACACATCAGAGGACTAGCCTGGTAAATTATGGCTCTTCATTTTGTAGTAAAGTGATAATATTCATACTTTTAACCTTCTGACCTTAAAAGTTTATCATAAAAACAGGAACAATTTTTCAATAAAGAACAATAAAGAGAAAAAGTGTACGAGGAGGTACTTGCTGATTTGTTATTTTTAAATGATGACAGCATAATATTGATGTTAATGAGTTTTTCATTCACCATTGTATTGTTACGAAACATCTTATCATGGTAAGATCACTTAAAAGAAAATTTGTTATCCTCAGGTTCTTATTACAAAGCTTATAAATGAGAACTGAGAAATGTTTGACAATTGCGATATGGACCATTTCTGCCTTGGAAACTTCAGGATGTTTCAGAAAGCATTTAAGCAACTCATACATCATACGACATATCATTTTGAAATGCTTATGACTATCCAGCAGAGTAATTTACTTTAAAAAAAAATCTAGTTCAGTGAGATAAAATGCGGACACGCCGGGTGTCGTTTTATTAAGTATCTCCCATGAGCCG